>NC_140584.1:813859417-814459417 GCF_964204655.1 Triturus cristatus
ACGGGGGCAGCAAGGGTCCTACTTTGTTAGCTATAGAGGCCTGAGTGCATAAAGGCTTGTTGTATTTCCTCGGACATTAATGTAGACTCACATCCAATAAGGGTACCCCACATAGTGCCTCGAACAGCACAGCAAGTCTAGAAGCAGCTGAACTATTCCTGTAGAAATCGACGGGCGTTGTTCAATTTCTGACCTTGCATCCTGTGTAATGGAATGAAATGCCTAATTTGCGAAAGAGTGCCTAACAATTAATAAAAAGGTAGTTTTAATGCCTGCAAAATGGATTTGCTGTAGATTTTCCTACAACCAACTTGTCTGTAGTAATGAACTTCTTAATGGCAAACATTGAGCACTCTTTGGATTGCTCCACGAAAAATCTCGTAAGTGTTATAAAACATTTTATCTGAGCCGGCATCTACTTTTGTAAAGACTTCTATCCGGCCACTGTATCCTGTATTGTCATCAGAACAGGAAACTGCAATTGGAAGGCTGTTTTTTTTTTTTTTTTCTCCAAGCGCCCCTGTTGTCTGTAATTCCGACACTTGCGAATGGGCCATTAACCAAGCCTAAAGGCTCGGTCTGGTTTCGATATCTGTGGCGCCTGATGTCTGTTGTGTGATCGTGTTTTCGCCTGCAGGATGGGAGGGGTCGGAGCATCTGAGAGAGGGGGGGGGCGGCGAAGACTGCCATGCGAGGGCCGCTGTAAGCGTGGCTAAGGCTTTACAAACCTAAACCAAAGTTGAGAAAGTGCATGCCAAGCAATCACAGACTGCTGCGAATTCGCGTAAAGAGACATCCCTGCAAGATGCTAAAAGTGTGTGTGTGGCACGTAATCTTTATTGGAAACCTGTTGGGCACGAATCCATTGTGGGAAATATGGCAAAAGGTTAAGGTACACGTGATGTTTTCTCACTTTGGCCCTACTGCTTGCACCCTTTTCTGAGGCCCTTTATTTATTTTTTTTCGAAAAACAAAACCAAACAAACATTGCAGCCTTTTTCCTCACTGTGCTGAGAGGTAATCTGGAGGTCGCTGCACGCCCGAAGGAATCTCGGAAAGCTGTGGAAAAGGAACCGTTTGTTTGTGGGGCGGGGGGGTTGGAAGGTTAGTGAGTCAGTCGTTCTAATGTGCGGAAAAAAAACAAAGCTGACGAAGAGGGAGTGGGAGGGGGGAGTGGAGTCGGGCACGCAGGCTGCCAAATGGTTTTGCTTTTTTTTGATGAAACGGAAGCAAATATTAAAGTCCATTAGATTAGCAATAACAGATCTTGAAGGAGGTGCCCTGACAGACCGTGTCATTTATAATAAAAAAATACAACTCTGCTTTAAATTGTCCGAGTGCGTTCGGGTGATTAGCAAGGACAGATCTGGAAGGAGGTGCACGGGGTGTGTTTGGCAGGGCTTGGAGAAGGGTTTCCATCACGGCGAAAGTGAAAGCAAACGAGTGGCTGCAGGACTCCAAATGGTGCGCGCGCCCGGACGGGTCACATGCACTGTAGTTGGAGGCCTGCAAAGCCACTGTTTGCACTTCCAAAACGCGCTTACTATAAGTCTCGCCAGAGCAGCGCTAAAGCGCTGGTCAGGCGAGACCTAAAAAAGGGTGGAGGTAAGAAAAGGGAAGCACGCATGAAAGGCGGGGGAAAAAAGGAGACTGAGCATTTATTATCACAGAGTTGTAACTTGCTGTGTTCACGACGCAGTCTTTACAAAGTCTAGCTCTTACTTGTCTCTGGTCACAACGGTATTCCACTGGCTCACCTCGTATTTGACGGTAGCCCACCGGAGCCGTGAAACAGTAGGGAGCTTCTCAGGAATTCGACGAGCAGAGGGAAGCTTTGAACTTCTCAGCGGAAGGGGCAGCACAGTTGACCAACTGCCCAAAACGAGGAGCTGTGATGAGGACGTACTAGTCTGAATGCTACTCTACTCTTCTGAAGAGAATGTGCATTAACTATGAGGGACGCTACCAGTTTTGACAAAAACTGTAGCACGACACGAAAATAAACTTCTACTCCTGTCAAGACTCAAATTGAAGTGCGCAATGGAATGCGCGCGCCGAGGATGAAATCTCGGATCACGCGATATCCATGCCTTAGCACAAGTACATCAGAAGAATTAGCAAATAGGGCGGCCATCTTAAAGGGGTCAATTCCGCCTAGACGTTTACCCAACAATTGCAACTAGAGGGCTTCACAATAACCCTACGATTGCAATTCTGATTCTCCATTACAGAAATGACGTTCACTAGGTTCCTGACATATAGCTAAAAATTAATGGAAGACGACATGGGTAAATAAGTGTCTAAATACAGTGATGTAATATCTGACGTCATCAGCAGAGGATTGCGGTCGCGTGAGTTATAGTTGCCTGCACTAACTATAACGGGGGAATTTCATTGGTTTTTCACGAGTGAAATGCCCAGCTAACTATAACATGTGTGAAACCTATGGTTTTTTAAGTGAATATATATATATATATATATATATATATATATATATATATATATACACACACACACACACACACACACACACACGCGCACACACACACACACACACACACACACACACATCCACATTTCCGTTTGGCTGGACTCAAGACACTTCTACGGCAGGCACACGGCAAGGGTAGCCACCCCCAAATATCCACGCAAAGTCCAATGTGTAGCAAGCTGGTAGGACAGAAACAACACTGGAGCTGTGGCCATAAATTAAAGCGTGTTTATTGACACCACTCAGTCCGATGCGTTTCGGAGTTTCCTCACTACTTTGTCTCGGGCAGAGGTTAGTGAATCGTCAGTTTCATTTAAAAGGAAAAACTGCTAGTATAGTGCAATAGACAAAAGAAATACTTGTTTTCATCATCGTGAACAATAAAGTTTAAATAACATCAGCCAATATGTGGAGAATGACGGTAAACTGATAAACAAATAATGTATAACCACAAAACCAAATCATCGATTTTGTCGGTGTGCACATGTAGACCGCTCAGTGTTACACATCGACAAAGCTGGAGTGGCGAAACGCGTCTGTCAGTGCAGAGGGGGGTCCTGCACAAATTAAAGAAGATTTGAAATATGAATCCTCGTGTGTGCTCCTTGTGTGTCAGCTGACATAATTCTGGTCTGCAGTTGTGTGTATATACACACACACACACACACATACACACATATATACACACAAACATATGAAAGGCAGATCCCTTAAATTCTTGGAACAGAACGCAATTTTAATTGACGTTTTACATTTTTGCCTGACTAATAACATTTTCCTCTTTCAGCGACAGTACTTTAGACAGATCAAAGGTACGGCGATGGGCACCTAATTCGCCCCCAGCTACGCGAACTTGTTCGTGGGCTGGTGGGAGAAGCAGGTGGCCTGGGCCGAAGAGAACAACCAGTGGGTAGCTTCGGTTATTGGATGGTACCATTACATCGATGACCTCTTCATTTTCTGGAAGGGTATGAAAAGAGAAGCAGAACTGTATATAGATCAGCTAAATACCAATAGGGTTAATCTACACTTCAGTGGCCAAATAAGCAATACAGAAGTTAATTTTTTTAGATTTAAGAGTCTTCATTATGGATGGACATATTTGTACGTCCCTCTTTAGAAAAGACACAGCAGGAAACTCTGTCCTGGAAGCTAGCAGCAGTCACCCTAGACCTCTTAAAAATAGCATCCCGTACGGGGAACTGCTGCGACTGAAAAGAAACTGTTCTAACAATGATGACTTTCTAAAAGCAGCAAATGAAGCAATTGTAAGTTTTAGAATACGAGGATATTTGAGCCAACCTCTCCAGAAGAATATTGAAAAAGTGAGTAAAATCCCTAGAACTTATCTTTTAAGAGACAAAGTAAAATCAGGAGAAGAACAAAACAATACCATTCGCTTCATCACTACCTTCACAAGAGATTCAGAGAGACTAAAAACATGTTCTTACACGGAACAGGCATATTTTGAAATCGGACCCTATTATTGGGAAGGACATACCTGACCATCCCAAAACGACATATAGACGGTGTCGCTCCCTAAAAGATTCTTAGTGCAGAGCCATTTTGACACAATTCCGTATAATCCCAGGTTAAGTAATCTAACAGGATTTTTTCCATGTAATAGGTGTAAAGCCTGCAAAAACAGTGTTAAGGTTACATCATATCAAATACCGGGGATAGTGGGTCTGAAAAGCATCACTAAGTTTCTAACATGCACCACCCCCTTCTGTGTATATAGTCTGGCTTGTCCGTGCAATCTGCAGTATATCGGCAGCACGATACACCCCACAAAACGCAGGATTTTGGAGCATGCCAGGGGCATCGAAAGAAATGACGCAACCTATCCTGTAGCCAGGCATTTTGCTCGTTTCCATCAGAGTAACAGAAATCTACTCAAATTCTACTGCCTGGACCACGATCCAGCTAAAGAACGTGGAGGAGACAGAGAACTTAGACTGCGAAGACTCGAATCGAGATTCATAATAGACCTACAAACTAAAGTATCAGCAGGTCTTAACACTGAAGAATAATTAGCCATATATCTAAGTTAGCATGTTTTGTCACTGAGTTTTTGGTCAGATGTTGTCTCCCTCAAACTGTTTGACAGTTCTCTCTCACAAGTGAACTGATTATTATCGATTGAAAGCTGGATTTTTAGCACCAGAATTGTATATATAATTTAGAGATTATGTTAGGATGGACCGGTGTCAAAACGGGTATAGTTGAGGCCACTGTTGAATTAATTTGTTGTCTCATTAAATAATTTAAAATCACAACGGGTGAGTCATTGATAAATGTAGTCAATCAGATGGAAGACTGGTTTTGGCATGTAAAAGGATGCACATGCCCATTCAAGGAGAGATATTTCAGTCTATTTTATTTTACTTTATCTTATTGTATAGAGCAGTACTAGTTTGCTTATGATTCTATCAAAAGATTGATAAATTACTCTTGTCAACGACATATACCCATTCAGGGCAAGATTGTTTAACAACTTATTGAGTTGATCTGCTGCTCTGGCAATATGATAATTTTGTACACATATGGCCACATGAACTTGTGATCTTAGTTTTACATTTTCAAATGATATGTTAAATGAACTCACAATGACACAACATGCATTTATACAATATATTGTCTTTATATTTGCAATTGCGATTCAACCTTTTCAGGATGGCCGCCATGAATTTTAAATGTGTCCATCATTTATTTTGATGTTTAACTTTATTAAGTAATTGACTCCGGAAGTACTTGCTTGATGTATGAATTTAAAAATGGCGATGGCCTCCGTTTATGTTAAGCAGTAGAAAAAGGCGTGAAGCCGAAAGACGTCCTGTTTGTTTGTATGCAGGAATAAAGGATACCGTATATTCAACTTGATCAGAGTGCGGGCTCTTCACTTGTTACCGAGTGAGGTTCGGAGATACATAGATAGATATCTATCTATCTATATATTCACTGAAAAAACCATAGGTTTCAGGCCTGATATAGTTAGGAATTAGCATTTAAAATACCTTAGAAATTCACTGAAAAAAACCATAGGTTTTAGTGGTGTTATAGTTCGCTGGACATTTCACTCGAACAAAACCATTGAAATTCCTCCGATATAGTTAGTTGCACTAACTACATCTCGCGCGCCCGCAATCCACTGCTGATGATGTCACATATTACATCATTCATGACCTGGTCAGTAACATCACTGATGACATCTCAAATGACATCACTGATGAAATCATCCAGTGAATGTGGTTTGGTTCGTTATTTAAATATGTATTATATATATATATAGCAACTTGCATTGAAGAATGAGTGGATATATAAATATAAGCATCTGGATGGAGGATTTAGTAGCAGTGTAATTGACTGTTTACTTGACTAATTTATAGTGTCTCACTAAATATATTGGATAGTGACTAAACTGTGTGAATATCTGTATCACTTTGTCAGTTGTTGTGTATACTGCTGCACCAGTTGGTTACTAGCTATGTGAAAGTCTATATTATTTATTGATTAGTTAACTGAGTATTTGTATGGGAGAGTGAATGTGTGTGTGGTTCGGTGGGGGGGTGTGACTGCCCAAAGATGTGTGAATAGTTGATTCAGTAGGTATATGAAGTTAAAACTGCATGTTATAACAGTTGTTTGGGTGAGTGAATATCTTTATGGGTGTGGTGATGAGCCAATACATGTCTCAATGGTACATGTCCAACAAACTAGGAAAATAAAAGCCAGTGTATGTGTCAGTTGTTGTATATAAATAAGTATATATATGACTCAGTGATTGTATGAGTGACTATGGATAACTGTATACTTGTAATAGTGTTTTTATAACACACTAAGTATGATTTATTATCTATATGAATAGATGAAGTGGTGTTTTTATAAGTGTATAGGTAAGTAAAAGTAAGTATGATCCATTGTTTGCATAAGTGAGTAGGATGACTTCATAAGTGATTAGGATGTGTGCTGGTGTGTAATGTCGATATAGGTGTATAAGTGATAGTGTTCTATTGATCATTGACAGCATGTATGAGTGAATCTATAGGTAAGTGATTAGATGTGTGTATAGATCTAGGAATCACTGAGTGGGTGTTTAGAAACTTGTATTGGTGTGTCAATGGTTTTAAATCTGGCACTCTGTATTTTACAGTGAGTGATTTAAGGTTATACTAGTGTATGATGAGGTGCATCTGATTGTCACGTGGATGATGTCATCAGTGATGTCATTTGAGATGTCATCAGTGATGTCACTGACCACGTCATGAATGATGTAATATGTGACATCATCAGCAGTGGATTGCGGGCGCGCGAGATGTAGTTAATACAACTAACTATATCGGAGGAATTTCAATGGTTTTGTTCGAGTGAAATGTCCAGCTAACTTTAACACCCCTAAAACCTATGGTTTTTTCAGAGAATTTCTAAGGTTTTTTAAATGCTAATTCCTAACTGTATCAGGCATGAAACCTATGGTTTTTTCAGTGAATTTCAAAGGTTTTTTAAATGCTAATTCTTAACTAGATCAGGTCTGAAACCTATGGTTTTTTCAGTGAATTTCAAAGGTTTTTTAAATGCTAATTCCCAACTATACCAGGCCTGAAACCTATGGTTTTTTCAGTGAATTTCAAAGGTTTTGTAAATGACAATTTTTAATGTATTGTTATACTGATTTTTTTTATACGGATTTACTACATTTTTTAAACTATTTATTTTTAGGTATATGTTTTTTTAATTACATTATAATTACATTATACATTACAATACAAAATATACTTTCGCAGAATGAATTACTTTAGTTTAAAAACTTGGCAAATAGGCAACAGACTTTTAAATACAGTAGTTACAGTTGTTGCAATGGGCAATACAATTTCAAACACAAAGCACCATTGAGCTCAATGTGAATGTCTAGTTAAATGCAATTAGTTATTTTATGGATTACTTTTCTAACCACTGGACTGGATCCTAGATTCAGTCCTTGGACATCTCCTGTAAACAGTTGAGTAAAAGCGTTTTGGTTACAGTAGTTATTTTTAAGGAATATTATTGTATTTTAAAAGTTGACACAAACATTTTTTCACATAGAATCACCAATGTTATCCTATGGCAGAAAATTCACTTAGCACGTAAGTAGTGTTATCGTTACTTTTTCTTACTCAGTGGTGGATCCTGGATCTAGCACTAGCCAACCTCCTGTAAACAGTTGAAAGAATGTGTTTAAGCCATACAGACTATTTTTTAGGAATATTTTTAGTTTGTGAAAATAGACACTAAAACTTTTCTGCTGAAAACCACACAATGGATTCCTATGGAAGGAAATACAAGTTACTGGTAAGTACGCTTAGAATTACTTTTCAGAGTCAGTGCTGGGCTAAAAGATGCAGCCCTGGGTTCTCTCCTGATTACAGGTGAGTAAATCGGAATTCGTAGTTCGGCTGATTTTAGAGGAATATTTGTACAATGGTTAACGAAGGGGGAGGGGCCTGAGGTGACGTGTGCAAACACGCCCTGTGGCGCGTTTTAAGTTGGGGAATTAATTCCTCTTCAATCCTGGGGTCCCCTGGGGGCCAATTAGCCCACCAGGTACCTCCAGTATGCGCCAGGGAGCTGCATTGCAGAGAGGTATTCAGAGGCCACGCCCCTTTTTACAACACTCTGCAACACAGCTCCGTGGTGCTTACTGGAGGTACCTAGTGGGCTAGTTGGTCCCCAGGGACCCTCAGGATTGAAGAGGAATTAATTCCCCAACTTAAAACGCGCCACAGGGCGTGTTTGCACACATATCACCTCAGGCCCCGCCCCCTACCTTCAACACTATGCAAACGCGCATCGTGGGGTGTTTTAAGTTGGGGGATTAAGTCCCCTTGAATCCTGAGGTCCCCTGGCGGCCAACTAGCCCACCAGGTACCTCCAGTATGCGCCAGGGAGCTGCGTTGCAGAGAGGTGTTCAGAGGCCACACCCCTTTTTACAACAGCTCCGTGGCGCTTAGTGGAGGTACCTGGTGGGCTAGTTGTCCCCTAGGGGACCTCTGGATTGAAGAGGAATGAATTCCCCAACTTAAAACGCGCCACAGGGCATGTTTGCACAGTATAACCTCAGGCCCCGCCCCCTACCTTCACCACAGTGCAAACGCGCCCCGTGGCGCGTTTTAAGTTGGGTGATTAAGTCCCCTTGAATCCTGAGGTACCCTGGCGGCCAACTAGCCCACCAGGTACCTCCAGTAAGCGCCACGGAGCTGCGTTGCAGAGAGGTGTAAAAAGGGGCATGGCCTCATTACACCTCTCTGCAACGCAGCCCCCTGGCGCATACTGGAGGTTCCTGGTGGGCTAGTTGGCCCCCAGGGACCCCCAGTATTGAAGGGGAATTCGTTCCCCCTCTGCAAACGCGCCAGGGGGCGCGTTTGCAGAGTGATGAAAGGAGGGGGCGTGGCCTACTCCCCGATCCCTTTTTTTTTTCTTTTTAAGAAGAGGGGCTGTGTAGCCCCCCTTCTTTTTCTTATTTTTTGGCCCTGGGGACCCCATCCCCCAGGGCCTGCCCCCTATTTTTTATTTTAAAACTGTGGAGGGGGGCCACGCGGCCCCCCCTCCCGAGGCCTCAATCTGCCCCGGGGACCCCATCCCCCGGGGCATGGGCCTTTTTAAAAAAATATATATATTTTGATGGAGGGGGGCTGCGTATCCCCCCTCCTGTGGCCACTTAAGGCCCCGGGGACCCCAACCCCCGGGGCCGTTTAAAAAAAAAATATATATATTTTAGGAGGGGGACCGCGTGGCCCCCCTCCCGGGCCACTACTGGCCCCGGGGACCTCATCCCCCGTGGCCTGGCCATCTCGTTGGGGACCGTGGGGGGTCCCAATCCCCCCACGTTCCCAGCCGGCTCCCCGCTTCCTGCGGGAGCCGGATTTGCTTTTCCACATGGGGAGCAGCTAACATGCTGCTCCCCATGTGGAAAAGCAATCGTCTTTGCTTCATTGAAGCGAGAGCAGGTTTCCCTGCTCTCGCTTCAATGAAGCAAAGCAGTTTGCAATGGCAGGGTGGGAGCCGCGAGGCTCCCGCCCTGCCATTGCAAACAGCAGTGTCCCGGGGGTGGGCACCCCGGGACACTGGAGGAACTGGCCCGGGGGGGGGGGGGCGGTCCCCAGGGCCATCTTTGGCTCCAGGAGGGGGGCCGCATGGCCCCCCTCCCACTTAATTTAAAGCCCCGGGGGGTGGTGCTCCCCAGGGCTTGGGGGTCCGTAGCAGACCCCCTATTTTAAATAATTAGTGCCCCGGGGAGGTGGCGGTCCCCGGGGCGTGTGGGGGTGCTTGAGCCCCCCCCCACACAGGTTTTTTTTTTTTTAAACAAACAAGCCCCGGGGGTGGCGGTCCCCGGGGCTGACTATAAAAAAGTGCCCCCGGGACTTGGCCCCCCCCCCCCCCGGGGCTAATTGTGAATATTTTTTTCGTCCGCGGGATGTGCATCCCGTGATTTTTAACAAAAAGAATCATTTTTTCTTTGGGCCTTGGGGGTCCTTGTGAGACCCCCTGACCAGGCCTAGGGGGTCAGGGTGTTTTTACCCTGCCCCCTTGTCACGTTTTGCGCCTTTTTTTCGGATTTCTTGTGCCTCGGTTCTACCGAGGCACAAGATGGCTGCCAACACTTCCTGATTCAGTGTTGGCAGCCAATTAGCATTCAGCTCGTGCACGGCAGGGTGCGCGCTGGGTGCGGGAAGGTTGCGCTGATCCTCCGAGGCCATAGATATATATGTACTTTTAACTGTAATTGTCTCAGGAACTACTGAACGGATTCACACCATTTAAGCAAAAGGCACGAGTCTGAACTGAGGACTACCTCTTTGCCAAATTTGGTGTAATTCCGTTCAGCGGTTCGGGCTGTAGCTGCGACAACAGATCCTATGGGAAATTGCATGGGGATAACGCGTTTTGGGACCCCTCTTTTTTCTCGGCCCCCGCTTGACGAATCACCACGAAACTTTCAGGGTCGGAGCGGTGCTGGCCAAAGGTTTGGCAAATTTTGCGAAGATTCGTCAACTGGCGCCAGACTTATTGGGAATAGAATGTTGCGGATTCCCTATGGAAAATAGGTCCTAACTATAACTATCTACTGGCGACCGCCAGTAGATTATATATATAAAAATAAATATTACCTACTGGCGGTCGCCAGTAGGTAGTTATAGTTAGGACCCCTTTTCCATAGGAAATCCGCAACATTCTATTTTGAATAACTTTGGCGCCGGTCGACGAATCCTCGCGAATTTCTCAAAATAGGTGGGGCGCTACGCTCCGCTCCTACCCTGAAAGTCTCGGGGGGATTCGTCAAGCGGGGGCTGAGATAAAAGGGGGGTCCCAAAACGCGTTTTTCCCATGCATTTTTCCATAGGACCTTTAGACAGGGCTACAGCCCGAACGGCTGAACAGAATTACTAGAAATTTGGCAGAGAGGTAGTCCCTAGGTCAAGGAAGTGCCTTTTGTAGGTTTGGTGTAAATCTGTTCAGTAGATTCTGAGAAAATAGCCTTTAAATCAATATATATATCTGAGCCAGCTTACGGTACGCTTACCGTAAGCTTACCGTACGCGTACGGTGGCGTGCGCGAGCGCAATTCTGATTGGCTCTTAGATCTTAGTAAACATTCGAATCGGCCGAAACCAGGAAGCGGCGGCCGCCATTTTCTCTCTCGCACTGAGAGTTAGGTTGTTTAATTAAAACCAATACACATGTAAAGGAGCTGTTTTGACAGCTCACACACACATAGCCATGATGAGGGAGTCCCCCAAGACCCCCCAAGGCCAAAAAAACCATTTTTATTTTTTCGCTAATTTTGCCGATTACGCTTACCGTACGCGTACGGTAAAAAATATTTTAAAAAAAACACTATCCACACTCTCCCCACCCCCTGCGCTTTTGGTGGCCGCAGGCCACCAAATGTGCAGGGCTTATCAGATATGTAAAAAACCACAATATTTTCAACAAAAATAATCAAAGAAAAAATTATCCACACTCTCTCCACCCCGTGTGCAAATGGTGCCCGAAGCGCACCATTTGTGCATGGCTTATAAGCACCGTAAGCACAGTAAGCACCGCGTGCTTACTGTGCACGCACGGTGCGCGAAGCGCACCGTGCGCGCACGGAACGAACTACGTTAAGTGGGCGCGCACGCCACGAATGGCGTAAAGTAACTTAGCATTTAAAAAACCGTACAAATTCACAGAAAAAAACATAGGTTTCACACACGTTATAGTTAGGAATTAGCATTTAAAAAACCTTGCAAATTCACTGAAAAAACCATAGGTTTCACACATGTTATAGTTAGCGGAAATTTTACTGATAAAAAACCAGTGAAATTCCCCCGTTATAGTTAGTGCAGGCAACTATAACTCACGCGACCGCAATCTTCTGCTGATGACATATGTGTCTTTATGAAAAAAAAATATTTGTAATATATGTATAGCTAAAAATGTATGGAAGAAGACATGGGCAAATAAGTGTCTAAATACAGTATTAGCATCAGCAGAGGATTGCGGTCGCGTGAGTTATAGTTGCCTGCACTAACTATAACGGGGGAATTTCACTGGTTTTTTATCAGTAAAATTTCCGCTAACTATAACATGTGTGAAACCTATGGTTTTTTCAGTGAATATATATATATATATATATATATATATATATATATATATATATATATATATATATATATATATATATTACCTACTGGCGGTCGCCAGTAGGTAGTTATAGTTAGGACCCTGTTTCCATAGGAAATCCGCAACATTCTATTTTGAATAACTTTGGCGCCGGTCGACGAATCCTCGCAAATTTCTCAAAATAGGTGGGGCGCTACGCTCCGCTCCTACCCTGAAAGTCTCGGGGGGATTCGTCAAGCGGGGGCTGAGATAAAAGGGGGGTCCCAAAACGCGTTTTTCCCATGCATTTTTCCATAGGACCTTTAGACAGGGCTACAGCCCGAACGGCTGAACAGAATTACTAGAAATTTGGCAGAGAGGTAGTCCTCAGGTCAAGGAAGTGCCTTTTGTAGGTTTGGTGTAAATCTGTTCAGTAGATTCTGAGAAAATAGCCTTTAAATCAATATATATATCTGAGCCAGCTTACGGTACGCTTACCGTAAGCTTACCGTACGCGTACGGTGGCGTGCGCGAGCGCGATTCTGATTGGCTGTTACATCTAAGTAAACATTCGAATCGGTCGAAACCAGGAAGCGGCGGCCGCCATTTTCTCTCTCGCACTCTGAGGGGGGGCTGTAAACAAAGGCAAAAAACATATAAAGGGGCTGTTTAGACAGCGCCCATGCACATAGCCATGTTAGTTGAGTCCTCAAAGATCCCCCAAGGCCAAAAACGGTAAATTTTTATTTTTTGAAAATTTCGCCGATTACGCTTACCGTACGCGTACGGTGCGCTTACGCAAAAAATTTTAATAAAAAAAAAAAACACTCTCTGTGCATGGCATATTATTGTCATCACTTACAAATTAAATTTAACAGATTACCTATCACAAGGAAGCGCATAATATGTCCTCCATGTGCGCACGGTGCGTAACGTGGGCACGCGGTGCGCGTAGCGCACTGCGTGCCCACCTTGCGTGTACGGCACTAACTGCGTAAAGTGGGCGCGCGGTGCGCGAAGCGCACCGCGTGCTCACTGTGCGCGCACGGTGCGCAAAGCGCACCGTGCGCGCACGGAACGAACTGCGTTAAGTGGGCGTGCACGCCACGAATGGCGTAAAGTAACTTAGCATTTAAAAAACCGTACAAATTCACTGAAAAAACCATAGGTTTCACACACGTTATAGTTAGGAATTAGCATTTAAAAAACCTTGCAAATTCACTGAAAAAACCATAGGTTTCAAACATGTTATAGTTAGCGGAAATTTTACTGATAAAAAACCAATGAAATTCCCCCGTTATAGTTAGTGCAGGCAACTATAACTCACGCGACCGCAATCTTCTGCTGATGACATATGTGTCTTTATGAAAAAAAAATATTTGTAATTTATGTATAGCTAAAAATTTATGGAAGAAGACATGGGCAAATAAGTGTCTAAATACAGTATTAGCATCAGCAGAGGACTGCGGTCGCGTGAGTTATAGTTGCCTGCACTAACTATAACGGGGGAATTTCATTGGTTTTTTATCAGTAAAATTTCCGCTAACTATAACATGTTTGAAACCTATGGTTTTTTCAGTGAATATATATATATATATATATATATATATATATATCTAAGGAAGCCGTTGGACCCTGGACTCACCTTCATCCACTTAAAAACCTCCCTTTTGCCTTATATTTCAGCGCTCATTGAGCACGGACTCCGCCACTGGTACTTACCACCAAGATGCATTCTGGAGGCTGCAGTCTTCAGACATCGTACTGCAGCTGTGAGCAATCTGTAAGGAGAAGCCAGCTGACTTCCCCCACTCAGGGGTAGGATCGCAGTAGTTCAAAAGGAGGGTGTACCATAATCTCGTAGTATGTCCCTTTATGGGGAGGGAGGGAGGGAGGGAGGGAGGGAGGGAGGGAGTGTAAATATAAATTTATATATAAAACAAATTGTGGTTTTCGATAATCTTGCTTTTAATGATAGTTTTCAAAACTAAAGAGCTTAAAAAAAAAGGTGAAACAAAAACAAATTTTTCCATGGCCAAAACAAAGTGCCATTAAATTCTAGTGATTTGCGGTGGACAAGAAACCGACGGTATTCAGATTTCTTTTTGCACTAACATCCGTGGAAGATGCTTGGAGGAATGAAAAGTTCGAGAATCTACAGTCATGTCATTGCTGCATCTCATAAGATTCGTTGGCAGAAGTGAGAAAAAAAAAAGATGGCATAAGCTTTTTTTTGGTTTTTCCGGATAATGACCTGCGTGTTTAGTTACAGCAGAACGAGAAGGGTAGGTAATTGACATAGTTTGTGAAACATATTTGGCACATCTGCTGGTATTTTCCTAAAAGTGCGTTTTCTTTACATTTAATGTCTAATGAAATTGGGCTTAGAATAATTTCTATGCGTTTATCCAGAGGAAACTGTGCCTTGCTGGACTTGAACACAAAGCAGTCGCTTGCCCAGATGGCCTTCAAGCTTTAAGCTGGTGCGCAATCTGTCCAGGATTCCAGTTCAGAGCCGAGCACAGATACACGCAGCACACATTGTAGGGAATATTGAAATGACGGTTGCAAAATATACATATTGTTTGCTTTCAACATAAACGTAACTGCCAATTGTAAACCTAAAAGGAAAATCCTCTTATCAATATACTTTTAATTAAATGTTACATATAGCTAAATCCTTGAGGACGCGGAGGTGACATTCCCGCCAACACATGGCAAGTGCTGCGAGCACTGCTTTCCAGTCACATGCAGCAGTTTCATTCCCAGAAACAGATGCTTTACGTCTGGCATACATACTCAGCTGTCCGACATTCTCCACCCCATGAAACACAGTGCCAGAGGGACAGCACTGCGCAGACGTGCTTTTCGGGCGACAGGCTTCTTTCTGCACAGGAAACCAGAGAGCCATTCCTGATATTGGCAACAGTAATCTCTCAAAGCCGTCAAATTATTTGAATTTATATTTAAATTCTCTTGTGCGGCCATCATGTGTGCCGGCACTGTACCACGCGATACCTGCCGACGTCACGAGTGGTTGTCAATCAATCAATATTTCAATAAATATTTTATTCGATTATAAAGCCATCAAAGTACATTAAAACAATTGCAATATGTAGTACATTAAAAATCACGACAAAAGGAGATTAAAAAGAATATACATATGTGTATATAGAATATGTACATAATGACAGCCCGTTTAAAAAATACGGTGATTTACAATACCAGCGCCAAATGTGTTGTGCCACGAGCAAAATATAAAATGCCCAATTCAGTAATCTGAGTAAACTCTCCCACAGGCATAGATAAATTATTGAGATTATGCGTCCTCTTGCATAGCATCTATAAGAAATATGCTGGTTGATTAAGTGCCAGTGCTAGAATACAGATGCAAACACAAGGCACATTGATTATACAGACACAGACAGTGCGAAACAAAATAGCTATAGGTCTGCAGGCAGCATATATACAATTCTGATCATGCATGGTGCCGTGGAAAACATGAAGACATGTTATAGGGCGCTGAGCCACAAGCGTAGTATGCAATCCCTATCTTTATCACGGAAGTGATTTGTCAAACTAGGCTAAGAACTCGCCACTCTAATATCTCATACCCAACAGGAAACGGGTCAGGGTGAATAATGTAGAATCGAAGTATCAAATTTCGGGCCAACACAATATCTCCTTTACCTAGATTCAAACACAGCAGTCAAATTCACTTGTGGCGTGCACAACGTTACACTGGGCAGCAGAATGTTTCTCAGTTTCAGAACCGGTACCGCAAGCCGGGCAAGTCCTAGCGGGTCGCACCATTTGCCATTTAGCTCTAAGTGCATTATGAGGCAGGTTACCCAATCAGAACCATACATATAAAATTGGGGGGTGTAAGGTTATCAAGAAATGTTTCAAACTGAAAAACAAGCTTACAATCAAAATGTTAGTTAAATGGCCATTAACCGGATTTAGAACATAATGCTCATAAAAAGGTCCAATAATGTGAACACTTCTACATCTGCTTCTTTTTTTTAGAACGATTTTATTTTTTAAAGTAGTATTGAACTCTTCGTCCATCGGTCCACATCATTACATACAGATATACAGAAATAGTGGTACATCAATGAGTATAGCAATTCAACTATAACCATAAAACCCCCAATGCATTAGTTCCTTTTGGTATAAACTGACACTTCCAAATACAGTACACGTTCTATCAATATTGTTTTGCAATGTGAATCATATAACTGGATCAAAAGTTTGGACTTCAGAGTCCATCGTTGTCTGCTGCGTAAAGACAAGGCCACAGAAGTCCACCCATCTCTGACATATTTTGGAGTGTTTCTGTGGGCATCCACGAGCCTGGAAAACCGATATTTTCAGCCCCATGCAGAAATCCATCCCATTTTTCCATGCTCTGACTGTGGGGGATGTGTTGGATCTCCATAGCCTGGCTATGTCTTGTTTAGCGAGGGTTAGGCATAGCCATAGGAGGTGGCGCTTATAATTATTGCGACATATCTCATCGGTGATATGAAGTAGTGTTAGTCTAGGGGACTTGGGGAGTTCCCATCTCAGGATTTTTATTAGGCATTAGAGTACCCCAGATCAAAATCTATCCAGAGCAGCACATGACCATACTGTGTGTAAAAATGTGTCCTCGTTGCTCTCTCTGACATCGTAAGCATATGGGAGAGTCGATCAGGCCGCTCTCCATAGTCTGTAGCATGTGTAATATGCCCTATGAAGATATTTAAATGTAATTAGTCATCGTCGTGATGAAATGTCAGCCCCGCAGGGGGACTCCAAAGCCTTCGTCCAGTCGTCTGAGTTTAGGGGGCCTATATTGGTTTGCCAGGAGGTCTTCAATGTCTTGAGTGTTGTGGAGCTGTGAGTGATGAGGGACTGGTATATTTTTTAGATTTTATGATCGCCCTGGACTCCCTTCAAGAGTTTGCCCCCCAATGGGTTGAAGTCTGGAAGTGATTCTAGCGTGGCTATGTGGGGTGTGATGGCATGACTGAGTTGTAGATATCTATAGAACTGGGAGTTAGGCATTGAAAATCCGTTTTTAAACTCCTGGATTGATTTGAGTGTAAGGTCATGCATGACATCTCAGACTGTGGAGATCTTATATAAACATTGAAGATTACTACCCTCAAACCCTCCCAAAAAAATACGTGGGATGGACTCCCATTAAATTAGGTGAATCCACACTTAGCATAGAGTGAGTACAGGGTGTAGATTTCTTGATCAAAACCAATATCGCCCCCAGAGGCATGACCAGATTTCCGAGGTGTTGTAGCCTCTACCCCCTGGGAAGGAAAGCCATTAGGATGCACTTTATCAACAGACCATTTCTCTTGGAATGCACACAGATCGAAATTCCCTATGTAGAAACATCATTCAACATAACAATTTTGAATTCATGCCATCCAGATTTCATAAGATAGAGAAATCGGTATTCGTGTATGTATATGTGGCCTACACGGTCTTGTAACTATACTGGCTGGTACGAATGGGAGTAAAATAGGAGTAAATAACGACCCGTTAGGGTATAAGGAGCAAAAGGACTTGTGTAAATGTTGATTTATGTGAAATAGGGGGTAACATCGGGAGTCAGTAAAGTTACAAGACCATGTAGGCCACAGTTTGGGGGAGGTCTGGATTTACGTTTTAAGTCGCATACTGCAGGTTTATGTTTCAAGTCGCACAAAAGATTTGGTAGATGATATATGATTTTAGGGTGGCGTCATTTATTTTTGTCATGGTGCTGGGGCAGGATTAGCATGAGCACGGCATATACCGGGGGACTAGACATTTGTTGTCAACTGGGTGGGTCTGTTAGATTTAAAGGGGGTATAGTATTTAAAGCATTTGTGAATCAAGCGGAATATCAATTAAAAGTGACGGATACATGTATATTTTTATATCACAGATACCCCTGACGAAGGTTGTTACTGAAATGCATTGGGTGTGATGTAATGCTTGCATAATATCGAGGACTCCAGATTCAGACAACGCTCATGTTTAGGCCTGGATAGGCAATCATGAAGTAATTCAAACGCAGAAGTTTAAATGAATTTCGTAGCTTTGGCGTCACAATGAAATTTGGATAAAACATGGAAATAAAATGGATAGCATGTGGTGAAAGTGAATAATTTGGAACACTAAAGTGCACACATCTGTGCAACTCGCTATGACCTGCAAGGTGCGGGCCATCATTCTTCATGCATTTAAGTATTGTGTGCAAATGGAACGGAGCACACAGGAGTGTATGCATGCTAAATCTGACAAAAAGAAAAGGAATCCAGAGCAAAAAAATAAGGGTGTGCTTCAGAATCATGTTTTTTGACACATTCCTGTGTGCCATGTCTGCAACCCACTGCCTATGGTATAGGTAAGACACCCCTCTAGCTGAGTGCAATATACCACTGGTGAGGGTACAGTTACATGAGCATGGTATACCCCTACAGTGTATAAGTCCATTCTTAGACATTTTAAGTGCAGTAAAGCCATAAAGAGTATATGGTCTGGGAGGTTGTCATTACGAACTCCACGGCACCATAATGGCTTTACTGAACTCTGGTAAGTTTGGTAGCAAACTTCTCAGCATAATAAACCCTCACTGATGCCAGTGTGCAATTTATTGTACAATGCACTCAGAGGGCATCTTAGAGATGCCCCCTGAAAACTGACCAGCCTCTTGTGGGTTCCCTAACTGGTAAACACCAGAATGCCACGATGAGACAAGTTTCTGGACCCCTGATGTGGGAGCCTTCAATCCCTGGGCCCAGAAACAAAGCGTTTCCTGGGAGGAGGTGGTCACACCATCCCCAGGTCAGGAAGAGCCATCCTTGGCAGGGGAGCTTCAAAGGCCTTTCCGTCTTTGTAATGCGACCCCAGCCACTTCTGCTATCAGGAGCAGGCCCCCTTCCTGTCGCCCCTCCTTTTCAGCGGGAAGTCAGGCAGGAAAAATTAGAACAGCCCAGGTGTGTGCACCTCTGCCAACTCCACCCCTCAGGTGGGGAAGGCGAGGTGAAGCCCACTCTTCCGTGCCCGCCATCTTGCAGATAGCAGGCACTCTCCAATCAGGATTAGGGATTGAGCCCACTCCTCCACATGCGGTGAGCACACCAAGTGTGTAGTCACCCTAAGGTCAGTAGCTTATTGACTACTGACCTCGAGACCGCTAAAAAGCCCCCCTAAATACAGTATTAAGGGGACAGCCCTGAAACAAGAAGACAGATTCCCACCTACGAAGAAGACGGACGAAAGAAGACCGTAGCAGAGGAGACTGCAGATAAGAACTGACCTGGCCCCAGCCCTACTGGCCCTTATGCAGTTTCCAGATATCCTGCGCCAAAAGTCGCCTTGTCCTGCAGCCAACGATCTCCAGAACCCCTGGGAGGACTGACTGCCTTCAACAAAGACCGAAGCTCCTGTGAACAGCAGCTCTGTTCAAAAGAATCACCAAATAATGACTCCAAGCCTGCTGAGGACAAAGAAAACAGACGCCTGGAACCATCAATGCACCCGACGCCTATGGCCCGAATCAGAGTGGCCCACCAGTCCCAGCGAGGCCCCCCAGAGCTCCAGAGTCTGTCCACTGCGGGTTGACCTCTCCGGGACTCCCCGACATCATCTCTAACCTCTGCACGGAGACCCCCCTGCCTCCCACACCGAGTGGACCGATAAGGTGAAATCCAAACTCAATAGACACGCCGGCATCCAGCCGCCCTGCACCCTGGAGAAGAGGACCTGAGGGGCACCTATGTCCCTGAGCCCTCTAACCTACCTGCCCAGCTGTTGGTTCCTCCCTGAAGACTTGCTGGACCGAGCCTGCAGGCAAAATCCAAAACCGCCAACTACCATTGAAAACAGGGCACCCGACGCCAAAACAGCACCCTGCATCCGGCCACCCTAGTGCCACTGTGGGTGCACCTTGTGTGCTATATCATATTCTCTTTGCCTTGAGTTTAAGTCCAGGAGCTTTGCTCGGACAACCTTGTGGCCTGCTTGTGAGGAGCCACCAACCGGAGGCCCCCTATCCCCCATTCGAAAACTTTGGATCTCAGCACTCTGCTCCCGGCCGCCCTAGTGCCACTGAGGGTGCTTTGGGAGTGCATCCAAGACCCTGGGCGAACCCTTGTTCTAACCTCAGAAACCAAACTCCCAAAACCAAGTACTTACCTGTAAACCAATAACTTAATTTCCTTCCATAGGATTGCATTGACTGCTTTTCTGAGAAGAATGTTTAAAGTGTGGAGTTGGGAAATTGTATGAAAACATAAGGAACAGTATACTTGCTAAAACTGATTTACTCACCTTTTATCTAGGATATGTTCTAGTGTGATATCTAGGCAGATCACCCCGAGTAGAAAAAAGTAACTGGAAAAGTAATCTGAAAAGTAACTGCAAACGTAATCTGTAAAGGAACTGAAAAATAATTCCAATTGTTTTACAAACAAATGGCTTACCTGTAACCAATCCAATTGCATTAAACTGCATTCAAATTGTGTTTAACCGAATTATTCTTGCAAAGTGTTATTATACTTACCTGTACCAGGCCTGGCTTGGTTCTAGAAATTAAAATACAACTAAATAATATTTTCATACAAACAAATTGGTCTGCGTTCAGTCTTTGAGTGCGTGACATTTCTTGCCTGGGTGTGTAAAATAAATGCTGAACACTACCCTCTGATAAAGCCTTACTGCTCGCCCACACTACCACAAATGGAGAGTAAGGTATTATCTACATTTACCTCTGCCCACCTTTGGGGTTCCACTGGACTCTATATATACTATACCAAAGTAAGGTATAGTATGCACAGAGCCAGCTTCCTACACCGCCCTACATCTACACAAGGGGTTAGCCTTTGGCTGTAATTTGCCAAGATAGTCAGTTCTAGTAACAAGCTTCTCAGCTAAAGATTTCAATTCATGCAATTCACAACACAAAGAGCTTAACCCACCTCCCTCTGAGAAATTTAAGACACCAATATCAGTAGCTTGCATAAAGATCTGATTGGCAGCCGGCTCAGTGTCAACAGAGGTTGTTTCGGCGCGTGGGCTGACTTCCTCCAAAAGGTGCAAACTTATTATGACAAGGAACATAAGGAGATATAATAATTTTGGGAGAGAGGGGGGCATTCCCAATCAGTGATGGTACATCAAGTTCTACATTTCCAACAGGAGTATTATGTCCAGGAATAGTCTCAGGTGTACCTCTCTCAATAGGAATTTGGCATCCTTTCCTTGCCCTTCTCAGGTTAAACATTTCAGGTACTGCCTTATGACAGGTCTTAGCAGCCTGGTTTGGTTCTTTGTTTTTTAAAAAGGACTCAACCTCTTCGATGAATAAGTCCATGTCTTCCTAAATGCAATTCGTCCCACCGCACTTTCAACTATTTTTTTTTTTTAATTGGAGGGATTTTAATTGGGCTCCGGCGCTTTAGGTTTCTCCATTTTAAACTTGTTACAGAAATAGTCATTTTCAGGTGTTCTGACTGGGGCCAACTTATAACCCTGAACAAAGAACAATAAATAACCACAGATGTAACAAAATCAAGAACCTTAAGCAAATGACAAATTAGCTACCTGGCATTGGTAAAGGGACTAGTCTAGAGGCGAGTGGCAGATGAAAGGGAATATGACGTGCCCTGGCACGTCTCTTCCTGTCATGGACAGACACAAGATGGGCCCGGGCTCCACCTTGGCAAGGCCCATACATGTCCCACGCAGCAAGTGCTTAATAGGTTTTATAGCCCAATACGGCAGTGCTGGTGGTCTAAATCTCTGGTTACCACGGTCACCTCCTGGCACAAAAAGATATGGGGCTTGCAGTCTCCGTCCTGTGTCCCGCACAGCAGGAGTGCTTAACGTGCTTTATAGTGCTGTCCGGGGGCGCTGGTCGCCTCCTCCCTTTTTAGGCCGCGCCTAGAGTGCGCTTGCGCTGTCTGGAATATCTGTTGCATGTACTTTGTGGGCTCTGGAGATCAGCCACAGGACTGGTCTGCTTCCGCTTTGGTACTTTTTTTTCTGTTCAACTGCCTCTTCCACAAGCACCTGTAGACAATAATATTTTTTTCAAATCTTGTATTTTCAGTGATATGTCCACTGAGGTCCTGATTTTATATTAAAAACAGAGCTTTGGACAATACCATTTCCTGCCGATAGGCAGTATTTCTCTCCATGTGTTCCCATAACTGGTGTGTTGCGCAGTTTGGTGCTTACTTTCCCTCCATGGCTAAAGTGCTGCATAGCTAAATACATCTAAGGTCCCAGAGACGAGACCGTTTGCATTGCAAATGCTTGTTGGTTTCTGCTGGCTCCTGGCACAAAGAGATATGGGGCTCGGAGTCCCCACAGTGTGTCCAGTGCAGCGGGAGGACTTGATGCACTTTATAGTGCTGTAGAGAGGTGCTGGTCTCCTCCTCCAACTTTGGTTTCTGCTGGCGGCTCTTGGCATAAAGAGATATGGTGCTTGGAGTCCCCGTCGCACAGCAGGAGTGCTTTATGTACTTCATAGCACTGTAGGAGGGTGCTGGCCGCCTCCTATCCTTCTGGTTTTGATTGCTGATCTTTTTCAGTAAGTAGAGTACACCTCTCAGTGATGAACTATGTAAAGAGGAGGAGAAGCATGAGCAATCTGAAAGATGCTCTGGATTCAAAGGATAACAATCACTACTGGACCCTGTACAATATAACTTCCTCCTCAAATTCACAGTGTATTAGGAACAGATGTTCAAACTTAGGTGTATTTAAGGCAAACGTAAGAAGGCAAGACATCGTTGCCAAGTTTGAAATAAGCTCAGGAGATGAAATAGTCTCCGTAAAGAAAAAGATGCTGAGAACATTTCCAGTGGCAGGTATTTGCAATGCCTTAGCTCTTGTGATGGAGCCGGGAGTACCACTTCACCTCAAGAGAAGCAAGCATTAGCAAAACCAAAAAGTCTTGCATTTGGCTGCCAGTCTTTTGGCTTTCCCTATGCATGATTTGTTTCATTATTGCTTCTGCAAAATGCCATTGCTGACAGAGCTGCTGAGACCTTACCAATATGAAATCAAGTATTGGAAAAGCCAATAAACAGGGCTGGTATTGAGTGATTACTTTTTGGTTTTGACAATGATTTTTCTTGTGAACGTTTACTGTATTTTCTTGTAAAACAAGCCTTGTCTAAAAAACACTATATATTTAAAAGCACAGATTGCACCAGTTATGGTATGGCTGTGCATATTGTGCAAGAGCAGAACATCGTCACTTAGAGTCTGGTAAGCCAATGGCTGAAGTGGACTTACTTCCTGCATCCCTGTATGTTATGTGGGAAAAATGTGAATGACACTGCAACAAGCCAATGGATGAAGACTGTCTGAAACCCCTTGTACGTAACAATGTTTAGAACATTATGAAGCACTGTAAGTAGGAATGTATTGTATATACATTTTAATTAACAACAAGTGCTCCTGGTTAATACCAGTCCTAAAATAAAATGCCTAAAAGCCATTTTTTTCTTAAAGCACACACTTTCTTAGCAGCCTTTAGTATTGTGAATTACTTTGTGTGAGCTTGTGGTCCTTGTGAAAAAAAGGCAGAACGGAATCCCTCACAATGAAGGTAGGAAATAGCTAAGTGAGCTAACCTACTGCCCCACTTACGATGCTATAGTGGGTGGAAGAAAATGTGACTGATACCACCAGACCAATGAATGAAGAGAGCTAGCTGAAAGCCCCATATATAATTTTAGTAAAACATATGGTTTTGGCTAACGTCATACCTAAAATGCACAGGACTAGTATTTGCAGACTAGTTCCAGAAACCCGCTGTGTAGTTCAATTATTGTGGGTAGTGATGAAAAATATTTGCTTTGTTACAGAGACAGATAGATGGGGAAAGTGTATGTGGAATGGCTTGGCAACAGCTAAAGAAAGCCTTGTCAAACAAAGATGCACACTAGAAAAAATCTGAATGCTGTAATATAGCACATAACTATTCACAAAAGAGGCGATATCAAAGAGATTACTGGGTAAAATGACCGAGGAATCCAGTGGCGGAATTTAACTCTTTTGTAGAACCATACGTTATGTTATGTTATTTGTGAATTTCTAAAACGTACGTTCACCAGCGGGTCTCTTGGCGCTAGGATTAGAGTTGGAGAGATCGAAACAGGTCCAGTCTAATTGTGAGCTTGAGTAAAAAGCCAAGTCTTTAGCATTTTACTGAAACGCAGGTAGTCTTCTTCAAGTCTCAGGGTTAAAGGCAGAGTTCCACAATTTCGGGCCCAGTATAGAGAACCGTGACCCACCTGTGCATTTGCGTCTCAATGTTGGGACTACCAGTAGATTCATATGTATGGATAATAGAGTGTGCTGAGGGGAGTATTTGAGGACTCTCGAAGATCTGTATTTGGGACAGTGTATGGCTTTGAATAGGATGCATCCTGTTTTAAACAGAGAGCATTGCTCCGCCGGGAGCCAGTGAAGGTCTTTCAGCAGCGGTCTAATATGACATTGTCTGTCTTGTTGGCAAATAATTCCGGCTGCTTGATTCTGAATCATCTGCAGACGATGCTTCCGATTTCGCGGGAGGCCGAGGTACATCGCATTTCCATAATCAATTTTGTAAAGAATCGAGGTGATAATGATTTAGAAGTTGACCTTTTTGCTGAAAAATCTTCTGATCTTTCGCAGTTTCCGAAGTTGGAAAAAGCAAGCAGAGGTAACAGAGTCAATCTGCGAGCTCATAGAAAGATCCGAATCTATTTGTATGCCCAGGCTCTTAATCACAGGCTTAGGGAGAGGTGCCGTTCCTAACTCCAAAGGCCAGTGTGCGGGAGTCCAATGCAGAAGTTTGTTTTTGGGAATAAAGATTTCGGATTTTTCCGAATTCAGTTTTAACAGGTTGCTGTTCATTCAATTCTTGATGAACAGCATTGAGTTCTTAAGAAATCCCTCAGATATAATTGACTCTTCAATGGTAAAAATTAACTGCATATCATCAGCATAATTATAATTCTTAATCCCCATCTGACGGAGTCTGGATATGAGTGGGCGTATATACATATTGAAGAGAATCGGGGAAAGAGAGGTGCCTTGCCGGACTCCACAAGACATATTTACAGTATTGGACTTGTAGGGTGGAAGCCACACCGATTGATTGCGGCCCTCTAAAAAGGATCTGAACCAACTCAAGGCAGTGCCTTTAAGACCAGCTGCAGCAATACGATCCAACAGTATTTTGTGGTTGATGGTATCGAAGGCTGCAGACCGGTCCAGAAGAATCAAGGCCTGTGTGCAGTCCTCATCCGCCTGACCTTTTAGATCATCTATAACGGAGAGTATAACAGATTTGGTGGAGTATGATGGGTGAAAACCTGCCTGATGGGTGTCTAAAAAGTTGGTTTCCGCTAAGAAGGAACTAAAAACATGGTCTACATACGTCTCCAATAATTTGGCGGGAAAGGGAAGGAGAGATGTAGGTCTGTAGTTATCCAGCTTATGAGGGTCAATGCCTTGTTTATTTTGCAACGGGATGACCACTGCTTCTTTGAAGACTGAAGGCACAATACCTTGGGTGAAAGAAAGGTTCAAGAGGTCAAGGATAGTGTCTGGAAAAGCCACATATATGAATTTTAATATGTGGAGGGCCTACCTCCTTGGGGGAGCCAGATTTTACTTTGTTTACAAGTTCGGAGAAACGCTTTCTATTTAGGCAAGGGAATGTGGTCAGAGAAGTAGAGTTGGAATTGCTAAGAGGGGCTTCTACACTACTAAGGCTAGAGTCGCGTAAATCTTTGATTTTGTTTTATTTTTTCCACAAAGAAAGAATTCAAATCATTACACAAAGTTTCTGTGTGGCAGTGATGTGACGGGGAGTCACACGGCCAGGATTAGATAACTTTTTCACAATCCTGAAGATATCTTTTGACCTATCGTTTGAGTTGAGTACTTTGTTAGTGAAAAATAATCTCTGCCTCCAGGGTGGCTTTTTTATAGGTCGTGAGCCTCGCAATGTATTGCTCTTTAGCCTGTGCAAGGTAGGTTTTACGCCATTTCCTTTCGGCTTGACGTACATTGAGTTTCATAATTTTTAAATCAGTAGTGAACCATTTAGATGCTTCGTGTCGCCTTATACGGGAGGCTTAGTCTGGATGGGGCGTGGATATAGATAGCATTCAATTGCCAATTAGCAATCTCCCTCTCAAAACAATCTATGTTATCCTGACTAGTGGGCTACTCATGGTTTAGCGTGTCCAAAAGAGATTTCATATCAATGCGGTTCCAATTTCTGAAAGTACCTTGTAAATGAGGCAAAGATTTAGGCATAAATATATCACCCAAAGTAAAACTTATAGTATAATGGTCTGACCATACGCAAGGGTAAATGGCTAAGTTCTGGAGGGTGAGAGTGATAGACCACACTTGATCAAGTGTATGGCCTTTGATGTGCGTGGGAGAGTGGATGTGTTGAATGAGATTTAAGCTAGCAAGGGACTCAGTTCCATGGCTGTCTTTCCCCCTTCCGCCTTGTTTGCCCAATAGTTCACGTCACCTAAAATCAGGACTTTGTCATAGTACACAGTCAGGAATGCGATGCAATTCGCAAAAGCTTTAGGGAAATCTGGCATCACTATAGGTGGTCTATACAAAAGGACACATATCAATGTTCTATTTGGGGGAAGTTATTTCTAAAGGGGAAATGGCAGTAAAAGGTAGTCCTTTGTTTGACAGCAATAGCCCCCCCCGCCCCCTCTTTTTCCTGAAGGTCTATTAGTTTTAAAATGGAAATAGTACAGGAAGTGTGGCTAAGATTTCAGGGGTGGATTCCTCAGATAACCAGGTTTCAGCCAAAAACAACATGTCTGGTGAGTCAGTGGTCAAAAGATTAAAAAGTTCCAGTTGGTGCTTAACAGCAGAGCGAATGATGAGATACATTATGTTTAGTTCCTTCACATGGGGTAGTCTCCCACCATGGGTTGGCGAAATGGTATGGCTAAAAGTCTGACAGCACTCCTTTAGTTAACAGAAATTAAGTGCTAGAACTGGATGAAAGAGGCCTAGCTCTCCCAGATTAAGTTGAAGTTGAGGCTCCGCCCCCTTTCCAGCTGATAGGTTAAGCTACTATTTCCCAGTGACTACGTGGGGTGTTGCTCGGTTCCTGTCCAACAAGTATCAGGATGAATTGAACAGCGTAACCATATCAGATTCAAGATAATCAACATTAAAAGCGAAGCAACTCAAATTCCTCTAATAGTGCAAGTTACAAGTAACTGTGTGCGAAAATATATTTTAAAAGGACTGCTGGCGCGAGATCTCCGATCAAACAAGCGTCCGCGCTGCAGGCATTAATTTAAAGCCTGCGGCGTTGTAATGGGCTCTGCCCCCCTCCCAGCTGATAGGTTAAGCTCCTATTGCCCAGTGACTATGCGGGGTGTTGCTCGGTTCTTGTACAACAAGTATCAGGAGGAATTTGAACAGTGTAACAATATCAGATTCAAGGTAACACTCATTAACAGCAGCACAAATAAAATTCTTCTTAATAGTGCAAGTTATAAGTCACAGTGAGCGAAAATATATTTAAAAAGGACTGCTGGCGCGATATCTCCGTTCAAAATGAATTCGATCAGTGGTTCTTAACCAGTGGTCTGTGGATGCTTGGGGGGTGCACCTCACCTGATCAGATGGTCCTCAATTGCTTAGAAAATTAAATATTATTAGCAGATTAATGGAGCACACATACATAAAAAAAGTTTTCAAAAGCTCTGTAAATATGAAGGAATTAAAATTTAGCGCTGGGCGTAGAGGGCGTAGCGGGGCTACACGGAGGGCCACAGAGTTGAGAACATTTTTCGCAGAGACGACGAAGAAGAGGAGGAGGGCAGGCCAGGGACGCTGCAGTCCAGGTAAGTTGTTTTTCTTTAATTTTATGTCATTTATAATTAATTGTTAATAGGAGGGGTGGAGGCGGGGGCTGGCCAACTCAGCTCCGCCGCAGAGATTTGCCTTCTCTGCGGAACGCAGAGGAGGCAAATCTCCGCACATTTTGCGGGCGGAGCGGAGGTCTCCGCCCGGGCTAAAAGATTAAGTTGGTATCTTTATTTTGATATGTGGGAGCAGCCTAAGTACAGCCATAGAATCTAAAATGGATGATTGGTGTTCTCAATTGAAGCAGCAGTGGGATGTGCTGACAAATAGAGCATGCATTTGGAGCAAAAATGACAAAATATATGCTAGAGCCTAGCACATTGGATTGTCTTTTAGAAATACAATTACATTCTGAAAAGCTTCAACCTTCCCATTCAAATTTAAAATGTTATTTTGGAAATTAATCAAATAACATTTTATGATTTGTATATTTGTTTGATGTATACTTTTTTTTTGCATTTTTGTGTATTGTTTTGAAGTTCAAATCGTAGAAAGTGCTTAGTGGGGGGTCTCCAGCTTCCAGTAATAATTAATTTGGGTTGACAGGAGTCAAACTGTTAATAACCACTACATTTGCGGGGGAGAGAGGGAGCATATGCATGTTTTCATGGCCACGTGGAAAGCACCCTGGAAGATAGGTTCCCCATTGAATTTTACAAAATTACCAAACATTATACCATTCAGATTTTAAAATCTGTTTTTAACGCAGCTTTGCGATTGGGAGACCTACTACCTGATTTTGTAAGGGCTCTTATCGTGGTCATCTTAAAACCAGGTAAAGACCCCTTAGAATGCTCTAATCATAGGCCAATGTCATTATTAAATTCAGATGTTAAAATTCTGGTCAAAATTATGGCCAATCATCTTAAGTTGGTCATTACCTCTCTAATACATCCATCTCAAGTTGGGTTCATCCCGGTGCATTCATCTACCAACCATCTCGCACTCTGACACGTGTTATGGCAACTGAGACAAGATACAGAAGACAGAGCCATCCTTTCCCTAGATGCGGAAAACTTATTCGATCGAGTAGACTGGGGTTACTTGTTCCACACTATGGAAAGGATGGGCTTTGGTAAAGATTTTATCACTTTAATTAGAGGCATGTGTCATTCATTTACGGCAGCCGCCACATGTGGGGGCTTCTCAAATCTACATTTGAAAGTTTATCGCGGTACCAGGCAAGAGTGTCCACTGGCACCATTGTTATTTGTTTTGGCCCTCGAACCATTGCCTATAGCCATAAGAATCAAAGGAATTCAAACCATTGCGTGTGAACTCAATAACTTATTATGCAGATGATATCCTCCTAACTCTTTCACAACAGAAGCAATCTGCAACCTCTTTATTATCTCAACTGACCATATTTTCAACCTTATCCGCCAATAAAATTAATTGGACTGAATGCAAAACATTACCTTTAACTCCTATTACTACTAGAGCAGAGCCTCTGTTAGAGGCTTCCCCTTCTAATGGCTTCACTTAAAGTTAAAATACTTGGGGATACTTATCAACCAAGGATTAAAAGAAATGATCATGGACAACCTGAATCCCATGGTCAAACAAATTAAACAAGACTTCCGATGTTGGTCGCTTCAGAACGTATCACTTTGGGGTAGGGGACAAATCATAAAAATTAATTTGATCCACAAATTCAATTATATTATTGGGAGGATACCGCAACCTAGCTCACGTTCATTTTTCAAAACATTGACTTCTACCATCTCCCAATTTTTCTTGGGTGGTGATAGACCTAGTCTAAAGGGCTCTAAATTACACTGGTCCTCAGCGAAAGGAGGCCTACATCCATCTACCCCACTAAGAAAACTATTGGATTGTGCAACAACTTGCTCATTCTATCTATATGCTATCTGCTTAGAGAAACACTCCTCTTTGGGTTAAATTCGTACAGTCATTAGTCAAGTCTGTTGTGGAGCTGGCGATTTACTATACCAAACGTCAGCTATTTACAAATTCCACTAATCTAATCATTTACTCAACACAGTTAGCTTGGCAGAAAGCACACACACTCACAAACAATTATAATCACCTGCATTCCTATGCTCCACTCTAGTACAATCAAGACATACCCCATAAAGCGCGGAGTTCAACTTGCTTTGGGATAAAACATAAAATAATCCACGTTGCGGATATGTTCACACAACAGTCATTCACACAATTACAACAGGAATTTGGACTCACTCCTTCACAATTTTATAGATATATTTAGCTTACAAGTGCCCTTTTATCAATAATGGCAAAAAATCAGGACATACCCTCCCAATTGCACAGTATATCCATACTTGGAAGAACTGCAGAGGGACAGTCTCTGGTCTTTATGCCATTATAATTGACATTCTTTCTGTACTGCCTCCTCCTCACAACTTTGGTGGCCTTCAAGTCTGAGCCTAAAGATATTGGACAACGATTGGGAAAGTTTACTGGAAAAATATAATAAAAGGCTCAGGGACTCCTGTTTTAAATTTAGTTACTTTAAAATACTACATCACTGGCATTGGCCCCCGGCCAAGATAAATTCTGCCAAACTTAGTCCTGACTCCCTTTGCTGGAGATGCCTAGAATCTGATTGCGATATACTTCCTATATTGTGGGAATATCAAAAAATCCGTACATTCACGTTTCAGATTGAGAAATAGTTGAAAGAATACGCTCCAATTAACCTTCCCTTATCAACACGCTTATCACTTTTGCATGACGTCTCGGACCTACACCACACCTCCCACAGAATCAATACATACTTATTAATGGCTTTCCACAGTCCTCTGTTTAGCCAAAGCCAACATACTATGTTTTTGGAAGATTGATGTTCCTTCAACGAGTCAATCCTGGCTTGAGGATATGTACGAGGTGGCACTAAATGATAAATTGCTGCAATTTGACTAAATATGGGATCCATTGCTAACCCATAAGTAGACAGGACTATAACTACTTAGGATGTATTGTTTATTAAAACATTTATTTATCTGCATATTCATAAGATTGAGGTCATACCTGTACATGACGCACTTGATTGTTCTTCGTTCTCCTTTGTTCTTTGTACTTTGATTATCTTCACATGTATCACTTGTACTTTCTGTATGGCAATTCTTATATGCTGAAAAGACTTTTTTTTTTTTTTTTTAGAAAAGCGAATAAAATTTGGAGAGAGTAAATAAGAACCACTGAATTAGATCAATAGCTAGGAGTGGATTTCTGTGCAGAAATGGTGAAAATGTGTGAAGCTATGTATGAAACCTGCAAATTACAGTAGGAAAATATTGAGCGAGCACTTCAGGTAAGAGTTAACCTGTGGCTTCTTAGTGGAAACAGCAGACGTGGGGCAAGCCTCGGAAGAAGTCACCTCTTATCTGCGTGAAACACACAATTCCCATCTCATAAATATGCAGCATCTAGTGACTTTCTGACAGCTGTCTCCAGCCTTTACTGTTGCACTGTTACACTATCTATTACCCCTTCGTTTTAGCCATGATGTTGGGTATTGGTCATCAGCAGCACAAGGGTAACATATAGGCTTCTTCAGCAGGGAGAGAAGCAATTCATTCTAAAATGAATATATGGATTAAACCTAAAAAAATGATTTATCAATCAACACCTGTCTTATAAAAGTGTGACGGATAGTTTAAAGCACTGAAACGTTATTTTTCACTCTTTTAGCAAGGGAGTGAAGCAGCCAGAACTGGTGTTTTACCAGATCACTGTGATACAGAGGGGCATCCGGGCACAATAAAGCTCAGTGATACTAAAGTTTCAGGAAAGTGGAGAACAGTAGTTGACCATCAACTGCAATGGTGGGGGGTCACTTAGTGGTAGTAAGTAGAGAAAGATGTTCAAAGATCTCTTACTAATAGCACTGTAATCAACTTGTCACCTCACCACCTGGTACAAACGATAAAGGGTACAAATAAAAAATCAGAGCATTTTGATATAATCCTATTACCACTGTGGATTGAGAAACTTGTATTGTGGTTTTGCAGACCGTGAAATGGGGTGGCTTAAATATGTGGGAGAGTACACACGAACTCAAAATGCTTTTTTAAGAGCACCATGATCACTATGATGCCCAAAATGAACTGAGCTGAACTATGTCAAGGAGAGAAATAATCTTTTAAGGTCAAGGCTCAAAAAGGTCAGAATACGGCTGCACTCTAACAAAATGTAAGGCTTCGGCAGTTGTTCATAGGTTGCCCGAATACTACCGATAGCACCACAGGCCATCATTTTTAACACGCTTTCAGAATTGACTGGTACTCAAAACACTTATGATAAAATTCTTAAATCATATCAGGGTAATCTGTGATTTACAGGGAGTAGAAAGAAAGGATGACAGCCTTAATCAGGGCACATTGGTCTACAGCTCCTTGGCCTAAATCAGAATGGCAATCATTGGTAGACGTTTCAAGCAAGACTACTCCAGCTGTTGAAAACCAGAGTATAGGCACAAGGATCTCAGCCTTTTCTAGGGCACTGAAAAAGTACAAGTATTACCAAGCACAGCAGCAGTACCACGGTAAGTGGACGCGCAATAAATCCGGAGTTGTTACAAATGAACCAAAGCTCATGGAGAGCAGAAAAAAAGCATGAGCTTCTATGTATACAGAATAGTTTGTGCATGCCTGGAACTGTAGCACACAGCCCACCCTCCACTGTCATAATCCAGCTCCCCCTCCAATCACTCAAAAAATGGTTCTTTGCCTTCAACTCTGTGCAGTGCTTCACTGTCTTTTGGCTATGGTTGCGCTATGCGAATACATTCGTACAAACATCTGCAAAGATGTGCTTCTAAAAGCTCTGCATCACCCACAAATTCTTCAACATGACTTTCTGGTGAATGCACACTAGACATCTGACTTCCAACAGACGTTTTCTGTACAGTAGGAATTTGACCCATACCTGTAGAGCTTAGCTATGTAGCTAACGAAACATTTCATTTAATAATACATCAACATGATGTAGTAAACCAATGGCTGAGTGTCTTCATAACTTGTCCCATTTCAGCCCGAGCAGAGATAAAGCCAACAGGTCTAGCTTTAATGTGAGAAAACATGTGAACACAACAGACATTCGAAAATGCTGTGCACATGTATAGCATGCACCAATGCAGTTTATCATAATAAAAACAGCCTTAGTGGCTTTACCTAGGTTGGGTAAAAAGTAGACTAACTGGTTGCGTTTTATCTAGACTAAATATCGAAGATATTTGAATGCGCCAATAGGTGTGACGATGGAGTATGCTTTTCAAATGTAAAATAGTCGCTAGTGCATTTCAACGAAAACACTTTCTGTAAAGCAAAATGTTACACAAAAAGCCCCTAGCCAGGGGTGAGAGGGAGATGCTCCTCACGATAGAGCCAACATCCATCCTGTGTGTCTGTTCATAATTGGTAATATTAGGTTTGCGAGCCAAAGGTGAAATGTTGACCCGTCTTCTCTACCTGGGTGTCAACCTATTAAGTCTTTTCTTGTCAATGTAAATTAAGTAATAGAACCATGGGAAGCCCCACTCCGTTCTTTAAAAGAAAAAACACTTGTAAACATAGCTGGCTGACACCCTCACCGTCATCTGAGGCTCATCATCCACAGACAATTCGTTTTGCGGTGCGCACTATATAAACGCCCCCACTCAAACCAATACTCGAACAAATATTCTACAAGAATCAAAAGCTCTAAATCCCTAACAAGAGAGGCAAACTGCTTTCGGTAGAAACATATGTGAAGTGATTATCTACACGTCGCTGGGTAGACCGATTGACCAAACATCAACGCTTTTAACCTTCGGAAAATGTTGTCTTAAGATTACTGCGAACGAATGCTTGGCTACAGCACATTCTTCGCCGCGCAACTCAGACTGCTGTAACCGGCACAGGACGCAGACTGCTTTCTGCCTTCCCTTTCCCACGGCCATGTGAGGTGGTGAAGTGAAGCGTTCCCAGAGGAGGGCGAGGGTGACGAAAGGAGCAGGCATTTTTTTCTGAACAGTTGCTGTTCCATCAGCAGCACAAAACTTAAGATCGAACATTTCAGAAATGTGTTAACGTCCATGTTTGGAGCGATCGTTTGCCCACAAGTTTCTTGGCGCTACTGCCAATTGCCAAGTTTTAAATGCGGACTTCGAAAGTTTCTCAAACAGGTAATGGAGCGGAGAAGCCCGCATTTCATAAGGTGATAATTGGGTCCATACTGGGTATAAAATGGAAAAGCATGTAGATAAGAATCGAATTTCAGATAACAATTTTTGGTTCAGTCCTCAACTTTTCCCACCGAGTTGCCTCATTGGGGTTGCAATCTCATGGAGATCACTTATGGCAAGTAAAGGAGGACCCAATCATTGCCCTTGTACAGAAGTCATTTACAGTTTTGATCTACTTTGATTTATTAAGGCAGCATGTGAAACTGCAACGTGATAGTCGATTCTTTATAGTAGGGCTCACATTCTCCACAAATGCAACCTCCTTACACTCTGCCTAAACCCACAGAAAGGGCAATTGCAAAAGGCATAGGTGTAATAGGAAAAGTCAGGGGACAGCCTTCTCTCTTTCAGCTGTACAGATCAAGCAGTTGGCCTCATTCCACTGGAAGCCTTTGAGTGAGTGGAGACCACCCTCAAATTATGGACACGTATTGAGTACTGAAATAACCAGTTTACTTTGTTCCAAGCTTAGGCTGGGTTAAGGTCCATCGACAGAGCTGAGGTCGACAACTGTTGTAGGGCTTGAAAAGCCAGTGTTGCCCCTTCTTCCCACAAGTCAGTACCATGTTAAGGACTTTTGGGCTGCTGGGAGAGACATTTTGGGGCACTTGTTTAGAACAACTTTGAAGTTATTACCCATTTTCACCTTATTCAAGGCACCCTGGTGTCCAACAATAGTGACATATACATTAAACGTTGAGAATGGAAGCGCACAAAAAAGCCAAAAGCTCAAGCTGCCTGGTGTCGTACTTCTAAAACGTATTAAACAATATCTTGGAGAAACACGGACAAAGCCACTGCTTTTTGCACTTGGAGCAATATTTCGTTTGTATTGCAGCAACAATTTACGCGTTATCCCGTGTCTAGCCAGCTTGTTCCTCCCATTATAGAAAAGACACAGTAAGCGTGGTGTGTTAGGCTTGTAGTGGCCTGGCACCTGAAGTTGCAGCTTTAAATGCAAGGCATTCAAAATCTCAAATAATTCTTTCACAACTAGCCCTTCTATAGTGAAAATCAAAACACTGCTCCGGTGATTTTCACCATTCTATCAAGATAGCGCTGATAATTTTCTAATTAATTCTCTTCCTCTGCCTTGTCCTACCTCTCCCCTTTCAATGTGCACACTTCGTGGCAAGAGAGTGACCACAGACTCTGCTGAGTAAGAAATTTGCCTGGGGTGGAAGATGGAACAAGGAAATAGAAATGTAGAGAACAGTATGGTGAGATAAGTGGAGTAGAAGGGGGAACAGATAGAGATGAGGTTGAGAAATAGGTGAGGAATAGAGAAACACGAGGGAAAGTGCAAAAGGTCAGCCTGGCAGAAAGATACAGAGTGGTAGAAAGAGGAAGGTGTAAGTAGAGAAAGAGAGGTAGGGAGTATTTTAGAATCAGCTAGATGGAACTAACAATAGGCAGCGGTGGCTACTACCAGACAGGGGTGGTGGATTGCGAGGTGAGGGGGAAATAAAAAGGATTTACCTTAAAAGGACGGACGCCTCTCCTCTGTCTTCTTCACCTTCCGGTCCCAGTCCTGGCCAGCAGCAGCAGGAAGCATCAGCCAGCAGCTCTCCTGAGCCAATCACGTCTGAGCACCGTGGTTCGGCGCTCAAATGGGTACAGGGAGGCTTTGCATGTTCCTCACCTGGCTGTGTAATGCAGCCTGGTGGGGAACATGCAAAGTGCGCACGACCGCTAGGCCGGCCAAGCAGTCATGCGCACCTAGGGAGTGCAAACCACTCCTCTTCCTGTGCTGCGCAGCCCCGACGAGCCACTGACTTTCATAGAAAAAAATACAATGATAATAACGATACATTGATATCATTGTATTTTTCCTTTGGAGCTGCCGCCACTGGTAAAAGGGTGAAGCAAATGTACAGAGCAAGAGAGTTGGGGTATACCAACGGATGAGGTAAAGCTAAGGCAGAAAGATAGGAGCAGTAAGGAGCAAAAGACGTAGACAGCTGATGTAATTAGAGAAGTACAGACATGTGCAAAGTAGAGAGAAGTGAGCTAGAGAGATTGGGGAATTAAAAGAGGTATAGAGAGAGTAATGCAACAGAGACAAAGGTGGCTGAAGGGTATGAAAAGGCATGAGGTGTAGAGAGAAAAGGAAGCACAGAGAGAAGAGAGGTGAATAAAGAGGTAGATATAGAGAGCTTTGATGTAGAGATAGAGGTAGAGACAGAAGTAAGGTAGAGAGAAGTACATAGAGGAGAAGATGTGGTAGAGTGGGTTATCTCAAGTAGACGAGGTGCAACGAGATGTGCGTGAGAGAGGGCCTAATGAAATACAAAAGAGGGAGAGATAAAGAGAAGTCACAAGAAAAGGGTAAGGTATTGAGCAAGGTACGGTAAAGGGCATGGAGGTAGAGAGGGATGGGAGGTGGAGTGGTGAATAAGCAAACACATGGAGAGGTACATTAAGTGGTTAAGTGTTGAGAGTGAGGTGGGGTTTAGAGAAATGAGGTAGTCCGAGATGTGAGCGAGAGAGACGTAAAAGGTAGACTTGTGAGATAGAGGTGATGAATAGAGATGGTAGAGCGAGGTGAGGCAACGGGAAGAGGTTGAGAGAGAGGTGGAGTAGATGGAGGACAGGTAAAATAAGTGAGATGGAAACAAAGCAGTGAGGTGGTGTAAGAGGTGTTAGAGAAGTGGAAAAACCAAGTTAAGAGTGGTAGAGAAGTGAGATATATAGAGAAGTGTATTTAGAGAGTAGCGATAAAAATGAGACAGAGGTGAGGTAAGGAAAACTAAATCGGAGCGGTACACAAATGAAGATGTAGCTATACAGAGAGAGAGAGAAAGATGTAGAGCGAAAGGGGGAGGTAGATAGGAAGGTGAGGGTGCAAGATGACTAAAGAGCGAAATATAGAGAGGTGTGGTAGAGAGGATGAGTTGAAATAAAGAATGGGTGCAAAGAGAGAAGAGGAAGAGATCGAAGGTTGTGAGAGGACAAACGAAGTATAGAAAACTAATGAGATGTGTAGGTGGTGAGAACTGAGGTAAGGGGGTTGAGGTAGGGAACCTAACTGAAATGCAAAACGTATTTATTGAGCACACTAATACCCTAGGGAGTCTTGGCGCTAAAAGAAGCTACAAGGATGAACAAGGGAAAAAGACAAGCATGTGAATAGCCACCCTTTTAAAGCCTTAAATATGACTCTCAATAGATTTAAGATAAAGAAGATGGGTGTACCATGCTTTGGCAGTAGGCCAGGAGAGACATATTCCGCCTCAAGGGGGACGTGCCACTCTCTGTACCACCACTATCTTAGAAAAAGTAGACCGAAGATTCCATTCAGGGGCATACCAGAGCAACCTAGACCGGATATCTTTTGGACCTAAATTATGTAAAACTGTCTGTGCTAGACAAAGATTTAAAGACAATACATTTCCTCACTGGAAGCCAGTGTAATTTAGGCAATTCTTTGGAAACAAACCAGAATTTTGAAATGTTCACTATTAGTTGAGCAGAAGCATTATAAACAGTTTGAAGCTTACTAAGGAACTGTTGCTGTATGGTCAGTTAAAGGGCTTTGCAGTAGCTGATCCAATATAAAAATCAAGGCTGCCACCACTGTCTTCCGCAACTGAAGTGGAATAAAAGGAAAATAAAAATTTTCAGCATTCTGATGCTATTAAAACATGAGGAGGATACTTGATCTGAGCAGGAAAACTGAGCTTGTCGTCGACGATCACCCCCAGAGTCCTCACTGTTTTTGCAGGAACTGGTGAGGTGCCCAAGTCACAGAGTGCCATGAAGGGGTGCAAAAAGCTAGATTTTGCCAAAAAGCAGAAACTCATTTTTTTCTGCATTGAGTGCCAAACAATTGATTTTCATCCAATGTCCTACTGTCTGCATGCAGTTGTGAAACCGGAGTGCTACCTATTGTTCATTACTTGAGATTGATACAATGATCTGTGTCATCGGCATGTGACACCAAAGAGAAGTCAAAGGATCAACTATGTCCAGCAAGAGATGTGACAAAGATTAAAAAGTGTTGGGCAACTTCCGTGAGGTGGAGAGCCTGCAGCGGCGCCTGTTCTGGGACGGGAGGCCGCGTATTGCTCTGGCTAAATTGACGCTCCCGTGGTACGATGGGGGGGTCGCCCTCCCGGACATTAAACGGTATTACTGGGCCTCCCAGCTAGCTGCAATTAATCATGGCCTTTACGGGCCCGCCCTGAACCCGGCATTTGAAATGGACAAGATGCTCCTGCCCGGTGGCGACTACAATCGAGCGCTCTACTCTGGCGCGCCCGACTCCCGTCTGACGGGACCGACGCGTGTCATGGTGCGTGTCTGGCACGCGGCTAATGCAGCGATGGGGTGGAAGGACCGTTTGACCCGGGCGACACCGCTATATGCGTCTGAGAGGTTGGGCTCCCTGTGGACATCGAAGGGCTTCGAGAAGTGGGACACGATCGGAATCAGCACAGTGGGAGATCTCTGGACGAGGGGGGGATTCAAAACTTTTGAGACGCTGCAGACGGAGTTTCAGCTGCAAGGCAGTGAGTACTTTCGGTACTTACAAGTCCGCCATGCGCTGGGCTCCGTCTTCCCGGATGTCGCGTCCATTCCGGAGTCTTCCCCCCTGGAGGACCGAGTGCTGGATGGCCATGTCCCAGACAGCACGATCTCCCTTATATATAAAAAGCTGATCAACGACAGATCGTGCCTGCTGACTAGTCTCCGCGAGGCCTGGGTTGCCGACGGGTTGGAACTGGACGACGAGGACTGGATCTCCGCGGTGGCCTCTCCGAAGGAGGTGGCCATCCCGGCTCGCCTTCGCTTCGTCCAGCTTAAGATCCTCCACCGGGTTTACGTGACGGGGCCAAGGCTTCTACGTATGGGCTTTGCTGGTGACGGATTGTGTAAGCGTGGCTGTGGTGCTTTGGCAACTTTCATGCATATTCTGTGGGAGTGCCCAAAGGTGGAGCGATTCTGGCGTGGTGTGCATGAGGTCCTGCGTGTGGTTACGCGTGTCGCGCTGTTGCCTGAAGCGAGGAGATGCTTGCTGAATGTGTGGGAACCAAATGACTATTCGGTCCCGCAGAAGCGGTGGGTGACTCTGGGATACATGATAGCTAAGCGTGACATTGCTCAATTGTGGGGATCCCAGAGGCCCCCGGCGGTGTTGGCCTGGAAAGAACATATGGATTGGTGTATGTTTCGTGAAAAGGTAGTGTATGTGGCGAGGGGTAAGCCTGGGGCGTGGGTGAAAATCTGGGGCCCCTGGAACGCCTATCGCGGGGGTATTTGTGAGCCGCCACTGCTACCGGCCGCCTCACCAGCTCCGTCCCCCTAGCCGACCCCCTCCCCTAGCCGCGGGCATGTGGTTCCCCTGTCCTTGATCTATTCCCATTCCCCTCTTCAGAGTTTGGCTGCTGGTTGGGATCCCCCACTTAAGGAGCACGTGCCGTCACTTTGGATTGCGGGTTGCCTTGCGGGTGTGGTTTTTTGTGTTGTTCTGTTTTGAAAAAAAAGGAAACCGTATTGTGGGCTTGGAGTTATGTGGCCTGCGCCATTGATATCTCCTGATTTACCGATCTGCACCGCCAAGAGACTTTTACTGTAGGTATGTCATATGCTTCTGCCACTCTAGCGGCCGGCCGGATGGTTGTAGGCCCATACCTGTAACCTTTTTTCAACATGTAATAAACGGTTTCAAAAAAAAAAAAAAAAAAGTGTTGGGCAAAGGCACAGCTTTTCAAACTTTTCATGTTGGTGATGCATCATTTTGGGACACAGTAAGGCAGTGTAGCGAGTGTAGCGAGCGTAGCAAGCAAGCCCGAAGCACTAAAGAGGGGTTGGGGGGGGCGGGGGGGGGGGGGGAATCCCCCCCCAGAAGAAAGTTTGGAATAAAAAAGTGTGCAAATGGTGCATTTTCAAGCAAATTTGAGAACATGGGGTTGAACACAGGATGCCTTCGTCCACTGAGCCACCAGACCCGGCATACACATCTATACATCTATCTATCTATATCTCCCTCTCTCTGTCTCCCTCCCGCTCTCTATCTCTCTCTCTCCCTCCCTCTCTATCTATCTCTCTCTCTCCCTCCCTCTCTCCCTCCCTCTCTCCCTGTCCGTCTCCCTCTGTCTCCCTCTCTCTGTCTCCCTCTCTCTGTCTCCCTCTCTCTGTCTCCCTCTCTCTGTCTCCCTCTCTCTGTCTCCCTCTCTCTGTCTCCCTCTCTCTGTCTCCCTCTCTCTGTCTCCCTCTCTCTGTCTCCCTCTCTCTGTCTCCCTCTCTCTGTCTCCCTCTCTGTCTCCCTCTCTGTCTCCCTCTCTGTCTCCCTCTCTGTCTCCCTCACTGTCTCCCTCTCTGTCTCCCTCCCCTCCATCTTTCTCCCTCCCTCTGTCTCGGTCTCCCTCTCCCTCCCTCTATCTCCCTCCCTCTGTCTCCCTCTCCCTCCCTCTATCTCCCTCCCTCTGTCTCCCTCTCCCTCCCTCTGTCTCCCTCTCCCTCCATCTCCCTCCCTCTGTCTCCCTCTCCCTCCATCTCCCTCCCTCTGTCTCACTCCATCTGTCTCCCTCTCCCTCCCTCTGTCTCCCTCTCCCTCCCTCTGTCTCCCTCCCTCTATCTCCCTCCCTCTGTCTCCCTCTGTCTCCCTCCCTCTATCTCCCTCCATCTGTCTCCCTCTCCCTCCATCTCCCTCCATCTGTCTCCCTCTCCCTCCATCTCCCTCCATCTGTCTCCCTCTCCCTCCATCTCCCTCCATCTCCCTCCCTCTGTCTCCCTCTCCCTCCATCTCCCTCCCTCCCTCTCCCTCCATCTCCCTCCCTCTCCCTCTCCCTCTCCCTCCATCTCCCTCCATCTGTCTCACTCCATCTGTCTCCCTCTCCCTCCCTCAATCTGCCTCCCTCCCTCCCTTTTCCATCAATCTGTCTCCCTCCCTCAATCTCCCTCGGTCTCCCTCATCCCTCGCGCTGTCTCCCCCGCGCTGTCTCCCCCGCGCTGTCTCTCTCCCTCCCTCCCTCTCTCTCTCTCCCTCCCTCTGTCTCCCTCTAGCTCGGTCTCTCTCGGTCTCCCTCCCTCTGTCTTTCTCCCTCTATCTCCCTCTGTCAACCTCTGCCACCTCACCCCAGCACACACACAGCCGCACCTGAGTACTTCGCAGGTCTTTAATAGACCATTTAATGGGAGACATTATGCAATAGATGAGGCATAGTGAGAACAAAGCTTTCAAAGGAATGCCTCTTAATTAGCAGCAGTTATGTGCTAAGTGCCCGTTAATACCAGTGTCATTCCGCGACACACCCACCATTTGCAGGCGACACAGTACTGTGTCGGGACACACGGTTTGGAAAGCTCTGGGCTAAGGGATCAACCCTGGGGAACTCAACATGGGAGAGAACAAGTCTTGGAAGAGAAGTTATTTAAGGTAACAAATTGTTCTCTGTTGGAGAGAAAAGAACTAAGCCCAATGCCTTGTCTCTAATCCCTTGTTGACCTAGGATAGCGATCAACACTGAGTGACTGACTGCATTAAACGCCGCCGAAAAGTCTAGCATGATAAGTGCAGCCTTACCATCTACAATTGATTTTATTTAGTCTGTAGCAGGGACCAGCAGTGATTCAGTTCTATGCTTACTTCTGAAGCCAAATTGGGAAGGTCAAAGAGTTTTTTTTTCAAGGAACAAATGAAATTCTTGATCAATCGTCTTTTCTAGAACTTTAGCTATAATTTTTAGGATCCATCAGAATAATAATAAATAATAAAATAATAAAAAAAACTACTAATAAAGCACCTGGTTACAACAACTGGTGTGTCCCAGCGCTGAAAACCAATCTCTAGAAAACTGGATGGAACATGAGTTGTGAAACAGGGGCAAGACGGTCACGAACCTCACAACTGGAAAAGCCAAGTTTTCAATATTTTTCAGAAAATGTTTTCCGATGGCTCGGATCTGAGAAAGAGGGGTAATGCATTCTAGTTTTTGGCTGCCAAGTAGCTGAATGAGCGCACCCGTTCTTTGGACTTTAACCAGGTGAGCCCCCGTTGACCTGAGAGGACGATTCGGATTATGGGGGGGGGGGGGGGGGGGGGGTCTGGGGCTAGAAGATCATGGAGATAACTGGGCCCTTTGTCCTGCAAACTCTGATGGCAAAAGCACAAGGCTTTAAAAATAATTCTTTTATTAATAGGCAGGGAGTCAAGGGCTTTCGCGGAGGAAGCTCTCCAAGGTAAGTTAAGGATTAGGCGTGCTGCCGTATTCTGGATATGTTGCAGCCTATGGAGAAATTTTTTTGTTGCTTCCATAGTGCAACTGGGACGTTACAAGAGCATGAACCAGGGTTTTCCTGGCTGAGACAGGGAGGATAGCCAGGGTTTTTCTCAACATTTTGAGAATTCCAAAACATTTCCCTGTAACCTTCCTAGTGTGGGTCTCGAAGGACAGTTTGGGGTCCAGCCAGGCTCTTAGATTTTTGGCTTCCTCCTTTGGGATGGAAGGGGGCTCAGAGTCTGGACCCACCAAGCAGAGGACCAGATGGAAGGGACTTCCCCTACGATCAGGAACACAGTTTTGCAGCTGTTCAACTTGAGGCAATTACTCGACATCCAGGAAGCAAGGTTGCCCAGGTAGGAAGAAAACTGTATGGCTGCTTCTTCTTAGTTATGAGACAGGGTGACAACAATGCTGTGTGTCACCCGCATAAGACACAATGGTGACATTGTGTCTTTCCACAGTCTCCGCCAGGGGTCCGATATAAAGATTAAAAAGAGTTGGGCTCAAAATTGAGACTTGTGGGACCCCTTGTGAGAGGGGAATGCTTTTGGAAATGTGTGGGCGCTGCGCAACTTGGAAGCTGCGATCCTGGAGGAAGGAAATCATCCATTTTAGAGCTACTCCCTCCAGCCCATTTGACCCAAGTCATTGCAACAGCAGTTTGTGGGATACTGTGTCGAAGGCTGCGCTGAGGTCCATTAGGACCAAAGCTACAGTCGGACATGCACGCCTGTGTAGTGTCTCCATGGTCAGGAGTAACGCTAACTCCATAGCGTATGTGGCTCTGAATCCTGATTGCGTGGGATGGTATAGGTTGTGCCGATTAATATGCGCAACCAATTGCGTGTTCACCACCTTCTCTGCTATTTTAGAGAAGTAGGGGAGGAGTGAAATAGGGCGCATGTTATCCAATAGACCCAGATCAGCTGATGGTTTTTTCTTTAAGGGGAGGACAATTGCTTGCTTCCACTTATTCAGGACCTCACTGCAGCAGAAGGAGAGCTCCAGGAGTTGCTGTACATAGAGCAGTATTACACCTAGAGCTTCTCTAATGATTTTAGTAGCGGCTGGGTCCACTGGGGAACCGGATTTGATGCTTAGAGCTACACCTTTTAAATCTTAAATTAAGGGGAGGGGAGAACTCAGATAGGGAATTGGCCTCAAACACAGGGATTCTCACGGATTGAGAAAATGAGCAGTTACGGGCCTCATCAGGAAAGGAATCCTATATTTTGGATACCTTTGTAGCAAAAAAGTCGGCAATTTGGTTACACAACTCTGGAGAAATAATAGCATAAGCCATAGTTCTCTCTAGGGAGGATAAATCTTTAAGGATGGTGAACAGTTCTTTAGTTCTGACCTGTAGGCAGCCTTATTTCTATCGAGATATCTTTCCTCCATTGGCGCTCGAAGTGCTTGCAGGATTTTTTAACTATCATCAGATCTTCGTTGAACCGTGGCTCCGATTTGGTTCGTCTCTGAAGGATAATAGTCGTCCATTGAGCAACTGCATCCAGTGTTTCAACAATCCACTTGTCCACTGCTGTGTTGGCGGCATTAATATCCTCTCCTAATTGAGGATGACTCTGCTGAAGAGCTTGGGTGTAGCTCTCAGTGTTGAATTTGGTCTATTTCCTGCACGGAGTAATTGGGCCGATTCTAGCTGCGGGAGGGGGTTTAGCTAGTGAAACAGGGAAAGGCAAGAGATGGAGGTCGGACCAGGGGACTGCGATCGGGGCATCAACCTTTAACTCTAAACAGTTGGAAAGGATGGGATCTAATATGTGACCCAGTTGATGTGTAGGGTGAGTGGATAAGATCTAGCTGAAGGGCAGCTAATTCCTGACATAGGGATTGCGCTTCATTGCTAGTATGGCGTCAAAATGTAAATTTAGATCACTCAGAATAGTCAGATTATTGTGGCGTAGCGCTGGTTGCACCACTGTTTCCACAAGGCTCAGATAAAATTGGTGGCCGGGCCTGGGGGTTGGTAGATCAGGCAGCCACTGACTGCGTGATCGTCAGCCACTGTTATAGTAAAGAAGGCTGCTTCACTGTTATTTATATTGGCCGTTTTCATGGTACATTTTAGGGATAGTTGGTGGATAATGGCGCCTAATGGGGCGGTCCTGTCTGAGGATGCCGTAAGCCTGAGGAAGAGCTTATAGTATCTCGAGGGCAGAAGCCTCATTCAGCCATATTTCCTTGGGAAACATGGCGTCAGGTTGATTATCTGCAATATAATCGTGGATTTCAATTTTATGTTTACTGAGTGACCTACAATTAACAAGTAGGAACTTTAATTTGTGCTCTTTTCTGGAACCTACCTTCAATTCGGTCGATTTAAACAGGCAGTAGGTGCAGCACAGTGTGTCTGCCTCAGTAGATAGAGTATGGCAGCATGAATCCAGCAGTGGTGGTTCAGGTTCTTTTAAATGTTCCACCGAGTACCTCAGGGGTTGGTCGCTCCTGAACCGGGCAGGGGTTTTGTGCCCTGGCCGGCTACGGATAGCTGCAGGCGGGCTTGCCCTCAGCGCGCCAGCAGCGCTCCCACTGCGCACGTCCGCTGCTCATCCGCGCCACGGGCATGGAGAAGACCCTCTCAGGGGGCGTGGCCAAAGCAGGCCAATCCGATGCAGCGGGGCGTGGAGCGGAGCGAGACGACTCGCTGCACCCTGCACTCGGTATTTGGTGAGTTCAGGTCCAGGGAGAGAGCATGATGCAGCGGTAAGTGAAGGGGGGAGCCAGGCAACTCCGGCACCAAGGTGCTACACGGAAACAAAAACAGAACAAACCAAGGAAAAATATATAGTAAGGGAGCCAGGCACCTCCCAGCAATAAATGCCCACACGGAAATTAAAAGACTCATTAAAACAGCGCAAAAGTGTAATTAAAACACTACACAACACTCCAGCCCGAGTAGAGACACACTCACGGGTGAGTGGGAGCACCCCTACCAGATCTGGTCTCTATCAGATAATGCTTTACCGAAGGTAAGTAACTTCTCCATCTGATATAGACATCTAGCCGCAGATGCCTTACCTTTGAATAGGTACCAAAGCACCACCCCTGGTGTGTGGGCTGCGGACAAATTCTAAACTATGAAGTCCTGCAGGAGCGAATGGGCGAAGTGCCCATTCCTGGGGACCCAACTGTCCAGGCAGTAATGTTTTGTAAAGGTGTGCAGGGACGCCCACATTGCAGTCTGGCAGATGTCCAGGACTGGGACTCTATGTGTTAATGCAGTGGTAGCAGCTTTAGACCTTGTGGAATACACCCTTACTCCCTCAGGGGGCTGCATCTTGGACAGTGTGTAGCAGATTTTAATACAGAGAATGTCTCCGCGTGAAATGCCCGCCCCTTCTTTGCTCCAACATACCACAAGAAGCGTTGGATGTCAACCCTGAACTCTATTGTGTGGAACTCTCTTGTGGGGTCCAGGTGGTGAGCCACTCCTCTTGTTTTGAGGGATGTGGAGGAGCATAGAAAGTGGGTAAGGGGACAGACTGGCCCACATGGAATGGTGTTACCACTTTCGGCAGGAAAAAGGTCCTAGTGCAAAGCACCAACCTGTTTGGAAATATAGACAGAAATGGAGGCTTGGATGATAAAGCTTTCGGGTCACGCACCCTCCAAACAAATGTGATTGCCACTAGAAAGGCAATCATGATGGTGAGCAGCTGGAGGGGACAATTATGAAGAGGTTCGCAGGGAGCGCACATCAGAAATGGGAGAACCACATTGAGATCTCACTGAGCCATAATGAAAGGGGAAGGAGGTAACATATGTACATTACCTTTAAGGAACCTATCCACAATAAGGGACTTAAATTAAGAGGGTTGGTCAGGCAGCCGCAAAAAGGAAAACAGAACAGAAAGATAACCCTTGGGAGTACCCAGAGCAGAGCCCTGCTGGGCAAGGGAAGATAAAAAGAAGGATATCAGAAAGAGAAGCAGAACAATATACATATTCTGTACAATATAATACAAATTGCTCCATCTTGGTGAAGGAACGCCAGGCTGCCAAAATAGCATTAGACACTTTAGGAGGAAGTTCGAAAGCTATCTACTGTCACCGCTCAATCTCCACACAAGCAGGCATAGAGTTCACAGGTTCAGGTGGAGAACCCTCCCCTGCTGCTACGACAAAAGATCCTCTTGAAGAAGCAGCCTCATCGGAGGATCGACGCTCATGCGGAGACGCTCAGGATACCAGCCTCTCCGTGCCCGGTCTTGACCGACAAGGATGACTTAGGCATGGTTGTTCCTGATCTTCTTGAGAACTCTGGGCAGGAGTAGTATGGGCAGATGGCGTACAGGAGAACAGAACTCCACTCGAAACGAAAAGCATCTCTGGGCGAGAACTGCCTTGTTAACTCCAGCGTGCAAAACTGCTGACATTGTGTGCTCTCGGCAGAGACAAACCGATCTAACCAAGGCTCTACCCACGGCTGAAACAGAGACTGAGCCACCTCTGGATGGAGATGCCATTCGTGACCTGCTAGGCATCGACCGCTGAGTTTGTCTGCCCTGGCGTTCAGCAAACATGCCATGTGTTGAACCACCAGGGATATGCTCTGCTGTTCCAGCCATTTCCAGAGATGCTAGGCCTCTTAACAAGGGTCTACGACCCCACCTCGCCTTGTTTCTGGCAGTACGACATGGCAGTGGTGTTGTTTGTGAACACCTGGATCAGTCTGCCCTTGATGGAGGGTAGGAAGGCCTTTAATGCCAGTCCGATCACTCGGAGATCCAGCATGTTGACGTCGAGTTGGGATTTCGCTGGAGACCTGAGTCTTCTGATCTCCACCTCTCCTAGATGGCCGCTCCATCTCAGGAGTGACACATCTGTCACTACTTTGACGTCTGGTTGGGGAAGAGAGAAAGTTCTGCCTCTGACCCAATTGTGGTTCGTTAGCCACCATTGAAGGTCTTTTGCAGAACCCTCTGAGTTCTGGACAATGTCGGAGAGATTCCCTTATTTCGGCTCCCACTGTAGCTCCAGGTCCCATTGCAGAGCCCGCATATGCCATCTGGTATGTGTTACTAGTAGAATGCAGAAGACCATGAGGCCCAGCAGCCTCAGTCATTCTCACCGAAATCCATGGTAGAGGCATGAAACATCGGTATCATACCAAATATCCTGGACTCGCTGCTTAGGAGGATAAGCCAAAAACTGCACTGTGTCCAGAACAGCTAAGATGAGAGGGAGCATCTGCGAGGAAGTCAGATGTGACTTCAGCATGTTGATAGTGAATCCCAGCGAACGCAGAAGGCTTGCCGTAGTCTGGAGCCGGGAGACGATAGACTGGGGCAATCCCGTCTTTAGCAGTCAGTTGTCAAGATAGGGGAAGACAGGCACCCCTGATCTGCACAGATGAACTGCGACCACCTGAGGGGCGATGGTAAGGCCAAAAGGTAGCACGATGAACTAAAAATACTCATGGCTGACTGTAAACCGCAGGTAACGCCGATGGGCTATCAGGACGGGAAAATTAAAATAGGCATTTTGCAGATCCAACGCTACCATCCAGGCTCCTGGGTGCAGGGCAGACTATACCCGAGCCAAAGTGAGCATCTTGAACTTCTCCTTTTGGAGGAAGGGGTTGAGGGCTCTCAGATCCAAAATAGGGCTAAGCCCCTTCTTTTTGGGAAGCAGAAAGTAGCAGGAATAGCAACCACGGCCTACTTCTAGCGCTGGAACCCTCTCTATGGCTCCCTTGGCCAAGATAGCCGTGTCTTCCTTGGGGAGCAAGGACAAATGATCCCCCATAAACTGATTGGAAGATGGGGGCAAAGGAGGAGGGGAGGATTCGAAGGGAAGGGAGTAGCCCCCGAATAATCTGTAAAACCCACTTGTCCGATGTTATGGACTGCCAGTAGTGAATATGATGGCTTATTCTGCCACCAACTGGACGCCCATGATCTTGTATGGCAAGATTAGGAGGGCTTAGAGGCTGTGGTGGTTGTGGAAGACCTCTGGGCACCTGACCAGTAGGGTTGGTATGAACCACGACCTCACCCCCGTACAGCCTGGAAAGGTGGGGCGGTGGGTGGAGTATGGTTGGCATGGTTCAAAACCCCTTCTGTAGTCACAAAAGAAGCATTAGACAAACGGACTGGCAGGGGGGAACTGAGAGGCCCAAGGACTTGGATGTAGCTCCATCGCAGAATCTGCCTTGTCTCTGAAGAGAGGGTTGCCATTAAAAGGCATGTCCATGAGGGAAGCCTGGACATCCGCTGAAAAGGCAGAGGTTCCCAGCCAGGCGTGGAGTCAAAGCGCCACCATAGTCGAAACCGCTTTGTCCAGCGAGTCGGTCATATATAAACCACACCTGATGGCAAACTTTGCTGCATCTCTCCCATCTTTCATCCTGGGACAGTACGGCCCATGCCTCCCCTGGGACTTGTGGCAGCACTTGCATAACCGTGTCCCACAGAATGTGGGAGTAGCGGCCCAATAAGCATGCAGTGTTTACCAAACTCAACGCAAGGCTGGTGGAAGAATACATCTTCTTTCCCAAGCTGTCCAGCCACTTAGATTCCCTGTCCGGAGGTGCAGCAGGCAACGCACCATGAGACTTGGACTACCAAGTTCTCAGAGGTGGGGTTTTGAGTAAGGAAACTTCGTTCCCCAGGTGCAGAGCGGGGATAGCGGCTGATTGTCCTGTTTACAGGAGCCGCTGTACTGGGCTTGGATCAGGTCCCCAATAGGACATCAGTCAGTGCTTCATTAAAAGAGAGCTCGGTTCTGAAGAGGAAGCTCCCGGCTGCAGCACTTCTGTCAAGATGTTAGTGTTGACTGCCAATGAGGGCAACTCAAGATCCTGGACCTCAGCTGCCCTCTTCACCACCATGGAATAAGAAGCTCCCATGGCCATAGCAATGGTAGGGGGAGAAAGAACACCAGTGTCTGGGGATGCGTCTAGACTACTGGCATTCCTGAGTTCCTCACACCTGTCCATTTTCTGGCCTTCCAACTGCTGTTCTAAAGGGTCTAGTGACCCTTCCCATTCATCCTGAAGCCTAGCCCTTCAGAATAGGGCTCAGGCACTGACATAGGTCCATGGGTCCGGTCGACGGCGGAATAGTCGTCAATTGATATTGCTCCGGCTCAGTGATGGATTCGTGAATGTATACAGGGCCAGCGCCGCCGGTGTGTGTCAGCAGCATTTGGAGCATCGGCAGTGTCGGGAAAGGTTGCTGTGGCAGGACCGCTGCTGGTCTGGATTAGTTATCAGAGCCACAGGGCCCATCGGAGCTGATGTCCGAGCCATTGGCGTAGAACCCGATGGGGCTCCCCTCTGCCCCTGCATGCAGGCAGGGTCTGTCCGCTCAAATAGGCGAGCCATGGCCTTGTAAAATTCTTTCATTTGAGCAGGGGCGTTCCTCCGGCTCCCAGAAAGGGTGGGAGGTTTGCAGTCAGCCCTGGCAACGAATCCAAGGCACTGTGCCTCGAACGACGATACTCCATCACGTCAGCCGTCAGATGAGGGGAAGTAAAAGCACACTTCGACTTGTACTCCTTATGCTTCTTCCCTAAGTGTCCTGATGACCTTAAGTGGGAGGAAAAGACTTAGGATTTCTGGAGCAGATTTGCAACCTCACTCTTGATCAGAATCAAGATATCCTAGGAGTCATGCGGCAGCGCCTGCTGGCCGCTTCAGGGGTTGCTCCCTCAAAGCCTTCAGTGCCATGGCCCAGCAGTCCGAACACGACTTGGAGTTGTGGTCCCGCTCGAGATACCACAGACACACTAGATGTGGGTCTGTAACCAACATGGCGCAATGGCAGGTAACACATGGTTTAAAACCAGTCTTCTTCGAAGGCATGAACTCGACAAAAAAGGACAGATATTTCCTAAAAAACAATTAAAAAAGCAACAGATAGGTAGCCGTTTCTCTGCATCAGTACTAACTGATTCAGAAAGAAAAGAACTGACGTCAGAGTGCTGAGGTGGTGCCTCATATAGGTGAAATAGACATCACTCTGGCGCAGATGATGCGGATGATGCCACGCTGAGCCGACCAAGGCAACTTACCGGCATACAGGGGTACTGCTCAAAGAAAAATCTTTCAAATTCAGTCTGATTCCTGGGAAATTCAAAGGTAAGGATTCTGTGGCTAGATGTCTCTATCAGACTAGCTTGGTCAACATTTTCAACAAAGTGATGCCTTTGAGCTTATCAGAGCATTACTAAGTTTGCCTTGCGTAATTTTGTACCAAGCGCGGCACTACCGCTCTTGATCAAGAGTAGAAGAATGAATGAATGAATATAAAATTTGGAGAGTGCGGACTTAGCCCAAGGGCGGCAAGGCGCTGAATGCGGAAACTGGGGGTGCAGACATAAAGACATGCTCATACCGAGGTCTGAGAAAAAAGCCATCTCCTTAAGATTTTGCGGAAAAGCAAAAGGGACACCTGGCTCGGAAGCTCATCCGGGAGTGAGTTCCACAGTTTAGAAGCAGCCGTGGCAAAAGCTCTCCCGCCCGATTTGGCCTTCTTGAACCTCGGTACCGTTAACAGATTTTTGTCTGAGGACCGGAGCAGCCTACTGGGAACATAGTGATGGACAATAGCCTCAATCCCCTCTGAGTCTGACCCATAATAGGCCTCATGAGTCAGGCACAGGGTCTTGAAGAGGATCCCACGGTCCCCAGGAAGCCAGTGCAGAGGCTGTGACTGAGTGATATTTTGGAAGGTTCAGAACCAGCCTGGCCACCGCATTCTGCACCAACTGCAGGCGCCGCACTAGACCCTTATTAATGTATGTATGTATGTATGAAATTTATAAAGCGCAGGAATCACCCCCGTAGGGGTATCTCCGCGCTAACATAGAAAACAGAGTAGGCTGACAGCTTTACAAAGCTCAGATCTTAAATAATTCCGTCTTCAGGAGTTTTCTGAAACGCATCAAGCTAGAACATTTCCGAAGAACCTCTGGCAAGGAGTTCCAGTGTTTAGAGGCCAGGAAGGCGACTGTTTTGCCTCCAGTTCGACTTTTCTTAAAACGAGGAACCACCAGAAAACCTCCATTTTCTGATCTCAGATTCCGGTTCGGGCGATACAGCTTAAACTTATCTGCCATATAGCTAGGGCATTTGCCAAAGACGGCGTTGTGCGCAAAGCAACAGAGCTTAAACTTAATTCTCTGGCGAATAGGAAGCCAGTGAAGCAACTTCAAAAGTGGCCTGGCGGTGGTACGAGGTGATTTACTGAGAACTAAGCTTGCGGCCACGTTTTGGACAACCTGTAGTCTACTAAGGAAGGCCTCATTTGCAGATGCCAATAAGGCATTACAGTAATCAAGACGACAGATTATCAAAGCCTGAACTAAGGTTTTGCGTACTGTCAGAGGCAGCCAAATGAACACTCTGCGCAGCAGGCTCAGGATGCGATAGAAGGTCCCAACAGTGGTCATAACTTGCTCTTTCATTGACAACCGTATGTCCAACTGAATCCCTAAATTTTTTGCCAGCAAAGTAGGAGAGGGGGCGGGGCCCAACACTGCCAGCCACCATCCAGGCGCCCACGAAGTGAGTGCATGAACAAATAATAGGATTTCAGTTTTGGCCGCATTCAGCTGCAAAAAATTATCCGTCATCCATTCTGCTATGGCAATCATGCCTTCCGCAAAGCGTTGATCACTCCCTATCTTTATCAAAAGATAGGAGTAATTGAGTATCGTCTGCATAAGATAATGGCTCAAAGCCAAACTTTCGAATAGTTTTAGCAAGGGGGGGCCACATAGATATTAAATAAGGTCGGGCTTAGACAGGAGCCCTGGGGTACCCCCTTACTAAGCTTCACAGTACGTGAGCGAAGTGGGCCTAGATTAATAGTTTTTGTACGCCCAGATAAAGTGCCTTACAATAGTCCAATCTGGATGTTACCAGGGCAATGACGGCCTGCTTGCGTGCATCAAAGGAGAGGAAATAAGAAATTTTTCTGAGGATCCTAATGATCCTGAAACAGGTGGAGACTGTCCTGCTGACCTGCAAATTGAGAGAGAGAGTTATCCACCATAACCCCAAGGTTCTTGCCATGGGATACCGGGCAGGGACAGACGCCAAGCGTGTCCGGCCACCAGTCACTAGACCAGATTTCCTGTTTACTACCAAAAATCAGGACCTCAGTCTTCTTTCCATTCAATTTCAGAAAGTTTTCCACCATCCAGGAAGAAACTGCCTACATGCAGCTCCTCTAGTTAAGAGTAGAATCCCTTATACTATGCGAGATGGACACCATTATTTGGGTGTCGTCTGCATAGGACAGCACCTCTAGCCTAAAGGATCTCACAACCTTAGCGAGTGGAGCAACGTAGATATTAAAGAGTGTTGGGCTCACGGAGGAGCCCTGAGGAACACCACACAGCAGAGGTTTAGGGGTTGAGTAGAATTGGCCAAGCTTCACTGTCTGTGCCCGTTCACTAAGAAAGGAAGCAAGAAGCCCCAAAGCCGAGCCCCCGATGCCTATCTCTCGAAGGCGTTCAACCAGCCGGTGAGGGGACAGAGTATCAAAGGCTGCGGTGAGGTCAAGTAGGACAAGCAGGGTAGTATGCCCTGCGTCCACTTGAATACGGATGTTGTTAAATACAGCAGTCAGTGTTGTCTCCATACTTTGGTGGCTTCTGAATCCGTGTTGTGAACCATCAAGTAGGTGGTGATCCTTTAGGTAGGTGCTGAGATGGGAGTTAAGTAAGTTTCCAGGATCTTGGCTGGAACGGGAAGCAAAGAGATTGGCCGATAATTCTTCAGTTCTACAGGGTCTAGAGAAGGTTTCTTTAAAAGAGGCTTCACTACAGCCGTCTTCCACAGAGTGGGATACAGTCTCTCTGAAATAGCCTCATTCAGGACCACAGTAAGATGAGGGATAATAGTCTCACTGCAAGTTTTTAGCACCTTAAGGGTGAAGGGATCCAATGGGAGCCCGATTTAACTCGATCAAGGAGCCGATCAGTCACCTCCAGCGACTTGCAGGGAAAGGTGAGCAGCCTAGGAGACTCCTCCGTAAGCGAGGCATCCCTCAGAAGAGAAGGTCGAACAGGCGAACTAGTGTTGGAGTTAGATGCTTCTAGCAAAGAGTAGATGTCTCGGATTTTGGTGTGAAAAAAGTCAGATATCTTGTCACATAGCTCCTGGGAAAATTCTGATGGGTCAGTGACATGAGGGGAGGTAAGAGAGTTAATGACCTTAAAAAGGTCCCTAGGGGATTTCATAGATTCAGTGATCTTTGAAAAGTATAATCTCTTTTCCTCCATGATGGCTAATTTATACTCTTTTAGACACTGTTTATGCAGTTCCCTACAGGTTCTAAGTATGCATGCCACAACCTCACTTGTTTGCGGCAACCCTGTCTCAGCTTTCTGAGTCTCTCCGTGAACCAGGGAGCAGAGGGTTTTGTTCTCGCCGAGTAGTGCTTAGTGACAGGTGCCAAAAAATCCATTACACCTGACAGTTGTTGTGATAGCTCAGCAGCTGCCAGATTGGCATCCTGATGCTTCGTAAGCTCAAGGTTATTGAGGAAATTGGAGAGCGCGCCGCCTCCTTAATTATAAGGCGAAGGTTCCTCCTTTCCTCCAGATTCCTGTTGCTAGAAGGAGGCATCACTGATGCCAGGAAGTGTAAATCAAAAGGAATGGCAAAGTGATCAGACCAAACAAGGGGAATAGGGTCTCCCACTGTTATACGCGGGTCATTAGAATGTGCCCCACTATATTGGTAGGATTTCTGACCAGCTGCGAGAAACCACAGCTACTCAAAGTTTCCAAAAGACATTGGGTATCCTTACATGAGGCATTGTCTGAATGAAAATTGAAATCCCCCAGGAGAGTGAAGTTAAATCTCTCAAAGTAGGGTTCTAACAGCCTACTGAAATCCTGATTAAAAGTAGTCCTGGAACCTGGCTGCCTATAACTAGGACACCAGAGAAGCTTTCCGTGGGGTGTAGGTTAATGGAAAAGTAGAAGGCCTGATAGGGATCATGAGGGGCGGTCAATGCCCGAGTACAGCAGGTCAGGGTTTCTCTATGCAGAATACCCACCCCACCCACCTTGCCGTCCAACCCTATCCAATCTAGCAAGGGTGTATCCAGAAGGGATGGCATCTACAAGATCAGGACCCGAGGCATCAGTAGCCCAAGTTTCGGTAATAAAAACCCACGTTGGCTTTCTAGCTGAGATAAAATCGCTGTAGGCGACCTTATTCTTGATCAAAGATCTAACATTGATGAGACAGCCCTGTGCAATCTGTTATTTAAGAGGAGGTCTGGTTGTCTTATTATCAGACCGGATGTTGCAATCCTGTTTTAGTGAAATATTGCAACCAGTACATACTAGGTGCAATTTCCTAACTAACATCTCCGGGTCCAAGGTGTGATAACAGGGAACCCTTTCTGGTCGAAGATCTAACAATACCTCTCTAGTATAACAAGTTCGTCCCAGCTGGTCACGGATAAAAGGGGCAGCATCTCTGGTGCATGGCGCGGTCTTGGCGCAGATGGGCTTGCCTTTGGCACGCCCGCTGCACGCGTCCACTGCGTGCCGACCTGGTCATGCTGCTGAAGTAGTGAGAGGACTAGTGTGCTAAGACCCCCTGCCTCCGCCCCCGGAACCGGAAGGGAGCTTGAATATACGCCGGCGCCCTCCACAACAAACGGGAAAACCCGAGGTGGAACGGGGCGCTGGCGAGAACACTAAGAGGGAGGTAAGTCCTCTAAAAGTGAGGGGAGCAAAGAGCTCAAAGCAATGTGCAAGGTAAGCAAGATACAGTACACAATAGAAAACGCCACATGATTAAATTAGGTTAAAACAATATCGCAGTTTCAGAGCAATTTTAAAAACAGCACAAAGTAGCATCAGCATAAGCATGTACAAGTATGTCTATGCGCGTCCGCTGCGCGCCGACCCGGTCATGCTGCTTAAGTAGTGAGAGGACTAGTATGCTAAGACCCCTTGGCTCCGCACCCGGAACCGGAAGGGAGCTTGAATATATGCCAGCGCCCTCCACATCAAACGGGAAAATCCGGGAACAAGAATGAAGCTTGTAAGACATATTAAGCTTAAAAATTTCAACTTTATAATGCAACGAAGTAAGCGGTAGAGTAGATTCAAAACTCAGTACAGTGGAGTGTATGACCAGCTGTAGGGGTAATGTTATTGACCAACTGGAAATAATTAAAACTTGTCATTGTTTCCAAAATGGATAGAGTATCAGTTTTCTCATAAGACTGTAAATGAAAATTAAAGTCCCCTAATGTAGTAAAATTAGTTAAGTGAACAAAGGGTTCTACTAATGTACTCAAGGTTCCTAAGAAGTCCACTGATGAACCAGTAGGGTGGTATATTAAAAGACTAGAAAAAGAGCAGTTGTCAGAGATACCAATCTTAAAGAAAAGTGCTTCGCAATGACTCAAAAGAATAGGCAGGAAGTTGCCTTGTAAATAGTTTTGGTGTACAATGGAAAGACCTCCTCGACGTTTATTCATGCAATGATGTCTAAAAATGGAATAGCCAGTCAGTGCGGCCAAGTCTGGGGAAAAGATTCTTTAGTTTCCGTAACAAATTCAATTGCTGGCTGATAATCATCGAACAATTCAACAAATTCCATTGAATGAACTAAGGACCTATTAGTAAAAAGATAGCATGTAAGATCAGGATTACATTCTTTTAAGCGTGAATGGTTAAGGCGCACAGAAGAAGATGCTCCAGAAGTACAGTAATTTATCCACTTATTAGCTAAGAAGAAACCACAATTCTGACAACATAGGTTACCATTTGACTCTATACAGTAGTTTAATTAAAATAAAATACATTTATGTTAGTTAACTGGTAAGTTTAAGTTGACCAGGTCTTTCCTGCAATAAGAATCTCTGGACAAGGAGGAGCCTAGCGCTTGACCAAGATGGCCGCGTGAGCTTTGAGCTCCCGAGACCCTCGTGCCCTCCGTCGTCTATCCTGTATATAATCCTGTTTGTATGCATGGCATCGTGTAGATGACTTGTCAGGGAGGCGATCGATGCCACCCGAGGTCGAATCGCCCACCGGGAACCGGAGTTATGCATGGCGGAAGATTGAGGCCCATCTCCGAGGGATGCCAGGGGCTCGAGTTGGCAGGATGCCTGACCTCTAATTGAACAACAGCGGCCAGGCGAGGTGTGAACTGCCGGACGGAGGTCCCTATCCTTTCACTTTCGCTTTCTCGCCCTTTGTCTGCCCAGCCCAGGGAGTGCTCGCGTCTGCTTTATTATCATTTGGACGCTCTGCATGCCACACTGGCGACCCATCGTAAGACGGAGCACTCTTGCTTTCTCTCGCTGAGAGAGGGCAGTCCTGTTTGACCCGACCTGCTCGAGCCCACCATGTCGGGCAAAGCAGAGGTGGATCGTTCGAAGCCCAAGGCCACCAGGCGGGGAGCCTACACTCCAGCCAATAACATGGACCGCTATGCCCAGCAGAAGGGGTCACCGGGTGCACCGAGCCAGTCCCCGGATACACAGAAGACTGCTTCACCCTTGGCCCCGGAGCTCTCACTGCAGGATGTCATGGGTGCACTTGATGGGCTGCAGACCTCGATTGGGAGACAGTTTGATGCCCTGGCGCACAAAGTGGATACCATCTTGGTGGATGTTAATCTGATCCGCGCGGACTTGGGCAAAACAAATGAACGGGTCAAATCCCTGGACATCAAGACCACGGGCCTCGCCGATGATGTCTCGGACCTGCAGACCGAGGTCCGCAAGTTGCGGACCGAGCATGATCTCGCAGCCCGTCGGCTGGAGGATTTCGAGAGCCGGGCCAGGCGCAACAACGTGCGCATTATCGGGGTCCCGGAGTCCTCGGACGAGATCTCAGTGGACCTGCTCGTGGAGGACTTGGTGCTCAATCATCTGCAGCCTAAGGGTCTAGGGAAGTTCTTCGCAGTTGAGCGGGCCCATAGAGTGCCTGGTGGGCGGCCCAAGGTGGGAGCCACACCGAGGCCGATCGTCGCCCGGCTCTTTCATTTGAGACCGGGACGCCATCCTGCAGGCCTCGAGGGTAACGGGCCCGGTCCCCTTCCAGAACGCGTCGGTGAATTTCTATCCTGACTTCACCCAGCAGGTACAGAGGCAGCGGCAGGGCTTCCTGGGGGTGAAGAGGAGGCTTCGGGAGAGGGACCTGAAATACGCCATGCTCTTCCCTGCCAGACTACGTGTGGTGTTGGAAGACCGAACATTCTTCTTTGAGTCACCTGCCATGGCGGATGAATGGCTGGACGCTCTGCCTCGACGACGCACGGAAGAGGACACTGCCGTAGACGGGGACAGTGGCCGGGATGAACAAGGTTGATGTATTCGGAACCGGACTGACTCGGACTGACTTTAGATAATTACTTGCAGTAAACACGGAGGTTGTGGGAGGACGAGGGGAGCTCTTTCCTCCCTTAGGGTACTTTTTGTAGATTTTGGGTTTGGTAGGGCGACAGGCACACTGCAAGTTGGGGGGGGCTTTGTAAGCTGCAGCAGGGGTGCAGGGTGGGGGGGGGGTTTCGGGATTTTGGGGTTGTTGTTGGGGGGTTTGTTTCAGCAAGGCATAGTGATTATTTCCAGGACTGTTCCATGGGGGCTCTTCGGGTGTGGGGCGGGCCTCTTTACGTTTGGGGATGGGGGGTAGGGGTTTAAGTGTTATAAGCTGGAATGTGAATGGTTTGGGGGATCGCATTAAGCGTGGGATTGTTTTGCAATTCTTGAAACGGTCATTGCCGGATGTCGCCCTGCTGCAGGAGACGCATCTTATAGGTAATACGTGCTATGCCCTGAATAGGAAGGGGTATACATTCATAGCCCATTCGGGATTCTCCTCTAGGTCCAGGGGTGTGGGCATCCTAGTCAGAGCCTCGCTACCATTTGAGGTGGACTCCACCATTGTTGATGATAGGGGGAGGTTTGTGGCGGTGGCGGGGCGGTGGGAAGGAAGAACTTTGGTTTTAGTTTCGGTTTATGTCCCGCCGGCCCTGCAGGCCTCCACTTTCACAGATCTGGGTAGGGCCCTGCTGGATCTCCCGGGGGGTATGCTTGTAGTGGGAGGGGATTTCAACGCTGTTGGCTCCGGCCTGCTGGATAGATACCCGCCCAGAGACACGGGGGGGCTCAGAAGTGGCTTCCAGACTTTCTAGATACGCTTGGCCTGATAGACTGCTGGAGGCTCCGGCACCCCACACAGAGCCAATACACTTTCCACTCCAGGGCGCATGGTAGCCTTTCGAGGATTGACTACTTACTCACTCTGGCTGCGCATGCCTCATTGGTGTCTGAGGCCAGGCACATGGCGCGTGGCATATCTGACCATTCGCCGGTGTGGGTCAGGCTGGATCTGGGTCGAGAGGGAGGGGGAAGGGTGGCCCCTATCAACCCTTGGTATTTCCGAGACCCCAAGACGCGCAGCGCGCTGGTAAAGACAGTAGATAATTTTTTCAAGGACAATCAGGGATCCGTGGACTCGGCAGTGTCGCTGTGGGAAGCATTTAAGACCGTGCTGCGAGGGGAAGCCCTCTCCCTTGTAGTGGCTGCCAAGCTGCGGAGAGATGGCGAGGTTTTGCAGGTTGAGGAGGAGATCGCGGCTTTGGAGGGAGCGCTGGAGGAGGAGGTTACAGAGGCCTCACTGCATGAGCTGTGCTTGAAGCAATCCGAGTATAAGGACCTGGTGACGAATGCCGCTAAGACCCTCGGTAGGGAACAGCAGGGCCGTCTGTATGATGTTGGTGACAAGGCCGGGAAACTCCTGGCTTGGCTGGACAAAAAAGAACGGGTCAATAGAGTAGTGCCGGAGTTGACGGGAGAGGTGATTGTGGAACCTGAGAGGATTGTGCAGTGTTTCTCGGACTATTTCCGTATGGTTTATGCCTCAGTGTCGGACAGGCCGCCCGAGGACTCGCATGACCTCCTGCGTGATATTGCATTGCCCTGTCTCTCTGATATAGATAGGGACGATCTAGATGGTGACATAACGGTCGAGGAGGTGGCGGGGGCTATTCGCGCGTTGAACTCGGGCAAGGCCTCGGGTCCGAACGGCTTGCCGGTCGACCTGTACAAGCTGTTTCCGGATAGGGTTGCCCCTCACCTGCGCGCCATGTTCGTGGAGGCGCGGGGGAGGGGGGCCCTCCCGTTGGATCAGAGACTGGCGACGATTGTGGTTATACACAAAGAGGGCAAACCCCGAGATAAGTGCGCTTCATATAGGCCTATCTCACTCCTTAACGCAGAGCCGAAAATTCTGGCTAAAATCCTGGCGGCCCGGTTGATCAGGGTAATCGGTGAATTGGTCCATCCGGATCAATCCGGATTCATCCCGCACCGTAACACAGCGTTAAATCTTCGGCGCCTTCATGGGGTAATCGCCAGGGCGGGCACGCTGCGTGAATCAGCTATTGTGGCGCCTCTCGATGCCGCGATGGCCTTTGACACGGTGGAATGGGCATATTTGTGGGCCGTGTTGACCAAGTTCGGCTTTGGCCACGGTTTTGTGAGCTGGGTGAGGTTGCTGTATGAGGGCCCTCTTGCGAGTGTGGTGGTAAATGGCCGGGCATCGACTCAGTTTCAGCTTGGGAGGGGTACTCGGCAAGGTTGTCCCCTGTCGCCATTGCTGTTCGCCCTCGCCCTTGAGCCGCTGGCTGCGTGGATACGCTGGCACCCGGATATACGGGGACTTAGATGGTCACCTGAGCACGAGGACCGTATATCGCTCTATGCTGATGACATCCTGTTGTATCTTGCCTCACCCAAGAAATCACTTATAGTGGTCTGTGACGTACTCACATCTTTCGGTAGGAACTCGGGTCTCGTTATCAACTGGAGTAAATCGTATTTATATGTTCTTAGTGGCGAGGTTCCACCGATCCCTCGAACTTGTTCGATCCAGGTTGCTCAGCAGGGCTTTGTGTATCTGGGGATCTTTATCTCCATGGATTCTGCCGTGCGATATGAGAGGAACCTGCTCCCCCCCCTAGCGCGCCTGAGGCGGGATGTGGAGGGCTGGCGGAGGCTGCCGCTCTCCCTCGTTGGGCGTGCGGCCCTGTTCAAAATGATGTCCCTTCCCCGGTTCCTCTACGCGCTGCAGAATACTTTGGATTGGGTACCGGCCAACTACTTTCGGGAGGTCGAAGGCCTCCAACGAGCGTTGCTGTGGGACGGGCGGCCGCGAATAGCTATTGCAAAGTTGACGCTCCCATGGTACGACGGGGGTATTGCGCTTCCAGACATCCGACGGTACTATTGGGCCACCCAGCTGAGTGCGATTAATCATGGGTTTTATGGCCCGGCCCTCAGCCCTGGGTTTGCCATGGACAGGTGGTTGCTGCGTGGTGGTAACTATTACAGGGCGTTGTATTCGCGGTCCCTGGACTCGTCCCTCACGGGGCCCACTGGTGTGGCGGTGCGTGTGTGGAAGATGGCAACTGACTCGCTGGGCTGGAAGGATAGGCTCACCCTCGCTACACCGCTGTTTGAATCTGAGAGATTGGGTAGGCTTTGGCACACAAAAGGCTTTGACAAATGGGACTTGATCGGCATCTCCAGGGTCGGAGATGTCCTGATTAAGGGGAGGGTGAAGTCCTTTGAAGAGTTGCAGAAGGAGTATGAGCTGGGACCATCTGAGTTTTTCCGCTATATTCAGGTGCGTCACGCCCTCCGATCAGTCCTCATAGAGGGTGAGAAGGTGCCTGAGTCCTCTCCTTTGAAGGACCGGGTCCTTGATGGTCATATGCCCGAGAGCACGATCTCGCTCATCTATAAGAAACTGATAAACGTCCGGGCGGATATGCTTCTGGGGTTGAGGGACCAGTGGTCTAGGGATGGCCTCGAGTTGGATGACGAGGATTGGCAGTCTGCTGTTTCCTCTCCTAAGGAGGTTGCGATCCCGTCGCGTCTGAGGCTGGTGCAGCTTAAAATACTGCATCGAGTGTACGTGACGGGGCCAAGGCTGGTTCACATGGGATTCTCGGAGGACGGCCTATGCAGGAGGGGATGTGGTATGGTGGGTACTTTCCTGCATATCATTTGGGAATGTGGTGTCATCACGGAATTCTGGCGGAGAGTCCATGCAGTGATGGGGGAGGTGACGGGCATTGCTATGCAGCCGGAAGCGCGGTGTTGCCTCCTGAATGTCTGGGGGCCCACGGATCACACTGCGGCGCAGACCCAATGGGTGACCCTGGGCAACATGGTCGCTAAGAGAGATATAGCGCGGTTGTGGGGATCCGTGGGCCCCCCCACATTGACCGCGTGGAAAGAAAATATGGACTGGAGTATGCTAAGGGAGAAGACGGTATACTGCGCTAGAGGCCGCCCTCGGAAGTGGCACGCCATCTGGGGGCGGTGGAACCAATACAGGGGGGGAATTAGTCTTGCCCATGATCTGGATCCCCCCGAGGAACAGCTTTCCTCCTAACCTTCTTTCCAGCTCAGTATGGTTAATGGACTCCTTTGGCCTCTGCTGTCCCCCTTCTTCCTCTTTTCACGGTACTGTAAATGGTAGATGATTGGGGTCCTGCCTCCCCTGGGGGGCTATCACCATGGGCATTCAGTGTTCTTGCCTTGCTGGGGGTTGTTGTGTGTTTTGTGTTTATTTAAAAAATGGAATCTTTGCACTCCTCCTTCACTGTACTGTGGACGCATCACTGTTCCTCTTTATCGAAGCTGCCGAACCTCCGGGTTGTCGGCTGAATAGCTGTGTCCAGACTTTTGAAAATAAAGGTTTAAAAAAAAAAAAAAAAAAAAAAAAAAATCTATGGACAAGGAAGCTGAGCTTGAGGTGCAAGGAGCAGGGGTCCTGGCACTTTGCACAGTCCAGGCACGGATGGGCACAGACAGGATTGCCTTGGGCATGCCAGCGGCACACCCACCTCGCTGGCACACTGATTCTGTTATAAAAGCCCACCATGCAAGAGGGTGCGGCTAAGGCCCTAACAAGACCCAAGCGTCAGCTGAAACGGGGTGGTGGAGGAGGAATAAAATAGCGAACTGGAGTCCAGTAACTTCTAAGAGAAGACGCAATTAACACAAAATTGAGAGCGAAGAAATCATACACTAAAAAAAAAAAATGAAAAGGAGCACGTTCCAATAGCCTTCTGAATCTGCTATGTAGGTAAATACAGATTTACTACAGAACAGCTTTATTGTTTCCAAATCTAAACTTTTTATAGCATCGTGTTGGATCTCGGTAATGCAAGAGATTGCAGATTATTTTAAACTATGAATCAGGTTTACCACATTGATTGTCATTGATCTTGAATTTGTGGCTACCACACAAAGATCTTATATCTGTAATTGTACCCAAAGTCCTTTCTTAATCATCAGTTGTATAGGGACTGTTCTTTTAAATTGCCCAAAGATTAAATGGGAAGGAATGCAATGTGTTCCGCCTCAACGTGGTTGAGATTTGTGGCCAGCGTACGACTCTTCTGAAGAATACCTTTGTATCTTGCTGTAAGGAAACAGATTTGCAGGTTTCCCCCACTTTTTGCCCCCATTTGGACACCTAGATGCTGGTTTTTCGACTCAATATACACTGTGGCCTGCTAACCAGAGCTCTGCGCCAGTGTTCTTACACATTACTAAGTGTAACCAATTGGCTAGCCCCAATTGGCAAGTACTGACATATAAGTCCCTAGTATATGGAACAAAGGGCATGTAAGTCAGAGTGTCCACCCATGGCTGCAGCACTGATTATGCTACGCTCTGTGTGACAAAGTACAAATTGGCTCCCAGGCTGCCACTGCAGACTGCAAGGGCAGTTGTCACACTGTCAGTTCGACTATGCTATTACCAATAATGGCAAAGCCTCCCTTTCCCCTAACAATATATGGAAGTTTCTTCTAAGGAAGGCCGATAGAGCCTTGAAGTATGGAGTTGTATATTATTAAGTAGGGCATGTATGTTAAAAAAAAGCTTCTTGCAGCAAAGACCCAGAAATTGTTGTTTTGCTGTGGAAAAGTGAGTACCCCCATAGGATACTACAGGGTTACAGGCTGGCACCCCAGCCTAACTTTTGAATGGGACAACCTAACTGGGTGCTGGAAGGTATCAAATTAATCAGGGCATTAAACCTGACCCGATACCCTGGTCGAATTTAATGTCACTATTAAAGTAAAGCAACTTTTAGAACGTTGCCTTTCTGTGATCTAGCTGGTCCAATAGCCTCATACAGGCACTGGCCCACAGACAGCTTTCTGCCCGGCTGGTGTAAACGACTTCCAGGCTTGACAAAAATAGCAGCCTGCTGCAGGGAGAGGTGCCACCTACCCCTTGCAGGAAGGCACTCAGGGTGTTAGCCCAAAAGATTAGCTCCTAAAGGGAAGTCGCCTTTGGTGGCTAAATGGCAATAACACTCCCAAGGGGTTGCTCTTTTTTTTTTTAGGTGGACTGGCTGGAGACTGGGCATGAGAGGGAAGACTAGTGTCCAAACAGGTTTTCCTGTGGGCCTGTAGCCCCCCCCTTTAGCCACACCTCTAGGGTGGGCTACCAAGCTCCTCACAGTCAAGGAGAGGTTCAGACATCTTGAGAGTGGGTGGATTAGTGCACTCTGGGGTCGCCAGATGCCACACATTGCTGTAAAATCGTAACCATTGGCTAGTGACTGTTGTCCACTAGAGGCTCTTTCCCGGGTCGAATGTGTTACCATGAACCTCATATCACGTTGGAACTGAAACAAGGACCAAAGAAGGACTGCCCTGCTGCTCCTCGACTGCTCTAAGAGAGGCCGCACCATCTGCTGGACTGTACCTGCTGCACTTTTGGGCTAGCAAAGATAGGACTGTGCCTCAAGGCAAAGTCGCTCCCCAGACAGAAACAGTGACTTTAAGGGTCAGCTGGCTGCTCCCCTGGAATAGCACCAGGGACATTAAAGGTAAAGTAGCCAAAGCCGCCGAGTTGGTAGCCACCTTGAGGAAATTGCCGCTGACTGCCGCCTGGTGCCCCAAGAGACCGACTCGCGATGGCCAAAAGTCGCACCCGAGTCCCTGGACCCGGGAATGTTGTCAGAGTCCAGATTGGTAACTCCACAGGGACACTAGCCTCCACTGAACATTTTCACTCCAACCGCGGTATATGGAGACAAGTAGCCCAGCCGCAGCTGGCCTTCCAGGGTCTCAGAGAGGATTTCAAGGGATGCAGACTTCTGGGGCCAAAGCTGTCCACACATCCTGTAGACCATGGGTACTCACAAACTTTCTCTCGGGGGCCAAATTTACAGTGTGGTTTGTGGCCGAGGGCCGCACCGGTGGGGGCGGGGTCAGAGGGGGAGGGGCTGGGCTGAAGCAAAAAAAAATTGTGACCATGAGGTTGAACACAGGTCCCTGCAGCGGACGCCTTCGTCCACTGAGCCACCAGACCTGGCATACACACATCTCTCCCTCTCCCTCTCACCCTCCCTCCCTCTCTCTCCCTGTCTCTCTCTCCCCTTGTCGCCCTCCTCCCTCCGTCGCCCTCCTCCCTCCGTCGCCCTCCTCCCTCCGTCGCCCTCCTCCCTCCGTCGCCCTCCTCCCTCCGTCGCCCTCCTCCCTCCGTCGCCCTCCTCCCTCCGTCGCCCTCCTCCCTCCGTCGCCCTCCTCCCTCCGTCGCCCTCCTCCCTCCGTCGCCCTCCTCCCTCCGTCGCCCTCCCTCCGTCGCCCTCCCTCCGTCGCCCTCCCTCCGTCGCCCTCCCTCAGTCGCCCTCCCTCAGTCGCCCTCCCTCAGTCGCCCTCCCTCAGTCGCCCTCCCTCAGTCGCCCTCCCTCAGTCGCCCTCCCTCAGTCGCCCTCCCTCAGTCGCCCTCCCTCAGTCGCCCTCCCTCAGTCGCCCTCCCTCAGTCGCCCTCCCTCAGTCGCCCCCCCTCCGTCTCCCTCCCTCCGTCTCCCTCCCTCCCTCCGTCTCCCTCCCTCCGTCTCCCTCCCTCCCTCCGTCTCCCTCCCTCCCTCCGTCTCCCTCCCTCCGTCTCCCTCCCTCCCTCCCTCCGTCTCCCTCCCTCCGTCTCCCTCCCTCCCTCCGTCTCCCTCCCTCCGTCTCCCTCCCTCCCTCCGTCTCCCTCCCTCCCTCCGTCTCCCTCCCTCCCTCCGTCTCCCTCCCTCCCTCTGTCTCCCCCTCTCTGTCTCTCTTCCTCTCCCTCCCTCCCTCTGTCTCCCTCCCTCTGTCTCCCCCAGACTGCGCCTCTGTCTCCCTCCCTCTCCCTCTGTCTCCCTCCGTCTCCCTCCCTCTCCCTCTCGGTCTCCCTCTCTCCCTCCCTCCGTTACCCTCTGTCATCTCACCCAGTGTGTGTGTCAGCCCTCAGCCCTGCTGAGACAGCTTCCCAGCGCGCGCACACAGCCGCACCAGAGTACTTCACAGGTCTTTAAAAGGCCATTTACATGTTAATAAAGCTTTGTTGTATTTCACCTCTTAGGCCCCTGCATCTCCACTTTGACAATCACTGGATTCCCCCGGCCCCCACAGAGCAGAGTCTCGGAGTCCGGGATGCTGCAGTGTTTGCTAACACAATTTATTTAAAAAAAAAGAATTTTTTTAACACAGGTAGGATGTCTGCAAGGTCTGCGGGCCGCCAAGGAAGGCTTGCCGGGCCGCTGGCGGCCCGCGGGCCTTACTATGAGTAACCGTGCTGTAGAGCAAGGAATCGCCAAAAAAGGCACCCCCATTGACTGCACCATAACCAGAGCATTTTCGAGCATCTTTTCCTTCTGTGTCTGCAGCATCAAGACCACTCCATTAAAGTCTAAGGTAGTTGTGCCACAAGGTTTGGAACTGGACTGGAAAATTCTCTGGTGGCCAGGTCACTGTCCAAATCTACTAAATTGCTGCCCCTCCCCTTCCAGACCTTTATCCTGTTGGATTTGGTTGTCCAAACAGAGCTGCAGTAGTAAACTAACTTTTACAAACTGTTAGACAGTTTCCAAACTTTTTGCTGACCAATGCTGGTTTGTGGTTGAAATTAAAAGTGATAAAACCTTTAAAGATATGTATCTCTGGAAACCTCAGGTGGATTTTGCTCATCAAGGACTTGAAAGAAATTCACAGAAATATAATCTATTTGTATACATTGGTGTAGCGTTTCTTTCGTGTTGTGTGGATTGTGTAGAAAAATCCTGCTAGCGGCTAACTCTCCAAGAGAAACTTTCCTCATCATAAAAAGACTCCTCAAAAGCCCACTCCCACTAGCTGCCCCTGATACTTCAGGCACACGCTGCGAAAACCAGGCTGAGTTTTTTTATTTAAAAATTCAAAACATTCTTTAACTGCTGCCCCCAATCGACCTTGCAAGCATGCACGCTGGTCAAGATCCCTCTCGCACTGGTCACCAGTTGGAGTTCCTTGCTCCACTCCCCCAGGAAACGCTCCTGACATTGACCGCCTCAGTAAAAAGTGGCTCGCCCAGGGATCCTGCACCCATGAACATCTTAAAAAGAAGGTAGCATCCATAATTGCCCCCACTGTTGCAGACGTTATTAATGCCTCTCTTAACGCAGGAGTAGTCCCTCCTCTCTGGAAAGGGACAATGGTCAAAACACTCCTGAAGAAGCCCCACCTTGATCCTGCGGATCTTGGCAACTATTATCCCTTCTCCCGGGGATTGCTAAAATCACTGACACATATGTGAACCATATCCTCTCAAATTTTCTGTAATCCTTTAACCTGCTCCACCCCTCCCAGACAGGTTTCCGGCCACCGCAGAGCACGGAAACTGCCCTGTTAGCGGTTGTGGAAGAAAGCAGGAAGATTCTGGATACAGGAGGCTCTGCAGCCATTATACTTCTAGACCAGAGTGCAGCATTTGATACAGTGAACCACCATGTCCTGATTCACCATCTCAGCAACATGGGAGTAGCTGCGACCGCACTGAGCTGGCTACGCTCCTTCTTGAAAGGACGCTCCTTCCAGGTTTTTGAAGAAGGCTTGAGCTCCAAACTCCGGCCTCTTCTGTGTGGTGTACGACAGGGTTCATCATTGAGCCCCACGCTTTTCAATGCTTATATGGCCCTTCTGGCCTCAATCGTGGCCCCCTTCGGGATCCATATGGTCACCTACGCTGACGACACCCAACTGGTCGTAGCACTGAACCAAACCACACAATACCCTGTGACTCTGAAGGCGTGCCTAATGGAAGTCGTTAATTGGATAGGGGCATCCCATTTGAAACTCAATGGGTATAAAACAGATTATGATCCTGGGTAACCCCGCTAATACGACTCATAGAACCATCTGGCCAGCATGCATGGGCCCAGTTCCAGTACCAAAGACGGAAATAAAGAGTCTGGGCGTCTGGCTAGACCAGAATTTGACACTTAAGGCGCAAGCAAGGAAGACGGTCGGACCGTGCTTCGGCCTGATCAGAATGGCCAGAAAAGGGCTTCCACTGCTCTCCCCCATCCCAAGCCGAGAGAATTATGGTCCAATCCCTCGTACTCTCGAGGCTGGACTACGGAAACACACTCTACTTAGGGGCCCCGATTTCAGTAATAAACAAATTGCAAACTGTCCAAAACTGCGCAGCAAGACTACTCTCGGGAGCATCTAAGTTCCTCTCAGCAAAACCGGCTCTTCGTTCCCTACATTGACTGCCAGTGAAAGAACGAATTAGCTTCGAAACCCTCTGCATCGTCCACAGATCCTTGCAGGGGATGGGCCCTCCCCTAATCACAGCCATGATTCGCCCCTATAAAGCAAGGAGGAAGCTTCGCTCAGACGAACTTCACTTAATTGACACCCCCAGAATTAAAAGGTCCAGAAGCGGCGGCAGACGTTTCTCTCCTAATGCCGGAAAGCTGTGGAATGCACTGACACTCCACCTTCGGAGAGAGCCCAGTCATCCTGCCTCCCGAAAACAATGAAAAACCCTTCTGTTCCCCTAATCTCCTCCACCCGATCACTGGTCATGCCTAGCGCTGGGAGGCCTCCGGGAAGCCATGTGCTTTACAAATGCCCTTTTCATTTCATTTCTTATTTCGCTCTTTAGTACTGTTAAATGCCTTACACTAAGTTCCTTTGTTCGAGCCTTGCTGCTCGAAAGCTATAGCTACCCAAGGTTGAGCTTAAGGTTGTTCAAACGAGCCTAACTGGACCCACGACAGTTATTGAAAGTATATTCCATGGTAAGGCCTCACAGCCATACCATATAATACACCCAAATCCTCACATTTACCATTAGACTAATAGCAAGACTTTGATAAGTGCCTTAATCTTTAACCACCAGTGGTTTATGATTTAACAGTAAGTGACCTTTTCGATTTTAAATTAATTTGCCATAATTTTGTTACAGCTACATTTAAATGAATACCCAACAGTAATATATCCTTTAGAGCTTAAACATCTAAGTAGCTCTCCATGAAGAAGCCCTGGTACACCACAAAAGACAGTATAGTTCAAGAGGTATTCATACCACAGTATCTCCATTTTTTTACCCAAACCTCTATGAATGTTAACCCGCTGAAGCATTAGGTTTTCAAGGATTGAGAGCCTGCTCACACTATAAAGAATACCATGATCACGCTATAAAGCAAACCAAATGCCTCACTCCCTAAAGGCCTCTTCACACTCTCTGTTCATGGTTGGTTCAACCACCTCACTTTGTGTAACCTAAATTCAGGGAAACTTCACGCTAAGATGTTTCTCTCTACTTCTAAGAATATAGATAGAGTGGGATTTGAGTCTATACTTTTCAACATTGACTTTTTTCAATACGCCTTTTTTAGCCATTCATCTCTTACGTAATGCTAGCTGCTGTTTTGATGAAACCTTCCATCTCCACTTCAGGGCTTGCACTTAACTGCATGAAGAACTTCATTGCGACTACAGCCCCACTCAGTCTGCTGCTGCTGACTTCCTTTTAAATGTGTTGCTATAATGTGGTCGGGCTGCATGCACTCCAACGTTAAGCTCAGACCTACTGGCCTAGCCAATGCTGGTTTCCTAAGGTTCCCTACCAGTCAAAATGTAAATAAAACATGGTCACCAACCCAGTGCTAAATGCAGCCTCATCTAGAAATGCGTATCTGGCTAACTATTGACCAATTTCATATCTTTTTGTGACTGAAAGCTTTGAGAGGATCAAATGTTCTCAATAATCATCTTGGTAGAAGGTGGGATCTTAAGAGATGGCCATTATGACTACCTTAACCTACTAATGGGCATCTCTTAGATATGAGTCGACCAAGTCTCTTGCTCTGCCGGACATTGCAATTGTTGATCACAGACCACAGTGTCTTTCTATTGAACTGGAGGAATGTTGCTTCAAGAACCAAACTCTTTCTGATCTCTTTTCTTTGAGCTATCGCAAAATGCCAAAGACAGAGTACTAACTACCTCCACATTATGCAACGAGTTACACAGGAATCAATACATTTGCTACTCTTTATTATTAGTTCTCATGATCCCCGTCACATCGAAAGTCCACTATTACATATCCCTTAAATATGTATATTTTTTACACACAGAATTTCTCTTCTGCTTCAAACGATGATGTATACAATGACACCATGGTGAGAGACGTCACTTAAGTGAAACTCAGAAAGCCTCATAGTTGTCCATCTTCAAAAAACATGACAATGGGTCAAGGAGTCCTAGCCACATACTGTGTTCTTTGTGGATTACAGAGCAAAACATAACCCTTTAAATGTTAACCTGTTGCATTCTACATTTTATTCTGACCCGTCACCAGTTATCCAAAACTAACTTGGTCGCAAGAGCATGCTATTGTCAATATCCATGTGACAAATCTTAAAGTAAACAGACTAGATCCAGTCATGCACACATTTATTCTTTAGACTGTTGTAGTACAATTAAGTCAATTATGGCCTTCCAATTAAAATCGATGTATTTCTGTAGAAGGTCCAAATCCCTGAACTTCAAGCCATCCCAGGCCATGCAGTCCCTGACCACATGCTTCCAGAGCATCAAGATCAACACCACCTACTGTTAATTGGGAGACAGGATTTAAAAATGTTAGGATGCATGCTAATGTCGTGTTACAATGAAGCATCATCAATCTGTCTTGTACCTACTACAATGCACAAATGTTTCCTCATCCAATCTGACAGCATGATTTCATCTGACTTGCTGTAAATACAGAACACTTTGGAGATTGGGGCATTCTCCGGAATTCTACCTCATGGTGTAGCAAAACGTCAGACCACCTGAAATTTCATGGACTATTCCATACCAGAATTTGACCAAGCATCTTGCGCAATCTTTCCGTGCAACATATTTAAAGCCAGCTTGATTCCAAAGTGCTCTTAAGTTTCCTTGTGGTGCTTATCAGATTTCTCATTCTGCTAATTACCACTCCTCAACCGCATCTCCAGCACCCATTGTCATTTTGAGCAACGAGGACCTGGGAGTATAGTCATGCCACATTAGCCATCTTTCAGGTTCTCTTGCACAATTCACCAGTCATACATCCTAGTACAGTTACAACTGCTACGGTGCCCTTCGGGAGGCAGCAGGAGAACAGTATGCACTAGTGTGGTACTTTGCTGATGCAGCAGTTATGATTCTCGGTGAAGTGAAATATTAATATATTTAATACAAATTAGTTTACTCTGGGAGTTAGAAAGAAGAACAGTAATAAAATAATTCTCATGTGCTTCCATGCAAGAGATAACATTACCTGCTGTCAGTAATAACTTTTGAATAGGGTTTGCCGAGAGTACTTTCTATTGTAAGAAACTTCTGCATTTTGTGTAGCAATGGAATATTATATATCAGCTATGTGTGCTAATGCAACAAACTAGCTGGTACAATACCACAGAATGGGGCACATAACTTGTCTTCAATTGCAACATTTCATGCTTTGCCCTGTAATGTAGTCATCTCTGCTGTAATTTGGCCATATTTCGCCGCAAAATTAATTACTCTAGACCACAGGTACAGAACAGACTGGATCCTCCTTTGCCGTGTCCAGGCAGATATGACTGCACCTTCATTTATAATGTCTAACAAAATGACCGCAAAAGGAAAACTTGGTTAGGGTCAGAATTGATGGCCATTTACATTTTAACAATATCAGCTGTACTGGGGAAATTAAACTAATTTTTGAAAGGATTACTACAAATAAATATCTGCAAATGGTAGTAACTGAAAATAAATATTTATGGGAAGAAACAATTCCTAAATTTAATTATTTCAAAAATAAAGATTATTTCACACTGAGCTCCTCCCATTTACAGCCAGTGGCATGTTCAGGGGCGATTACTAAAAAGGAGACGGGAGCAGCCCTGATCTCACCACCTGTAACAGTATGTATGTATGTATGTATGAGTATTTATATAGCGCACAGTAGCACTGCAACCCAACGGGTATCCAGAAGCTCTGACCAGATGGGATAATTTATCGCTGAAAGTGGCAGAGTCGGGGACATCATGCTACTGGAAAGAGCCAGGTCTTAAGGCTCCTTCTGAATTCCATCAATGACTGCGTCTGCCTGAGTTCCGATGGAAGCACATTCCAGCTTCGGGCTCCAACCACACTAAAGGCCCTCCCCCCCAGCCTTGCTCGTTTGAACCTAGGCTTTACCAACAAGTTGGCCTTGGATGACCGCAACTGCCTTACGGGGGGGGGGGGGGGGGGGGGAGGGGGGAGTACCTTAAGAATCTTTCCTGGAGTGAGACCGGACCTGTTCCGTGGATTGCCTTATGGACCAGGCATCGGGACTTGAAGAGGACCCTCTCTCTAACTGGCAACCAATGCAGCTCCCTTAGTGCCCGAGTAGAGGACGAGTCAAGCTTGCGACCAAGTGCCAACTTGGCAGCGGCTGACTGAACTCTCTGTAGCCCCTGCAGAATATATTGAGGGGCTCCGAGATACAGTGAATTACAATAATCCAATCTGCTGAGAATGGAACTCCTCACGACCGTGTTACGAGAGTCGGCAGGCAGCAGCGGAAGGATACGGCGTAGGAGTCGCAGTAAGCCAAAGCAGGTACTCGAAGTTTTGCTCGCCTGTGAGTCCAGCTGGAGATTATTATCAAATAGAACCCCCAGATTCCGTACTGTAGCAGCTGGTATCAATGGGGCCACGTCCGGAGCGAGCCTAAAGTCCATTGGTAGATGATGAATCTGTTTCGTAGGCGCGTAGAACAACAGCTCGTTTTTATCCCCATTGAACTGCAAGCAGTTTATCTGGAGCCAGTCCGTGGTCTGCCTCATGCAGCTTTGGAACTGCTCCAAGGGGACTGTTTGTTTGTGAACGTTGAGAGCCTTCAGAGGTGAACCTGTGTGTAGCACAGCCTGATCGCTCAACTTCCTCCAGGGGAAAAGGAAATATGTGCTGTCAGGTGATGGAGACTTTCATAAAATTGTTAAATTACTGATCAAAACACTCAAGTCTCTTACAGAAAGTTAATGTTCAAAAGGTCTGCGTTGCACAAGCTCCACATACAGATATGAATCGCCAAATCACATTTTACCCTAGAATGTGGTTACATAGTGTACAGCACGTGCAATCAATTTCAATGTGATCGGCTTCAGACAAGCCGACTACAGTCTCAATAATAAATGTCTCCTACCAAAGGAGCCAATGACCCACCCGTTCTATCAACCACCACAGATTTGACATATTGCAGACTATAATGCACATTTTGGTAAGGTCACCGAGAATACAGGATCCAAGAGGATTTCCATCACAAAGTACATCTTGGTTTTCAAACAATGAGTGGGCTTGCCCAAGAATAGAAAAACGGTATCTCCCAAAATTCTGAGCAGCATACTAACAAAGTGGAATATTCAGTACATGCTCATATAAATGCTCTAAATATGTACAAGCAGGAATATGGTGTAAAACAAACTGCTGCAATTCAGGAGTCCCTAATTTATTTTTCGTGCAAAAATTGAACAGAGATTGAAATCAGAAGTTGTGTCATAAAAACTCAATAACATTTAAACTCTCTGCTTGCATTTAGAGAAGAGGTTTGGATTACACGTTTAAGCAAAGTACTGCTCAGAAGATAAGATACTGAAGTACCGAAAAGAAGATTCAAGCAATTAAAAAAGGAACTGCATCTATTCATTGCACAACCGCAGAAAACCCCACATGCCACAGAAGGCCTTTGATAAATATTGCAGATGAATAGTTTATTCAGAAACAATTAGTCTGCATTTATTTACTGGAGGACTATGCATCTTGGAGTTAGCTTGAAAAGTTCCACAAAGAAAAAGAAATGCATTCATTACAACCTTAACCTAGCCACAGCGTTGACCGTGACAATTACCTTCTCTTACCCTTACTTTATCTCAACACAATAACCATAATAGAAGTCCAGTTTGGGTAGAAAAGGTAATAGGTGTTACGGTATGTTGCCCTGAACATTTCAAACTTTCTTTCCAAACACAATGTTTTAAAACTCAGTACTTTCCAAAGTAAAAGTTTCAAACTATTTGCCTAACACCTTTTAGAACACTGGTATGTTGGGAGTCCAGCTAAAACCAATGGAGTGGCAGCAGTTTATAAACACGAGTATAGGCATGCTGCCATCAATCTCTCACTTACCCCAACACAGTCCTGGTCCACCATTTATTTTGTCTCTCTAAACATGACCTATGCAATTTAGAAGGGGTGCAGGAAGGGTAGAGACTGAGGACAAGGAAAAGGATCGGAAGGGTCCCCCAGTCTGCTTCTACTGTTACTGCAGAAGTCAAGCGATGGGAAGAGGGAAATTCTTCTGCAGCCCCATTCTCTCTCTCTGCCCTAGTACCCTGCAAAAGCATAGATTTTTGCAGGGCAAAGTTAGAAAGTTAGAGACAGGAGCTGCAGAGACTTCTCTTTCTTCTTTCATGGGACTAAATAACAGCTGATGTAGGGGCGGGGCACACATGGCAAGACTGGCTTTCTCGGACAGCAAGGGCAGCAGACGGAGAGCAAAGCTAGCAGGAGCGGCGGCGGTGGACGCAAAGGAGAGCGGATGGTTTCGAGATTTTCAATACAAATGTACTAGTAGCCTTATAGGCTGAGACAATTGGCTGTAACGGCTGGTAAACAGCCACATCCTGGTTACTGGTAGGCTCGGACCAACAACACTGGTGTGGGTGTTATTGCCGGATAACGGCATAGTAGTGAACTGTGAGGCAACAGCACAGATGAGCTCTTAAGTGATGAAAATACTACTTTTGATAAAAACAAGGACCGTTTCCCCCAATTTTAACAATCGAAAATAGATGCTTTAATAACCAGAGAAATGACTGAAGTGAGGAAGGTATGGTACGAATCAAAGCACAAAATAATTCTACTTGCCACTACTTTCAGAAAGTTTTTATGGAGATCGCGTAAACTTTGGACAAAAATAGCCTGAGGGAATGTATGAATAGTAAAATGAACTTAGGCAAAGTATGTCTGACACGGACATTTTTATGATAAAGTTCTATGAAAGAAATATGTAAATATTACTAGAGCCTTTTTAAAATAAAACGTTATTACAAAGGTGGGCTCTTTGGTGGTGGCATGCCTACTGTGCATTGCATTCATTTTGGTGAATAAGTGGTGTGATTACTTACTGACACTTGCACAACTATCAAGACATTTAACAGGTGTCCCGGTGTCTAGTTTATGGATATAGAGGAAATGCTGGCAACCCCCGAATCCCCATACGCCCATGAGAGTGTGGAGCTTAAAACACGGCTGAACAAAATGTGTTAGCACCTAATGCTTTCGAACACTTACGGGAAACTTCACAACCCCTTTTCTTCAGTAGACTGCCTTCTGGTACAACTTATTATAAGAGTTACGTTTATGTATCTTGTTGACAGTGATCAACAATCTGCATTAATATACACTACAAAGTATTCTAAGGTACTTCTTTAAGATGGCAATGGCGCGTTTTGAAATATTATATATATCACCAAGGAGGTGTGTCCACAAAACAGACAATTCTGGTGAGGTTTGCTTATACTTTGCTAAAGTTTCACAATGATCTATAAACAATTACTGGGAATTTGCGCGTCCCGTTTTCCCAGTAGCAGCTGGAATTTCATCAGAACAGTGCAAGCCTGCCTTATCTGAATGTGGGACAACAGTTCATGGACCCTGCAGGATAAGCCTGTCTGCAGCTTCTGTTTGCCAGGGCTCTTGGACTGAAGCTACTGCAATGAACACCAGTCCCTTGCACGAGTGACTGGCGTGATCGGCCTAATGCCATCTTTTCATCTAGAAACACTGATTAGATCAGCCCCCTGAACTCAACACACTCAGGTTCGTGTATTTTATTTTTTAGTTCAAAACTTTTAATTAAATTTAAAGCAGAAGAAAGTGAGGTACAGAGAGCGTGAACGTATACGGCACAAGTATACACAGTGAATTATATGGGAAACATGTGGTTGTTTAAGCAGTGCAGATCACAGTCTTAAGCACAGACAGTGAGAAGGCAGTAGCCCACTGTTAACAAACAGGACCGGAAGGGTCATCAATCTTAGAATGTTTTCAGAGGAGGCGACACTGTCACGGAGAGGTTTGTAGAACTTTTAATGTATCTTTACATAAAGATCATTGTAAACTTTCTGTAACCGGAGAGCAATGAGAAAAGGAAAGACAGGGACAGAGGGGAAAAAAACCTTGGTATAATATTTGACACAAAACTATCTTTTGATGGACAGATCAATCACACCACCTCCTCTTGCTTTTTTATTTTAAAAGTTCTGAAGAAGATTCTTCCATATATACCATCGGCTCTGCGGAAAACGGTAGTTACAGCACTTATATCATCAAGACTAGAGTACTGCAACTCCCTCTTTACCAGTATCCAAAAAAAGAGGTTTAAGAAAGCTGCAGGTCCTACAGAATACAGCTGCCCACCTTCTCTTAGGTATCTCACAACAGAAGTCTGTGGCTCAGGCCTTAGTCCAATTACACTGACTGCCAGTTGAAAAACACATTAACATGGTCTTGGCCCAGCTCAACTCACTCAATCTTTTCTACTCTATGTCCCATCTAGATCTCTCCGCTCTACATTGAGTGGCAACCTTGTTGTCACCAAGGTCAAAATTGACTGGCGGGGCCAGTGGCATAGCTAGACACTTTGCCCACCATAAAAGCAGGGGGTGGGGGCACGCAGTCTAAAAACCTATAGTAACTTTTCAGAGTCTCATCGTTTCCCATGGACATTTCAGTAGGTAGTGCCTTGATGCCTCCGGGTAGTAGTCACGCTTTACAAATGTTTTTTTCATTTCATTTCAGGTAGAATAGAAGAGGAAAAACCTAGTCAATGGTCTAGTGATGAGGACAGGTGATCTCTGGTAAGAGTTACCAGGTGCAGAAATCCGTGATGGTATAAAGGATGTTGCAGTGCTTACAAGCAGAATGACAAGGAGATTTATCTACATGTACTTCAGGGGGGTTTGTTTTGTTCCAAGAAGTCCTCAAGTGCTTCCCAAAGCGTTCTTGAGGTAAGTAAGGAATGTGTCTTCTGAAAAAAAATATTAATAAGCACTTCTGACATGACAGAGTCCCCTGCCACCATGTGTGTGTTGAGAGATTTTGAGTATTTTTGCACTTTAGTCAATTTTGTGCCAATGGTGAGCATAAAATCGACTAACTGAAGATCTGTATTAGACGAATGGGGCATATCCGGGGCAGCATAAATATCTAAAAGGGCAGTGACAGCTTCTCAATTAATTTTGATTAAAAAAAATCAGTTTTATTGTTGTTTGTATTTGGTGCCACAGTAGGAGCACATGTTTGCAGTAGCAGAGCATGCTGTATTTTAAATGCAACTAACATAAGTGCTGAAGTAACAAAATCTATGATTTTAAGGTATTCATGAAAAATGCCCTCTTCATTAATCTCAGTCCTTTTATGCCGCCTGGTGCCACAGTCAATCAAAACATATGCATTGTGTAAGAATCCTCATGGTTTATTGAGCTTGGAGGGTAGCCAAAGGCTTTTATAAGTTTAATGGCTAAGCCCCCACAACACCCTTGCCAGATGGACATCGCAGACGTAATGCAAAAACTCCTGAACGGTGCGCTCGCCGCTCTCCTTTGCTGCATGGCAGACCGCAAGACTTTTAATGAGGAAGATGCAAGGTTCAACAACTGATGCAAAAAACAAAAAAAACACAACAAGCACATTAAGAGAGATAGACCAACAAATATTGGGGGAAATGGAACAAGACAGTAGCAGCCATTTCAGCATAAGCGAGAGGCACCGACTGTCTATGGAAACAAATGTACCATCATGAGAGTGGTTAACCACCCAGAATAACGAATAGGTGAATTAATTAATCACTTTAAAAGGGCAGAGGCTAATGATAAGCGGTTTGCGAGTTTACAGTCAAGCAGTACTGGGAGGTTGGATTTTAAACAACATTAGTTTAGAACTTGGCAGAGGAGTGGATTCTAAGGCTTCCTAGAACGAGGCCTCTGTGAGGCCAGATAGAATGTGGTCACATTACAATAGAGAACATATTTCTAATGAATGAATAAATAAATAAATAAATAAATAAATAAATAAATAAATAAAGATCAATACGGAAATAAGTGGGCAGAATAGTGGCTCAAGATTGCGAGAGATGAGACACTGAACATGCTGAATGAATGCCTTGGGTAGATTTTTCTTTTAACCCTTACGCTGCCAGGTCTTTTCCCCCTCCTATGCCCCGCCCTTTTTTGGCTATTTGGGGTAGTGCGCGCTGAGGCCCCTGTAACTTTTTGACCACATAAGGTATCCACGCCAAATTTGCGTCCTTTTCTTCCAACATCATGGGGATTCCCCTGGAGGGGTCACAGAAATGAGCCAAAATACAGCAAAATGTAGTTTTTGGGGGGAAAATGGGAAAAACGGGCTGCAAATGAAAGCATCTGGGTTTTTCCCTGCAAATGTTATCAAAAAAGGGTTTGTGGGGCTGAAATCACCATTTTCCCAGCTTTTAGGGGATACCAGACTTTTGTCAGAAACCCAACATTTTTACACAGTTTTGGCATTTTTCTGGGACATAGCCTATTTTTGCTATTTTTTGTGCTTTCAACCTCCTTCCAGTTAATGGTAGAAATGGGTACAAAACCAATAATGGATCCTGGAAAGCTATACATTTTAGAGAAGTAGACAAAATTCTGAATTCAGCAAGGGATCATTTGTGTAGATCCATCAAGGTTTCTTTATAGAAACTAACAGTTAAATATAGGATAAATTGAAAATTTGTTGAAAAAAAGCGCCTTTTGTGTCAACGTTTTCACCTGTAACTTCTTCTAATTTTGACAGCTCTTTGAAAGCAATATACCGTTACATCCACTGGACATCACTGGTTGTGGGGATATATAGGACTTGTAGGTTCACCAAGAACCCGACGAACCCAGAGCCAAAAACTGAGCAGCAACTTGCAATGGTTTTTTATTATGTACTGGGTATATAGTAATTATTCTGTAAAAATGTGTACATGGAAAAACCGGTCTGAAAGACACCTATGTATTTCTGAAATGGGAACAAAATATAAAGTTTAGAAACAGTAGATATTTGCACATTTCCAAAACTGGGAATACTCATACTAGCATGAGAATTATCAGTCATTTCTTAGAATGACTTCTTTTTTACACAATGTCTTTCATTTGGAAGCCAGAAATGCATCGAAAGTCAATAGGTAATAACAGTTCCTTTACAAATCTGAATTACCCTATGTCTCCCGATAAAAATGGTACCTCACTTGTAGGGGTAGGCATAGTGCACACGACAGGAAATGGCTCAAAATCCAACGTGAATATACCACATTTTCACAATGCGAAATTACCCTTTTTTAGCAAAGTGCCTAGCTGTAGTTTTTTAACCCTAGCTCTGCCGGCACTTAGGGAAACCTAGCAAACCTATACATTTTTGAAAACTAGACACCCAGGGGAATCCAAGATGAGGTGACTTGACTGCCTCCCACCAGGTTCTGTTACCCAGAATCCCTTGCAAACCTAAAACATTTCCAAAAAAACCACTTTTCCCACATTTCTCTGGTGGAAAGTTCTGGAATCTGCGTGGATCCACAAATTTCCACCCACCCCGCGTTCCCCAAAGTCTTCCGAGAAAAATGGTACCTCACTTGTGTGGGTCGGCCTAGTGCCCGCGACAGGAAACGGCGCAAAACGCAACGTGGACACACCTCAATTTCGCTGTGAACAATGACCCTTTTTTGGCAAAGTGCCTAGCTGTAGTTTTTGAACCATAGCTCTGCCGGCACCTAGGGAAACCTATCAAACCTATAAATTTTTTTAAACTAGAAACCCAGGGGAATCCAGGATGGGGTGACTTGACTGCCTCCCACCAGGTTTTGCTACCCAGAATCCCTTGCAAACCTAAAAAATTGCCCCCAAAAAAAACACATTTTCCCCACATTTATGTGGTGGAAAGTTCTGGAATCTGCGTGGATCCACAAATTTCCACCCACCCCGTGTTCCCCAAAGTCTTCCGAAAAAAATGGTACCTCACTTGTGTGGGTCGGCCTAGTGCTGTGACAGGAAACGGCGCAAAAGGCATCGTGGACACGCCTCAATTTTGCAGTGAAAAATGAACCTTTTTGGCAAAGTGCCTAGCTGTAGTTTTTGAACCCTAGCTCTGCCGGCACCTAGGGAAACCTACCACACCCACACATTTCTGAAAACTAGACACCCGGGGGATTCCAGGGAGGTATGGCTTGCGTGGATCCCCCAACGTTTTCTTACCCAGAATGCCCGGCAAACCTCAAATTTAACTGAAAAAAATCACCTTTTTCACACATTTTTGTGTGGGAAAGTTGTGGCATCACCGGGCTGACACAAATTTCCTACCACCCAGCGTTCCCCGGGTCTCCCGATAAAAACGGTGCCTCACTCGTGTGGAAGGTCCAAATAGCCGCGACAGGCAAGGGCCCAAAACGTATTGAGGCGACATGAAAATTGCCTATCTCAAAACGACATGGTTTTGCAAGGGGGGTCACTTGGGTTTTTGGCCCGGTGCTCGGCGGCCATCTAGGGAAACCTACCAAACCCACACATTTCTGAAAACTAGACACCCGGGGGATTGCAGGGAGGTATGGCTCACAGATTCTCCCCTTTCCAACGATACCTCTCCCGTCTTTCTACGTGCTCAGGGGGCTGAGATAGCCCCCTGAGCACGTAGAAAGTGAAACTGAAATGAGCCTCTTGGCTCATTTCAGTTTCACTTTCAGTGTAATGACGTCGGCTCGACGTGCGCGCCAATCGTCATTGCACTGAAAGCGGGGGGGGGGGCCTCTTTCCCAGCTCCCGAGGCTATTTTCAGTAAAAGGGAATCCCTCTGGTGCCCGCACCAGAGGGATTCCCCAGGGAATGCCCCATGACGTGCTGGACTCGTCATGGGCACAGCGCGACTGTGCTCCATGACTAGTCCAGCACGTCATGGGCACAGAAGGGGTTAAAGGGATTTATGCGTTTTTCATTCACCAGAAGGCAGGAGCCCTGGGCTCAGACCATGCAAGACTCAAAAGGTTGAATTGAAGGGGCTTTGCAAAGAAAGAAACAGCTCAGATCAGGGCATCAATTACTGCACAGCAGATTCTTCAGGTGTCTATGAAATATTGCCATACAAACTTTTTCAAAGTTGTGAAGCACTGGTAGGTGCCACTTACTTAAAACTCAAAGTTGCAGAATTCTCAGGTTGTTCAACGCGAGGCTTGAGTAGCTTACAGAGAGTCCTTGGTTTATTCCATAAATAGCAACACTACTGGCCTGACTTTTCAAAATAATAACCAACATTATCAAAACTGGACGTTTAAGCCCATCAGACCCACTCCACACCATACTTGACAATCGTCTGTCAATAAACGGTCGCGATTCAAGTTGCTTGACACTTCACTAGCAATTGCGCAGCACAGAATCACAGCTATCTGGAAATCTCCAAAGCCTCCAAGTTTTAAACATTGGTAGAATGTTTTTTTCAAATTCACAAACGGTAGAATGTAATATAACCAATGTATGCAATAGAGAACCAGACAAACCAGATAAACCGAATTCCCAGACAGAAGCACCACAGAATGAATTTACAAAAAAAGACTGCCACAAAAAACAAGCATTTGCAATGCAATAGGTCTCGCATTTACGCGAGTTTCAGCGGTTGACATTGCAAATGGCAATGCCTTTTATTCTTGTTTTTGAAAGATAAATAAAAGGCATTGTCATTTGCAATGGCAATAGCTCAAACTCGCATAAATGCGAGACCTATAGCATTGCAAATGCTAACGGCTGTCCTGCAGTTCCCCCGGGGCACAAGCAGGCATCCACTTCTGTGAGGATGGCTGATCGGAGCAAAAAAGACAGAAGTGGATGCCTGCTTGTGCCCCGGGGAGACTGACATAAAAAAAAAACACGCGGAGCGGCATTTTGTTGCTGAGGCAACAAAATGGCGTGGGACTGTCCACACAGTCCCACGGACACGTGCATGCTGTTTGCAATGGACAAATGGCGAGAGCAGCCATCTTTGTCTATTGCAGACGCGTGCATGAGAGCCCTCGCAGAATTGATTATAAAAGGTGCTCTACTGGCTAGGGCAGCACATGCGCTGCTTTCGGCAGGCGAGACCTAAAAACGGCAAAACTCAAATTTGGATTAATCGAAGCACATTTCAAAACCCACAACATGCTATCCTACATCACCTCAACACCAGACCCCCTTCATCTGCAAGAACGGTCCACCTTTTCTGCAAGCATGGATTGATCTTTTATCATTCGAATGGTATCCTGTGTCCCCATCTTCAACCTCCAAACGTCATACCATCACAGTGGTGTGTGCAACTGCCTGTTTCATGCAAGAAAATCAATTAAAATATTTTTTTGTAATTGCATGGATGTACTCGAAATTTGAGCTGATTAACAGGGTCATGATTCTGTTCTTCCGTTTCTGGGCCAAAAGGGTATAAAACAGAGAAGCTAGAAAAAAAACCTACGCTTTGCTCCCATATTCCAGCAACCCCCAGAGGTCACAACACTGCATCATCTCGGTGTAGCTTGAGGTTCAAAGCTTATGTTGGCATGAATCGCCTACACAAGTGGTCTGTCAAACGTCCCATAGTCCCTCTCATCTAGAGTGAAGGAACCAAGAGGTAGGCTCTGCGATACAGGGACTGGGCGGGGGGGAGATTTCTGCTCAAACGTGTCTCCTGACAAATTACAATGGGAGTAACAAACAAGTAAGCATGGACACAAAGTTTCAGTAGTCTTACTTGATAAAGGACACGTACTTCTCAAAAACCTTTGAGAATGAAACAGGCAATGCCATAACTAGCAAAAGTGAATAACCTGTGCTCTTTGTTACGTTCAATCTACAGCCTCAAATTCGCCACATACTCAAGATATGGTGACAGATGAGAACCTGAACTGTTTAAATCTCCTGAAGACTTGGTCCACCCCACAATAAGATATACATTACTTGGGGGTTCTAGTTAAACAACATGTGAATGTCAAAGAAAGGAGGTGGCAGTTACTGTCAAATCATCTCTGAAACTAATAGAATGTGCCACTTAATTGACTGGTGATTTTTAGGGACCAAAGGAAAGCATATCCCGATGAGGTCTGATCATTTTTTGGGGTTAATCTGCAAAATCACAGGAAGGCTTGTGATCAAAAACACCAATGAAAGAAAAGGCAAATGTCCAATAAAATAGCCTTAACCTCTCCAGATATAGAAGTAAAGTAAATTAAAGGGATTTTTAATGAGGAGTGCTTACGTTTACAACACGCTCGCGCCTTTCAAAATAAAGTAGTTCAGGAATCTTTCCTCATCCAGTTTCACACTTGCATTATCAACAACAAAAAAATGCAACCAGAGGCTAGAAATAAAGCAGAGGAAAACTAGGCTAGAGACAGGTCAACATGCAAATATAATGGTATGGATTTATAAAAAAAAGCGATTTTTTACAGAAAAAATAAATAAAAGATAATTTTAGTTGCAAGATTAATGCAGCCTCTAATGAAACCAAAGTTTTCCCAAGTGTTGTAAACTCCACTGACGCCTTACAGCTTTTGTGAAGAAAGAAGACCTTTCAAGCACAAAGTCACAGAAATAAAACATGCCATATTTTGTGACAAGACTGGAACAAATTGCTATAAACATCATACCTATGGATCCAGTTCTGACCAATGGGCTTTAGCCAGGACAAACCAGCCCCCTCTCACACCCAGATGTACTTTACTGACGCTGAGGGAGTGACAACTGAGGGACCCCAACAGTAATAAAAGGCAAACTGCAATGACACCTAGCCTGGACTGGTCACTAGTAAAATGATGTCTATCTTATATTACATGTTCTTAATATAGCGCATACAACTTACTCTCGAAGGAGTATCTTGGCACTCGGCAGAACAAAAAAGGCTGGTTATCAAAAGGTTTTTAAACCTCCTGAGGTCAGCACAAGATCTTATATGGTGAGGAAGACTGATCCAATGGTGGGGGGCTAAATAAGAACGACCGAGCGCCAAACCTTGTGATACGAATAACGGTAGGGACTTGGCAAGGCTTTATCCTTCTGCTAGGGCAGTGCTGATGTAAGCTGTGATCGCAATTAGGCAGGACTATTGCCTGCCAGAGATTTATGAGTGAGACAGAGAAGCTTAAACAGGCTGCGTTTTCTGACCAGTAACCAATATAGTGCTCTGAAAGTGGGAGCAGAAGGGGAGCCAAGAGGGAGTTTGCAGACCAGACGCACCACAGCGTTATGAACTACCTGACAATTCGAAAGAGTCTCATTGGCAGTCAGCAGAACAGCACTGCCATAATCTAGGTGACTCAATTAAGGCATGAATGACAGATCTCCTTGACCTGAGCGGAAGCCCCCGGAACACTGTTTTGAGCAGACGCATGGTACTGAAACAGGTGCCACAGATGGACGTAACCTGTTCTTTCATGGAATGTTTGTCATCTACCAGGAAGCCAAGGGTTTGACTACCCTTCTGGGGCATGGAGCTGGCTCCAGTTCAAACTGCCACTAGTCTTCCGACCAAAGGGCCTGCTTCTTAGCAAACAGCGAAATTTCTGTCTAGTTCCATTCAGTTGTAAAAAATTGAGCGTCAGACGCTGACCTTCTTCAAACAGTCAAACTTGATTTTAGCGGTTTCCAGATATTGCCCAAAGGAGTCACTGTCATCTGCAAAAGATAGTAAAACAAAACCACAGGATTTAACAATCTGAGCAAGAGGGGCGACATAGATCTTAAAGAGGGTAGGGCTCAAGGAGGATTCCTGAGGGACTTCTTTATCCATGGTCATCGTGTCGCATCAGTCTTTACATTCAGAGAGAATTATGATCACTTAAAGCAGTCCATTAGACACCCTGATTAAGAGACACTCGCTAGAATCAGAAACCTTGCTACAAATGCATGTATAGTAGAGAAAGACGAATATCATATCAACGTATTTGTCCAGAAAGTGTGATTTCAAAGTTCACTTACCAAGAGCGAAAGAGAAGTGCAGTCTAAGCAAGGAGTACCATACCGTAGGTGCAAGCCTAGTGAAGAATCAGGCAGTGAAGGCATATAGTTCTTACAATGTTTTCTAAGTTGGTAGCAGTTCATTTTGCCTCTCAATGAAATGGAACTCGTTGTCCAGATGGTTCATTTCAGATGGAGATATTTACTGGTATTTAGGTGCAGGGCTTTGTACAGGTAAAAGGCTGTTTAAATGCATCTTACCTCAATTGTGAGGAGGCAAGCATCAATGTGATTTGGCCATACTTGAGCAAGTGTGAGAAAAGCCTGACAGCAGCATACAGCAAAGCCTTCAATGCAGCAATACTCTTTTGGCAATTCAGAACAAGCATATGCAATGCAATAGGTCTCGCATTTACGCGAGTTTGAGCTATTGGCATTGTAAATAACAATGCCTTTTATTTATGTTTTACAAACAGACACATAAATAAAAGGCATTGTCATTTATAATGCCAATAGCTCAAACTCGCGTAATTACGAGACCTATTTCATTGCAAATGCTTGTTATTTTATTCGTCCTTCACCAGCAGGATTTACCTTTAATAAGGAGAGGGGTGGAAAGTCTTTCCTCTAATGGCCCCTTCTCCATCAGGCCGTCGGCGGAAGCTTTCCATCGATTGAGCCTACAGCGGCTCCTTCAACGGAAGCTGGCAGTCTACCCAAGTCTAAATAAGGTGGAAGGGGCAAGGTTTTGGGAGACCGGGTATTCCGCCACATCTGTGACAGAGTACGCTGTCTGCGCAATTGTAAATCAGCAACTAAGTAATAAGTTTGTTTCTCTGCAAAGCGTTATGCCTATTCATCCTTTCATTCTTCCAGTGCTGATATCAAGACTACTGACTTAAATAAAAGAGAGCTTTTTTAACACAAAATACACCTGTTGTGATGTGTAGTGTGTCTGTAATATTGCAATGGGTTGCATTACAAAAGTTACATATGACTTACAGAGCGGTGCCAAGTCAAACTATCAGGGGTGAGGATGTGGTCCGTCGGCTAGACTGCTGACTTTGGTGCTGGAAACAAGGGTTCGAGCCTCGGGGTCGCGTCCACATCCTGTGATTCTGGGCAAAACACTTAATCTCCCCGTGCCAATGTAAATACGGTGCTCGTGTAAAGCGCTCCGATACCTTCGGGTCGAGTTCGCGCTATATAAATATGCAAAAAAACAAAAGGCCTAGATTGCTTGGTGGGTCGATGAGCGGGTTCGAAGTAGTTTAATCACGGATTTGAAAGCCATCAAACTCTTAGCTGTATCAGCCAATCAGCCTTCCGAGGTCGGTAATGAGAACTGCTGACTTGGGTAATAAATAATTCAGCTATTCCTTTAAATTGAAGGCCTCTGTTTTTGTGCCGCTAAGGAAACGCAACAAAATTATGTCAGGTCACTCCTCCGTTGTCAGTATCATAAAATCGAATGAGTGTTCAGAGAGCTGAATCGTTTCAAGTTGCATCTAATTGTACAAATCACGTGCCCACAGTCACTGAAAACGGGCTCCCTTCAAGCAAGCCAGTGGCGCGCGCTCTCGTCGGCTTCCGCATCTCCCTCTGTCGTGGCTCCCGGGGAGCACTAATGATGAAGGAGGCGAGGCTAGCAAGCTGCTGTCTTCTCTCAGCACAGTGACACCAAGCCTGCTGCCAAACCTGGAGTGGACGAATGCAGGAGGAGTTGGATCTGAAGTAAACACACACTGACGGCTCGCAAGCACAGGACCTTTAAGGCCATCAGTAGTCGGTAAATCTAACAAACTGCCTGAGAAGGACCATTGTTTCCAGGATACTGGTACTGAAATGTGTCTGCCGGATCAAACAAGCATTGGCAAAGACAAAAGATTTGACCTAAGGAGGCTATTGCCTGCAAATTGCATGTGTGCATACCTGTACTACATGTGTTAGCACATACAAGTCAGACTTGTTGGCTTTGCCAGTGCTTGTTTTGCTTTATGCAGCTGGATTGTGTGCCCTTTTGTGTGTGTGAATTAAAATATGTGTTTATATATGTGTGACTTGCACAGGATTCCTTTTCCAAACATTGACAAAAACATGTTGCAGTTAAAAAAAACAAGCAGGAAGTGGGATAAGGGAGGGGGTAGGGGAGAGAGGCACGCAGGCTGGCATATGGTGAGCACTTTCGCGGCCGCTTTGATGTTCTCAGTGGCCGCGCGGCTCACTGAGAACATCAAAGCGGCCGCGAAATGAATGACAGGCTGCCAAATGGTGCGCGCGCACATGCACTGTATTTGGAGGCCTGAAAGCACTAGTTTGCACTTCCAAATCCCCCATTTACAAAAGCTCTCGCGAGAGCAGCGCTAAAGCGCTGGCTCAGGCGAGACCTAAAAAAGTGCATCACCATAGTCAAAGCAAGATAGTACAAGAGATTGCACAGCCGTTTTGAGGTCATTTACAAATAGATAATCCCAAATCCCTAATCTGGTTAGGAGTGACCCAATGGGTTTAACCTGCATACTGACGAGTAACAGTGCCAAGATCACACATAGCGGAGCGAAAGAGACAATACCACTTTAAAACATTGGTTGGTGCCTGGTGTCAGGATAGGATTACAAGCAATTTAATTACAGTGCCATTTATCCCGAGTCTCTCTTAATGGTTTTGCAATTCCTTGAAGGAGGATTTTATGATCTACTGTAACAAAAGCAGAGGACTGGTTTATAAGAATTAGTAGGCAGGTATAATTTTCATAAAAAATATTTAGAGTTTCATTCACTACTGGGGTTTCAGTGCGGTGTTCTGTGTGAAAACGTTCTTGAAAGTCCTATATGGGTGTTTGCTTTAAGGTAGCTGAGCTGTGAATTTTCATTAGAAATGGGAGTCAAGTGATTAGACAAAAAATTTTAAGGCAATCTGGGTCCGCTACTGCTTTTTTATTACTCATTTCATGTCCAATTTTCAGTTGGGTGGGAACAAAATTGCGTTATAGGGACAAATTGATAACTTGAACTTAACTTACTATCAGAGTTTGACCAATCCTATTTTCTTCCAGATCTGGCAGGATTAGCGAACAATTTGCGAGAGTTTTTTCTGACGAAACGTATACGTGAGTTGCTCCTCAATAATTAGTTCAAAATTTGATCATGATATATTAGGAATTTTTAGTAATGGTTACACGGGCAGTAATTGATATGGAAGAACAGAATTCCTGCCCGATTCTGTAGAATTTTCTAAGGAAACAGGGTGCATATGCAGCACATTTTTTAGTTCTGATTTGAATCACGGTAACTGGTCTGTTTTGGTCCCATTCAGTTGATAGGTGAAATAATTTGTTTTGGCCAAGCTGGCATTTTTTAAAAGCATGCCTATTTATAATTGATGGAGTGTTCCTCTATATTCTTTCAGTACCTCGTAGATTTCTTATTTCATTGCAGAGACTAGATTTTTACATTTCGTTTTTATGTCCAAGAGGTATTACCATGTTGAGAGTGGATGATGTAATGCCATAGTGAGAGAGGGGGAAGGATTTCCTGTCAGCGTCACATATGGTCTTCTTAGGTTAAGATGATGTTCTGATCTCGTAACAAAATGTGATGCCTTGCAGATTTCTAACCCACGTCAGTCTTTTATGGGCCGCAATGCATTTTTACTTTTTATATTTAGGAGGAAGGACGTGATCACAAATTGATCTGACCAATCAATCACCAGTAAGCATCAATAGTATAAAATAGTATAGTAGCCTGGCTTTGCAATAAGCAGGCCAAGGGTGTTACCAGTGGTGTGTGTTGGTTTTCCAACTAACTGTTTAATAATGTGATTATTTAGGATGGTGTGTAGGATTTGAGTGGACTGATCACTCTGTGAGCCGCAAGGAAGGTAAAAATGTACCAGAATGCTTTTTCTGTTTTTTGTCAGATCTTGTCCTGTCATATAATCAAGCATTTGTCGATCAAACATACTTTGTTACCTGCAAGTTGGTAGGTAATCTGCAGTCTTTTGACAGAGTTGTAGATATTGAAATGGGTGAGAAAGAGGACTATCTATTGTATAACCTTTCATAGGTGATAGGTGACTCTAGCACCATAATTTCCTACTCTGTCAAGTCTTACGATGCCATCTTCTGAAGGGGTGAGTAGGTCCACGTGGGGCTGTGAGGCATCAGAGCACCAAGTTTCATTTAAGACCATGAGGTCAAGCTTATTTTCCAGATATTTCCATGCTACGAACAATACCCGACTGACATCAACTGAGGGTACAGGGTCATTTCCCTGCTGCATCTTCTGTTGTACGTGTATAGTGTGATTTTTTTTATATGGATTAAATTTGTAGTTTCTTATGGAGACTTAAAAAAAAAATTGTGTAAGTGGTTTTCTCAAGACTGGTACTGTGCCATGCAATTCCTCACAAATCCAAGATGTGTGCGTTTCGATTCTGTAAGTCAGAGGGATTCTTTATGGAAATCGAGGTGTTTGACAGAGTATCTAACTTAGTATATGCAAATTAGTAAAAAAATGTGTCTACATTTGTGTTTGTAAGTGGTCCACCTAGATCTCCCCCGGTTTGTATGATATTTGGATCCAAAGGGTCATTTGGGTATGAACAGTTATTTTACTAAACATAATAGGAAAAACTCGGATTTATCTTGAATAGTTTATGCTTAAAGTCCTCTTAACACTTTAGGAAGACATTTTTGATGAATCCGAGGGAGAGATTAAAATCAGAATTTCTTATGGCAGCTTTTCTAGTTTATAAGAATAGGTATACGTGAAAGACACTGTGGTGTATATGCTGGACACATATTTAAGGAAAACAATATTTCATGTGAGAGTTAAGATGTCAATAGGGCATGGTAGAATGTATAAGTTAAGACTTTAAGCGGAAAACAATTTCAGATACATCTAATGAATTTGTAAAGTCCTCAGATGGATTTGTGGTCTTAACCTAGGATGCTTGCATGCTCTTCTGTAGGAGGAGTGGTTTGAGGGTAGATGTGGTAGGTTACACACTCTTGAGTATGAAGGATGAGAGAGATGGGTAGAACAGGGTTTGCAAACAGAAAGGGGACATCGTGAGTATCTCAGTGAGCTGAAAACAAGAACAAAGGCATCTATTTGGCAGGGTAGGATGAGTGGAGAGCTACAGATCACAAGACGTTCACGGGGGTCTCAGAGATGGGGATTTTGTCGCTGGAGTCAATGAGACATCTATTATGGCAGTATGGGACTGGAGTCAAGCGGGGAGGTGATAAGTGGTAGTGATAGGCATGTGATTACTCTAGTTGAGAGAGGATTACTAAAAGTAATTGCTTGTGGCCAGGTGAAAACTGTGTCCTAATGAGTCATGTTGGGAAAGTGGGCTGGAAACAGAATCATGTAAGCAGGAGCTTGTGTGCTAAAGAGAAGCCACAGCTGGAGGAACAGGTCCAGAAGAAAGGAAGAAAGACACAGAGCAAAACGCAAGCTGACAAAACAAGACTAATCTCATCTGCGAACAGAACACTAAGTAACTTTAATAGTAAGCAGATGAGTGCTTTATGAAGGACTGTATCAGTGCAAGCAGATGGGTTTTGCAAAAACAATGCAGGCAGTGCAGCATTTAATGCAAATGTTGACACCTAGTTGGGGTTCAATGGTGGAGGCAAGGGGATGCAGCCAACCCGCATATTTATTATGCACAAGTAAGGCACAATCACAGAAACCTCTCATGTGGTAGGCTAGCTCACAATTGCCACCCACAAACAAAATAGAAGGTGACATGGCATTACCAGCAGCAAACCCTAGTAAACCACTTGTGGGGTTTTAAGCCTGAAAACCATTTCAAACCTGTAAGCACGCAGTGGCAGGCACCCAAGCACACTACCTGGGGTCACAGCCCTACCAGCACGGAACATCCAACCACTGAAAATAGCAGACAAGCACAATTTGCTCGGCGAGTCAATGAATAAAACAAGTTTTTAGGACAGGGCCACCCACTATGCCTAATCAAAACAATGGGCACACAACTGGTCTTGTGCAGTGTATCCCCTAACATAACAAATGTTAACAGCTGTCATTCCACTGATGCGCTATACAAGTGCTGCAAGACAAAAACAACCCCTACCAACAAGCACTCAATATAGCGAAACATCGCATCAACATCAATCTGCCAGGGGTGCTTCAGCCAGGTCAAACTTAAAGGGCAGCAACGTTTGGGATGCCACTCAGAATTTACCACAGACCACCATAGCTAATACTTTGATCCCCATACTGGCCTTGGCAGGAAATTGGCCATTCCTACCAAGCAGCATTAAGTCTAGGCATGCCAGGTAACATCCCATTATTCTCTTCTGATCATCAGCAGGTCTTCCACCCATGGTAGCAAAGTTGAATGACCTATAAAATGTAATCCCCCTGTAAATCATGGAGAGGATCTGGAGGACAGCATTTCGAAAAAAACATCAGTATTTGAGATTCAAATAGAATGGCTTCATCTGGTAGACGACAAGAAGAAAGGAGGAGGAAAGAAAGGAAAATGTCACAAAAGAGAAGAATATAGGTAACTAGTTGAATTCCTTCAGTCTTTCTACATGTGTACTACTTGAGAAATTTGCTGGCACTGTAGCGGACTTGTGGATGTGTGAACACAAAATTTACGCAAGACAAAGGCAATACCAGGTGATGCAGGGCTACACAAAAAAAAAACAGTTTCAAGCTTAAAATGCAAGCATGGCCCCCACCAGATTTGAGCCAGGTTATATGCCCAAAATGGAATAATCAGCTAGGCACCATCCAACTGAACTGAACGTTGGTAAACTTCAAACCATGCTACAGAGCAAAATAGCACATAGGGAAAAAAGATATCCAGGGCACAAAAAGAACAGTGCTGTTTGGTGGAAATATGAGAATATCGAGTACACAGAGGGAACAGTATCTAAATTCTGTCATTTCTGCAGCACATGTGGAGGAGGCCATTGAGCCAGTGAATGTGAAAGGGGGAAAGGAGCAAACAAGAATGTAGACCAGCCCACAAAAATGCTGATATGAAGGTCACACATCTCTTAGTAATGTCACCAATAAACAAAACCATGCTTATGAGGCTATTAAACCAGTAGAACAGAGATGGATGCTTGGCAACTAATGTAAGCTTTTGAAGGTTTCAGAATAACATACAACGGCCTTCAAGTGCCTAAGTCCAACACAAACCTAAATCAGTTGGGGAGACCACTTCAACAGATAAAGCAAAAACTTGAGAAGGAAAAATGGGTAGGCACTATTGCTGTCCCTTTTGAAAGGTCACCACTACCCAATTTCACTGCGTAGTAGTCAAGATGAAAAGCTATTAGACAAATACATGACTTTTCCTTCCCAGAAGAAAACTTGTTAAACTACTGAACTGACTGGGAACATTGCTCTTTCACATGGTTCGATAGATGACGTAGTAGAGCTGACGAGGGTTACTGGCAAAAGAGCTTCTACTGCCAATAATAACATAAAGGCAGCTTTTAGGCTTCATACAATACACCGAGGTAGTTTCTTTTACTAGGCTTCCAATTTGTGGGGCAGTTCATTTATTAAAAAAAGAAAATGCCTAAACACGGGTTGTTCTATATCATGTTCATGTTATGGAATGGGCTCTGTGCATACAGCATCCGAAAGCAGCATGTTAAACTATCTTAATCATTACTTCTTTGTGGGAATCGCCTACTTGAGCAGCAAGCTATGCTCCTTGCTACCTTCACAGGAGTCACTAATGACAATGTTTTGATTTTAAAAGGCATGCAATAGTTGGCCCAGCAATCGGATAGTGTGTAGACTAACAGGAGAAATTTCGCCCCATGAAAGAGTCAGTGGGAAGGATGGCATTGACAGCAAATGCAACCATTGCTGAGACATAAGAACTACTAAGCAAGCACATCCAACTACAACCAGCACCAGCAGCTTGGCACAGGACCTCTCAATATGGAACATATTTTTGTCAATTTACAAATGGAAAGAATCGAGACAGAGCTATTTACAAATGGGGTAGACGGCAAAGGTTTTGGTGCATCGCAGGCCTCCGCTTGTTGCACCAAGAAAATAGGCCAACCACATGAATTGTAAGAGCTTGGACAAAACATATCACCATCCTTGAGCTGCTACCAAAAGCCACAGAATTTTCTTTTTGTGAAGAAAAACTCAGAATAAGAACTTTACCATATGGCCTTGCAACCATGCACCACTACAAGTAATCAATAACTACAAAAAACTGCCCAAAGTTACTGCAACTGCTAATACATGGTTAATTTCTAATTTTGGACAAAAGTGGAAGTAAGAGCTGGACATGTTCCAGGATTGATAACTCAACAGTTGATGCCTTTGTCAATTGCAGTCAGACAAATTCTGGCAACTAGCTTCTCACGCGGACTATCAGATGACACAGTTTCCAGATAGACTTTGAAAGTACACGTCATTGCCCTGGGGACAACCTGTAAATATCTATTGACCTACACACAAGTAACGGTTTTCATCGAAAAATTGAAATAGCGGGGCTCTTTGCTGCCTTTCAGAAGGCTCATTTTGGGAAAAACGCAAGTCCCTGAACACTGCACTGCTTGCAGCTTTTTTGCCAAGTTGAAAATGGGCTATGATCCGACCAGTAATCATTACCTTTGAGCAACAAAAAAGTTTTGAAAAATTAGATGGTAGCAAGTACATCAGGCTGCCCACCTATTTCAATAGGCTAAAAAACATAATACAGAGCTAGAATGGGCCTTGTCTTTAGAAGTAGCATTACTTAAGGCAATTTCCACAACAGCCTTTGCTTCGTTGGAGCGAACTTGTAGAGATCCAAAACCACCAAGGGCGACGAATCCGTAAGGGCACAGAATGTGCAGATAGGAGATATGAATGTGGTGGTAAACATCAAATGATCTAAGATAGATTGAGATAAAAGTTAGTTAGTCTGTCTGGCGTATGTAGCAGACACAATTTACCACCAGTGTGACTGCTGAAGGCGTTCGCCACACTAAGACTGGCCGAGAGTCACCTTCTATTCAAGCAGGCCAGCGGTTTGTACTTCAGCAAATTTCAGCCTTCCAAACTCTTGCACAAAACCCTGTAATTGGTGAGGTTTTCAGACTTCCATTCCAGCACCCAAACAAACACGACGATAAAAAGAAATGCTGAAATTAATCTTAGTCACTGGTGAATGCTCAAGCAGCAAGCTAGTTCATTGTTTTTCACCCAAAATGTCACTTTAGACAGAGACCAGCCATAAGCATATCTCCAATAGCAGCAGTCCAGCCTAAATTGCCATGCCAGGCCCCCTCTAGACAGGAACACAAGAAATGCAAAAACAGTTGGACAGAATGAAGAACAATGTCATACATTCATCCAAGTACAGAGATCTGGGCCTAAATCCATATCTCTTTTTGCTCACCATGCCGATTTTGCTTTGTTCACCCTAAATTGGCAGGGTATGCCCAGACGTGGGTTCCTTGCTCACTTTGCCACTGGATTCAAGCTGGCCTGGCTGATGACGGCTGATTAGCCAGAAAACGGTCCCAAGATGCTTGTTTCCGGTCCAGGGAAGACATGGCTTGGCAGTTCGGGCTGGACTGTTCCCATGAGGCACAGTCCACGGAATGATTTGCATATGGCCAAGTCTGAACTGGGGTGGCGTAGTGAGCTAACGAATGATGATGGATTAAACCCAGATCGGGTGAGTGCTTGCAATGTTCAACACTCCGTCCATCATCCCCTTTGGTTTTGCTAGGATCACAAGAAATGCCAGATACGTTTCAACTTAGTAAGCCTCTTCCGGGAGGTACAGCTGTAGTTCTGTGACAGAGTGAGCAAAGAACCCATGTCTGGGCACACCCATCGTAGAACCTACCTGGTTGGGACTTGGACAGTCACAACTACCACTATGAATGGCAAATAATATACAGGACAATGACAGTTGGCCAGGAAAATCTTATGTAAACAGAGAATACACAAGACAAAACATGATAAAATACCGATACTCATGTTGGACAATGGTAAACCAATGTATTTTATTGATCAACAGAAACAACAGACTAAAAAAGAAGGACGGTAAGGTTTAACGGCCAAGCTTACATGGCCAGACATCAATTGTGGGCTTTCAGGAGGTGATAATTCAAGGGACTGGGGCTAACGAACAGCAATGTTGAATGGTATGGGATCACAGCCACAAAATGGAATCAGCTCATCTTTACTATGCTGAGGACACCTGGCCAAATACTCTAGTCATGCACCTATGGGAGAAAGACAAACTTGAGAATGGGAAACACTTAGCCGGCATGAAAGAGGACCTAACAACTATTGTGCAGGCCCTATGTCAAACGGACAAACTGATCTGGCATTAAATTGTAGTCAGATTGAGGAAAGACATACTGCTTCCCATAGCACAATTGAAAAAAGAGAAAGCTGTACACTGTAGTGTCAACATTCTTCAAGGGGATATGGGTCGAATTCATCAGGCACATCTTCATTAATTTGAGGATACCTTGCCAGTTTGCAGAGGACAGGATACAATTATTCAGGATGGGTATGGATATGTTCCTACTTAATGTCATGAGCTCTCTGGAGTTAACTGAATGTACATTGAATAGGTAAAATTTTAGGAAAGGCCCACAGTAGGCCACTAGGAGGAAAAAGGTTGAGCTACGAAGGGATATCAACCCCTTAGCGGCGTGGAAGCAATAAAAATTAATTTGACTCTGTTCATTACTTCACCAGTCACAAGAAAAGCTAGATGAGATGGGTTTTCCAAACAGGTGGACTTGGGATATCAAATGATATTTGCTGGGAAAAAAGTGAAAGGGTTACAGACTCAAGGCAGACACAGAACTCATTGCCTGGTCTCAGCAGGAGGCAAAATAATCTGAAAGTGATTTGGTCAGCAAGTGAAACCTAGAATCTGTAAGGGGGCGGATTACCACAAATGACGAAACAATGCCCGAACACTCTCAACCATCTGAACACTCAGATGACCTCTACAATGCTGCCCAAACAACGAATGTGTCTGAACAACGCATTCCTTTACCATGCATGCCATTACCACGTAATTTCGTGGTAAAGGCATCACTAGTAAAGGGATATGTGGTAAAGATCATATCCCAGCCCCGCCGCCATGAGCCCTAAAACTACCCCGAGCCCTAAACACTACCCCAACCACCCGAGCACTAAAGACTACCCCAAACCCCCCCTTGAGCCCTAAACACATCCTGACTCCCCACGAGCCCTAAACACAACCCTCACCTCCATGAGCCCTAAACACTACCCCGAACCCCCTGAGCCCTAAACAATACCCAACCCCCCCGAGCCGGAAACACTACCACCCCCTGAACCCTAAACACTACCCCAAACTCCGCGAGCCCTAAACACTAGCCCAACTCTCCCCGAGTTCTAAAGACTACCACGACCCCCATGAGCTCTGAAAGCTACCTCGACCTCTCATCTCATGAGCACTAAACACTACCCACAACCCTTAAAAACTACCCCAACCCCAAAACCCCACTGGACACACCGCGTCCTCTCCCGATCTCTTCTTGTGCCCGGCCTTCCCAGCATCTAGACCACGCACTGCCTTAACCACGCGTATGCCTGGTTAACGCATATGCATGGTCAAGGCAAGTGTGGTTCCTCTTGTAGGGAAACGGCATACGTGGCTCAGCTCGAGTTATAAAGGCAGTTAACCCGATAATTTGGATTCAAAATTAATCAGTATTGTGGATATATTTATGAACATGACAGAAGTAATTTTTATCGCCCTGTGAGTGAAGTAAGTGATCATGCGGAGTCAAAAGTAGCTCCTGAGAGAAACTGCTGTTTGAGTATCCAGACGGTTTGCTGTAAACTAGAACTATGAGCTAAATTGTTTCCAGGCTCTCTAATTATCCATGTTTACGGTACCCCTTTGGCGATGACGCAAAACAAAGGCCATTAAACTAGATTACGTGTCCATGTGTTTTAAAGTAAAGTAGGATTTTATTTCAAGTCAAGGTCAATAACTTCATTTTGAACATCCCCAGAACTGTACCCATTTTTCCCACATCATCTTATCAGTCCGTGTCGCCAGCTACTAATGAGATTTAAAAATATAATCTTCAAAGTAACAACAAACAGCACTGGCAAAGTCCATGGGTCACGCCTTGCCAATGCTGGTTTGTAAAAACCCAATCGTTGGAATTTTTTTGAAAACAAAAAAGTTGAAAACATTTATTGAAGAAGAAAAAATGTCAAAATCAAAATGCCCGGTGATGTGTTGCATGTGTTTGCACAGGTAGCAATGTAGGAATGTTTTGTCTTTATGAAAAATACCAACCCATTCCAAGTTGGCCCCTGGTGCATTCTTGATAAATGCGCACACGGGAAGCCCTTTTGAAGCATGTTATGTGAAAGGAATAGCATTGCAAGATGGTCACCATTGCATGCATCATATGATCACAACACATGTACAAACATCATCCTGTACCGACAGCCATTTGCCTGTTTTTTAAGTTTAGTTTACTGTTCATGAAGGACTAAAAGCCATATTTGAATGGTCAATTAAATGCTGCCGAGCCCGCAGAGAAAAACAAGCATTGACAAAGCCAATAGGTCTTACGTCATCCACCAGACTTTTAGCAATTTTTGTTTTGTTAACGCTTTTGCATGCCCGAGTGGGTTGGAGAAAAATGTGAATGACACAACCACAGGCAAATAGATGAGGTGTGGCTGAAAACCCCTATAACTAACTATGCCATACACATAATTTTAGTAAGCTCAAATGGCCCTGGCTAAAACAGATCCCAAAAAAATCCAGTCCTTGGGCCATTGTTTCTCAATGGCAAGAGGCAGGCAGTCAAAGAAAGAAAGAAGGCAGGGAAGTAGGAAAGAAAAAGAAAGGAATAATAGAAAGAACACAAAATGGAAAGAAAGACGGCATGGCAAGGAAAGTAAGAAAGCTGGAAAGCAGGGGAAAAGAATAGAAAGAAAGAATTAAAGATTGAAGATAGACAAAGAAAGGAATGAAAGCCAGAAAGAGGAAAAAGAATTAAAAAAAGTAATGAAAGAAAGAAGGCAAGAGGAAGGCAAGAGAAAGAAAGCCAGTAAGAAGGAAAGTAAGAAAAAAGGAAAGCAAGAAAGAAAAGCAATGAGAGAATGAAAGAAATGGAAAGCAGAAAAGCAATGAAAGAAAAGGAAATAAAAGGAAAGAAAGAGGAAAACAAAGGAAAGCAAGAAAGCAAAAAAGTATTGAAAGAAAGAATGAAAAAGAATGAAAGAAAAAAGCAACCAAAAAAGGAATAAAATACTGAAAGAAAAAAGGAAAGCAAGAAAGAAGGAAAAGGAATAAAAAAAAGAATGAATGAAAAAATGAAAGAAATGAATGAAAAAAGAAGGATATAAAGAATATGGAAAGAAGGAAAAATGAAAGAAAAAAAGAAAGCAAGAAAGAACCAACAAAATAAAGAAAGGTGGGAAGAAAGCAAAGAAGGAAATTAAATTTAAAAAAATTCAAACGTGTGTTACAATTGTTGCAAATTAAACACAATAAATGCTGGTTTTGATCCTGAACAAAGTTTATGAAAGAACCATTGGTGAAATTGAGCACTGAATAAACATGTTCTGGAGAATTGTCTGCTTATGAATGCACATGTATAATATTTAACCTTTCGATAACACAGAACCGTTTCAAATGGACGCAATCTGTTATGCTGTGAAATACCAGCAGCCAGATGAAGGACCCTCCAAAAGTAATTTACAGCCGCATTGGCATGAGACAGGAACTGATGTGAATGATACACCAACAGACCAATGGATGAAGAAGGCTGTCCGAACGCCCCTCTAAATAATTATATTATATTTGTTATTATTATTAAAACATTTTAATCAAATGGTCTTGGCTAACGCCAGACCTAAAAATATACACATGTAAATTATATTTAAAAAAATAATTTATTAAGAAGAAAAATAACCAGGGGGAAGGGAAGAGACTGAGAAGCAACAGAAAAACAATGGAGAGGAGGGGTGGCAGAGCAACGGAGAACTGATGGGAGGACAAAAAGCAACAGAAGAGCAGAGGAGGGTGACAGAGGAAGAGAAGGAAGCAACACGCAGGTGCAGAAAGGTCACGGAGCTGGGGGAAGAGGAAATGAAAAGCAAAAGAAGAATGGGTAGTGGTGAGGGCAAAAACACAAAAAGTTGGCAGGGAGGGGCAAAAATGTATTTAAAGCAAGCACTAAAGAAACAAAGGGGAAAAAACAGACACTACGGAAAGAAAACATACATGGTAGCACCCGGACTTTAAACAGTGGAAACACACAATTCATCCAGTCAAAAACACAGTAAAACAGTTATGCTCCAGGGGATGCTCAAAGAAGAAGAAGGAGGTAAGCCATCGCAAATGAGACCGACAAGAAAGCCTAACGATAATATGCAAAGCGTTGACCCAAAGCCACAGGCACTACATCCAATCAGCATTGCAACAGCACACAACTACAGCAGTCAATAGGGAGACCTAAAATGCCTTCAAAACAAAAGTGAAATGTGCTGTGTACATTAATTTCCTTTCGCAAGAGGCAGTTCCCTTCAAAGTATTGTACTATCACTGTTTTAGAGGCAACTCTAGTGCACACAAAAACAGAAAACATGGTTAAATCTACTAAAGTCTAGTGCTGGGACGCAGCAATGCTTCGGCGAATTTACTGCTCGAAAAACAAGTTTTGATTGTGCTCCACAACGGCCAGAGAATGCCAAGGAGTCGAGATTACAAGAGCTCAGCTGAAACGGTCCGACTTACTAATAGAAAGCAGGAACCCAGCAATGTTGTTTTGCTTCTTCCCACCGCCAGGAACATTTTGTGGCTTCTACTGAACTGAATATCTATCTGGCCGCCATCCAAAATGCACTTAATGAGGCTCTGGCTACGCCCCGGCACAGCAGACGCCTTTCCAGGGTTACAACCAGGCTCCATCCAAAACAAGGGGAAACAAGCATTAAAAATGCAATAGGTCTCGCCTTTCGTTAAGTTAAAGCCATTTGCTTTGCTATACAATACCATTAGCAAAGCAAATGGCTTTAACGTAATCAAAGGTGAGACCTATTTCATTTTCAATGCTTGTTTATTTTTCTTTCAAGATTTGTGGCATCTCATATGTTTTCCTACCCTCTTTACAGACATAGTGCTAGCATCTACAAAAAATAATAAAAAAGGAAAGTTGATCACCAGTTGAAGTTACGATGGGAGATTAAAACTGTGAATGATTTCGAAAAAGCTCCGAGACCTCAATTTTAGAATAAAAATGATTTTGTTTCTGCTATCTTTTTGGGGAACGTTGCTTTTTACACAGCGTGTATGGATGACACGTATTTGTGTATTCTGTTGAACCGGTTAAATTAAAATAGCAAACGTAGGGTATGTTTTATTCACCCTCTTATGTTTGAAAATCAGGACACGTTAATCATTTGTGTCTTTTATTGACCGCTTCAAAAAATACATGAGCTTTTGCGTTGGAAAGAAAATGTGCTTTTAGAGGGTTAAAGACTCTAGGAGAATGCGGAAACACATAGTTAAAATTAAATAAAATATAAACAAGCGGCCGTGCGGCCGCGAAAGTGATCGCGATCAAACATCAAAGCGGCCTTGTGGCCGCGAAAGTGAAAGTAATCGCGGAAAAGCGCGGCGCGCGCGCCCGCACTCATGCACTGTAGCTCTAGGCTGGCCTGGTAGCACTTTTTGGAGCCCTCTCAATAAGTCTCGCCATACCAGCGCATGCGCTGGGTCAGGCGAGACCTAAAAAAAAGCAGCAAGACTCGAGTTAAAATTTGAAAAAAGTATTTAAAGAACAGGCCTTCGAGAACATGAATGAATGAGCGATTGAATGAATATAGTATTTGAAAACCATTACAAAATGAGCCTTCTTGTGAAAGGTAGCATCTTTTGCAAGATGGTTCTCTAAAGCTATTTATTGAAAACCAAATGCATTAAATACAAGGAAACCCCCCATACAAACTCCAACTCAATAAGGATACAAATCTTGAAATAACTTGTGTTAAATATCAGGCTTTCAAATACGTTCATCCAAGACAGCATCACCACTACAGTAAAGCTGAATGTTTTCCATGCACAAGGTTGAGTTTTAGCATTAAAATCCGCTGGTGGTTATTATAACAATAACGGAGAGGAATGCTATGTGGAGTTCGCTTCCACTGATACAGGAATCCCTAAAGCACTTGTGGAGTGCACCATTACCATTTTCCCAATGAGTGCAACTACAAGTCAACCCACGCCATACTCCTGCGTTCCTAAGCTTCCACTGCATTTTTCACCTCCAACCAGTTCCGTTTTGGCTGGTCACTTTACGGCCTTTTCTCTCAATTCCACCCAAAAAGATGATTTCTGGTAACAGAATTCAAGGTACAAGGCACCTCGACTTGTGGATTGTCCCGGTTGTGCAAATGTCAGAAGTACCTGGTTCTGACCTCATGGTTATTCGAGCACCAGCTGCCATCTAGTTCAGTCAACCAAGGTAAGCGTGCACTGCTTGTTTCCCCCACAAACTGTTCTGCTTGCGGAGGTACATTGTGCTCAGTCTGTTCTCCAGCCAGGCCAACAGAGCTGCTGGTGTCTCCACACACTGGTCTATTCACCGAGGAACATCGTTGTGCAGTCCTGCGTAAATCTATTTATTCTGTATGAAGTTTCAGCACGAGCTTTAACAGAGGTCACACTGTATAGTAATGGTCATCTTTAGGTCTGTAGTTTCCTTGGGCATTTATGGCACGGGCAAAAGCAGAGTAGCTCCAAGGACCGTGATTTTAACGAAATCCACAATGACATTGGAGGCAAAATTCTGCAGCAAGAGGGTGTTACAGATCAGATTTTCTTTTTTGTTTTTGACGGATCTGCATCGAGAACACCAACAGACTGCAGACTAAGGGTAAAAATTAAAATACAAGACAACAGGATTTTTTTTATCTCTGCACCCAGGATATGGAACAACATTCCCTTCTCCATCAAGACCAACCCAAGGCTTCTTCAAATCAGTAAACAGTTGAACACATACCTGTTTAAAGAACACTACATCACAATGCAGTGGCTGTCAACAAACCAGCTTCCCCTCCTGTTGCTCACTGACATTATACGTGTGTTTGACCATGTAGAACACTCCGCTAAACTTTGGCTAGGGTTGGGATATACAAATAGCATAGACCTGCATACAATAAAATATTTTGGAATAATTGTGTTTTGAGGGATTATTGCTCTGTGCTTGTGATACGGCTCTATTTTTTCTGTGCAACTCATTTGCGTACAACATGTTACCTTCACAGACACTGTTCACAAGAATACTCATCTTTTACAATCTATTCTTCTAGGCACTTGACAGCCAAATGTGTGCTGCTCAAATCTTCACTCTGACCTCTCCCCAGGTGTTTCTTCCTACTGCTGGAGAACACTCATGGAATGGTCAGAATGGAAGGAATATTTCTTGAATTACATATCGACTATTCAGGATGATGCAGTGCAAGAGGTCACTCCTGTAAGTAAGAAGAAAGTATTGTTGCACACATGCACACAATGGGCCTGGAGGGGATAAAGATTTGTAATCAGATGGGGAAGAATGTGAGAAGAGAGAATGAAACGGTGTTCAAGAATGCCTTGGAAGAGTTGGAGAATAATTTTAGATCTATGTTAGTGTCGACATTGATCAATTACATTTTTTAGGTCTCGCTAGCGCAGGCTGCGCACATGCGTAGTCTCGCTGGCGAGATTTAATGCTTTAGGGATTTTTCAGTAAAGGCTTTAAGCCCCGCCCCTCTTTCCCATTGGTCGGCGTCACCGTTTATGCTAAACGACAGACAGCCATTGGGAAAGAGCTGTTGGTGACGTTTTCGCTCTGCTTTTTCTGCCGTCCCACTTGGACGGCCTCGCCTGCTTTCCTTTTGAAGTAAAAGGTTTCTTATCTTTATGGGACCAAAAACATGGCCCCATAAAGATAAGAAACCTTTTAGCAGGCGAGGCCGTCCAAGTGGGATGGCAGAAAAAGGCAAACGAAAACATCATGGCGAGCGCTTGTTAACGTGGGTATTTGGTCAGCCCTGGGATGCGCTATAGAAATCCCTGGACCCTCACTCAGACAGTTTACTTCTGTTTAGCCTGGACTTCCGGACACCGGACACCGTTCCTCCTTCACTTCGCGCCAGTAATCGGCAGTCGGGACAGAGAAGTACCCGGCAACAATCATCAGCACATGTCACCAGCTCTCGAATCTCCGATAAATCAAGTGCCTAGAGGCGCGTCGCCTCCCATGCATGCGCTTCGCTCCAAGAAAAGGCTGGCTCAGCACTCTTAAGGGTCCGCCTCTGTTCTCGGCACTCATTTCGTATTCAATCTACTTTTTTAGAAAATAGAATGATGCTGATGCAAAGTTTGCGCCGGTCCCTCTGAGAGACACCGGAGAACGGGGGCATCTCAGGGGACAGGCGAATGTGCCGAGAACGGATTCGGTGCATTTCAGCGAGTGTGTATGGGAATCCGACACTGGGAGGTGGTGGGGTAGTCGAAGGAAGAGAAACGAAGCTAGGCTAACAAAGATGCATAAAAAGAGGGACTGTCTTCGAAGGGTGAGAAAGAGCGGAATCGGTAGGAACGGGATGTAAGAAAGAGGCAGTGAACGAAGGGAGTGACTTTTGAGAAAGAACGGGATAGGTTAGCAGCAAGGTGATCTCCCAGAGAGTGGTAGGAGAGAGAGCCTGCACCTAGAGAAACTGGAGAGGGCGGTGTAAGGGCAGTGGCAACGGGGTCAGGGGAGAAAGAAGGGGGTTGTTACAGAAATAGGAGGGGGTGAACTGCAGAGACCCATAATGGTGATGGGAGAGCAGGGAAGAAAGGGGGTGGGGGGTTTGAGTGAGGGAACACAGAGCGCCATAAAGTGAATGGTTACATTAAGGGTGAAGAAGGAGATGGGGAAGATGTTAGGGAAGAGAGAGAATGAAGGAAAAAAGGAGCAGCTAATGAGGGTAGTGGGGAGGGTGGGGAATGAGAAGAGGATTTCTGGAAGCTGGTGAGGAGGCGGGGTGGTATCGGAGGGGGAGGAAGAAAGTGAAGGAAGTGAGAACAGGAGAGAGAGACGCAAGGGTCAGTTCGCTGTGTGTGTAAAAGTGAAGCTTCTTTATTATGAGAGTAAAAGGTCTTCTGGTGGAGGGCTGGGCGCAGGGAAGGAGGAAGTGGGGGCTTCTGGGAGGGGAGAAGGGGGGGTGTAGGCAGGTGGGACAGTCAGAATGCTGAGAGTGAGTAGAGAACAGTCTCGGAGCTGGACGGCAGCATTAGGGGAGGGGGCGGCAGAAATAAAGAGCAGGCTGTATTATAGGTAGAAGGGGAGGGGGGACTCGGGCTGCAGTCCGGGAGGGGCAGAAGAATCTGAGAGAACACCTGAAGGGGCAGGACATAGGGACAGAGTCGGGCTCATGACGATCCACAGACCTCCCATGTCACTTACACATCCCGTAGAGTTGGGAAAGAGCCCGGGCTCCTCCTCCTCAGCAGCCGGTTCGTGGAGCCCTCGTTCCCTCTGGTTGGTCTTTCTCTGTGCCAGCCTAGGGTCTGACAGCAGCGGAGAGCCAGCGGTGGGCAAACCAGGGAGGGGGGGGGGGGGGGGGGGGATTAGCCGCTGTTGTAGTGAAGGCGCTCATAGACTCTACACCGGGGTGCTGGCAGAACGGTTCAAGACTTCAGCAAGAGGAGGATCCCACAAGCACGAGACAACTCCCCTAACACGGAGAAGTAGCAAACACCCGACTACGGCACGAGAGGACTGCAGTGACGTTATCCGGACCAGACTGGCAAAAGAAAATACAGAGGGATTTCAGTGCAAGAAATGCAATAGTAACTGTGCCTGAGCCGCGAGGGGAAACTCTAGTGTGCCAGGGCGGAGCGAGCCCAAACTGCATCCTTTGCCGGGGGGGGGATAGGGGAGGGGGGGGTGCAAGAAGACACCATCCTTTGCCGGGACAGAAGGAGACAGCAAAACGCATTCCAGGACAGGAAGCAGCACCGCACGTACATGTGCTAGGGCAGTAAAAAGCAAAATAACTCCGGCAAAGCCAGGAAGAGACACCTCTCCTACTTGTTTTTAAAAGCAGCACGGCACGCGCTTCAGCAATAACGGCCGTTGGAGGTGTGCTGTGGGCATTAATCGATTTATTAGCTAAATAATGTTTTTTTTAAATGTGTCTTCTATGCAACTCGCCACTTCTATGTGGCCTTGTAACATTAAGGGTCACAAGTTCGTCCTACCGGTTATCTTCAGGGCTTTAAGTTGTCCGGGTCCCAGCACTGGCAGTTCTTTAAAACAGGTGCCAAAACGGGTCACTATCAGGTTCTCTGTTTTTAGCCTTGGGGTGAAAAAAAAAACTACTTGACTCTACAGTTGTAAAACCTATCACTGCTTTTAATGTAACTTCAAATAGACTAGTTTTTCAGTTTTATGTAGCGCAAACTTGGAGTGATGTACATGAGCACCAGGTTATATTAATTTTTTTATCACAGAATATTGAGCAAACGTCAGGCTCAAACCCGCTTGATCAGTTTGAAAGTCAGCAGCTCTACCCGTAGCCACAACACCGGCCAAAAGAACTGAAGCATTTTCAGTGTTATATACAATGCAGTCATAGTTGTTTATTTATCTTAGGCAACTTACAACCATTGACAAAGCCAAAAGTCCTGGCTTGGTTAATTTTATCACCATCATGTTAGGCCTCTGCTATTTCTTAATTTATCATAGGCTTTTATTGTATTATTCCTTTGTGAATGCGTAGTTTTAATGTACTGTAGCTATTTATTTTCCGGTGTTTGCACCATTAGTGAGTCGCATGTATATTCACTCAGTTCTTTGTACTGACTGATGTCCACTGGGAAGAGTCTCTCCTATGTATTTTCTGGATCATGTGGCCTCCCCTTTGTCGTCGCTGTACAATCTGTCTCCCGAGATTTCTCACCATCGATGACATACTGCAGGGGCTATTTAATTTCCATTCAGTCACAGATAATTGTACGTGCAGAAGAGGTCTTCAGCACTACGAATTTAGTGTTGGTTGTGCTGTGCTTTCTCAGCCCCATGAGCACGGCGGTGGCAACTTTCACAGCCTTTTTTGGCTCCTGTTTACTCACCACACTGGCCTCGTGCTGTCCCACCTTCCACGTATTAACCACATGTGCACAGTCTGCTGCCCCCTTCACAGTAGATAAAATCACATGTTCATCTATCTCTGTGCATCAGCAAGGCTCCCGCAAGATGTGGGACATTTTAACATCAGGCAAACATAATTCTATTAATGTCCGTCCTGGGTCCTCTTACTCCTAATCTCCGTTTAGTGTTCACCTACATCAACACATAGTTGGTCAGTTGCTTTGGCCTCTCGACGTCCTCCTCTGTTCGATGTTCTATTGCTTCTGCCTGTTGTCGCTAACTCAGGACAAGCTTGTTATTGCATTCCCATATCGTAGAGGAGTGCATTTTTGTTCATACTTGGTCTGCGTGCAGGTACTTACACGCCACACAAGTCAAACTACACATTTCCATTCCACACCACATAATTTGACAGCAAACCACATAATTCAATTCAACACAATTATACAAGACACCACATATATCCAATCCACACCACAAATGTCCACATCATGCCATAAAATTCAATAGCACACCAACTAAACTCTACTACATACCACTTCACAACACAAAATATCATGCCACATAATTACATTCCATAACACACAATCCCACTCCACATAATTCCAGTACACTTAATACCCCATACGATCCACATTATGACACTGCACACCATGCCACATAGTTTCACTACACAAATCCACGCCACACCACACAATTACACCGCACACATTTACACACCTAACAATTCCAATCCAAACTACAAAATTCCACTTCACACAACATGCATCCACTCCAAAAGACAGAGATAAAAGACATTGTATTTTACAACACCAATGGCTCCAACTTTCACAAATGCAAGACCTATTGCATTGAAAATGCAATAGGTCTCTCCATTGATTAAGTTAAAGCCATTTGCTTTGCTAATGGTATTCTATAGCAAAGCAAATGGCTTTAACTTAATGAAAGGCGAGACCTATTGCATTTTTAATTCTTGTTTTTTAATGAAAACACTGCAAGAATAAACTGAGGATAATTTGTTCTATGCAGGTTTGGTAATCTACGTTATGAATTCATCAAGAACTAAATTGTCATGCATACAAATGATTCTAGTACCCAAGACTGTGTACTGTTGCACGTAGAACTCTGGGTTAAAGAAAGTTATCCCTGTTATGATAAAAGCAGAGTTAGTCAAAAGTTGCTCCAAAGCCCACTTTAGGAAACACAGCTTCTAGTAAGGATATCAATAGTAAAGTCTCTCATTGAAATCATACTCCATTAAGAAATGGAAAGAGAAAAATGCCATCCCTGCTGTAAATAAACCCAAGCATACAATTAACCAAGGTTTGTCTACTAACAAAGATGATTATGCGCAAGACAAATTTTGTCCTTCACGATAAAAATGCTCATGTTGTGGAATTTTAATAGCCCACTGAATGGCAATGTTTAACCATTTCCTGTATCCTAGACTTTTTTTTTTTACAAACTCTTGTTTAATCCTCTACAGATGGAGGAACATTCACAAGATCACTGGCGGTACATTGGAGCAGGTGATTACCCCTTCACCGCCACATTTGTTTATCTGCTTGAATCAGTCTTTGGCAATTTCTAGTTATGAGGTCTCCTTCAACTTTTAACATATACTGGGATATGGGAGAATGTGAAATATTCACAATAGCTACTTAAGGAAATATGTTGCCATTCTTAGTGACCTTATGAAGGGACACATTAGCCATTTTGCTTCATGGTTTTCCTTAATCACCCAATAATTACATTGACTGTCCGGTCTGTTGAAGTTGCAACATATGAGAAATATAGACATCAGTCCTAAGGGTTATGACTGCCACCAGGCCCCACGTGCATGTCATATTAAACAGCAGTGTTTTGTTTTTCTAGCCTGATCATCGTATATTTGCCAGGCCTGGGTAATTTGTTTTAATTTTCAACAGAGGTTTTCCCACGATGATAGTACCCTACTCCCTATAGTAAATTCGCTCTTTTCATTATTTATTTAGATCTGCATTACATTTCACAGTCTACAATAGAGATTGGTTTTTCAGTGAATGGGAGATAAGACTACTATCAATGTGCTCTACTTCACCTGTTTCTCTTCTGTTTTTTCTCTCTCGCTGCGAGCCATTATGGCAATTGTCTTTCCTGGACTCCTCATTCCCATAGGTTGCTTCCTCTACTGCCCCAAAGAAGACCCTGCTATAATTGGGTTACTGACCTCGGTAAAGAAAGAGGGAGTGAACCCATTTGTGCTGGAAAACTAGAGGAAGAATCCTGCATAAAACACTTGAAAAAGGTTCCTCGGCTTGGATGAGCTGTGTGGAAATATACCTGACCATCACCAAATGAATTTCACTGATAGACTAGTACATTTTACTTAATAAAGGAAATTATTAGTTATTTGTTTTGCCTTCATCAGATTTGATTAAGGACCATTGTGTTGTAGGGCGTTTGAGGGCAGTTGGACCTCTAGGAGAATGCACCCTTTTCTTAAAGGAAGTGGCAGACCTGTGCAGTGAAATGGAGCCACAACTGCTGTATTTGTATTATGTGTCCTGCTATAACTGACATATAGGGTTGAAACATCAACAAAAAATATCTTAGCTAGCATAAAAATTGTAGTGACAAATCTGTACTCTAATTTTGAGTACTTAGGCAGCATGGTTATCCTATTTTTCATTTGAAGCAATCACTAGCACACTTTATTCACTCATATCACTTTCACTGCGCCATTCATTGGAACATCTATTATTGTTTTACTTCACTATTCATGAATAAGCAGTGATTAAAGCACTGTCTACCTATACATGAATGTGTATTTGATTTATTCAGCCATAGAAGCCTAGGCTCAATGCTTCTCTTGAGGGAATCATTCTTTCTCGAGTTGCTATAAGCCCAGATTTCCAGGGATATCGGGTTGGCCCATAATTTATAGACAGTGGTAAGGACTCAAAGTCCTATTGCCCAGCATAGGAATGGGCTCTACAGTGAAACTCTCAGGGTGCTCTTCTGGCGGCTCTGTCTTTCAAACTGAAAGGCAGGAAGGTATATGGTAATATGTATGTTGCGGAGAAGGGGCCATTCGTCCTTCAATGAATCGACCAGAGATCACCCTGGATACAAATACCAAGAAGCAGGTTCTATCACTCTATGGCAGAAAAATATGTGTTTCACTACCAGTAAAGAAGAAAGAAGCCCCGTGAATTTAAAACTTAGACAGACCACACATCCACAAAGTGTCGACTTTATTCGTAACTCGTGGGCCTATTCAAAATAAGAACAAACTGCATGCTTGCAGACCATTAATGTGACAGAGTTTGAAGGTTATTTTTATAAAAAATAAGGGCTAGAATGAGTTGGGACAATACCTGTGTATTATGAAGGGTTGTTGTTGGGGTATATAAAATGAATCCCCAATCCCACTCACTAAGTTGGTAGAATCAAGTGCCCGTTGATGATCAGGTTTGATGGTTATTGTTGGTTGCTTTGAGTGGAGGGCGATCTGATCACTTGTCCCTCTGTAGCTCCTTATTGTGAGAGATAGATAGTATAGGTGCCAAGATAGCTAACTAGATAGCTGAAATAGCAACTATAGATAAATACGGTGGCATAAATAAATGGATAGAATTGCAGAGAGAGGTAGATAGACCGACAGAATTGCAACCATAGATAAACAGGTAGACAGACACACAGAGCAGGTTGCAAAGATAGATAGATAGATAGATAGATAGATAGATAGATAGATAGATAGATAGATAGATAGATAGATAGATAGATAGATAGATAGATAGATAGATAGATAGATAGATAGATAGATAGATAGATAGATAGATAGATAGATAGGAGTTTCAAAGATAGATGGACGGATAGACAGATAGACCTACAGATAGGACAGGAAGGAAGAATAAAAAGCACAGCTTCAAATCCTAATTGAATTGTTAAATGTCTATACAATGAGCACTAAAAGCAAAATAGAAAGCCGTACACACAGGACACACGGACAAAATTGTTTTAAAGTATAATTGTACTTATCAATTAAAGAATATACCAGCACGACATACAGCAGTGCACTTATAGATGCATTTTATTGCTTGCATACTAAAAAACGGTTTCAAATGAACACAATCTTGCATGCCATGAAACCACAGCAGACAGATAGAAAACACTCCAAAACGAATTTATATCCGCATTAGAAAGAGGTAGGAACTGATAAAGCTGCAATGTGCCCTGTACTCACATAAAAACATGGAGCTAGTTAAAAGCCTCTGGCCATCATATCAGGCTGAAAACACAAAGGCAGCACAAAAATAATAATAAAGTGGAAACAAGGGTCGCACTGAAGGGAACTTCCTTGTGTGCAGACATGCTCCTTATGAAAGAGCAAAAGAAAGTCACTCAAAATGAATTTCGCAATTGGCTGCAGTGGGCTGACCAACTACTACACTGTGTGAGCTGTGGTGGGCGAATGAAAAAGTGTCTGAAAGCCCATGGAAATCTGTACAATATATAAATAATTTTATTAAATCAAAAGGTCTTGGCTATCACCAGACCTAAAAAGAGTGGATGGATGGTTATGTCAATAAAATTAACCAGGAAGAGGTATGTAACTCTGTTCAGATTTTGTAGCCCAGCAAGTTGCACATTGAGGACAAGGTACGAGCTTTTAAGGAAATTAGGGATGAGTTGTCCATGGATGATACTCTAACGAAGGGTTTTTAGTGGTCAGGGAAATTGCTTGGCGCTCTGCTTAATAGACGCAAATTTCTCAATGGAAACTAAAATCAGCATGGTGCAACTAGGTGAGGGGATGAGCCCTGTAACCCCTCAATTTTGTGTGGGTAAATCCCTCACAATATAACATAAAACAACAACCTAGGCACACATAATAGTAGGTAAACAGTATGTAAGTAAGTACAAGAACTACAGTGTAGTAGCCATAAATGAGAGAAATATCTTCAGATGTGTAGAATATTGTTCTGTCTTTTAATTTTTCTTTAGAGCCAACGAACAGAAGAAAACCAGCCGACACGTGTTTCGTCGCATTTGGAAAATTATTCCGCGACTTCCTCAGGGCTGTATATAGAGGATGAATGTCTTGGTCATCGCTCAGCCGGTGATAATTCCAACCCGGCTGGGCTAAACACTCAAGTAGACTTGGGTTGCTCTATAGGTATCAGACGTACCGTGAAAAGGAACATCCGGCATGTTCTAACAAAGATCTGGATTGGTGGACCAGAGTTATAAGTCACTAATGTGCAGGAATCAATAATAGACTAGCAGGTTATCTGTAGCCTGCGTAGCGGGGCGCCGTGAGGGAGACTCTGTTAAGGAATGGATAATTCCAAAGACGTGGAAGATCTTCGGGGTGTAAGCCAGGGAACCCTCACGGCCGATCACTGTGTTCCGGGTTGTGTCCACAGAGTGTTAACAGTCTCCCTCACGGCACCCCGCTACGCAGGCTACAGATATCCTGCTCGTCTATTATTGATTCCTACACATTAGTGACTTATAACTCTGGTCCACCAATCCAGATCTTTGTTAGAACGTGCCAGATGTTCCTTTTCACGGCACGTTTGATACCTACAGAGCAACCCAAGTCTACTTGAGTGTTTAGCCCTGCCGGGTTGGAATTATCACCGGCTGAGCGACGACCAAGACATTCATCTTCTATATACAGCCCTGAGGAAGTGGCGGAATGATTTTCCAAATGCGACGAAACACGTGTCGGCTGGTTTTCTTCTGTTTGTTGGCTCTAAACTAAAGAAAAATTAAAAGACCGAACAATATTCTACACATCTGAAGATATTTCTCTCATTTATGGCTACTACACTGTAGTTTTTGTACTTACTTAGATACTGTTTACCTACTATTATGTGTGCCTAGGTTGTTGTTTTTGTCCATGGATGATGATGGTTTCTTGTTCAGGGGTTTCAGAGTTATGTCTCCTAGTTGTTTCACGGATACAATTTTAAATATTAATCATGAATTCTATTTGGGTTTTGTAAAATCTAATAGAAGAGTGAAGCTCCTTTATTGGTTGCTGGCTCTGATTCTAATACTGAGATATTTGAGACAAACTGCATTAATAACATAATTGCAGATACATCTCAAGTCATGGAGTAGCCTGATAATCCTTGGGAAGTTATGTCAATTAATATTCTGGGACTTATTTTGAATCCATATGGATCCTCCAAGTACGTTTTTGTAGTTTTATTGTGTTTTTTCTATCCGTGTATGAAGGTAAAGGTAGTGGACAAAGCATATTATTTTGCTGTTTTGAAGTTCATGGAGGAGGTGTGGGAAGTTATTCTAAAGTCTGTCTTCAGTGACAATGGTCCACATTGTGTCCAGATACGTTAAGGAGGACATGTCTCGAAATGGTTTACAGGAAGTCATACACCCTATTGTATCATGCAGCTGGAAATGGTACATTTGAACATTTTAATAGAGTCATCATGCATGTTGTACAGTTAGCCATTAACAGCAATAAGTGCTAGATGAGGGAGCTCAGAACGATGGTCCGGGTGTATCGTGTCACACCTACTCTAATGGGTTTCAGTCCATTCAGGATTTTATGCGGTAGGGAGTCTTTCACCAAAGACAGTGTGGGATGGATGTCCATTGAACATCTTGGTGCTTGGGCTCCTTCTGTTGTTAAAGATAATATTGGGAAGACACAGATGGCCAATAAGGTTTAATATGATCACAGGCATAGTGCCAAGAATCTGAACTTGGAGATTGAGTGCACGATGGAAAAGTTTGACTCCTCAGTAAATTGATGAGGTGCAACAAGATTCTATACTGGAATGACAAAGGGTTGGTGGATACAGAAAGAACCATGGCATATGTGTGGGTCGAGGAGGATGGGGAGGACAGTAGATTTCACAATGCAGAGCTGGATGATAGTCAATAAAAGAACCTGGCTTCAGGTAATGAACTGTATATTGAAGACAAATGTAACAATGTACAAGTGCTGCATGATGAACTGCTTACACGGTATGAAAGTTTATGTGGGAATGCAGATGATGGAAGTGCTGGTATTACCAAATCTCGTTGTGGTTTCACTTCCTGGAAAGTTCAAGGAATTTGTGTAGGAAATGTTGTTCCAGTTGTGCAATTTCTAGCCTGGTTTTGTTTCTCTAGGTTTGCTTCCTCTTGCGTACATTTTTCCTTGTGGTTTATACTTTCCCTCTTCCCATTTGTTCTGTACTTTCTTATCTCTCTTAAGGAAGAAGCGGTTGTAGCTGTTGTTCAAAGGGAGCAGAAGTGTATATGGTCTTCTTCCATGTCGTGTCATATACATTATGATGCCACTATGCACCAGTTGGGGCTTTGGGGTGTTGGATATTCTACTTTTTTCAGTTGATGTCTCGATCTGGTCCATTGGACATCTGCCTTGATTTGCTGATTAAAGTGATTAACTTATGTCTTGTGGAATGCAACACTGCATGCCACAAGTCAGGCCAATTACAGGGATAACAGACGGAGAGACACATGGCAAAATCAGAAACAAAAGATTACAGTTTTGGAAGGTACAAGTCTGATCTTCTGAAAACTCTTAGAATAGAGATATTACACTGTGGGGTTCAGGGCTGACAAAAGAAGCATGATGTAGAACTTAAAGTAGTTTCATGATTATACTCTACCCTAAAGGGTAACAGTGAACAGTGCATAATGCAGTTTTCATGGTTACATTGATTAAATTATACTATGATCATTAAAAATGATTTTATATCATTTTGGCCTATTTGGGATAGAGATGTATGAGGACTTTTCAACTTGTAGCTGTACCCCCCCCCCCCATTAACACAACTCAAAATTAATTCACAATACTTATGTTTTTTGATACTGCTCTGGACCACACAGAGATGGGAAGATAGGGATGCAGTACAAGAATGGGGCGCACTCTAGCAAGCTAGTGGCTACTACTGTTATAATTCTATGTTAATGCATGGATGAGCACGAGATACCCCTTGCACTGACTACCATGAGAATTCCATTATTTTGCACACCTTCACACACTGCTATAGCATAAACAGAATGAACATTGCAAAACAGCAGTAGTTTGAAAGCACCGTGAGGAGAGAATAAAGAAGTTACCACTTCAATTTGTCATCTGTGTTACTTCAATTTTGGCAACAATTTGGCTGTACACCTTACTGCTCTCTTCAAGGGTGTTGATGTACCTTTCCTGCATGTGTTATGGTTTCTCCTTCAACTACGCCTTTCTTCACCAAAATCCAGTAACTTGCTGCACGACACAATCACATCTGTTCACCCATGTATTTCCCAGTGCACTGTTCCAGTCTCCGCCTTATTTGGATCATAAAATATATATATCTCCACCAAATGATTCCTTTTGAGAGCGCACTCGCGATCGGTGCGAGTGATGAAGCAAGGGAATCAAGATCCACTGTATTGCGATGACCAGGAAAGTATTCACTCACACTCCAGGAGATTGATTCTTTGACAAGGCTTGTTTATTCCATTAGAATTACAGTCATCACCATCGCCAGTTCACAAACCAACGTCTTTCGACCAGATTGGTCTTGATCACGGTATAAAAATTGCAGAAAGTGTATCGACTCGAGAACAAAGGGATATGGAGGAACTCCTCGGTGAGTGACAAACTGTCATCGGGTTTCGACTACACACTGCAGCCTTGATCACCACAGAGTGCACCATCTTGTGGTGCAATAAATAGTGACGTGCACAATTAACATAAAAGATATCCTGCGGGTTTAGGGGAAAGGGAAGATGAGAATACAATGAATCACATTGATATCCAAACAGAGAGGATAATATTCACTTGTATAAAATATAATTCATTTCTCAGATTTGAAACACAAAAACAGGTATATGTCACATGGGAAATCACCTGCATACAACTGACCATTAGTGATAGTTTAAATTACAGTGCAAGTGAAAAAAAATCACCATAATGAACACTTAATAAAGAATAGTTATACTTATAATAAATTTCATTCACAAATATATGTATTAAAAGCAGTTGAAAGCATGAAAACATATTGCAAGGATATTGGACGCCTTAATATCACCTCTGTTCATACAAAACAGGTTATCTTAAACGCCCACTGACTGCTTTGAAGCAGTTCCAGTTTGTTTTGCTGCGCCTACTCACAGGTCCTCTTGGGATCATTTTATCTAACCAAAGGAACTGGTTGCACTACAAAAGTTTTCATTTGGTCATTTCTGTGCCTGCTCAAAGTATATGTTATTTCTACAACGCATGAGCATTGTGTTTTTCTTCTGTGGAAATGTGTTCATTCTTCACTCTGAGATGACGATACCGCAGTACCATTTTCATCAAGTTTGTTAACGTACAAGTGGATTGTATATTTCTGTGATACGCACGCACTATTTCTTTGATCTAGAATTTTGGTGATGCGCACACAATGTTCTCAATTTGTCCTTTTGTGTTTCTGCAGAAAAAAAGTACATACAACCACGTAGTCTAACTCTCATGCATTGTACAAATTCACAGGCATATGTACTCCCCAGGCCACACACACAATGGCATGCGCTAACTCTCAAATACATTACCACTTCAAATGCAGAAGTACATCCCGGCATGCACATGCATTGCCCAACACTGAAGAACACAAATGCAGGCCAAGGGTGAGTTAATCACGCAGCAGATCTTAACCAGAGTGGGCCAGGTGGCACAACTCCCGTGACACAGGTAAAAAGGCCTGTTCATCTAATAACCACTAGAACTTCAAACACGGTAAGCTGCCACCACCGCACTCGTGCTATTTAACTACTGGTGAAGGCAGGAGCATTCCCCTACTCGAGCATAGCGCTTTTGGCACCACTCCCAGTTTTAACAAGACAGCAAGACATGAGACCAGCCCAAGGCAAGATACATGCAGATGATCAGTGTTCGCCCATAATCAAAAACTGTTACCACACATACAGATATCACCGTAGCTGGGGTGCTCAGGAAAGGAGGGACTTTTCAGTTCCAACAGTTATCGAAAGAAGGGAATTGTATTACGCCTACCATTCTCCATGATAAACTACTTAAACCTGCTCATTAGAGTCATCCTTGTATGTTGTACATGAAAGGTTACTGAGACTACATTTTCGGCGGCCTGGATCAGAAAAGATGATTGACAGCTGTATGAGTGTTTGCCCCAGTGTAGCACAGAGAAGAGAATGTGCGAGGTGAAGTCTGGACCTTTGGCCCCAGTCACTTGAACTGAAAATCTATGGGAAAAGGGGGGCGGGGGGAGATTTGACAGTTCTGGACCATTTCCTTGTTTTCCACAGGATTCTCAGTTCACCTTGGTTATAATCGATTTTTATTCCAATGGGGCCAGAAATCAAGTTTGTGCCCAAGGCCATTACTTTTGTCATAAATTATTTTCTTAAGGAAATGTTTGCAAGGGAAGGTACTCCCCTTATTTTTGCCACTGGTAATGGCTTCCAGTTTCTTTCTTCATTTTATTTAGAGATCTTCTCTGCTTATGACATTAAACATATAACCAGCCCCGTATATGATCCTCAAAGCAATGGCCTGGTGGAGAGATTCGACTATCTCTTTAAAGATAGTGTAACATGGGTGAGGACGAATTGACTGGAAGGAATTTGTTAAGTCCACAATGGGAATGTTTCGCATCACTCCCATATGACAGAAAGCAGCCACTTCAACCCACTTAAAGGTAGGGAGTCCACTTCGAAGTAGAATCCATGGTGGTTTGGAAAGAAAATTAAAACCGTGGTACAGAAGGGTCTTGCATAGACCTGGCTGTTTTAGAAAGCTTCTCCTGTCACAGCAGTGCCAAGATACTCCTTTGGGAGTGATTAATGCACTATATTAAATGTCTATATCATCATATCATATCATTAAAGACAAACTAAATTTAAGCATAGTCTGTACAAATAGAAATACAAAATGAACCCCATCTCTCCCGCTATGATGAACTTGGTGGATGATTCTGTTGCTTCCAAAATCAAGAGGGATACTCTTATTCGTATGCCACACGTTATTCTGTTTATGCGTGGATCAGCACGAGGTAGCCTTGCGCTGACCACACTAAGTGGAACTGCTGTATTGTACATAGAAAGACAGTTGCAAAGCTGCAGTTGTTTGGCAGCACCATGAGGAAAGAATAAAGTTACCTCTCCGATTTGTCAGCTGCGTTACTTCACCTACCTAGACTGCTTTAGAAAGTTTCAAACGTAAAAATAAAATAAATATTCCAAGAGGAGGTCACCGGGATAGCAGTACTTCTAAAATATGGTTTTGAGGTACTTGCAGCGAAAGAAAGTGCTGAGGTGGCAATATGCCAGTCAGAAAAAAAAAGTTCTAAAACAAGATAGAAACTGGCTTGATTAGATATCGCAATGCATTGCCTAAAATGCAAGCCATACAATGACCAAACTGTCAGGAAAAACGAGGTTTGCCAGGAGCAGTAAACATTCCACATTATAAAACTTTAAGTTCTTTGAACGCTCCGTGGATGAACTTCCAAGGTCTGAAAGCTAGCCTTTCTCAGGACACACCTTGTTAAGGAGGATTATTTAACATCTTTCCGCGATTGATGAAATTAACCTACACCAAAATGAGTCATTCGCTTACAGTGTAATGTGGAGGCCACCCTCTGTAAGGAGCTACACTGCTTCCTTGTCCTTTTCCAGCCGTGATGTTTATGTGAAACAGATCTGTACACTCCAAAATTAACCTGGACACCGTCCATAGAACGGATGCAGCATCAGTTCCTACGCAGATGCAAAAGAAAATGTCAAAGGGCACTTTAAATGTACAGAATAGATCACTACTAACTTTTTGTCACTCGATTATCTATTATCACATGAAAATGGTGCTCTGCTGAACGCCTAGCAAAGAAGTAATAGACACAGAGCAGCGAGCGTGTGTGTTTATTTGCACAGCAGTAACTGCAGGACTCGGGTGGTAAGTGAAGAAATATGAACCTCTCGTACTGTGCATACACTGCAGTCATTGTGCCCGCACTCTGCGAAATTTCAATAGCAAATTGCGCCTCAAAAGAGTTTTACAACACTAAATTAAGGTCACATGGGCACCAAAATGTATTTAAATATGGCGTATATGCATTTTACTTCAGTAAAAACGTAAAAGGCAATAGATTTTACCTTTGAAAATTTGATAAAATCAAATTAGAAGTATTTATTTGTATGCAGAAAATGTAGTTATTGAATCTTCTGCAGACATTTGCAACGTTCAATAGAAAACTAAGTGACTGTATAGGCACAGATTTTTTTTACCGCAAATAATTATTTTGTAAGTTAAGCAATTATTTAAACGATGCACAGACTTCCCACAGAAGTTACATACATCATGTTCTTACATAAGAAGGGTATATTTATGTTTTATAAGATTTTTATATGCATTTCCTTTCCAAAAACCTTTACTTTAACAAAAGCAGTTTCAGTAATAGCAGCTGGGTATATTTATAGAGGGCATCTCACAACAGTTACCGACTGCAGCTGCAGATGTAATTATTGGGAACTGTGGGAGATGGGTCATGGTATGTAATGTTATGTGCATTTGTAAAGTAGATTACCTGCTGCAAGGGTATCGTGATGCTACAAGTGTGAGTGACTAGCCTGTCTAGGATGGGAGGGGTTTAGTCGAAAGGCCAAGCCTTCAACTTCTTGCAGAACTCAAGAAGTGAGGAGGGAACTCTGAAGTACAGCCGAAGGTCATTCCACGCTTCAGGAGCGATGCATGAGAAGGCCCGGCCTCGCCATCGCATGTGCGAGATGTGTGAGATTCCGTTAAGGCGTATGGCGCCTGGGTGGATAGTGGAAGACGGGACTGTTCGGATTGATGAGGCCTGTGTTTTGTAGTTCCTTGAACATGTGTGAGGAGTTAGAACTCAGTAAGTTTGATTATCGGGAGGAAGCGCGAGTGCCAATAAAAGTAGCAGAGAGGGTCATCAAACCACGGGGCAGTAAAATACAGCCAGGTTTACAGTGTATTCACAATGAATCAGTGCGAGGAACATATTATACATTCCAGAGAAGATTATTTGCATCGCTCTTAAGATTCAACTAGCCTTCACAATTGGGAATTCGACCAGCCCAGTCACAAAGCCCCACTTCATTCGACGGCTGCAATGAGGACGCAAACGAACCCTTCTCGGAGAGCCCTGGAAGCAACAATGCGCGCATCAGGGTAATGAAGCAGAAGGGCAGCAGGACCACCGGCAGCCAAGAGGGAAACCTGCAAGAGACCCCCCCCCAAAGCAGAGACTGAGGCACACAGGGCCTACGTGAGAACGACGGGCCGCACGAACATCTGCGGGCACACCTGCACCTTCATTCCTTCTCCCCAGCCGCCCACAGCAATAACAAATCCGCTACTGTCCGCCATAAAAAAAAAAAACTTTAAAAAAAAAAACGTTTGCGACTTGTGTTAATGTGAAAGGTTTTGGGTAGATATGAAAATAAAAACAGATTTACCAACTACTGTAATTAAGAATTGGCTATCTCATTTTACCACGCAAGTAAAAGGCAAAATCAACTATGAGGGAGGACACGCAGGCGTGCCTTCTGTTTACTGCGAAACATGTCCTTTTCAATATCCTCTTTTTCGGCCTTGGTTTTCAAAGCGCTCTGGCTCATGAAGGTCACGTGACTTCCAACATGCTTTATTGTATGAAAATTGTACCTGGATTAACACCAGAAGGCTTGTCCTTCGGGGATTTGTCACCTCATACAAAGGTAATCCATACCACTGTATAAAGTAATCCCTTTTCTGTTTTTTAGCTGCAGTCCCTTTTTTCCTTAATACACGCCCCTATTCTGAAATACTGGACAGCGCCTAGGCTATCATTTTACTTCTGAGTTTTACTACTAGAAGTTTCTTTTTAATTTATTTAGGACTTTTGCACAGCGCGGAGTGTCTCTTTTTGTTTACTTCAGAGCACTGAAAAGATGGGATTCTAGGCTTCTGCATTTACTCAGAAGAACGAGTGATGTGTGTACCATCATTATATATTCTATTGACTGAGGAGTACCATCATTATATATTCTATTGACTGAGGAGTATCATCATTAAATATTCTATTGACGGAGTACCATCATTAAATAGTCTATTGACTGAGAAGCACCATTAATAAAACATTCTAACGGCTCAGGGGTACAACCATTAAACATTCTATTGACTGAGTAATGTCATCACTAACATATTCTAATGACTGAGGAGTACCTTCATTATATATTCTATTGCCTCAGGAGTACCATCATTATATATTCTATTGCCTCAGGAGTACCATCATTATATATTCAATTGACTGAGGAGTACCATCATTATATATTCTATTGACTGAGGAGTACTCCATTGTATATTCTATTGACTGAGGAGTACCACTATTATATATTCTATTGACTGAGGAGTACCACCATTATATATTCTATTGATTTAGGAGTACCATCATTAAATATTATATTGAAAGCAGGTCTAGCAAAGTAATTGAGCACTAGGACAACAAAAGGACAGAGACGGGAGTTGGCAGTAGCAGCAGAAGCACTCCTACCACGAAGGCCAGATTTCACTCACATGCCAGCCACCAAGTTACTTTCATAAGATGCAAATGCAATCGCTTATTACTGTCTACAGCATCCACTTACAGAGCAGACAATACTACTTTCCAAGCTGCCCTTCCAGACAAACTTACTCACTACCATAATACTGAATACTGGAAAGTAAAGTTATCACACTGGACCGAATCCATTAGGATGTTTCACTTTAGATTCAGTACATATCTAGCTCCAAGGAGCAGAACTTGAGCCAGAATAAAATGTAAGGTTCAAAATAGCCAAAATGTGCAACAAACATCGAACTAGACACTGTTCCAAGCTTTCCAAAATAAGACACCAAAACTCTGCTCAGTAGGAAACATCATATTTATGTGCAGCCTCTCATAAACATTAAATATTCCCATAAAGATAGTGGTAATGCATAAACCACGTTTTGCATACTACATTATTGATTTATAAAGACTGCCACGGAAACATAGAGACTACTTTGCTGTGTCCAAAATATGTGAACCAACTACGGACAGAAAAAAGGAAAATAACTTGACAGAAACTATCCAGTCATAAAAGGTTTGCAATCGTACACCTCGCAAAAAATAATTCTTATTAAACTCCAATCGAAATATCAAGTAGAAAAAAAACAACAAAACACAAAAGAAAGTTTCATTTATTCCCACCACCACAAAATCCCATCCTGTACCTCCACAGAAAATCACTGCTGTAATCGGAATCTCGATACAGGGTCATTTCAGCAAAATACAACAAATGTTACTGTTGTTTTTCGAAAACATCTGCTTTTGATTTATGATTGAAAGTATAAAACGTTTTGAAACGTTTAAATACTTGGGAGAGAAGCACGTCACCCCAAAACACCACTACCATTTTGGATGCAAACCTTGTAAACTCTTTTCTGCACGGACATTTCTTCCAAGTGTTTGTTTTCTTGTGCTAGTCCCACATTTTTGCTCTCTGACTGTTCTAACTCAATTTGCCATATTCATGCCAGCTTCACTTCATTGAACTGTAAGACAAAAGCTTTAACCATCTCACTAGCCGTGGCATTTTTAGGTCTCGCTGAGCCAAAGGCTCGAAGAGACATTTTGTATGTGGGATTTTCAAAGTGCTACCCACAGTCTTTTGGCTGGCCTAAACCTTGAGTGCACGATCACATGCACGTGCACAGCTGCTCCCACTCCCCCCTCCCTTCTCTATAGCTTTCTTTCACTTTAGCCGCTTTGACCCTTGCATTCCCCCTTCCCTTCTCACCCAGCCCTTTGATGCTCTGCTCAATTACTTTTACTTTCGCCGCTTTGATGTTTGATTTTTATTGCCTTTGTTTATGTGACGGAGATCCATTGCATTTGGCAGAACATTTCTGGGGCCGTATTGCATGAAATACACCAGGTGGCGCTAACGTGTTTTACAGAGCACCATACAGCATTTTGTTCTGCGTTAAAAAAAAGACGCTTTAGGAGCGGAAAGGAGCTATCCCTTTTACTTGTATTAAAATGTATTTTTAAAGGTGTCTCAAAGGATCCTGAACATAGTTTATACTAGCTCCAATACTGTCCGTATTTCACTCCTGATTGCACTGGCCTTCCAGGTCCTAAGACTCAGACTCATGATTTTACTGTTATTTCAAAACCAATCTAACATTTGTTTTGTTTTAGGTATTACCTTAGTAAAGCATACCTATGTGATCTTACTCTCCTTGGTCAGTGTTTTATTATGGATGACAAGATGTTTTCTCATTAGGACTCGCACCATAAGCCTCTTTCATTCCAAACATCTGGAAACGCATTCGCCTCTGTAACTATATAGTAATGGCTTTCAGTTACAGCTGGCGGAAATTATGCTACACACCTATTTATTGCCTTCACCAAACGATTCTGCTTTCACTGGTGTGACCATAACTTGCCAAAATATTTTACTGATGCTTTCGGCAGTGTCTCCACTTCTGTCTGATCACTCCTCAAATGACACCTTCCTTAATCCCACCCACAAGCAAGGTAAGCCACTCAATTTTATGCTAAGTTCAAACACTTTATCCAAATCCAAACCCATCATCGCTCCATCTGACATCACACATTTCACATGCAAATCAGTTCGCCTCCTTGTAGATCGCTCTCTCATGTACCCATCTGCTGTAGAAAACAGGACCCCACTGCTCTCACTGCTTTCCACGTGATCTTCATAAAGACCTCACTTCAGTCTTGTACTACAGATCATACAACTGCTTCATTATCCACCTTGTACCAAAGATAGGCCTCAGCCATGAATTACACTTGAAATAAGAGCGCATAACAGTAAATGAGGGCAGCAGTACATAAATGGCGAAAGCACATATTCACTGCTAACTTCTTGGTTAATAAGCAAGCCCTTCATACACTGCATAATGATCTAGGAGGTGTCAAATCTATCTATTTCCAGGACCTCATTACCTCACCATCCACAAGCGCTCTGTGCAAACCTTCAGCTCTTTACTCTCTCTATCATCTTCAATTATCAGTATTCTATTGTTCATCCTTACCTGCTCATGACTTCACCCTGCTACATCTGCTCCAAGATTAACACTATAATTAGTCCACAGTGCTCAAGTCCTCACTCGCCTCAACCCTGCGCAGTTACATTATTACGATTTAACACAACATCCTCCTAACAAACGTTTCCTCTTATGAAAGTAGCTAATCCACCCTGTGCCCCCCCCTGTAACCATTTCGTCCTCCCTTCATCAAATCTTTGCCTCTTTCATCCAACAGTTTCCCCTGCGTTTCCCTTCGCACAGACTGCCTGTCCTGTAACCGACTACTCAACCCTCTCCTGTGTTCGGGACCCTTCATTCCACTATCCTATCCTCTCCTCTGTTCTTGTCTATGCTCATACTCTTAGATCGTTCTGCCTCTCCTTTGATATTGCTGGTCACCCCACACTTTTCTCAATGAGCGCACGGGGCATTAGCTGGGTACCAGCCCTCATGCTCCTCAATAAGCAGCAGCAATCGTTGCAGTTTCACCAAGGTGAGTTTAGTAAAAGTTTATTTTACTTCTTTCGATAACTGGTGCCTTTCGCAAACAGAAAAGGTAATGACAATGTATGGCACATTACAAGATGGCATGTTTTAATACTAGGGCTTCTGATTATATGCATAACGTTTGATCTAGCAGACATGATTGAACATATGGTGAGACCCTTAAATGAAGGCTTAGGGCTCAAATCACAAAGGGACTAATATGCAATAAAGTTACGTGTCTCTTCACTCATGGCAGAATCTCCGCACTGCACTCACTGCAGTGCGCTGGACAGAGAGGCTGCCCAGAGTGCAGAGACTCCACACTTGTACCTTTACTACACGTAAGTCCCTTTGCAAATCAGACCCTTAACCTCTACCTCTTTGTGATTTTTAAAATAAAGAGAGGGAAGCATTTATAGTACAAATGGAAAACTCGTGTCTCTATTTACAATGCAGTTATTGGTTGTTTTTAACTGTCAAGAAAATAACACATTTGTTCTTAAACGACATCCATATCTTAAATCACACAATTTATGATTTTGACATTTGGAATTTCATGTCATACCCTTCACTTGTGCCCATTCCCGACATCTTATACCCTTGTTATCTAGCAGTGCTTTCAACACCACAGCCCATCAAATTCTGGACGGAACGGCCCTAAACGGTTTCGCCCATACCTCTTTAATCACACTCAAATGCCAACAAGCATTTGCATAGCCAATAGGTCTCGCCTTTGGGACCGTTTAAGTGTTTAGTTATCCAGCACAATATCCTTGGTGCAGTAACATTAACTGTTGCATGGCTAAACACTTATAAGGTCCCAAAGGCGAGACCTATTGGCTATGCCAATGCTTGTTTGGCTTTGCTGTGAAGCCTTTAGTGGGGTGACCTTCCCTTGGAGTGCCTCAACAATGTTATTAATCCCAACATCGACTTTTCGTCAGTGTCAACTGACAGGCTTGAGCTATACGGTGGATGATACCATACCATGAGGCTTGCCTAGTTTGTCTTGGACTTCTTCAACTGGAGGTAAGGTGAACAAGGTACAAAGGAGAAGAGGAATTGGGTATCATAAGCGTAGAGGTGATATGAGAAGTTGTACGAATGGAAGATGTTACAATAGAGGTTGGATTCTTTGAGAAAACAAGGACTTAGACTTGTGGGAGGTCCTCTGGCAGAGGGATAGGTGCTTCTTTGGGTCTCAAGTGACTGTGTGCTAGACACGTGATGCCTAATCACTGTACCGAAGAGAGTAGAATGCAAAACCGTACTAAAGGCAGCAGATGGGTTCAAAAGGATGAGGAAGTGTGAGTGATGTTTCTGTAGAGTATCTGGAAACCTGTTTGGAGTGGGTCGAGTACACTCAGGAGAAGTAAGAGTAAGCAATCAATTTTTTGTTGAGAGTTAGAACCACAGTAGAATTACTGGAATACGTTTCTCTGTGGTTCACCCTCTCTTAATTTACACCAGGACGTAGCATGCAAAAGTATGCTAAAGTCGCTAAGATTTCATGCCACAGGAAAGGACTCTAGAACTATCTTTTAATGCCTCAGTGGCATTTTGAACAAAGCCCCTACGACCACTAAGTAAAAATCGTACTTTCTCCAAACAACCAAGCGCGATCTTCCAATACATTTTAACACTTAAAAGAAAAACTACTTAAACATAAATGAACAATTACAAATTATTCTTCCCGTGATTATTGCTCATCATGGATCCAGACTAATTATAATGCCGCGCACTGGCAGGACTCTGAGACACTGCAGCCTACAGCCAAAGAGTACAGTGTGAGTTAATATAGTTGTAGTCTTTGGGGGGGTAAGAGGGGGGGAGACCTGCCGTTTCTTGTTAAGTACTGGATCAGCAAATTATACACTGCCCGTACAATGACATGCTGTGGAGAGAAAGCAACATGCTTTGGGGATAAATGTCAAGCAGCACTGAATAGTGACTGATGATAAACACAAACTGCTCATTAGGCTGAAAAGATTTTACGCAGCACAGCTGGTTCAAGCTACACCGTGAAGATTTGATCAATACAGTAATACCCACAGAATGATGTGGAAAGAAGACAGTGAAGAAGTTTTATAGATATCGAAAAAACATGGCATTAAGGTAGGTTTTATAGTTATGTGTTACTATTACATTTTACAAGTCCATGGGCTACAGCTGTTCAGATATTTTGTAGTCCAAGTCGGATACAGATGAGTTATCAAAGCCCTCTAAACATTAACTTCAAGAAATCCTCTTTCCAGAGAGATTTGATAGATATTAAGATGTAAACTGGAAGAATAATAGTGTAGTATAATCATACTCTTTCTGTAGCGCAAAAAGAGGGCTTTAACCAATTTATTGTGATGAAACTGGGGAGTACCTGAGGGGACAACACTGTCACACACTTTGCTTTTTCCCATTTGTATTACTCTCATGAAACTCTGTGATACATTCGGGTACTAGCCTTTTAAGCAAAACACACCTAAATTCTCCTAAAGATTTGGGGGCGGGGGGTGGGGCTGGATGCAGCAATTGACAATTTCAGAGAACACTTAGACAAGCAATAACAGTCTGAAACTTAACACAACAAGCATTTACAATGCAACGGTCTCGGCATTGTTAAAGTTAGAGCTATTGGCATTGCTCATGACATTATTTTTATGTTTTTGTTTTTAAAACATTTAAAGAAACGGCATTTATATTTACAATGTCAATAGCTTAATCAGTGTGTGTGTGTGTGTGTGTGTGTGTGTGTGTGTGTGTGTGTGTGTGGTCTCGCATTTGAAAGTGATTAAGCTATTGATATTGTAAATAACAATGCCGTTTCTTTAAATGTTTTAAAAACAAAAAACATAAAAATAATGTCATGAGCAATGCCAATAGCTCTATCTTTACCAATGCCGAGACCATTGCATTGTAAATGCTTGTTTTTTTAAAGAGGTGAATGAGCAACTGAAGCCAGGCTCAGCTCGAGTTCTCTTGCCGCTTCGAGCCCATTGGGAGCCGAGCTTGCATGTGGCTTCTGCCTGCCACCCGCCCTGTAACCTCGCGTGCCAAGAGATAGGAATTTAGAGGCTGAGTTTCACAATGCGAAATCAGAACGATTGAGATTAATCCCAGCTTCCCCGTTTGACGCAACTGGGTGATCCTGGGTAAATATTTCTCGTCTTTTATTTAATATCTTACGATGTTGCTCGACGTATAAAAAGAGTCTAGTAGCCCACATATAGGGTCCAGATGACAACTAACTTCCCACTTAAATCACTATTGGCATTGGCGCCCGGGACATGAATGTTTTTAACTTGGGGTTTAAAGGCTGTCTCTTTTGTAACTGCCTCTCAATGCAGTGATATGATGTCTCGTACTCATGCGAACCGCGTCGTGATAACGAAATACACGTTTTCGAATTTTAATCAGGCTTTTTCATGTTTTCATGATTTGTGTAGCACGGTTTACATGTGAACGTTTCAGGTCTGGGCTCGTGTGCCAGCTCTCGGAGCCAAGTCAGACGTTTGGCTCGGCTTTGGCTCGACTCTCCCCGTTAGCTTGTTGGCTCCACTCCGCCAACCTCTGTCTTCACCTGAACGTTCCAGGACACCCCGATTTTTGATTTATGGTGAAAAGGACGCATTGTTTTCCATTGCCAAGGCCTATGGCTTCACACCTGTGCGGGAATGGGCGTATGGGAACGAAATGGCACATCTCGAATGACTGACTGGTGGTTGTGCGGGCTGGTTGGCCTACAAACGTATATATGTACGTGTGGACCCGCCCATCCAGGCCCTCGAAGCAAAGTGGGGTGAGCGTCAGATATCTCATTTAATAAGGCAAGGGATCCAGGGGCCCGCCTGGGGCTCTGTATAACTCATAACTGCAGCCAGAAAGGGACGGCGGAGGAGGAAGGAGGGAGGTGGGGGGCGAAGGAAGAGGGGCCCTGCACTATGAATAGTGCTGCAGTGTTATGGCTGTGGATTGTAATGGGATCTCTACTTCTGCTCTATGGGAAAGGAGCTAAAAATAGCGCCGGTCGGTCTCGGAGGGCTGATCAGTCTGTGACAGTAACTGGAAGACACCGGAGCTCGGGCACAGCACTGCGGGGCTGCGCCGGGGGAAGCACAGCCTGTAGCGCCCGGTTTTTATTCGGTTGGGTATTTTAGCGGCGATACTTTAGCCCTGCTGCAGAGACGCCGGTCTAGGCGCGCGCTTCTATAAATAACGCCGGCGCGAGGCATGCACCATCCGAGGACCTGGAGGCCGGGGATGCGAGAAGATGTAGCCGGGATGAGGTGCCGGTGCATCCCAGCGGGTAACAGAGGGCGGAGGACAGCGGCCAGAAGGTACGGATCTCCGAATCAATGAGCTATGTTAACAAGGCAGAGAAAAAGGCAAGCACACCACTGCCTTTCTCCGAGGCAGAGCAGAAATGCCTCGGAGAAACGCAGTGGCGTTTTCGGATTCGGGGCGTGTTTTGCTTTTATCTCCTCTTGCCATTGGCTGGAGGAGATAATTAGACTTTCTGAAAAAAACACGCCCCCCGATCCGAAAAGGACGGGTCCTGATCGGAATGACGGACCTATTCTCCAATGGCTGGCCAGCATTCAAGAGGCCAGCCAATGGAGAACAGGGGAGAAGAGGGGCGGGTTCAAGCCCCTCTTCTCCAAGTCATTAAATCTCGGATCGAGACTGCGCAAGCGCAGCCTTCGAGCCGAGACCTAAAAACAGAAATTCTGCTCCTATATCAGTCTGGACTTATGATTTCCGGCCAATTATGTGGTCAAAGACCTGAGATTTACAAATGACTGAGTTATCACTGAACCTCAACTCCATTTAGGATTCAATTCGTGTTTCACTCGCCTTAGAGCCAGAGTGCAAATGTTATGCTTTTGCCCTAAATGAATGCCTTATTAACGCAGCTTAATACAGGTGAGTCTCAGAATTAGATAGACAGATGCCAATGTATTCAAAACCAAGCTGTCTGAGCCCATACGGTTGGGATTGTGGATAAGACACCATATAATCACAGCTGATACACTAGGTGTCAGTCCATGATGCAACAAAACATCAGGGTATAAGGCACTATGAGGTCAGACCTGCACTCCTAGTATCTAGGCTCTCAACTCTAAATGTTCTTGCTAACAAACTACGTTTTTACATAAAAACGCTCCTGTCCATTTCAGATTTTAAACATATTCCACCACAGTATGTTTATTCCATTTCAAATTGTCTCTCTATAGAGCAAGCTACAGAAAACTTCGCAACACACAAAATAATTAGCTCTAGTTACGTTAGCTAAACTATTACCAAGCTTTCTACAATGCCCAGAAGTATTTAGCCTTAAACTTTCTCCTAAATATTTAAAATAAATATTATTTGAAACTGAGCAGCAAAATGCATTAGTCCTGAAAAAAATGTAGGGGTGCACTCCCTAATTTTGCAATATTTCTTCACAATAAAGGATGAATGTAATGCTAGACTAACAGGGGCCTATGACAATTCATTAGTGTGGGAACCAGATAAATAGAAGTTTAAATTGGAAAACTGGTGACCATGCAGGATTACAGACATGGCACAAAGCTCATGCAAGGGATGGTGCATCCATGTGTCCCACTGTTTTTGTACGGTTACCTTTATTCTGGAATCCTACTCAATTCATTCAAATTATTTGTGCAAGAAGAGAAAGAGATGGCTATACCCTAGACCATAGGTCTTCAAACTGTGGGGCGCGCCCCCCATGGGGGGGGGGGGGGGGGGCGCAGCATCCCCTCATGGGGGTGCGCGCATTCCACCCCACCACTTAACCTTCCATTATCCTTCCAGGCCCATTAGGCTGCGTGTCTCAGTCCGAGCAGCTGTTGCAGCTCGGGCTGCTGGGGGCTCGTCAGGGCAGTGTCTGGAGTCTTATCTCCAGCACGCCCGAGCTTTTCACAGGTCTTTAAAGACCATTTGCAACCCATGTATATCTTGGAAACGGAGCACAAAGCCAAACAAAAGCTCAAAGCAAGCACAAAAGAGCACAAACTAGTCCAAAAGGTCAAAGAATCGTACAAATAACACAAAACGGCACAAACAAGCAGAACATAGCAAAAAGGAAAAAGAAAGGAGCAAAAAATGCACATCCCGAGTGTGACCCGTTTTATGCTGTCTCGATAGGGAAATTCAGTATAGTTAATGGCTACTAAACTGATCAGGTTTTTTAGGTCTCGCCTGACCCAGCGTATGCGCTGGTCTGGCGAGACTTATTGAGAGGGCTCCAAAAAGTGCTACCAGGCCAGCCTAGAGCTACAGTGCTTTACCGCAATTACTTTCACTTTCGCAGCAGCACGGCCGCTTTGATGTTTCATCGTGATCGCGATCACTTTCACTTTCGCGGTCTCGCTTTTGCGACCTTATAAGTATTTAGTTATGCAACTGTTGCATGGCTAAACACTTATAAGATCCCAAAGGCGAGACCTAATGGCTAGGCCAATGCTTGTTTAAATATGCTTGGGGTAGTCTGAATCGAAAACGGACCTATTGATAGCGAACCATTTAAACTTTCCTGTTACATTTGAATGGCATTCATAACTTCCTAAGCTCCGGTCATAAAAGGTATGATTACAAAGTACTTCAAACTTTGCTAATGAAACAGCACTTCTTCTGTTGCCTTTTGCCTCGTGGTTGCTGAATTTGACATCTGGTTGCTGCTTTTCGCCTCTCTCTTGAATCCCATTTTACTGCAAGGAATTTTCAATGTTTGTATCTTTCCTGAAGATTCCATTCTCTGGCAGGTAAGAGTGAAGAGCTTTTTGTTTTATTTATTTAAAGCTTCACTCCTTTCCCCTTTGTCCCACTACTAGTGGGAACACTGGAGGCTTCAAGGAGGAGCGGATCTGGAGATAATGCCATGGGTGCTGACTTTGGTTCTGGGGACCCAGGTTCGAGTCCTGGCATAGGCTCAACATCATGTGATCCTGGGCAAAATCACTTAATTTACCAGTGACTAATGAAAAATGAATTTGACCTTGATTAATGTCGCTGGTGCTTGTTTGACATGGTCCAATCCCTAGAGCTGAGCCCACAAGCCTAATATAACAAATATTGTGAAGTATGCCTACCATCTGTCCTCACTTCTTTCGTAGACCAAATTTAAATGCTTTCTTGTGCAGCTATTTCTTAAGCTTTCAAAGGCGATCTTCTTTATAAACCAACTATGGAAACACATTGACTCTTGATGCTGCTAGAGAATAAAGATGTATATATCCTCTTGAATCACTTGTATCACATGTGTAGGATGTAAATGTCCCCTAGGCCGTCTTGGAAAACTGTGGCTGGGCTCCTACTGGCACGGCAACACCTGGCCATACTCCACATAATCATGGATTTTTCAATCGTGTCAGAAAGCATGTTTTGTGGATCCCCTTTTTCTGATATCTTGTATAGGGCAAGGATGTGGTGCAAGAGCCAGAGCTGAAGACTGTGGAGCTGGGGAACCAGGTTCAATTCTTGGTGTCTGCTCAACATCCTGTGATTCTGGGTAAATCACTTAATCTCCCTGTGCTTACAAAAAATGAATGTGTGCTTGTGTAATGTAAAAGATGCTCCTGTAAGGCGCTCCAATACCTTTGGGTCATGTTCGCACTATATAAAACAGCAAAAATATATTACAAAATGTTGTGAGCACTTCCGTTTCCGGGTACTGCTCAAAATTGGAAGTGGAGCACAACCTAAGGATGGCAGAAGCAAGAATCCATCCACACATTGACTGTCTGTGGAGAAAAACAGGCACACCCCTCACCTGTGTTTTGGGAGTGTTTTTACTGATCTATCCTAAATATTGTGTTTTATGTGAAAAATAAAGCACCAATGTAATTTTTTTGGGCTATTGTTTTCTTGGAGACTTTTCATTTGAACTTTACAATAAGCACAAGCACTACAAAAACTTCAGTTTACTAAACACTCTTACTTTATTTAATATTATTTGCCCTATACCACCAGGGCTCTGCAGGAGGGAATGGCCATCAATGACGCAGAGTACCAGCTTCCAGATCCAGAACTTTTTTGTCTGGGGGAGGGGGGGGGGAAGAGATTAGGCTCGACGTGTAAAAAGGTTTAGATGGGGGGCTCAGCCGACAAAAGTTTGAAGACCTCTGCCCTAGACCATACCCTGCTCAATGCTTGGCATTAGGCCAAAGCTGAAGCACTTGCCAAATAAATGTTGTTGTCGAATAGCAAGTAACCTGGTCTGTGCTAACTCTTTCAAATAAAAATAAATAAACAAACCTCAACTTTACTAAACCAAAAGGATGTAGACAATATTCACTAAGAGCCTACCATGACCATTAATGTTCTGTAGTAAGCCATTCAAGAAGTGCTAAATAGACCCCAAATGTCCAAGTGGCATATGGGCCGGATTTGGGGCTGGTGACCTTCCAGTGGCTTGCACCTAGTCCAAGTAGTGACCCTTATTCTAGTCAGGGTAAGAGGATTAGATAATTAAAATTACCCCTGCTCACTCCCTTGATAGCTTTGCACGAGCTGTCAGGCTTTTCTCAGAGGCAATGTGTCAAACATTTGTACATAAACACCCAGTAAGACGGTGAAAACTGTACAAATGGACACCACACCAATGTAGAAAATTAACCACATTTTATCAGTAAACAAGACCAATCGACAAAAATCCAACATACACAAGCAAAGATATCACTTTTAGACGGTTCAAACAGTGCAATTTATAGAAAACTATAAATTTATCACTTTTTAGTGCCAAGTACCTGGGATGTGTCAAAATCAAAAAATGGAAGCAGGGGAGATGAGGCACTGAAAACAAAGCCATGTGTCGATTTATTACTCAGCAGAGGCGGTGCGTCAATTCCTTGCTGCAGTGCAGAGGAGGTGATGCATCAATTTCTTGCTGTCTAGGAATGTGATGCATCGGTTCCTTACTGCTGGGTAATTTCAATGAAGACTTGCCGCACAGGTGCGATGTGTGGAAAATCTGTTCACACTTGCTTGATGCGGCAGTGGCAAAACACTTGAGGTGTCGATTTCCCAGCTGCGATGTAGGTGATGTGTCAAAACTTTAACCGCAAAGCAGGGCCTGTGTTGGAGCCAGTGCCTTGAACGTCTGGGACAAGGTGTTCAGGACTCAGGCTGCGGCAATCTTCTGGCCGTACGGCGGGTGCTGCGGCGATTCTTCTGCCACACTGCAGCAATGAGTTGGCTTCTCAACCGCAAGGCAAGATTGTGGCGGGAAAAACAGGCACTGAAGGTTGATGCATGGATTTTCTTCTCTTCTTGCAGCAGAAGTCACCTCCAAGGGACACAACTGGAATTGACACCACAGACATCCCAGCAGAAGAGTTCAGGGGCTGCAGATGAAGTCTTTGATGACCCTGAGACTTCCTAACAAGAGGCAAGTACACACAAGCCCTTGGAGAACCTTGGCAAGCAGGATGATGAAAACAAAGTCCAGTCCTTTCGCTTTCCAAGACAGAAACAGCAAGCAGTAGGTCAGCACAACACAGCAACAAGCAGAGTGGCAGTTCCCCTCCTACAGCTTCTCCAGTCCTTCTTCATGGCAGAATCTCCTCTTTGTCCAGAAGTGCTCTAATACGTGGGCTTACAGCTCCAGTACTTATACCAGTTTCTGCCTTTGAAGTAGGCAAACTTCAAAGGATAGTCTTTGTAGTGAACAAAACTCTGCCTTTCTCTGACCTGGCCCCAGACCCACTACGGGGGGTGGAGACAGCTTTGTGAGTACAGGCATAGCCTTATTCAGGTGTCAGTGACAACTCCTCCCACTACTCTAGGTCAGGAAGTCCCATTAGCCTGGTGATGGGTCATCAGGATTTGCAGGGCACACCTCATCTCCCGTTGGGTGAATGTCTACAGTGAATGAACAAACAGCCCAGCAGTCAGACTAAACCAGATGTGGTTTCCACAGGCAGTCACAGAACGGTAAAGCAAGAACATGCCACTTTCTAAAAGTGGCATTTGCAAATACGCAATTTAAAAAACAGCTTTACTAAAATATGTATTTGTAAAGTCTGAGTTCAAGGAACTCAAACTCCAAATCTCCATCTTTTCCCAATTGCAACTTACACTTGTATGATGTTACATGCCAGCTTTAAAGATAACCTATAGGAGAGATATTCCTTGCAATAGTGGCAAACAAAATTGGCAGTATTTCACTATCAGGACACACCAGTGCATGTCCTACCTTTCACATACACTGCATCCTGCCCATGGGGGCTACCTTGAGCATACTTTAGGGGTGCCTTACAAAAAGGGACGGTTTGGGCCTTTCAAGTGGGTGCACTTGCCAGGCCGACATGACAGTTTAAAACTGTACTCACAGACATTGCAGTGGCAGGCCTCAGACAGGTTTACAGGGCTGCTCATGCGGGCTGCACAATCAGTGCTGCAGGCCCACAAGTAGCATTTGAATTACAGCCCCTGGGCACATATAGTGCACTGTACTAGGGACATACCAGTAAATCAGATATGCCAATCATAAATCACCAATCATAATTACAGTGTACACCGGGAGCACTTGCACTTTTGCACTGATCAACAGTGGTAAAGTGTCCAGAGTCCTAAAACTAGCAATAACGAAATGCAGCCCACAGTCAGAAGCACTTAAGACTGGGGAACAACACGCCAAAGATGCCAGGTCTAACAGGTCCCAAATAAACCCCCAGGTTGAATCACTCTTTTCTCCTTTTTGCAAATGATTGGCATGAAGTTGGATACAAATTGTTCATCACAGAACCTCTATTGTACATGCCAGTTGGTCATGTTCAGGCAAGCTTGTTGAAAAAAGATTTTGAAAGGAAATGGGCGTCTGACATTGTGCAGGGTGCATCGACCACCCACATGCATTTTCTGCCATACCTTACTGCTTCTATGCTTGTTGGATACAACTGGAGCATTGAATTTGAACCACAGGGACAGCACTGCTAGAGCCAATAAACCCTGCCAGCCCACTTCAACGCATTAGAGACTGCAAGAACGATTTCCATATGTTGCTGTGACTTCTGGTAGTATAGTTTTAAATGCTGGCAATTGCAACTGATAATGTCCGCCAAAGGAATTTTTTCTAAGGACGATGATGCACAACACAACATATCAAAAATAAAATAAATTAAGTAAGGACAGACTCGGTAAGTGAGTTCCAGGCCAGAATTTGAAAATGTTGAGAAATATATCACAAAAATTCTAAAGGGTTGAATACAGAATTTCTACTGTGCAAATGCACAAGCCATTGCCATCACGGCTCTCAGTAATAGGGCAATAGAGAACAGCCAACAAAATAAAAAATATTTCTTGTCCCAAATGAGCTGCAAAATCAGTAAGAAATCAAACAGCATCGGAAAGTCCACATGAGAGTTCTGCCTAACCCCCCCCAAAATCGAAGGTTTAGGAAATCTTCTACGCGAACATTGAAAGTGCAGGTTCATCAAGGTGGGATAAAAAAAAATGCAACTTCAGCAAATCAGAGCACAGAATTATTACGCATCAAACTGCTTTAACAGCTAAGCACTATCTGACTACATGAATATTGATTAAGGAAGAGGGGGCTGAAAGTATCCAGAGAAAGTGGGACAAACGAATTACAAAACAGTGAATCACTGTGAGGTAAGAGATCTTGAATTTTGTATCATTGCTGCACCCATTTTCGAAAGAATTCTTTGAGAACAACATCATTTGGAAATAAACAAAAGTGACTTTGCTGAACGTGCAGAGTGATACATCCATTTCGAACAAGATGCCGTTGAGGCATAGTTGGCATAAAACCAGTAAAGACACTTGAACAGGTCACAGCAAAATAGTTTCGAAGGCAAAAGACTCCATAAATGTATACATTTGAATTCAAGTGTAGATCCATATGCTGTACGTTAATAATGCACAATTTTAATAAATGCACAAGATCTCCCATAGTCGCTCCAGGGCCGATGCCGATGCAGATTATGCACAGACATTCCCAGGACTAGGAGATGCTGGCCAGTCTCCTGAATTGCTGCCATAAAAATCTGACTTAATTTAAATTCCGTCATAATTTCCCTCTCGTTGGTCCGTGCCCCTAGGGACTTTCCACTCCGCACCATGGGAACCCCAGCCAATGCAGCACGGGCTTTAAATAATTTAGAGCATTAGCTTCAAGACGCTAGTATTAAATCTCAAACTCCTACATCTGATATAGCACCTGAAAAAGCCTGAGAGATCAAAGGCATACTGGTCAAAAGTTTGCATTCTGCAGCACACACAGAAGGAGTAAAATGCCATTAATTCTTTTTTATGTGCAAGAAGGTGTCCCTTGGTGAAAGGGTGCCTGCGTTGGTGCGAAGCAGCTTTTTTAGCGGCAGCACAGGGGTGAGCACGGGGATGTGCCATATTCTTGTTAATACAGCACTTCCCTGTGTTTTCTGGAATGACGTAGCTCGGTGCAGCACATTTGCTTGCAGCGCCATGCCCCTTTTCTAAGGACATCCAGTGGAACTATCCATAACATGCGTTCTAAGAAAGCTTATTTATGGAGCCAGACATTCATACCCCTTAAAACCGCTTCCAACCTCGCACACACTTAAGGTGAGCGAAAGCTCAAAATGCACCTGTCCCCTCTAGGTCACCCCTTATGGAATTACTTGCAACACAACCACTTCAACCTTAGCTTGGCTCTACCCCCAGGGGTTCTCAATCTGGGAACACTACAAGACGAACACATTTCAGGCTGAGATCTTAGTTAGTGAGAAACATCAATCGGAAGATGATGGCAATTTGTGTAAAGTTCTGCACAATCTGGAAAACAATGAATTCACATTCAAGGAAAGCAAGTGTTTATTTAGTGATGATGAAGTGAAATACATGGGCTGAACTACGGTATTAGGCCTTAGAAACACGATTTCTCTGTCATACTGAATACGCCATCCATACCCAACAACCAGGGAACAATTAGAATGTTTCCATATTTTGACTGAATTATATGCTAAATTTGTTAAAAACTTTAACGAGACTGGACCATTGATAATTTTACAGAAGAAAACCAAAAATATGTTTGTGGTAAGGCCATCAGAATAGTGCATTCCAGTCAATTAAGAATGATACTATAAACGTTTCACTTCTGAAATCTTTTGAGACTGTGTGAAAATATGTAATTTCTGTCACTTGCAGCAGATTTGTAAAAGAATGGTAACAAGGAATGGGGGAGGTAGTTTGTATCGAAAGCGCGAAGGGCTGCAAAAAGAAACAATTCTATTACAGGACCGAGGCTTCGGATTATGCTTCTCTTTCTTTTATTTGCTACTCACAGCAGCCAATAAAAATCTTTTTGTAGGCAAATAAAACTACATTTCCCATGATGCTCGTCTATACATCACATCCTGTATAGCCCTATAAGAGCCACCGCATCCTTTTTCTGCTCCTCTTTCTTTGCTGCTCACGCAGGAAGTTAAGTGCTTTGATCACTAGTATTGAATTTCTTTATATACATTGTTTTTATGCTAATTGGCGCGCGCTGCTTTTTATTACTCAAATGCACTACGCGCTTTGTCTTAAATTGCTGTGTCTGTTCACATTATGGCCTTCTCCATGTGGCTTTGCGGCGACTCTGTAGCCTGAAGTGGTCCCCGTTGGGACCGGAGCACTCTATTCAGACTTTAGTTCATTTGGGCTTTCAGGACAAGACTCCCGTTGGGGGCCGGGGTTGTCCTCTGCGTTCGGCAGCATGTAACCTCCGAGATAGCATCTTTCCTTTTTTCTGCCTGACTGATACGGACAGCGCGTCCCCCTCGGCCGACCTCCTGTAAGCTCCCGCTTGGAGCACTATGTCGCGCTGCATTGGGCAGCGATCATTACATAATTACATTTCCCGCATAGGTTGGGCTAGTTCTGCTTATTTTTCCTGACTAGGTCGGGATGGTTTAGGGACATCGCAGCCCGCTCGGCCGATCTCCTGCAAGCTCCCGCTTGGAGCACTGCTGTCGCGCTGCATTTCGCAGCGATCATTAAATACTTATTTTTTCCCGCTTAGGATGGTATGGTTATGCTTTGGCAGCAATTATTAAATAATTATTTTCCTGCACAGGTCGAGTTGGATACGGTCCTCCTCTTTCAGGCTCCCCCTTGGGGCCCTGGTATCGCGCCGTTTTCTTCCAAGCGATTATTAATGATAATATGCACGGAGGCTCCCCCGATTAGCCGGACGTGCCCAGGGCCTGCTTATTCCCAAGTCCCGACGTGTAGCCCAAGTGGGCTACTTTCCGGTAGACTTGGGCTGCATAGTCTACGGCACTTAATTATAACTAATGGTGTTTTACTTCGGCCTAGTTGAGGTCGAAACCCTGATATGATCGTTGTTGCCCACTCGGGCGTCATGCTTGCAGGCATTACGTTTTGTTGGGGTTTAAATTCATGACTCCACTGCGAAGGTTTATGTGTGCGCTATAGCGCTAAGTACTTCAATCCAGGCGCATCCTAGACGCTCCCGTGGGAGCGGAGATGTAAAATGCCATTACGCAGACTTGACCCGGCTGGGCACAGATTCAAGACACTCTCCCGAGCGGAGATAGCGCGTTATTGTTGACAGCGTTGCTAATGATATAAGTTAACAACAAGAGAGAGAGGGAAGCTACTGGAGCCACTCTTAATCCCCCTGGGCTATAGTAGTTAAACAACAAAAGAGTGTATAGTGGATTCTGGTACCTATGTACCAGAATCCACTATGCTCTGTGTACTAATGTCCAATAATATTCAAGGAAAGCCCAGTCTATGAAATATTCTAAAGGGATTACACACCATAATTTTATATATGTATATGTATTTATATATACCCCTCCGAAATTTTTTGACCACATAAGGGCGATCACAAGCATTGTCTTGTGTCAAAAAATTTCCTTGAATATTATTGGACATTAGTACACAGAGCATAGTGGATTCTGGTACATAGGTTGGAACCTCTGCACCCTCATGTGGCGTACCCGTTAATGGGCACTTGTTCGTTATTTCAATTTCTCGATCCAAAGATACGTTTTGGTATGTTTTACCTAATCATTCCTCATTAATCTTGGATTAAACCTGCCATATACAGAGGGGATCGGCATGACTTACTACTCACCTCACATTTCACAATGTTCATTTTTGGTATCTGAGATCATACAATGGTATTATTCTTTTTTGGCACGAGATTATGTACGCTAACTTTATCGAAAATGAAATGTTATGCCACACTGCATTATATGATACCAACGATACGTTGTATGACATGTGGGGAATCGCATGACGTCTGTAACTATTGGAGTACAACCAATTCAATATGGCTGCGATCTTTTCGCCGTTGTGATTCGGGCTGAAATGTGTTCGTATACCTATTTGGGATTGAACCTGTTATTTAAGTGCAGAGGAGATGTGTGATACGTATCATGTACCTTATATTTTCCACGTTACATATGGGAGGTAATCCTATGGAACTATTTTCTCTTGGTGCGAGTTATTTAAACAAATGCAAAAAAACTATTTCAAAAAACTTTATTGAAAATGAAATGTAAATTTATGCATATATGGTATATACAAAATACATAGGATATGATGCAAGATATGTGGACATCCATAGGACATATGCAGTATAACCATTTCAATATGGCCGCGATATTTTCACCTAATTGATTGCATTTATTTTCACCGAGAGGCTGTCATTTGTGTTTACTACCCCATGAATAACGATCAGTGTACAAAATGGTGACAATTGTGTGCATTTCCATCGTGTGAACAAGGCTGTTTAGCCGAAACGCGTAGCGTGGAAATAAACGTCCTATTTATCATTTACTCTGGAGCCTGAGAGTGTATTATTATCGCATATTGACGGACTGAATATTGGAATACCGGGTGCTCAGAACATAAAATGAGAGACGATATGATGTCACGCTTAAAGAAAGAAGAAGAAATTATCAAACAACGTAAAGCTTTTACATTTCAGCGAGACAAAAACGATTATGAGCAGGGCCAAATATTTACTTTCTCGAGGAAATTTTATGCGGCAAAAGCAGCTACCAAAGCAAATAAATATCGTAGTAAAACCATAGGACCATCAGGAATAAGCAATGAAATACAGGCCGCATCGTCTTTGTCAGATTTAAGTTCAGCCGTGGAAATGGATACTGAAACAATGCCTTCGACATCAGGTAGCACAAAATTGCCAAGACGAAAACACACTTTGGTAGAAGAACTTAATTTAAGAAAGGAGCGGCACCAAACCCTTCGTCCCAGGAAACAAAACTCCTATCAAAACAAAGGAGAAACGCCAAGCACCGCGACCGCAGAAAGAAACGGCGACAATACACCAAAATACAAAAACAACAAGAAAACGACCAGAAAGGATTGGCGCAACAACAAATAGTTTATCCATTGTTGAATGAAAACATGGTCATCGACTTAGCAAATGTAAATTTAGATCTTGCAGAAAAACAGCTCTTGGCATTAGGATTAACATACTGTGCGGAAAGTAACTTCAATTACCCTCAAACACGAGCAGATATTTACAAATATATTAGGAAAATCAAACTTCAAAAATTCCATTTAATGAATGCTCGCAAAACATCAACATTTTCATCAACAACGGGGCTCTCAAGTGAAATAACTGCACTAACAGTGGCGGACATCAACACACCATCAGATATGAATAGACTAGCCAATGATGATGACGAAATGGATAAGGACTATAATAATTCCACACAACAAACCAGAGATCTTATTGGTATTAACATCAATACTGCTCCAACAACACATTTTAAACCTAAATCAAAGTTCGTACCAGTAATGACTCGTGATTCAATTGACACGTTTAATGAAACAATAACAACTGAAATTAGAAAATTAAACATCAAAATACAAAAGCAGAGACATAGATATAATCCTCGATTGCAAAAATATCATAAGCTTATGAAAAAGCTACAAGACAATGACTCCATTGTAATACGCAACTCCGATAAGGGAGGAAATGTGGTCATATGGCCAAAAAGTCAATATATGGAAGAAGCCCTCCGACAATTGGGGGTTAGAGACTGTTACAAAATAAGTTCCAGAGGTATAATTAAATCAATACAGGAGGAATTATGTAACAAACTCGTGGCATGGAAAAGCAGGGGGTTGATGAGTCAAGACAAATTCAAATTCATGAAAAAGGACTATCCCATAATGCCAGTCATTTACTTTATCCCACAAATTCACAAGGACAGACTTCGACCTCCGGGAAGACCGATAATTTCAGCCAACCAAAGCCTAATGGAAAATGTAACAATTTATATAGACTCGTTGCTCCAACAACATGTAAGGACACTCCCATCATATATACACGATACAACGGATTTCCTGAGGAAAATACATGAAATTGAATGGCGAGAAGATTATCTTATAATTTCCATGGATGTTTCCAATCTATATACATCGATTCATCATAGAGATGGGATAAGAGCACTAGAGTACTATCTAAACATGAGACCTATTGAATTTTACTCACACAACAAAATGCTTTTAGACCTTACCAAGTTCTGCTTGAATAATAACTATTTTATGTTTCAACATCAAATATACCACCAGGAGAGAGGCGTAGCAATGGGCGCGAGTTTTTCCGCCCAGCTACGCCTGTCTCCATATGGGATGGTGGGAAGAGAGGATTGTCAGAACACAATACATCAATGAATGGTCTAATAATGTTGTGAAATGGATCAGATATATAGACAATTTGTTTATTGTATGGAGAGGAGACAAACAAAGGGCAGAGAACCTAATTAACAGTTTAAATGTTAATGATTTAAATTTGAACTTCACATATGAAATTAATGCAAACAGTATTTGCTTTTTAGATGGAGAGACATATATTCAAGATAATAACATACAAACACGTCTCCACCGCAAACTTACAGCTGGCAATACGATATTACACTCTAGTAGTTTCCACCCCAAACACAACATTAGCAGTATTCCTTATGGTGAGCTCTTAAGAATACGTAGGATCTGTAGTTCTGATGATGATCTATTCTTAGCACAAAAAAGCTGTAAACAGCGCTTTTGTGCCAGAGGTTACTCTGAACGCAGCCATACAACGAACTAAGGCTCAACCACATGAAGACATACTATTCAAACCAAGCAAGAGCAAATTAAAGCGAAATACAAAAAGTGAGGAAACTACAAGCAGTCCAAGTCTAATTCTAACCTACAGTAAACAAAGGGATAACATTAGACAGATCATCAAAAAGAACTGGCACATGATCCTTTGTGACCCCATAATAGGGGAAACAATGTCTTTAACACCTACAGTCACTTTCAGAAAAGCACCTAGTACAAGTGACTATTTAGTAAGCAGTAGCCCTGAACGGTCTAAAAACACTAGTTGGCTTAGCAAACGCAAAGGTTTTGTCAGATGCACGACCTGTAAGGCCTGTTAATATGGGGAGAATAAAACATCCTACAACACAGGCTTTAGTGACAAACCGACTACAATAAACAAGTTTCTAACATGCAAATCTAAGTTTTCAGTATACGTATTAGAGTGCATCTGTGGATTAAAATACTTGGGAAGTACCCGCCTCCCAGTGCACAAGAGAATATTACAACACCTAAGGGCCATCACAAATAATGATAGTTCATATCCGGTGGCCCGTCATGTCAACGAGACTTATAACAAAAATCTGTCAGAGTTGAAATACTAAGTAATAGATAACGTTCCCCCTCTTCGCAGAGAAACAAAATTGATATTGGAATTAGACAGTAAACACCCACATGGGTTAAACACAACGGAAGACCTGCATACATGGCTGTAATCATAGGTAGTGACCATACAAATATGAATACAATACATTTATAATTTTTTCTAAAAATCCTCCCTCCCACAAAAGTTTCCTGATCAGTGTTCATTGGCTCATAACACTTTGATATCATTTTTACACACACGGTGACATTCTAGCATACGTTTTAATTATTGTGCGGATCAGCACATAACACTTTGGCACTTTATTGCACTAATTTGCACTTTATCATTGTACTGTATAGGGGGTTGCGAAAATAATATATTTATGACAGCAAGGATCTGAGTTTCAAATAGGTTGCTAGCATAGAAAAGCATGACACAATGTTTTAAGATACAGTCCATATTGGGGACAGAAAGTCATATTTATAAATAATGATTTTATTATGTGTGCAATTAGGAATTATTTTTAATTGGTATTTATACAATTATTTATTTGCGTATTTGCACACTAAATGACACCGCTAATATCAACCATGTATAAATGAGATACATTAATTTCATGATTGCTAAACGACAAAGTATTATTTATATGGTTAATAACCAGAAGTGTGATAAAATCAAGTAACGGTGTTATCTATGTATGTCTGTACATTGTAAATACGCCGTATTTTACGATATATTGCTATGCTTAACATTTGATTACAAAATTCAAACTACTATTCATGTTTGCAACGCAGTACTGAGATATGCTCCAGCATTATGTTGAAAGTATGTTTTTTATGTTCATTGCACTTATGAAGCACGTTGTCACTTTAAAAACGGGAGAAACCACTCGGCGCGTCATGTGATCAAGGGCTCTTTGAAGCCCGAAACGAGTCATGGCGGCCACTGCACAAATAAAATAACAAGGCACAGAGGAAGTGGTTTCCATTTCGTTTTTCTTTGGTGAATCAAGAAAAGGAGTATTCAAAAATATATAAATAAAAGATTCCCATTTAGGAGAGCCCGCGCAGTTAGCTAAAAAAATTCGTTTTTAATCACGAAGCTGCAGCATACTGGGTGGAAGTCAGTTCCAAAATCACAAAGCCTGACGCGTTTCATGCTTCACACAGCATTTCTTCAGAGGCATAAGTCCTTGACACGTGAAGCACATCGGCATTTCTAATATACTCACACCAGCTGCCCCAGTGGGCGTTGGCTCTAGCTGAGCCTGCTGGTTCTTGTAGTGCCATCAGTGAAACTCCAGTGAGTTGCTTTACACGTGTAAAATTAAGACAATAAAAAAACCACAGTGGGCCTGGAAAAGAGTTCCGCTCTCACCATGTTGCACCTTATGACTTCCCAAAACGGCCTCACTGCCCTTTGTGCTGACTGTCGGTTGACTGCAGGGTGGTCCATATATTTCCATGGCAGGGCTTCTCCCACGACCAGGACCAGCCGTAAACAGAGAAGATTCCCATTTAGGAGAGCCCACGCAGTTAGCTAGAGCCAACGCCCACTGGGGCAGCTGGTGTGAGTATATTAGTAATGCCGATGTGCTTCACGTGTCAAGGACTTATGCCTCTGAAGAAATGCTGTGTGAAGCATGAAACGCGTCAGGCTGTGTGATTTTGGAACTGACTTCCACCCAGTATGCTGCAGCTTCCCGATTAAAAACGAAATTTTTTAGCTAACTGCGTGGGCTCTCCTAAATGGGAATCTTCTCTGTTTGGATGGATGGATATATATTTATTTTTTAGCTATGCACATCGCATGCGTCTCCTATTTGCTCCGAGGCTCATAATGCCTCGTACCTTACACGGAGCACTTTTTTCCCTTTTACGCCTTCCAGGCTGCAACAATAGACTGGCCCTCGGAGTGTGCACACGCTCCAGATATCTATATATGGCTCTTACGCCCTCGTGGGCTGAAACAACTTGGACTACAGCTTTCCTGAGGAGCTAGATACATTCTTCTTCATTTTTGTGTGCATAGGGTTGGCTCCCTCTCTACTCCTCCGTGATTCTGTGCTTTGCACTACAATATTGCATGTAGACACCCTTAAGCATGGAATAGGTGAAATACAAGGAGGATGTGATTTATTCTGAGCGCTGAAAAGCCCCTAGAAGAACTTTGTTGACGCTCAGGATATCCCCATCCTAGAGTCGGTCACCAGGGCCTCAGAAATTACAGTCTCTAACACTGTGTAGCAAGCCTGGTTTGCCACCTTCATTTTGTTGACTGATACAAATCCCTGGGCATGGATTTTTTCCCTTCTTTTTTGCCCCAACGGACATCAGTGCACGCACGTGCGTTCAACAGGGCTCCGCCCTGAAGGGCGTATTAGAAGATGATTAGGGTGCTACGGCCAGATATTCCAATTACGGTGGCGGAGTCGCCCGACGTACACGCCACCCTCCTTCTTATTAGTTGTGAAGATCACAAAAAAAGGGTTTTTGACCAGGCAAGGTTGCCTGGACAAACACTTATTTATGGGGCCTTTAGCATCATGAGAAGCGCCATCTGCGCCATCTCTCCCGAGTGATGCACATCCTTTCCAGAGGATTTTCTTCACGATGCCAGTCCTCCATGGACTATTTAGTGATTCCTACTAGAGTTTATCAACTCCCTTTCCAATTTTCACCTACTCTCTAGTGCTTCATCATACGACTACATTCGGGGATTGCTCCCTTAGGGGTATAGGGCGGCCTTCGGTTTGTGTTTATCGGGACGTATATATATATATATATATTCATTTTGATACAGACATGGGTCTTGGCCTCGCAAATTTCCTGACGTCAGATTTCCTCTTCAGCCTCCCTTCCCTTCGGGTAGGCAATGTGTAATGGTCGGTCCAAATTATAATCAGTATCTTTGTATTTTGGGTTAGAACTTTCCAGAATTATCTCATTCCTTTGTCCATCTCGGACGGTGGACTTCTGATTTGATTATAACTTGCCATAGTAATGGTGACATTGGCATCTCACAGATCTGTGACACTTCCGACCCAACATACGATGCGGCACCGAAGCCTAGTGGATAAGGTTGCAGACTCCTAACCCAAAGGTCATAGGTTCAATTCCAGAATTTCAATATTTGAGCAATGAGAACCATCAACAAGTTAGAAGGTATGAGGTCATTTTTCCTAGTGGAGATGGTGAAGGACTTCGGGCCTTCTGCCTCAAGGCACCAGAGTTAGGTCATTGCAGAAGACATTCCACAACAATAGCATTCTGTTACACTAGTACCCCAGGTAGCTCCGACATTACAGTACTTTATCAGTCTCGACCAAATGAAATTTCAGTGGTTGTTGATTTCAAGGTCCTTGTCCAATAGCCCTTTTAGCGTCAAGATTAATTCATCACTTTCAACTGTTTTCACCTGGAGATGGGATCCATTGGAAAACAGTTGTAGGTCCTGTTTCACGTCTGTCAGTAGGACTGATCTATGTTTCCATCAGTTCGTTCCAATTGTCAGGGAGCGGATACGAATATCACGTCAAAAGCGGAAGCGATCTTAGCATCACCCTTATAGAAATCCCCTTCTTGGTTTCCAGTACTCCTTGAGACGGGATACGACCTGCTCGGAGTGCTCCGTATCTCTCAATCGCCCGATGGCGATTGACAGTTATTCTTTATGGCATAGTGTTTTTTTCCGGCACCAAGGGAACTGGCTGGGAGTCGGACGCGCTGCAGGCGTTCATTTCATAAACCTGGGTCTTTCCAATCACACAGGATACTCTTCAACATGAGAAGGCTGGGTTCGTTGGTAAGCATCCGATGGTGGTTTCTGTGGGGGCTGAATCCCCACGTTGTGTAGGATTTTTCAGCAACAACATCATAGGACCTGGCGTACTGTTCGGTTCGCAACGGCCGTTTGGCCGTTTCTCTGCAAGTCATCCTCGGATGATGGGTTAACTGGTGGTCTTGCACCGGTATTCTGTTAAGTTATTTAAAAAGATATCAAGTTTAATTGGTCGCACACTGCTTGTCACACCAGCAAGTTGCCCCAAGGAACTGTGGTCAATGTAGTGGCGACGGCGAGTACGCCTATGCCACGGTGTGTATGGAAAAGTATGTATCGCATTAGCCATCCCTGGACACGTGTTTCGAGGTAGTTGCCTCTCGTCAGCAGGGAGCAGGTAAGTGTAAAGGGGTGCCGCGTGGACTGCCAAAAATTAAAAACAGGTAGAGTACATCTCATGGCGCGCAGGTGCTGATCCAAGACTCGTCAGTCCGCTGGCTCAAGGGAGCCGTAATATATCAAGTTTAATTGGTCGCACACTGCTCGTCACACCTACTCCCTGCTGACGAGAGGCAACTACCTCGAAACACGTGTCCAGGGATGGCTAATGCGACACTTACTTTTTTCTAACACTGTGGCACAGGCGTACTCGCCGTCGCCACTGCATGGACCATAGTTCCTTGGGGCAACTTGCTGGTAGACGAGCAGAGTGCGGCCAATTGGATTTGTTGTATTTAAGGCTCCCTTGAGCCATTGGGCCGACGGGCCTTGGACCAGCACCTGCGTGCCATGAGTGGTACGTCACCTGTTAATACGTTTTTGGCAGTCTACGCGGCACCCCCTTACACTCACCTACTCCCTGCTGACGAGAGGCAACTACCTCGAAACACGTGTCCAGGGATGGCTAATGCGACACTTTCTTTTTTCTAACACTGTGGCACAGGCGTACTCGCCGTCGCCACTACATGGACCATAGTTCCTTGGGGCAACTTGCTGGTAGACGAGCAGAGTGCGGCCAATTGGATTTGGTGTATTTAAGGCTCCCTTGAGCCGTTGGGCCGACGGGCCTTGGACCAGCACCTGCGCGCCATGAGTGGTACGTCACCTATTAATACGTTTTTGGCAGTCTCCGCGGCACCCCCTTACACTCACCTACTCCCTGCTGACGAGAGGCAACTACCTCGAAACACGTGTCCAGGGATGGCTAATGCGACACTTACTTTTTTCTAACACTGTGGCACAGGCGTACTCGCCGTCGCCACTACATGGGCCATAGTTCCTTGGGGCAACTTGCTGGTAGACGAGCAGAGTGCGGCCAATTGGATTTGTTGTATTTAAGGCTCCCTTGAGCCATTGGGCCGACGGGCCTTGGACCAGTACCTGCGCGCCATGAGTGGTACGTCACCTGTTAATACGTTTTTGGCAGTCTACGCGGCACCCCCTTACACTCACCTACTCCCTGCTGACGAGAGGCAACTACCTCGAAACACGTGTCCAGGGATGGCTAATGCGACACTTACTTTTTTCTAACACTGTGGCACAGGCGTACTCGCCGTCGCCACTACATGGACCATAGTTCCTTGGGGCAACTTGCTGGTAGACGAGCAGAGTGCGGCCAATTGGATTTGTTATTTAAAAAGATATTAGGGTAACAAAACCTCCCACACCACAATTTTCTCCCTTTGTGGCATGTTTCTAGAGTCATTTACTTATTGATATACGGCCAACTACTAATATGCTGACAGCTATTATCGTCCAACCGACGTTTCGGAACCTATCTACCTGTCGGTGTTTCTACGACGAGGAAGCCCTGGATTTCTCAGGTACAGTACCTACTCCAGAAGGAGTTCCATTTAGTATTCTTGTCGGTATTTTAATTTTGTCAAGAACTGTTACAAATTGTGCTTTCCAGCTACTGCAAATGATGTGGGGTTCATTGCTTTAAGGCTTACGAAGGGTTTTCACCCTGATTGGTAATCACATTACATAAGTTTTAAACATCTGTCTGCGGCTTTATAGTCAGAAAGATAAAGCCAGCTGACCAAAAAATAAATAAATTAAAAAAATAAAAAAAAAATAAAAAAAAATCTGTATTCATACCCAAAGTTGGGGCACCTTCTGTTCGTGCTGCCAATGCATCTCAATATTGTATGATGATTTCTACAGTTCCAAACATCTTGAGTAGTGCTAACTGTTTTTTTCTCTGTCTACATTTAAACAGTTTATTGTAAACCGTGGGTGATAAAGTTGTAGTAATGTTTTAATAAGCGTTAAACTAGCATAGTCCGAAGCCTCTGGTCCTGTAATAGAATAAAGAATTAGCTAGCATTCCCGCCCAAAATTTTCAATTCTATTAAGGACACGGAGGCGAGGATTATCCCACCCGGTTTTATTACAATGATTGGTAATAATTACTGGGCCTGGGCGAAAATTTCGTTCCGTTTGCGGAAATTGCGATAATTTGACATTTTCGCGTTCCGCGGAGAGCGCGAAAATGTCAAAAATTCCGGTTTCCGCAGCTTGGCGATAATTTGTTTCTTGCTCGCGCTATAAAATAATACATTCTCGCGCGCGATCGCCTTACCTGAATCCCTGCGTTCGCCGACAAGTTTTCTTGATTCGGTCGCGTTCTCCATGAGATGTTGTATTGTTTTTAGCCATTTGCGCTGTCTCGCGACAGTTCGCGCCCGCAGTGACGTCATGCGCCGCGCGATCACGTCTTTCTTCTCGCAATCATGCACCGCGAGAAAACTCAAAACAAGATGGCCGCGCCCGCAAGCAACCACATGGGTAAGTTGGCGACCCGCAACCATGCAGAAAATCTCGCGAACATGCCGGAAAAAAAGTCCGCATCTTCGCGATATTTCCGCTTGTTTGCGATAATTTTAAACATTTTCGCGGTAATTTGCGAAAGTTAATTTCGCAAATTCCGCCCACCCCTAATAATTACCCACCCACATGTACTTGATATTCTGTATAAACAGAAGTTACGGATTTTTTCCTGTTTCATTCCTTTCAGGTTCTGAAAAAGAAGATGGAGCAGAAGTATTTCTGGTTTGGAGGATATAAACTTTCAAGTTTGATTATGGTTTCTTCCATGTTGGAGGATGATTGTTGGGACTCATGTTCCTTATTTTAGACTAGTGATGTTAATGTTATTGACTGTCAAAGTTTGAGCAAAGAAAGAGGAGCAGAAACAGGATGCGGTGGCTCTTATAGGGCTATACAGGATGTGATGTATAGATGAGCATCATGGGAAATGTAGTTTTATTTTCATTGGCTGCTGTGAGTAGCAAATATAAGAAAGAGAAGCATAATCCTCGCCTCCGTGTCCTTAATAGAATTGAAAATTCTTGGCGCAAATGCTAGCTAATTTTTTATTTGCAACTGAATTAAACATTAGCATCCACAAGGACATAGTGACACCACCCTTCATTTGTATGGGGATTCAAGTTTACTATTCAGGCTGAAAACCAGCTGCTTGCTGGTGAATGCATTGCCTTGTGGAAGAACTACGGCTGCGTGGTTTGCAAGAATAATGTAAGCTTTTTGGTATGAGACTTAACAAGTTACTGGAAAGAGAAGAGTATGGCTAAACTGCTCTTATTTCAGGTGCTAGTCAAAGTTCCTGGAGCGTTCGCTTGGGAGAATAGTTCTTCCATGTTGTGTACGTATTAAATTAATCTAACTGACATATGAGGGTTACTTAGGTATGTCTGGTAAGACGCTTCGAATGTGCAAACATTTTTGGTGACTAGGAATGATGCCAAGATGGACATAACTGAACGTGAATGTGCAGTCAGTTGTAGAAATGAAAAGCCTGCTAAAGTTTGTGTTGTTCCGACTGGTCAAGTGGAGTTAAACCAAGGTGAATGGGTTAACCATTTATATATATTTTGCGATTCTTCCTGCTGCGTGACAACAGAGACTTATAGACTTTCGGAAGGATGACTGCAGAGAGAGTGTGCCTTAACAATTGGTATCACAAAAACGTGTCCCTTTCACGTCTGATACTATGCAGGTGTCAAGCACAGTATTTGTCTATCACCTTGAGGTTGTCAGGACAGGATGAGAGAAGGAATTATTTGTGAACGAGTGTAGCATAAAAAGCATACTAAGTTGCAAGCTTACAGGAACACCCAAATGTGGTTACCAGATCACTGTTTGACAGGAAGTTAGCGACAAAATGCTATCTATGGTATGAGGAGATGCTTTACGAGTAAGGATAAGTTGAGAAATGGAGAGCTTCAAAAGAACATTGAAAAGTATAAAGAAGAGAAGGGGAGAGGTGTTGTAGCAAGAAAAAAAAGAAGAGAAAAGAGTATTGCAGGAGATTGTGAATGAATTACCACAGTTCAAGGTGGTGAGTGATAAAAAGCCAAGCAACCATTAGATAGAGGAAAGGGAACCTCGAGATGGTCGAATCCTCAGAAGCGGACTGATCTGTTTCATAATGCCAGAAGGCTTGAAAGTCGAACAATGTGATCAAAACACCTCGCTAACTGTATCTCACACGCACTACAACCCATATATGTCACTCACAACACAGAATGCCACACTTGTTTTTTTGGGATTCCTTTGATCGAAATGGTCTTCCCTGAAATTGTACTCATTAGCTTATGGGAGAATGTTTGTTTATTGTCTGACTGGACTAGAATACCGGAGAGCAAGAAGGTAGCTGCAGGTTAACAAACAGGTTAAAGAACAAAGCTAGCGACTTAAGGTAAAGTGATCCCAAACAGCTGTCAGAAACAAATTAGGAGCTGCATATTGGTACACTTATTTTCAAAGTACCAACTCCTCATTAAGGCGCAAGATCTTCAACACATGGAGCAAAAGACCAAGCAGGGATTCATAAATAGGATTGGTATGAGAAGGCCGATGGTGTGAATAAAATACCCACTGAATACACAAAAAGATATGGTAAGTGACCTTAGAGTTAGTTATTCAACCTCAAGCCTCTCTTTTTTTAAAGAACCTTTCTGTGTCTCACAAAATACTTGGATAATAGAGACTACTTTACCCCATACATACTGCGTAGTGCACAACAAATCTGTAAACACACTATATGCACCATCAAGCTTTAGAAATTAAGATAGTGGGTGGATAGGGATAATCTGGTATACCCCTTCCCAATGGAAGAACTTTAATTTCTTCCTGGTCTGCAAAGGTCTTACTTAAAAAAAAAAAAAAAAACATTATTTTAAAACCACAACATACACATACTTCCCTATCAGAAGTGTGATATACCTTATTAATTTTGCTCCTGATTGTTTACTTAACATGTTCAGAAGTCTGCCTGCCAGGGCAGTCTTGTGACTACACACGTATGTACATAGTTATTTGGTCATCTTCCTTGTGGGCGTCTCTGGCTGTATCACAAAATCCTGCTTCCTGCACTCGCTCTCACAGTGTCTCTGTACAACATATACCATTTTTAGGACGAGCCTGAGCAGCTCATGTGCTGCTCTGCAAGGCATGCTTTATTCGAGAATGGACTTGAAGCCCCACCCACTCTCCGCCCATATTTGTCATTGGATTGTGTCATTGTCCTTCGTAAATCCTGGCTTCTGATTAATTAATAGGCTTGTTAGTCCCTCCTTAGTACCGCCTTGTCTTCATTTGTAACCTCCCATGAGGACTGGCCCTTTTACTTCGGTTGTTACACAGTAGGTCTGTAAACACTATTTTCTTTAACGAGTTTCTCCTACTGCAGCACAACATGTTTTCTGCAACATTCAGAGTGCCATGCGAACTTTTCACTTTCCAAGCAGCCGCATCTTTGAAATGCAATAGATCTCTCATTTACAAGAGTTTGAGCTATTGGCATTGTAAATGACAATGTCTTTTATTTACGTGTTAATTATCAAAACAGATAAATAAAAGGCATTGTTATTTACAATGCCAATAGCTTAAACTCTCGCAAATGCGAGACCTATTGCATTGCAAATTCTTGTTTTCTCTTGCGGATAGGCTGCTTATTGGCCACCGTGTTATAGAGTCTCAAGTACTGGGCCAGAGTCTGTCTGCATGTTCAAGGGCTTGTGCTAAATATTCTCATTCTGGGGCTAATTTGTCTTTAGGTCTGCTTTGGGGCAGTGTAGCTTGTTCATTGTAGTATATTTTGTGGAGGAGAATTTCAAAACTTTTGGCGACGGGCCTCATCCCATCCCCAAAGCATGGTCACTCTTCTTTTGGCTAGTACAACGAGTAGCGACACGAGTTTCCTATCTGAAGGAGGAGGTTTTTTATATATCCCAACAGTGTCAGGAGTGAGGTGAGTGCAAGCTGAATGGCTATACTGTTGTAGACACTTCCTCCCAGTAGGTGTATATCACTGGGCAGCGCTAGGACAGGGGCAGAAAGCTCACCTCAGATTCGACATCTCTCGCATTGCGCCGTTCCCCTAAGGCCTATTTTGTGCAGCTGCTGTGGTGTGTATGCATGCATTTTAAAAGCATCAATCCGAGTTTAAAGTTTGAGAATCATTTTCACAACGTCCTCCCTTATCGGTTTGGAATTGGGCTGGTATATGGGACTTTGTCCTGAATTGCTTTATATGTGCAAGACACTCGTTATTTAGAACTGCGGGTCACCACAGTGTTCTGTAATGTGCAGAGCACTGCCAGTGGGGCTGGGAAGCTCGAGTTTCATTTAAGGCAAGCCCCTCTAATATTGTAATAGAGAAAAGCGTACAATTCTGTATTCTCTCCCTGATTCAGCACTGTCTCTAGTGGCATAAATGTTCCCCTTTGGTAAAGGTCTTCCATGTAGTTGAGGTGGAGTTATCCCAGTTCTCTGCTTGATTACATGTAGTGGGATGCTTGGGACAAAGGCTAGAGGCATACATTACTGTTCGTTTCGCAGGGTCCAGGAGTTTTCTTCAAGCCAATATTGTGTATTTATTAGTATCTATTTCAGCTGCAGGGCTTTGCTTGTCGAGCACATTATGGTATTTAGGAGCATTGGTTCAAGGTTTTCTGCTTCTGCCGCCACGTGCAGATGGTACGCTGTTGGAAACTGCTAGTAATGTATTGCGCTGGTGCACTGAAGTAGTACAGTTCTAAATCTGGATCTACCAGTCTACCCTGTTCAAAGGAGGGCATTAATATTTCCCATCTAAATCGGGCTGGTTACCTTTCCATTCTAGTTGTGTCAGGCCTGACCGTAGCCTCGCAAAAAATACTGTGTTTAGCTAGATAGATATATTTTTGAACACATATAAGTACTTAGGCAGTATCACAATCTTCACTAGTGCCAGGAGCCCAGCCAGCGAGAGTTGCAGTTTTGTCCATATATCTATCTGCTGTTCCTTTTTTACCATGATCGCGCCCCCTAGTCTTCAATTTTCCTGGTCACTCGTATACCTAGGTATTACACTGAAGTCTCTTCCCATTGCAGGGGGTATTACAATTCACATCTGTGATGGACCTCAGTCAGGGGCATTCTGGTGGATTTGGCCCAGTTGATCTTTACATCAGAGTAGGGCAAATTTGAGAAACTCCTTAATTAGCGTTGCTCTGCAGATGGCTCTCTTTAGGCAGAATTTTGTATGCCTTGGTATATCTTCCTAGCTAATGGTTTACATTTTCCACCAACTGAAATGGCAAAACAAGAATCCGCTGATAAAAACAAGCACTGAACATAATCAACAGATGGCGCTCCCATAACTTGTAGAGTCCATTTTGACACTCCTCTGCATTTCAGAATAGTAGAAGAGGCACCCAGATAAAGCATGGAGAGGTCTCTAAATAGTTTCAAAAAGTATATATATATTTTATTCCCCAAAAACCCATTATCGACCTGAAAACCCTCACTAATTGCAGACCTATCATCAATGTCCTGTACATGGTTAAACTTCTTAACCATCACACTTGCAACCAACAAACTAATCAACTCACACACTGTTTAGAATACAGGATCCTGAAAACACCACACATAGGATTCTGCTTACAAAGGGAATGAAACTCACGTTAATCTCAATATAGGACTATCTTAAAAGAATACATCAGGAAGACACTGGCATAGCAATACTAATCCTTAAAGTCCTTCCATGAGCCTTTGATACAGTAAATAATCACAATCTTATGACATGACTGTTATATCCTGCTAATGTTGATGCAATGCCAGTCTACCACCAGTGAGCTGCCTGCTGGCTGCTCCTGGTGGGGTCTTTATCTGATCTAGACTTGGTCTTAATTTGATCTACTTATAATCTACCTGTGATCTTGTACCATCTTCCAATAAACCTACTTAAATCATCACTACTGAATGGACCCGATTACTACAATGACTAATAGGCAGAGATCCATGGGTCTGCTTTTACATTCCTGTCAGAACAGAACTGAATCGATGCAGTATTTTTTGGTCAGAGTAGAGTCCAGCGATTTGATGAGTACCACACAGATTAAGACCATTCTCTCCTATCATCACAATCTTCAAGATAACTCGAACCCCCCCACACCCCATATGCGTGGCAGCTTTATTTTTTGCTCTTTTTAGGTCTCGCCTGGACAGCACTTGCGCAGTCTCCTCAAGAAGTTTTGTTTTCTAACCGTGGCATCAGAGGACACCCATTACTCATCATTGGTTAGCTTTATTGTCACTCCCATTTCCTTGCTTCTTAGAGGTCAACTGCCGTAGGCTTCCTTCTTCTTCAGGTCTCTCACCCTTCCCTGGAGCATGGACGTATTACTTTTGCCCTTCCACTGCTCATTTTTTAGTTGACACCTTTTTCTTTGTCTTTAAGCACTATATAAGAAAGAATCTCCCTCGTGTACTACCCTCCCCTCCATGTTCTTCCCGGCAGCAGACCCTTCGATGTCCGTCTGCCTGCCCAGAGTATCTCCCTACCTCCTTGGTCATCAGATTTCCCCAAGCTCCCACCTCCCTCCGTTGCCTGGGTGCTTGAGCCAAGCTCCTCACTCACACCCTCCACTGTCCATGTCACACCCAACTCACCCACTTTTGTTCCGTGTCATCTCCTGCCCACCTCCCTCTAGACATGTTTCAATCCACCCTAGGTCTATTTTGTTCCTCACCTCCCACCCCTCAAAATACAAAATAAGGCCCTTAGTTGTCCATGTCAATTGTTCCCCACCCTGCCTTCCTCGGTTGCCTCCTGCCCGCCCCTCCAGCTTGATCAGTCTCCAATAAAAAACAAAAATATATATGTGCTAAGGACTCCTGTACAGCATGCCTATAAAAACACTGACCAAGACAGTAGATCTCTTCTAGACAAGACCTATCCATCCCATATCTTCTCCATTGCCCCCACTCGACTCCTCTTGCTTGCCCTGAAATTTACTTCTCCCTCACACCTTCTGCCACGCTCTTTGATTTTTTTTTTTTTTATGTATATTTTTTTGGAGGGGGGTGGGGGGGGGTTGGTTAGCAAGCTCCATTTGCCATCAAGCCGCTCTTTGCCTCTTATGTGCTTTTACGCAGGTTTTTTTTTTTCTACAACTCCACGATTGGCACATGCCATCTTGTAACAGTAAATGAAAAAAAAAATACAAAAAAAGAGAAAAAAAACAGCCTCAGCGGCATGACACGCGATCATATTCGTGCTGCCTCATGTGCACGTTTAGGTCCTCACGCTGCATCAGTCTTCATTTTTTTGTTTTTTTTTACCTGATGCTGTCCTACATCTGTACACAACTGTTTTTCTTCTTTATTGCCGATGCAGACTATAGAATCAGGGCAAACATTTGGCAAAACCCGAATGATGGCTGGCCCTCTTCAAAGGACAGACCTACTGGCTACCTTAATGCTTGTTGCATTAGCCAACATGAGCAAACTCTTGCAGACTGACACCGTGTGCTTAGAGAGTAATAGGAATAGTAATAATGCAACTTTTTGCGCCAAGTCAAAGCTGAAATGCCATTATTTACAAACCAATTCACAGAACAGCCGTTTCTTTGTCTAGTACTCTGGAAGGAGGTGGCTGGTAGCGCATAAGTATTCAAAATCCAGCTGCTTAGGGCTGTACGTTTTATTGCCACTAAAAACTGTTTTATACGGTGGGCTCTGTGTTTTATCCTGGTTGTGGCGATTTAAAGAAACGCATTCCGCATAACTTACTTAAGGCATACTTTCTAGAATAACATTTTGACTGGATTCAATGCAAAATGTGTATCGCTCATGACCCCGGGAACAATATTTAAACTTTGTATGAAACCATATGGAAATAATTTCGGCCTTATAGATCTCCCTTACAAATGGTTATTTGTTACTCACGCCTGTGTATTTCCACAGATTCTGGGGCAGAAATGAGATCACTTTTTCCCTCAAAAACCCGACCTTTCTTTTTTTTTTTAAGCAGGTTTGCAGAAAAAGTTTTATGAGTCTTGGCCTATTCAAATCTCAGTTTGACACTCATGTGACCCAGTGGCTGAAAAATACAGAAAACTGATGAGTGGAATCAGGGGAGTTGCCAGAAATTAAGAATACATCCCACTTTCAAAAGTATCTCTAATGGTACAGAACTAGTAAGGACGTCTGAGATGCACTAGAAATGTTCCCTTCAATGGGAAGAGCTGTAGCGTAGCGGCCAGGGCGACTGACTCCGGAACCCGGGGGCTCACGGTTCGATCCCCGGAGCCGGTGGACGATCAGCCCAGCACCATGTGACTCTGGGCGATAGCTCGCCAAATCTTCCCGATGGCCCCCAGCGCCTTGACACCCTCGGGTAATTGTGAGCGCTTTACAAATACTGGACATTTACATTACTTTACATTCTTTCCACCATACAATCCATCCTTTCACCTTTCCATCCATCCAGCTCTTCACACATCCATAATTTTACCCTTCTGTCCCGCCACCTATATTTTCACTCCAGTCCATTTATTGCTTTTTGCTTCGATTAAGCATCCTTTCATCATTTCCCCCTCCCTTTTTAGGTTTCGCCTGAGCCAGCACATGCGCTGCCCTGGCGAGACATTTAGTGAGTGGGCTTTCAAAAGTCCGACCACAGCTTTTGGGGTGGCATAGAGCGTGCAGTTACACGCACATAGACGAGCAGAGGCGCCATCTCCTGGAGCTCGGCCAGCACAACAAACTACCCGTTGGCAAACCCAGGCCATAGGGCACTCATTATTCGAGTTTAATTTCATTTTTTTCCAGTGGATAAAAAAACCTGTGGGGTATTGGAGAAAAACAATGGATCTATTTTACAACAATACCCAATTAGGTGTCCATATTTCTTTGCAGTAAATCGTTGGTGCAATGTCTCAACGAACCAGAGAAACGTGACTACGTCTTAAGTACTACTTTTACTGCATGCTTACAACTTTGTTTATTTAATAGCGTGTCTACATGCCAATGTTTTAGATGAGGAAAGTGGGTGATAGACTTCTATTGAAATAGAGGCGCCAGACAGCCAAAATAGTCATTTTCTTTATATCAAAACCTCACGCCTAAATCGGTTCTATTGGCATGTATGCGTGTTTGTTTGGGTTACAGCCGGTCTGAGCCCGTTGGTATTTTTCAGGTTTATTAGAGTTAACGTGTGCCTGTGTTTCGACATACAGGATCCCATGTTATAACGACCACGTCACCTAGTTGACCAGTACTAGATCGTTGTGTAGGATAGGATTGAAGGTCAGGACCAGAAAAAAATAAGCATTGGCATAGCCAATAGGTCTCGCCTTTGGGACCTTATAAGTGTTTAGTCATGCAACAGTTAATGTTGTTGCACCAAGGATATTGTGCTGCATAACTAAACACTTATAAGGTCCCAAAGGAGAGACCTATTGGCTATGCCAATGCTTGTTTTCCTTGCATTCCTCTCCTTCAACTTTACTTTCATGTTTTTCCTATTAACCTTCCTTCATTTAATTTTCAATATTTTCACCATTCCTTCCTTGAAACCTGCCTTTATATCCTGCCCATCTCTTCTCGTTTTGCCTTCTAAACATATTCTGCTGCTTTCTTTTTTCTTACTTCGCTCACTTTTTGCTTCTTTCTCTGTCCCGTTTTTAAAAATTGAATAAGTTCTCTTTCTCTGTTTTGTCTCATTTGCAGCCCTCTGCCCACACCGCTCAGTTCATGTTTTACCTTAAAGTGATATTCATGAGTTTCCATTAGCACATGCAAACTTAAGAAGCTCTAAAAAACTTACCAATCTTTTAGATGGACCCAGCTTACCAGCCAATCGAGTACTGTGGCATACACTCTCCTAATTTAGTTGCTAAAGTGGGAGTTCCCAACACCACCAAGTGGAATGTTTCAATTAATCTTGGCTACTGGTAATTACTTATGGTTGCATTCTAACCACTCTTCTTTTGCCCACTATGCCACTCTAGATAGAGACCAGACATATATACAAATCAGTCTTGATCATGCTCCAACAGAACAGCCCAGTCTGACTGGAAGGCTGGCTCCCCTCCAGAGGGAATACACAGAAGCAACTCCAGTCCAGTTTCAGCATCGTCAGTCAGTGAGATACAGCTTGAATCCAATAGCGATGTGAGTACTGGGTGAAAAATAATTATCCTGGATTTGGACCAGGAGATTGGCAGGAACAGAGACTTTTGCAAACATTCCCTCTATCAGCTTTATCTTTTTCTCTGAGCGACATCTATGCCGAGACGTGTGCTCCAATCTCACTTTTCCACAAGACTGTAGCTATGTCTCCCCGATTCGACCTAATGAGCTTAAAACTGGTCAGGGGTTACTTGTGTTCCAATTCAGCCTCGCAGTTCTGCTGGAGCAAGACCAAGGTTGATTTGCATGTTACTGATGTTGGAACAGGAATGTCTCCTGCATGGTATCAGAGTGTGGTTCCTTGCCAGGAGTGCTTGATTGCATGCATACCTGGTATTCTGAATGTTAGTTGGGCCCTTGTGTCATGTTAATTTAAGCCTGTGTGCAGAGGTCAGACCTGATTCGGACTATGTGTCGTCCTGGACCTGCCCTTATTGTAGGAAGAGGACTACTGTCCCTCTCCGATGTATAGCACATAAAGCAGTAGTAGCAGTCGATCATGTTTTGGAAGAATAATAGTGTGACCAGACCGTTTTGACTGTGTGAGTGACAGCGAGCCCTACTGCCACTCCCCCACTCTTGTGCACTGTTCCACTGCTATTTGCATGCCCAGAACCTAGCACAGACATCCTGTGTAAATACTGAATATGCGCGTGTGTGCAGTGTCAATTTCCACAGTAACAGTAAATGTTACTTTTGGCGGAGAGTCATGTGAAAAAAATCTACAGCAGACAGACATACATATTGTAAAAATTCTTAATATCTTGTTGTACTCTTTTTACAAGTTTTTTTAACATCATACATCTTCCATGAATCAATTTTTTTTTATCTGTAAGAGCATCCAAGTTGAAGATCACATACTCTTATTCAACGAGGTCAGTTAGTGCATTCTTTCTATCAAACTTGGGTCTACAATTGTAGTGTGAAGAACTTGCGTCTTTGCTTAGAGACATCTTTATGATTTTGTTCTGTTTGTTGAGGTAGTGGATGGATCACGGGTCGATTAGTATGTGAATGAATCACTTATAGATATCTGGAGCTGGGTATTTTGTCTGTTTTCTTCTTTTACCAAGTTTATTAGAGAGATTGTCTCATTTGTGGATAAGACTGTTCGAAATGTTTTTATTGTAGTAACGATCAACTATCCTTTCTCTTCATTAAATTAGGTTTATGGACACATTGGTGTGAACTAAATGTGTGCCTTAATTTGTTACATTTGGTTGTCTAATTTTGATTACTTAATAGTCTAGAACAAATTCAGAGGAATGATTGAGATCAATGATAGGATACATTTTGGTAGACAATATATGTATTTAATGACTTCTATTGTTCATGTTTTATTGTTGAGTGGAACGAGAACTTTGACTATGTAATGAGCAAGAAGTTTGCTTCGTAACAATCATTAAGAGGATAGACTAATGTATTAAAGCATGTAAATGAAGGATTTAAACACTGTAATAGACCCGGAGTTCGATTCCACTCATTGTTTTCATAATCAATTCAGTCTTTCTTGTCAATATTGGTTTATCTATTTGGTGGTGTGGACAAGTTGAAATATTTGTTATAACGAAATACATAGTTTTGTTTTCATTTTATTATCAAAATGCCTTTCAATCCAAAAATAACTGGGTTTATACATATGGTGGTGACAAAAAAAAAAAATATGTCTTAAGTCGTTAAGTTTGTCCATTGAACTTTGATTACTTCATAGTCCAGAATAAATTCACAGGTATTTTGACAAAAGTTTGCTTCCTAATGATAGTTAAGAGGTTAAAGTTGTGTACTATGACAAATACAGGAAGGATTCAAGCACTGTAACAGGCCGAGAGTTTGATTCCCCCCTCATTATTTTTGTGAAATATTTCAGTCTTTCTTGCCAATACTGGTTTATTTATTTGGTTGTGTGGACTATTTGAAGTATTTGTTCATTATAATGAACTGTAAAGCCCATAGTTATATGATCATTTTTGATAGACTTTAATATTTGAGGCAGAGAACTGTTGGTTTCTTAAAGTTTACTGTTTACTTTAGATTGTAGAATTTATAGAGAGAGTAGAAATGTCACTTTTGCCCATAAAGAGGATAGAGTATGGGGACAAAAACATACATATAAAAGACTGAAATGTGACAACAGGCAGAGAGTTTGAGGACCCCTCTTTCCACTACATTCCAGTAAGAGAGTAATTGTTGTTGTCCAACTTGTGAATTTCGACTTATTTTAAGATAAATGTATTATATGTGCAGCTTCTTTTCTGTATAGATTAATATGTCTGCAGTTTCCTTTTAGTTGAAATCAATATTGAAATATTGGTGACAGCTGGGCGTCAATCAGTTAACTTTTTCATTTTGAACAGGTAGGTTATTTAAATTGAGCTAATTAGCCATAACAGCTATTTGAAGATAGTTAATTACCTTGGAGTGAGGTTTGGAGGTTTTGGGGAAAGGTGGGTAGTAAAGAGCAGCGATATTGTGGATCAACAAAAAACCCGACTGTGGGAGACTGAGATGAGCTTGCACGAAGAGGATTTCTGATGTAAAGTATTAGTCTTTAGATTACTCTAGTTTAAACGTGTGAGAAGAAAGCTTAAATTATTGTTCCAGTTCAGTTCTTTCACTATATTGAGAGGGTTAGGATGCAGGCGATCAATATGTGACTTGAAATCTTTTATTATTGTTTGATGGCGAGCAGTGTTCGTTTATTTAGTGTGAGCAGGGTTAGGAGTTGTATGGAAAGACATATGTGTACATTGTTATACTCTGGGAATAATAGGAATTAAGTGATTGTGAATTATGTCTGCCGAGAGTCTGAGCAGTGGCAAAGATGGAGAGAGATGGGACACAGCAGGAGTGTGTCAATTTAGAGGATTGCGAGTTGCGGACAGCAACTACTTTGTAATAATATAATCAATATGGATGAATTAGAGAGCGGAGGTCTTTGGTTGTGGTACTATCAGTGTATGAAGGATTGGTATGAGCTAGCCCGTTTTGGGGTGATAATATTTAGGGATAGGGATTGTGAGTATTGATAAAGAAAGGTTCTCGGAGTGATCTTTATATTTATAGAATGACAGTCATTGACATAAACAAGTGTTTTTAGAACTGCTTAAAGAAACAGGATTACGTGCCTGTAAAAGGGAGGATAAAGTAGTCATTTGAAAACAGAGTGGCTTTTGACCATTCAATTACTATTATGGTAAGTGCAAACAATGGACATTTTAGGGTAGTAATTGCTTTTACAAAGACTTGTTCGTTGATTTACATTTTCTCTTTACATGTTTTTTGATATACTTTTTTTTTATATATAGTCATTTGTCTTGAGATCAGCACTATAAGTAAGAGAAGGTGACTGAGCTCATTTGCAATACTAAGAAGTGTTTTTCTACCAATTACAGATTTCCCCCACAATACAATGCCTAGACAACTGTCTATAAAATATGGGGTCTATTCATTGCTTAGTAGCTCTCTGTCTGATCCAAATGATACATTGGGTGATATCTGAATTAATCTTCATGGTGGAGGGGGCGTGGCTTGGGAAGCCATCATGGTGGACGCTATCTGAAGCAGCTCCGTCTCGCCAAGCCTGTAATCCGGCATCATCTGCTGCTACCACCTCTTGGGCGGACTCAACGTCAACCGGACTGGAGGGGGGCCTCCAGGGCTGCGCTGAGGTCGAAAGAGAGTTGCCCCGGGACCCTGGAGCTCAATCCTGTAGTGGGGCCGCCCAGGCCTGGCCTTCGCCCACTCTGCGTCTTTGAGGGAGATTCTCACTCAAAATGTATTAATTGCAATCTACTTGGAAGGAGCAGGATGGGAAAAAGAAAAGGAGTCGAAAACCGCTGCCAGGAAAATTTACAGGCCATGTGAAGATTCATTTTCTGAACAGCCTGTATCACCTACGTTAGTCAAGACATTTTTAGGGACGGTGTCCTGAAAAAATACATAATTTTGTTGCCGCCATTTCCTCAAAATTGTCTTCGTTCAAATGAACTTGCCACTCTTCTGGGGAGTCAGCCTTTGCTTTGCACATTATGGAAGTATTAGAATAGTTAATGATGTGTCTGTCAGAAACCACGGCTTTCTAATAAATTTATCAGAAAATTATTAAGTGAAATGCACCATTTCACTCCATTTTCAAGGTCTTCTACTGGCCAACTCATTTGCTTGGTGTAATTTGGGGTGGTTACTTACACCACACTACTTTCAAAGATAATCAGCTGCCACTGCACTTTTACTTGGGAAGACTTCACTAATTAGATTACAGCTGTACTGAGAAAAAAGATACACATATTCGTGAAATTAATGAGAAACCCATATATTACAAGTTTAAATCCCGCTGAGCCGACCCAATGTCTCACCCCACAAGGATTATAAAGTAGAATTTACCTGACAATAAGTAACAGTGGTGCCATGAAGCTATTCAGTTTGTTGTGTGAAGTGAACGATGGTCACTATCATTGGTACTCCTAAACCTGGTCTAGATTTCTGGGCTTAATGGGTACAGAAGCAGATATTGCAACCTTAGCAGTACAGCCAGAGTATGACTGCCAATGCAAAGCACTCATATCACCGTAACTAAAAGTGGTGTCTAGAAAATGACAAGAGGATTCAATGAATCACAACCATATATTTCCTCTAGATTGCTTCATAAAACTACTATTTATAGGCACAGCTGGTTGGAGCGTTTACTAAATAAATTAAGACTAACGTTTTAGAATCACTATCAGAAAATGGGTTCCCATTTCCCATACACATATGCATTCATTACAGAGAAGAGGCACGTGCCAAATCTGCACAATCTTCAAGAAAGGAAAGACATAGATAAAACAAGAGTGGAGGAAAACAATTCCAACTATAAAACAAAGATGGAAGCCAATCATAGGCTGAAGGAGCAGAAGAAAATGGCGTTAAAGATTCTTGCCCTCACGTGTCACCATAAATTGAAGATCAGAAGAGAAGCAGCAAGTAAACAGTATACAAGGCTGAACCAACATCCAGCAGAGCAAGGAGGGCTCCGGGACTGTTGCTTATCCTCAAAGCGGTTTCCTTAGCTGTGTCATGGTCTAGGCGGTTTTTTGGAGCCATATTCATTTCAGGCTTTTTTACATTGAGCGGCCTTGGTCCAGAGGATTGTTAGTGCATTGTACAAATACAATTCTTAAGAATATTGAACACTGATATGTGCATTATATTAAGTATCTGTCCGAGATAAAGAGACGGTCAAGGTATTTACGGACGTTCAGTTATGAGTGCAAATTTGTTTACTATATATTTGCAAATACAGACAACACAAGTAATGGCAAAGCCAATAGGTTTTGCCTATGCTAGTCCAAATAGAAGCAAGGAAATGGGAGTAGAAAATGAACTTAACCAATGGTAAGCAATGAGCTGGATATGAACCCCCCGGTAAGCTAACAAAATGTCCTGCAAGTAACAGCGTTTACGCCGTCTCAGTCAAGACTTAAAAAGAATGTAAACTGCAGAATAGATACTGCCAATAGGTGGAAACAAATGTAAAAATGATCGACAAAATCAAGTTTGGAAATTATTAGTGGGGTGGAGAATATTTTTTCTTTCCTGAGAAAGGCACTATTTTTAATGCAGGAGGTTAAATATCTTATTCTTGGCTCAAATGACCCAAGGTACAAAATTGGTATTACAACATGAAATGTTGAGGTTCTCCAGGCATCCACTCACAAACCAAGCAACAAAACAAAAAAATAGATAATTTGAGAGTTTGAGTTTTGGTGCTATTCATCTTCCCATTTGACACAGATAATGGCACCATTCAGATTTGCAATATCATTTTGGGAGATAACCGTGCTTTGCTTACATAGATGTTTTCTGGTGTCCGATATAGCCAACCTGTCTGTGCCAAATTATAACCATCCACAATGATGCAGATGTGATGCAATAGCATGAGCCCACTCCCAGGCCTGTACTGCCAGCCATTTGCAGCTAGCTATTTATTACGTCTCGGCTAGACTGCGCATGCGTGGTCTCTTCAAAACATATTGTTTACATTCAGTGGGTTTACAGCCTGCCTATAGATTATCATTTGTTAGATTCAGCATAGCTCTTATAGCCTTTATTCCCATTTATCATGGCATGCATGAGTCATGCTTCTTCTTGCGTTAGGTTGTCCCCTGGAGCATGGACCAAGTACTTGTGTCCATCCACTGTTTCCATTCTTGGAGCTATTTTGATGTGTGTTCAAGCACTCTATATGAGTCCTTTTGTTTTCAGTCTCTCCTTTCCCAGCTTGAAGCTAGTTTGTGTGATTGCTCCGTTCTGTTTCTATTGCTACCCTGGCCCAGTGGCCATGAAACGCACTGCTTCTCTCTTGTCAAACCATGGCCGCGTGCTTCCCGCTGGGTTGTTTCTCTGCTCACAGTGACCAGCGCCAATGGGAGCTCACTTGTAATGGAGGGCCTCACTGTGTGGTGAAAATCCCATTGTTGGCACAGACACCCCAGGCTATGTCCTTGCTCAATAGGTAACCCAGTAGAGACCTGAAAAGCAACTGGCTTTGTGTGGTCAGCTCACATTAGTCAAAAAACATCAAGCCAAGCTTGGAAGAGAGAGCATAAAACATGCGGCGCCACTGGGGGCACATGAACGCTTTCATGTATGGACTGGGAACAGAGACACTTACCACCTAATGGTCCCTACCCATACTCCATCATAAAGACCAACGCTCTCTTCAGTTGTGACACTTCCAGTTTTTTGTCCGTTTACACTTTTCCCATTAGCGTATCTAGTGACGTTAAGATAACCCAGCCACACACTTATGTGTTTTTTGCGGCAATATCAAGGCTTGTGTCATTTGAAACCTTGTTATGAGTGGCTGTTTTGCAAAAACAAAGCAACTACGTGATGTAAAGGGAGTATGCAAGGGCTGCATATACTTTACGATGCGAGCTAGAGTACCTACCATACCAAAACCCGTGTTGTTTTCCTTGTCCCGCCCCTCCTACCAGATAAAAAAGTGCTAAAATTTGGCGAGCATTGGCTGCGTCATAGCGCTTTTTTCCCCAGCTGTGTTGCTAAACATGGCTGTTCAACATTGACAGATTAAATAGCTATTGCATTGTCATGACCTATTGGCTTTACGAATGCTTGTTTTCTCTGTTTTTACTCGTTTTAACATTAAAATATACTTCTAAAAGCCACACAACAGAACGGATGAAAATGCGATTACACAGGTGAACCGGTTATTTACAGCCCATCATTACCGCAAGCAAAATACTATATTCCTCGGGGGTAAACAAAGAATTGTGGTTTTAATTGTTTCAAAATAATACATTATACTGTTCTCAATAATTTATGTAGTGCTTTAGAACACTTAAGAGGCCATAATGTGCAACGATTCATATTAGGTTCATGTTGCCCTTTTAGCATACACAGTTAAAAAAAAGGGTGAGGGTTGGAGTTTGAAATAAATCGAGGCGTAGGGTGAGGAGTGTGATGTTCAGAAATGGGATCCAAACATGGTGTGGTGAACTGGTAGATGGATGAGAATTAATTGACTAATGCATGCAAGAAGAACCTGAAAAGAAAAAGGTGGACTTTAAATAGAGGGCACTAAAAATAACATTAAGTGAGTGTCCAAATTCGTTTTTAATACCACATAAAATTAATAAAAGCCTCTTAAACTAAGAAATTTAAAAAATCGTTTTCCACTTTACAGAGAGAGTCATGTTTTGGTAGCATGCACGAAGGTGCCAGCACTGAGATAAATCGGATCTAAAACCTATCGCGTTTCAAGGCGAGATGTGGAGATTCTGTAATCCCAAAAATAACCAAGGTCAGTGATAAAATGTATTCAGTGACTGTACTTACTGCAAAGACTGCTGAGCAGCCACAGAAAATCCAACCTGTCAGCGTTTAGACATCATTATGAAATACAATGGCACACAGGAAGTTCACTCACAGAAGTAACAAAAACATTACTGATAAGGAGAACACCTTAGCTCTTTACCCATCAACAACACAGTTAAGCACAAAGACAATGCAACAAAAAAAAACTGTGCCCCGTGAACTTTCCAATAAGGCTAGTATTTAAGATGAGCAAAAATCTTGATTAGGGCAATGTAATCAAAATCGCTATTGAAACAAAATGCATTAGTAACAAAGTACAATGTTTGCCATTACCATTAGGACCATGGGCAAGAAAGTTGAAATGCCGCCATTAAAGACAAGAAAGGCCCTTAGCATTGACACGCCCATCCCATAGTTATTATACATTAAACACATATATACTCACACACTTTTAACTGATGATCTGCTAGCATACTGATAAAATCCATGCACATAAGCGGTCCACCCTAGTGTGATGGTCCAGAAATCACTTTGTGTAGGTCACCACATTTAATTAAGGCAACACCATGATGTTTCACATTTTAAATTGCTCGTAAACTAATATCATAACTTTGCCCTTAAAGCAGCACTGAAAAAAAATCTATTTTTGTCCCCAATGGTGTCCTTTTCTTGGGCACAATTTTAGCGGAACCCTTTGATAATACTGAAAAAAAATGAATCTGGAAATCTAAATTTGTGACAATCAATGTCACCTGCCAAGCATACTCCTGTCTGGACTTAGGACGATATGATCAATGTCCACCATTAGGATGTTGTGGGACAGGTGTAATAAAGTCGTCACTCCTGGTGACACTTCCGACATGATACGAGAATAAACACAATTACTTTTTTTGAGTTTCTAGATTTTCTGGCGAAATACAAATTGATAATCATTAAGGAACATATAATATCTCTGTCGAATGAAAGAGTAGACCTCAACATGTCAAGACAAAAATTCAGCAAATATCATTTCTAGAAAGAAGGATTCTGTTTCTTAATAGATTTCGCATTCCAAGGCTAATTTAAAGTCACCAAATAAGGAACCTCTAAAATTGGAGGATTTTCAGGGGGCACTTCCCTTAACTCCTACATACTATAACTGAATTAAAAACCACAGATGCATTGTCGGAGCTGTTCAGACTGCTTATCACTTCACCAAGAATGACAATAAATGTGCACAAATTAACTGCACTTTAATTATTCAGTTAAAAAAAAACACACAATTCGGCTAGCAAAGCAGTATCCAGCATCAAAATTAGTTCGAGCTGAAGTTTCACAGTACACCCAACACAGAAAGCAACACGGGTTTTCCTTGAAGCGGTGTAGATGCTGACAACACAGACGTATCACCGAGTTAGTGATTACACAATAAAGTATTGTGTGCTACATTTGCACTGCATATGTATTTTATTGACCAGATCCCACAGTTCCACTCCCAAAGTACTCCACCCCTCCCCTCTGCCGCCACCTTGCACATGTTGTGTCTATGACTATAATGACACCCTTCCTGTGTAATTACTGAAAGGCGGGGGGAGGGGGGGAAGTACAAACCGAGCAGACATTAATTATCGAAATACACGTTTCACTGCAGCCTGTCACGCTTTGCTTGACAATTGAGGGTTGTATGCATCACAGGCGAGCCAAGTATGCACAAAGTTCGGTCAAACCAAATATTGGTTTAACAGATACCAGCTTTTGGTGTAGCCAGATTAATATGTAATGTAATTTTTCTAGACCACTTTATATAGACGATTGCAATTAAAACAAATTCGTTTTTTTTCTAAAAGGGAACACTGTAATAGGGCACATATAGATTTTATATGCTTGCATGTACTTTATGAAATTCATCGATATAGTATGTAATCTTTACCAATCAACACCATTAAAGGCACTTTCCAGAGCTCTACAAATAATAATCCTTAGAATTAAGGGTCACGTCTGTTGTTGGTGGATACGAAACTGCGCTGAGTCCTGCCATGAATTAAAAGGACACTTTGTATTTACTTTCTTAAATATGGTATAATTGGTCTAAGTGCAGATGATTTAGTATAAGGGATGGACTGAAACTCTTGAATCAATATTAAATCAATCTGGCGATTCCGCAGGTTTCTATTCCATTGTTTTGATTTTGCCTGCGTCGTTATAAGACAGTAACAACATGTCATTCGAGACAGGAAATATCATGTGCACTCTTAAATTGAGCACACTTTACTACTGCGGCAGCCTAATAGTCTGTCTTCCTCGGCATTAGACAAAACAGAAGCGTCTCAGCCTTCAAGACGGCACATCTTGAGGCCTCTGTGGCACAGAGAGTTTGGGATCTAAGCTTGGGTATACAGAAAGGCATGTATCAATTTTGACCATCGAGGATTCTCCCTAATACCAATCGCTATCAACTCGTCTGTGGCATTACAGTCACAGTAGTCATGCGTGTAGCCCCCCGCCATCCAACACGCACCCCTCATAAGGGTGGGCAATAGTCTATCCAGTTGTGGCTGGCTAGTGACAGGCCTAGTAAGGGCGGTGCCTAGCTCACAGAATCGTGAGAGAAATACATTATATTACATTATGATTTTGTAGCCCGCACAAGATCTACGTTTCCCCAATGCTATTCCCTACAGACACGAGAGCCTGCTTTTGCCTAGTTACCCTGCTCCTAAAACGATCTTGAGAAAAATTGGAAGGCCAGTTGGAAGCCGGCGGGAGAAGGGGCTATGGGGAGTTAGCCAGAGGTTGGTTTGAGATTACAGCGCAGATGCTGGGGGGGCAGTGCATGGGATGAGAACGGATAGGGATAATTCTCACTGTGTCGCATTGTTGTAAGGGGCACTTACCAGCCGCAGTGCTGAACAGGGCCAGGGTGGTCAGGAACAGTCCGAACGGAGGAGGCATATCCGAGATCCTGTGGACAGCAATGGCCTTGAACCTTTAAAACCCTAAGGTACTTGTTCCTGCTCCGACCGAGCTCCTCTTGCGGCTAGCGGGCATCCTGTGGGCTCAGGCACACCCTGATCCCGTCAGGGAGCAATGGCTATCAGAATCCCGGACCTGAGCAGAAATATCACAGTGTCTTATTTTCCACGCAATTTCACGATGTCGAAAAAGCAGCTGGCTGGCGGATGGCACATAGCCCCCCAAAATGCCAATATTCCAAACGATTAAAGGGAGCTTTGGTTTCAAAGTGACGAAAAGTAAATGTTAATGTTCGCATATCCAAAAAATAAGACTATGTCGTAAATAAATCACGGAGATAAAGCGAAAGACAATCTCAAACAAAGCAGTCTATCTTCCAAACGCAGGGAAATGGGGAACGTCCGATGAAATTCCAGAGTGGGAGTTTGTCACTCCGGCTGCATTCGTGGGGTCGCAATCAAAATAATTTGTATTAAAAAAATAAAATAAAAGAACAACTCCAAATAATTACAATAAATATAATAAAGCCAAATATGTATTCACGAACAGCCAGAGGTTATGCACCCCTTTGCCAATAACCCCCAAATAAATTATATGATATGACCACGATGGTGGCTCCAGGCTCCAACACCCATATCCGGACAGGGCAGGCTGTACCGCGGCGATGAAGAGAAGTTTCCTCTGCGGAGAAGAGGGTGATTGTGCGTGGTTCTGTATTTTTTAATCCACGGGTTGGAGTCGTCCGCTGCCCTTTCGGGCCCCGTGCGTTGTTACTGCACCTCGACCACAGTCTACGCCCGGGTCAGCGCCAGACACAAAGGTGGGGGAGGGCATCCGATCCGGGCTGACTCACCGGCGGGCTGCGCTGCGGCTGCTGTCTCCTCCTGCCAAGAGTCTGCCTGCCTGCGCCAGAGGCAGGTCCTAGCAAGAGGACACGCCCCCTCCAACCGCAACTTCACCAACTGCTGCCATGGAAGTCTTAAAGGGCCTCGAACGCTAGACCGCGTATAAAGTTCAGCCATGTTTGGTGTACATAGGCTCACCAATATACATATATATATATATATATATATATATATATATATATATATATATATATATATAAATATAGAAAACATAAATTAATCCAGATGAAGAACCACCTGCAGTACAGGAAAGACTTTAGATCTGCCACAGTATTGCTTCATGGATGAAACGATCGTACGCATAACTCGCGGTCTAGTGTTAAAAAAGAGGGGGAGGGGAGCGCGTCGCGCTCTGACGGTAGCCGTCGTGGGGCCAGGCTTAACCTTTGTTGCTTGAACTATTTTTAATTCGGTGACCCTTCACGAGATCTTTAGAACTGCCTTAGACGGTGACTTAATGCCTGGCCTTGACATGGCCACAGCTAATTCATTTCTTCCTCACGTTTTCGCAGCCTGGCGTAAACCAGGAATTTGTGCAACTATGTAATTTAGTACTTTACTTGTAATGCATTGTGCTACTATGTAAACGTATGATTTTGAACACTTTCTTTCTGATTTACAAGGAATGGTAGCCTCGCATTGTCACGTCTTGTTTAGAGCCGGGTAAACCTCCCTGAACAGTTAGCACCACACCAATTTTGCTGTCAGTTATCGATGATTGCCACTGTATTTGCGTTTTTATATTTTTTTGGGGCGGTTTCAATAGTGCGAACTCAAGCCGATGGTATTGAAGCGCGTTACATGATTACCAGTAATTTTACACAGTGTAACAATCATATTTATTTATTTTTTAGGCACAGGGGGATCAATGGAGATGGCCGGAATAACAGGCTGATTAGCCGACGCCAAAACCAAGAAGCTGGTTTCCCGATTCTAAAGTCTGGAACTCTCGCTAAAACGCCAAATCTTTGTAATGAAGGGAAATGAACTGTGCAAGTATTCTTTATTAGCAACCTCGTTCCGCATAGCACCACTGTACGATCAGCAGTAAAGCACAGCAAATAATGATCCAACATTCTATCCCCATGATCCAATATATATATATATATATATATATACATAACACTGAGAGCACTGTCACTTTAACACAGACCGGAAGGTGAAACAATTGCAAGTGAAAAAAATGTATTTATACGATCAGGTAACTTCATGGCGTGTCATGTGATCAAGGCTCCGCGGAGTCGAAACGCGTCATGGCTAGCATACCTTGAGTGAATAAAACCAATTATCGTATGCACCGAATTGTGGTCCGTGCTCCTTTCTGTCGACGTGCAGGCGCTTTCCAAGGCGTAGGTGAAGGAGTGCTTTGGATATTTTAAACCGGTTTTTGTCTTCTCCGGTTTCACACGGACCCCCCCTCGCTTTTGGGCTGACAGCACACAAAGAAGACGTCGTCTGGCAACTGACAACAAGAAGCTAATCCGGGAGGATTATCGTCGGTTCAGCCCCCCAGTAACGGACAATCAGTGGACAGCATAACCTACGAAGCAAGGCGAAGCAGGACATCACTAACTCGAGCCGGAGGACCCGAGGAGTGCCGACAGCAGCCGGGAGGTAGGAGCTGTATCCCACAACGTATTTATACTGGGTAGAGGGGTGTGCTTAAGACTTGGACAGTGAGACCACTAAGTATTAACTAATAGTCCCACGGATCCCAAAGTCTCCCTATACACAATACATTTTATCAAACTCAAGGACATGTCAGCCGACACGCTCAGAGATCGCGAGGCTGCCGCTTCGGCGATGTTCGACGATTCAATCACGCCAGACACAAACTACATAGCCCACAATGCACCAGCAGCAACAAGGAATACAAGTCTCCGTGACAAATACCGGAGCTTAGAGAAGCTCATGAAAGGCGAACAAAGCAAGTGGTGGGAGGGCCGCTCTCTTCAGCGTTATCTGGATGTTGGAAGAATCCCCCGGGGGCTACGCATACTAATTGCCCCCAGTTACGAAACACCAGATCCCCAGATGCTTAAAGAGTGGGCAGAAATCAATTTAGAATCTTCCAAAAGATTGGTGATGTTGCTTGTAAAGTATGCAGAGTCAGACCGCCTCAAGTTACAAGCACAAAGAGACATCCTGAATGCGGAAATAGAAGATATGGACCAGAAAGAGGAATCCAAAAAATTTAAAGAGGAAATGCAACTACGTTTAAAAAAAGAGGAGGATAAAATTAGAGAACGCAAAACATATAAATATCATCGTGACAAAGCGGATTATAAAAAAATATGAAAACATGAAGATATCCAAATTAAGTGCAAGTTCCCACACAAGACCCACGAACAACAAAGGATTACAACAAGCCAACTCATCCACCTCAGACCTGAGTTCAGCAATCGAAAGTGAAACAGAGGCAGACATTCAAGATAAAAGAGTTCCAGTGGCAATATCTCTCGCGGAAGAACTGGATTTTTTAGTCGAAGAGAGAAAGCAAATACTTCGACCAAAAAAATCGCAACAACAAACAACAACAACAACAAAAACAGTCACACGAAGAGAAAGGAGAAGGGCACAGCAAAGGAGATTCAACCAGGCGGTATCAAACTCGACGGTGGAACCGAAAGTAGATGATGAACAAACACACAGCAACAGCATCACGGTGACCAACTTAACATCTCTGGCCCTCAACACTGCCGAATTACAACTGTTGTCACTAGGACTATCTTTCTGCCCAGAAAGTTCATTCACCTATGCTGCAACCAGAGTCGATGTATATAAAACCATTCGAAAATTAAAACTTCGAAAATACCATTTGATGAAAGGGACAAATCCCAAAGACACAGCAGCATTATCACCTCCTCCCATTGGGTCCCCCTCAATCTATGGCCTAACACATGAGGACATGCCACTACTAAAAGACTTACAATCACTGGCTTCATCCACACAGGCCCAGGTTGAAGCAGCAACATCAACGACATCGGTTACTGAACTATCAAAATCAACATCGAAGTTCAAACCACGTTCAGTTTTTGTACCCATTATGCCAATGGATGCCATAGATGTATACCACGAACAAATAATCATGGGATTAAAAAATTTGAACCTAAAGATTAATAAACCAAACAAAGAGACCATCAAAACCAAGATGAAAAAACACAATATCAAATACAATCAGCTTATGAAAAAGTTGTCCAGCAATCAAGATATCGTTATAAGAAATGCCGATAAGGGCAGAAATCTAGTAATCTGGTCCAAAGAAGATTATAATGCAGAAGCCCTCAGCCAACTCACTGATACACAATGTTATCGGAGAAGTGATCCTCTAAGACTAAAATCAACATATGAAAGCTATTACAGTAAACTTATGGCATGGAGAAGCTTGGGGCTTCTAAACAAAGATGAATATGGTTTCCTTCGAAACAACACTCCTACAACTCCTGAAATTTATTTTATACCAAAATTGCATAAAAACCCTACCAAACCACCGGGGCGCCCCATTATTTTGGCGAGAAATAGTCTGACTGAAAACACGTCTCAATACATTGACTATTTCCTCCAGGAGTTTGTACAGGCACTTCCTTCATATCTTAGAGACACTGGCGATGTTTTAACCGAAATCCACAATTTTGAGTGGAAAAAAGGATACCTATTAATAACTATGGACATCACAGCATTGTACATGAGTATCAACCATATGGATGGTCTCAAAGCAGTACAATACTACCTCGGCAAAAGGGCAGCAATCCACCAAGCCCATAACAAGATGCTCGTTGACATGATTGACTTTTGTCTTCACAATAATTTATTTGCTTTTCACCAAGCTACGCCTGCCTCCACATGGGGTGGTGGGAAGAACTGGTCTTACACAGAAAGTTTACGGACATTCTAGATAACAATGTGAAATGTTGGTGGCGTTACATAGACGATCTGTTTTTAATATGGGATGGAACTGAGTTGGAGGCAAAAACATTTGTTGAGAAGCTCAATACAAACGATATCAATTTGAATTTCACATACGAAATTAGTGCTTCAACAGTCACTTTCTTAGATGTGGAAGTCTATATACACAATGAGAGTATAGAAACCAAAATCCACCGAAAACCCACCGAAAACCCACGGCAGTCAACTCAGTACTTCACGCAACTAGTTTACATCCCAAGCATTTGGTACAGAGTATCCCATACGGAGAAATGATCCGGCTAAAGAGAATCTGTAGTACAAAGGAGGAACTATCAAAAGCCCAACACAATAGCCGGACTAGATTCCTCCAACGAGGGTACTTTAAAAAATGCATTGAAGCAGCCATCTCTAAATGTGCCATGGTAGACAGAGAAACTCTTCTAAAAATGCATACCAAAGATTCGTTTAACCAAACACCCAACATAACAGCCAGTCCCAAAATTGATGAATTCCGGATGATATTAGGTTTCAGTAAGCAAAGCCTTGAAATAAACAGGATTGTACAGAGAAGTTGGCCTCTAATAAGAAATGACCCACTTTACCTGCAAAATTGTCCATAACCAACAGAAGGGCACCAAACATGCGCGATAAACTAGTGCAGAACAATCCAATGGCAAAACCCAAAGGCAACTGGCTTAGTCAGAGAAAGGGCTTTTTTAAATGCAGCAGTTGCAAAGCTTGCCAATGTGGCATCAACACATTGAAATATAAGACTGCATTTAGTGACAGGGATCAAATTATTAATAAAGCCCTTTCCTGCAAAACAGAATATGTAGTATATGTCCTCGAGTGCCCTTGCAGGCTTAGATACGTGGGAAGTACCAAGCTGCAGGGGCACAAAAGGATACTACAACACATCCGAGCTATATCAAACAAAGACCCCACTTATCCAGTGGCTCGCCACTTTGCTGAGCATCATCAATCAGATCCTAAACTTCTCAAATACTACATAATTGATTGTGTGCCATTTAACAAATGTGGTGGCAATAGAGAGAAGATTCTTAGACAATTGGAGACTCGTTTTATCTTAGAACTAGACTCCAAAAGCCCCAATGGCCTAAACGCAACTGAAGATATATACACTTACTTGTGACCCAGTTGCAAACAATCGAAAAATATATGTCAGTAGTCTAATACCATATGACTTTTTCGCCTTCCAGTAATCTTCCTATGAAAAAGTAATATCAGCTCACAACAGATACTGCTTGTTGGATTTTTAGTCTATCTTAGTCTTGCTAAATACAGATTCTATACTTGATGAGTCCAACCAAGACAAGATAACAATAAGCAGCCTCATCGTCCAAAGAAGTCTCCTTTTAACAAGGATATTAATCACACACATCCCCCTGTTTTTACCTTACACATATTATTTTAAGGTCTGGTTTTTTTAGGTGTCCTTTAAAATCATAAAATTATTGTCAAAGGCTTTTTTCAATAATTTGGATAATTTGCACTAATTTGCACATAACTTTTGCACTGTTTTTCAATCACTTTCATTGTGTACTAGGGGTTAGATATCACGTCACAAAGTTACAACACAGTAGCATCATTTACCATCATATAATCAACACATGCAGAGATAAAAAGACACAGACGTGATATTTAAATCAGTATTGTGAATTCAGTAATATTGTGATTTAAACTTTTCTGGAAACAAAATCCATAAGTTTTTATCTACTTTTATCTTTGTTTATAATAATCTTTTAAAAACTGAAATTACCGGTTTTATAAATATTTACATGTGTGATAAATGTTATTTATACATATTTATTTATTTATGTATTTATATATTTATTCGGATTAACTGAATAAGAGATCAATATTCACCAATAGTTGGATGCTCAACAAACATGCAAACAATTTTACATGTATATATATACTGTGTTGTACCTATGATCTCCAATTTGTGGCGGTGGTATTTTACCGAGATGTACGAACAGACAAACCAACCCCCAATGAAATATGTAAACATAACACTGAGAGCACTGTCACTTTAACACAGACCGGAAGGTGAAACAATTGCAAGTGAAAAAAATGTATTTATACGATCAGGTGACTTCATGGCGTGTCATGTGATCAAGGCTCCACGGAGTCGAAACGCGTCATGGCTGGCATACCTTGAGTGAATAAAACCAATTATCGTATGCACCGAATTGTGGTCCGTGCCCCTCTCTGTCGACGTGCAGGCGCTTTCCAAGGCGTAGGTGAAGGAGTGCTTTGGATATATATATATATATATATATATATATATATATATATTCACTGAAAAAAACATAGGTTTCACACATGTTATAGTTAGCTGGACATTTCACTCGTAAAAAACCAATGAAATTCCCCCGTTATAGTTAGTTCAGCTAACTATAACTCGCGCGCCCGCAATCCACTGCTGATGATGTCACATATTACATCACTCATGACATGGTCAGCGACATCACTCATGACATCACTCATGACATCTCAAATGACATCACTGATGACATCACTGATGACATCTTCCATTGAGTATGTGTTTCTGAACAATTTTAATATGTTTAATATATATAGGGAAAGGCCTGTTGAAGAATGAGTGGGTGTACAAGTGTGTAAATGGATGATTTTCTGTGGTGCGTAACTAACTCTATAAGTGAGTCATTAAATGTATCTTACTGCAGACTAGTGACTAAACTTTGTAAATGTCTGTATGTTCTGTATGTTGGTGTATAAGTGGCTGCATAGTTTTGTGAATACCTATATGAGTGTCTATATGAGTTATTGATTGCTTGTCTCAGTATCTGTATGGGTTCCTGCGTGTTTGTGTGGGTAGGGTGTGTGTGACTCTATGCATAGATGTGTGAATGGGTGATTCTATGGGTGCATGGTTTTAAGAGTGCATCTGTGATGGACTGTATGGTTGAGTGAGTGTATGTATGGGTGTGTTAGGGATTGAATGTATATCTCAGTGGTACATTTGTGACTAACTACATATGTGAAAGGCAGTATATATGCGTGTAAGAGTATATAAGTGGGTAGATGTGAGAGTGTGTGATTGTGCGAGTGACTGTATGGATGAGTGTGTGCTTGTATCAATGATTCTATAAGAGCGTAAGAATGTGGTACTATTTTTATGATTAAGTGAACTTGAGTGTGTATAACCGCATAGGTGAGTAAATGGGAGTGTAATTATTTGCATGACTGACTAGGTGTGAGAGTACCTCTATGGATGATTGGTGGTGTGTGAGTGTCTATATAGGTGTATAAATGCATATGATAGTCTTGTATGGAGTGACTGTAAGTATGAGTGACTGTACAGGTGAATGAGTGGAGGTGTATGTAGACCTAACAGTTAATAAGTGGGTATGTAGTTATTGGTATTGGAGTATGTGTGGTTTTGAGAATGGAACTCTGACATTTTGAGTCGGTGTATCAAAGGTTATATTAGGGTGTGAGAAGATGTGGTAATTTATCACATGGATGACATCATCAGTGATGTCATCAGTGATGTCATTTGAGATATCATCAGTGATGTCATGAGTGATGTCACTGACCATGTCATGAGTGATGTAATATGTGACGTCATCAGCAGTGGATTGCGGGCGCGCGAGTTATAGTTAGCTGAACTAACTATAACGGGGGAATTTCATTGGTTTTTTACAAGTGAAATGTCCAGCTAACTATAACATGTGTGAAACCTATGGTTTTTTCAGTGAATTTGCAAGGTTTTTTAAATGCTAATTCCTAACTATAACGTGTGTGAAACCTATGGTTTTTTCAGTGAATTTGCAAGGTTTTTTAAATGCTAATTCCTAACTATAACGTGTGTGAAACCTATGGTTTTTTAAGTGAATTTGCAAGGTTTTTTAAATGCTAATTTATGAATGTATTATTATATTTTTTAAATATTTATTTTACAATAAACTACCTATATATATAGTTATAGATTAACTTTATCCTGTAATATGGAATGGCTCAGTTATTTTTTTAATTTGGATAGAGTTGAACAGCATAGTTAATATCTTCTATAAACTTATAAACACTTAAAAAAAGTATTTTTTTTTAAAGACTTTTTTGGCCGTGCGCGCACGGTGCACGCATGCGTACATGCTCCACGTACGCATGCGTACGTGCTCCACGTGCGCATGCGTATGTCATGCGTGCTCCGTACGTCATGCGTGCTCTGTATGCAGATGCGCGTGTGCTCCGTACGCGCTTTCTCCGTACGCGCATGCGCGCGTGCTCCGTACGCGCATGCGTGCGTGCTCCGTACGCTCATGCGTGCGTGCTCCGTGCGCGTACGCGCATGCGTGCGCGCACCGTGCGCGCACGGTGCTTGCACGGCAAGTCATGTGATTTAGAAACAACACTTTTCATTGGTTTATAGTAGTTTCAGGTCATGTGATTAAGAAACAACACTTTTCATTGGTTTATAGTAGTTTCAGTTCCAGAAACTTCCAACACCACACCCACTCCCCTCATTATTACTTCTGATTCCCTGGGAGAAGGAGCTGAGCAGCTTTTCCAGTACTCCAGTACTTTAGAATGGCAGAGCAGCAGTCATCTTCTGGGAGTGAGCAGGTGACCCTTATGAGACAGAGGAAACAGAAAGACTCTTTTATATGGCAATTTTTTACATTTCCAGAGGGGCAGAAGAAGGTGAATGCACCAAAAGTCACCTGCACTCTTTGTGATCGTGTCTTATCAAGAGGAGATCCTAAAAAGAAATACTCTTTTAGTATCTTCACTATGATCAGGCACGTTAGAGATGTACATCCTGTGGCTTATGCTCGAGCTGCGAAAGAAAACCCTCCAGCAGCTCAGCCGAGCACATCCGCAGCAGCTCAGCCGAGCACATCATCGGCAGCTCAGCCGAGCACATCATCTGCGGCGGCAGCTTCACCTGCTTCTGTTCCTCTGGATATACACCCTCTGTTTAAGAGGGTGCATATACGGTGTAATGCGTGCAATGCTCTTCTCTCTTATAGGGACACCAGCATTCCCCTAATAGAGAGCAAGATACAGCAGGACACGTGCGGCACCCTATAATTTTTGCCATTTTTTTGTTCCTCTGTCCCTCTATTAACACAACGGCTCTTTTTAGAGCCACCTAACATCTAAACACTTAAAATTGAATTTTAATTCTATTTTTTTAATGATTTTTTTCCCGCCGTGCGCGCACTGTGCGCGCACCCCGTGATTTAAAAAAAAAAAAAAATGTTTTTTTCACCCTTCATGGTCCTTCAGGGACCCCCTGACAAAAGCTAGGGGGTCAGGAACTCTGTACCCTGCCCCTTTTCACATTCTCCACCTTTCTTTTTCACTGTCACACACAAAATGGCAGACAACACTTCCTGATTTCGACCGATTCGAATGTTGACTGACATGTAACCACCAATCAGAATTACGCTGGACATTTAACTCGCACGCGTGCGCGGCTATAGATATTTATGTACTTTTAACTGCAATTTTCTCAGGAACTACTGAACAGATTGACACCATATATGCAAAAGGCACATCCCTGACCTGAGGACTACCTCTTTGCCAAATTTCAAGTAATTCTGTTCAGCCGTTCGGGCTGTACCTTCGACTAAAGGTCCTATGGGAAAATGCATGGGGAAAACGCGTTTTGGGACCCCCCTTTTTTCTCAGCCCCCGCTTGACGAATCACCCCGAGACTTCCAGGGTAGGAGCTGAGTGGAGCGCCCCATTAGTTTTGAAACTTTCGCGAGGATCCGTCAACCCGCACCAAAGTTATTCAAAATAGCATTTTCAGATTTCCTATGGAAACACGGTCCTAACTATAACTATCTACTGGCGACCGCCAGTAGATAATATATATATATATATATATATATGTGTATAAAAAGCAGTTCTCGCTTTGCAGCGAGGTAAAGACGCACTCACTTGTTTACAGGAAAAATTCAGGCAGATTTATTAAGTTTTGCAAACATCGAGTACAAAGGGTAAAAACTAATAGCGATGCCAGAATCGTAAAAAGGAAATGAAAACTATCAAGTATGGCTCACTCAGGAGCATGAAAGAAGCTGTAAATAAATAAATAAGGACATGTGAAACGGACATAATGCATGACTTGCCGAAAGAACAATAAAATATAAATAAATTTTGTTCTAAAAATGTAAGAGAGACAAGCACACTATTCACTAAATCACTTTGTAAAATTTAAAATGTATACACCACATTAACCACAATGCACCAAAACATGAAACAGGAAGTAACTGTGTGCAGATAGAAATAAAAGAAGGCCTTTTCTCTGTATTACACAATCCCGTGAACAAGGTCAAAGTCACTTGACCGAAACGCGTAGGGCATGGCAAATGAATAAAAAATCCGTCTGAATTTTTCCTGGAAACAAGTGAGTGCGTCTTTACTTCGCTGCAAAGCGAGAACTGCTTCATGGATACCGGCGTGGCTCTGCCGGAAAATAAATGCACCGCCCCTTGTAATTGAGCGCCAGCGTCGGAACTTGGACTGGAAACCGAAGACTTAAACTTAGACGCGAGGCAGCCGCCACATCAAAGAAAACCGGACAGCATGTAAAGAGGATTCCTCCTCGGATGTCACAGACGGATCACACAGGCAAGCAGTAATCTGATCCTGACGTCGACGGACCGAGGAGACCTCAACCGGAGGGTGGAGGACAACACAGAAAGCCGACATCTGGTAAGAATAACTCCATAACCTGTTTTCTCTACTAATAAGACTCATTACGGCTGAAAGCGGGTAAATAAGTGGCAAACGGGGCTTCATAACGATAACGCACCAACGCGATATTGCTTCCCTAAAAGCACTTTGGCAGCAGTTGTCTTTCCGAAGTGGGAAGACATAAAATAACTAACTAACTGGTAACATTACAACAAAATAAAACAGAGAGTTACTAACTGGTTTAAAAAAAAGCAGTGCTTGAATCAAGCAAGCAAATGGGAAGGAAACTTGTTTCCTAAGCGGAAAGGGATATAATATTGGAAAAACACAAGTTTTGCCATGGAAAGAAGGGAGGCAAAAAGAAATGCTGAATTGTCTGGACTTTTCACAACAGTAACTTTACAACGACCCGAAAGAGGCCAAGTAATACCTCAAAGTAGTACCAAAGAAATACTGAGATACTGGGAGAAACTTTCAAAGAAAGAAATCAACAAATGGTGGGACCTGATAACACTGCAAAAATATGTAGAGGTAAAAAGAATCCCCATAGGTCTACGTCTCATGCTAATGGCAGGTCACCAAGACACAAGTGGGGAACTACTCCAGGAGTGGGGAGAACACCTACTGGAATCATCCATGGGACTAATACTGATTTTAATAAAGTATATAGAAAAAGCTCAAAAAGAAATCAGGGGAGAATTAAAAGAAAAAGAAGAGGAAATTAAAACAATTACCTTATTGGAAGATATGGCCAAACTAAAATCTGACATCCTCAAAAATCTGGAGAAACATGAGGATAGAGTGAAACAACGCAAACAGCACAAGTTTCAAAGGGACAAATCAGATTTTGAGGAAGTTCGAATCTTCACATTTGGCAGACAATATGAAGTGGATAAAAGTAAAGCTTGGTTGGAAATAACTAGCAGAGAATTCTCCAGCTATGATTCCCTAACGAGTACTGATGTAAGCGACAATGAGCACACGGCATCAGTAGCATCAGATATGAGAAAAAAGACCGATTTTTTAACCGAGATGCGATTGGCATTAGAGCAACAACAACAAAAAACACCCAAAGAGGTGGAACAAGCAGAGGCCGGGGAAGAGGAACAAGAGGAACGAGAGGAAGACAAGAAGAGGTCAGAGGGGCAGGGGAGGAACCAAGAATGGACACATGGACGAAGGATCGATTGAGACAATCGAAGAAATAACATCATCAAGCTCACAAGAGCTTAATGTGATTAACCTCTCCGGAAAAATCTTAACAGACATCGAAAAGAATGTTCTCAGAAAAGGTCTCAATTTCTGTCCAACAGCTCACTTAGACATTGCCCAAACTAGAATCGATCTATATAAATATACAAGGAAAATAAAGTTGGCATAAATACATACAGATAAAATGAAAATAAATTATCCAGCAGAGAAAACACCTTCAAGTAATATGCTTCTCGCTGAAGATATTCAAGGCCTGGAAACTTTATTGACAATGGGGGTAGAAACGCCATCACAAGAGACAGAGGTCTTACTAGAGTTAGAAAAATCACAACCACCCATAGGAGCAGGGTAAAGTGGCCTCAAACCAAGATCAAGATTCTATCCAACCCTACCATCGGGCAATAAAGTGGACTTATTCCACGAAGCTTTAATAGAAGATCTATATAAAATGAAGCACATTGATGTAAAACATACTTTATCGATAAAAGAGAGGGAAGCATTAAATAACCTCCAACAGGATACCAATATTGAAATAAAAGCCGCGGACAAAGGCGGTGACATCATAGTCCTGGATAAAACAGATTACATGACTGAAGTAAATCGACAACTGATGGACAAAGAATGTTACCATCAACTAACAAAAGACCCCACTAAAGAAATTGGAGAGAAATTGAGACAACATCTACACAAATGGCTGGAGAGAGGACTAATCAATGCAGAAGAGCAAAAATACCTAACATGTGAGCATCCAACCATGGCAACCTTCTACTGCCTACCAAAAATACACAAAAGCAAAGTACACCCCCCGGGGAGACCCATAGTCTCCGCCAATGGATCTATTCTAGAACCCATCTCAAACTATATTGATCACTTCTTGACACCACTCGTGAGAGATCTTAGCTCCTACCTACGTGATACTACGGATCTTTTACAAAAATTGGAAGGAGTGACATGGCAACCCAGCTTTAAATTAGTAACAATGGATGTAGTCTCATTGTATTCTAATATTGAACATTCAATTGGACTCCAGGCCTGTAAGTACTTCCTAGGCAAAAGAAACATTGAATATTGTCAACACAACACAATGTTAATGGAAATGATCACCTTATGCCTGGATAATAACATCTTCACGTTCAACAAACACATTTTCAACCAAATAAAGGGGTGTGCCATGGGTTTTTCATTCTCCCCCAACTATGCAAATTTGACCATGGGTTGGTTTGAACAACAGGTGACCTGGACCCCAGAGAATGATGAGTTCCTGGAACAAACTATTCTTTGGCTTCGTTTCATAGAAGACCTCCTGATTATCTGGGACGGCACAGAGTCTGAATTTAAAAGTTACTTTGCAAGATTAAATAACAACATATTAAAACTGCAATGCACTTTTGAAATCAGTGCCAAACAAGTAACTTTCCTCGACACCAATATTTATGTGGACAACAACATGCTCCACACAACATTACATCGTAAAAAAACATCCACCAATGTGATACTACATGGGGAAAGTTTCCACAAAGACACTCTAAAATGGAGTATCCCCTACGGGAAATCCCTAAGACTTAGGAGGAATTGCTCTGCGGACAATGAATTCAAGAAACATAGCCAACAAACAAGTGACAGGTTCAAAAAACGAAAATATCCAAGGAAAGTAATTGAAAAAAGCTTGCAGAGGGTGGCAAACCAACAACGAATGGATATACTCAAAAAGACTACATCAAATGTGGAAGAATCTCCCAACCAACAAGCAATAAGGCTTATTACAACACATAGTGTGGAAAACAAAAACCTAGTCAAGATCATAAAAAAACATTGGGGTATTTTACAACTTGACTCAACGTTGTCAAAGATAATGGGAGATCATCCAAATGTAACATATCGAAGAGCAAAAAATATTGCTGACAAAATTACGCACAGCCACTTCAAAGAAACACCAACTACAACATGGCTACAAAGAGAAGGCTTTTGGCCATGTAAACGATGTAAGGCGTGCACAATTGCAAAACATATGAGAGAGTAGGATATCCAAAAGGGCACCTAATGGAAGATCAAGCAACATCTCACCTGCAAAAGCAATTATGTCATTTACATGGTGGAGTGCCCATGCAAGCTACGTTACATCGGAAGCACCCTCTTTGAGGTCAAGAAAATAATTCTTGAGCACATTAGAGCCACCATACATAAGGATCGCTCTAATGCGATACCAAAACACATAGAGAAAGAACATGAAAGTCGGTGGGAATGTTTCAAATTCTGGGCCATAGAACAAATACCATACTAGGAAAGGGGAGGAAACCGTGAAAGGACCCTGCGTCAAAAAGAATCAAGACACATAGTTGCTTTTAGAACTCTAGATCCGAGAGGCCTCAATCAGGATGAAGAACTTCACGTACATCTTTGAAACTTTTCCCAGTGCATTAAAAGATCAACATTTGAAAAAAGGAAAATGAAACAAAGTAACATCAACATCAATATAAAAACTCACTAGCGAGTATGAATTGGCAACAAAACATCGAGTATAAAGGGTAAAAACCAATAGCGATACCAGAATCGTAAAAAGGAAATGAAAACTATCAAGAATGGCTCACTAAGGAGCATGAAAGAAGAACTGTAAATAAATAAATAAGGAGATGTGAAACGGACATAATGCATGACTTGCCAAAAGAACAATAAAATATAAATAAATATTGTTCTAAAAATGTAAGAGAGACAAGCACACTATTCACTAAATCACTTTGTAAAATTTAAAATGTATACACCACATTCACCACAATGCACCAAAACATGAAACAGGAAGTAACTGTGTGCAGATAGAAAAAAAATAAGAAGACCTTTTCTCTGTATTACACAATCCAGTGATCAAGGTCACAGTCACTTGACCGAAACGCGTAGGGCATGGCAAATGATTAATAAATCCACCTGAATTTTTCCTGGAAACAAGTGAGTGCGTCTTTACTTCGCTGCAAAGCGAGAACTGCTTCATGGATACCGGCGTGGCTCTGCCAGAAAAGAAACGCACCGCCCCTTGTAATTGAGCGCTGGCGTCGGAACTTGGGCTGGAAACCGAAGATATATATATATATAAATATATATATACGAATCCGCAGCTTGCTCGCCTTTGTCAGCTACACACGGACACGGACAACAGACTTGGTGCCAATTATATCATCTTTATTTCTTGGATGCCGCCATAACGCGTTTCAACTCCTTCGAGTCTTGATCACATGGAATATATAAATATATTCAATGAAAAAACCAAAGGTTTCACACATGTTATAGTTAGCTGGACATTTCACTCGTAAAAAACCAATGAAATTCCCCCGCTATAGTTAGTTCAGCTAACTATAACTCGCGCGCCCGCAATGCACTGCTGATGACGTCACATATTACATCACTCATGACATGGTCAGTGACATCACTCATGACATCACTGATGACATCTCAAATGACATCACTGATGACATCACTGATGACATCATCCAGTGAATGTGTGTTTTTCTCAAAATTAAATATGTTTTATATATGTATATCTAAAGGTCGATGGAAGAATAAATGGGTATATAAGTATCTAAATGGATGATTTGTTTTTGAAAAATTGATTGTGTAACCGACTGATTAAGTGTATCATAGTGAATACATGGCTTAGTAAGTAATGTTAAATATGTAAATATCTGTATCAGTCTCTCACTTTGTGTATAAGTGGCTGCATGGGTTGGTGAGTAGCTACATGGGTGTCCATAAAGGTTATTAGTTGGTTTTTTGAGTATCAGTCTGAGTGTCTGCATGGTTCGGTGGGGGGTATTACGTAGTGCATAGTTGCATGAATGAGTGACTCACTGTTTGTATGTGTTGAAGACAGCATGTGTGCAGGACTGTATGGGTGGATGAGTGTGTGTATGGGTGTGTTAGTGAGTGAATGACTGTCTCAATAGTGTCTTTATGAGTAACTACATATGTTTTAAACTAGTATATGTGACTATTGGTGTATATAAGTGAGTATATGTGAGAGTGAAAGATTGAAAGAGTTCCTATATGAATAAATATGTGTTTCTATAAGTGATTGTTTAAAAGACTAAGTATGTGTACGTTTCCGTAGAAGTAAGTGTGGTGGTGTGTGTATAACTGTATATGCAAGTAAATGTATGTTTGATTCTTTATTAGCATGAGTGACTATGTGTGTGAGTAACTCTATGGATGAGTGGCATTGTGTAACAGGATGTATAGGTGTATGAGTACATATGATGAGTGAGTACATGTATGAGTGACTGTATAGGACTGTTGGTGAATGAGTGGATGTGTATGTGGATCTTAGAATTACTGAAGAGGTTGTTGTAACTGGTATTGGTATGTCCATTGTTTTGAAAATTGTAGTCTCTATTTTTGAATGTGTGTATCAAAGGTTATATTAGGGTGAGAGGAGGTCTGCCACTCTATCACAAGGATGATGTCATCAGTGATGTCATCAGTGATGTCATTTGAGATGTCATCAGTGATGTCATGAGTGATGTCACTGACCATGTCATGAGTGATGTAATATGTGACGTCATCAGCAGTGCATTGCGGGCGCGCGAGTTATAGTTACCTGAACTATTCCTAACTATAACGTGTGTGAAACCCATGGTTTTTTCAGTGAATTTGCAAGGTTTTTTAAATGCTAATTCTTATATTTACCTTTTTTTTTTTTTTTTGCAATGTTTTTTACATATTTTTATTTTAATTTTATATCCTTTTTTAAAGACTATGGTTAAATTTTAAAAATTCTACAATATATTTTTTATTTTTACCTTTTTTTTAAACTAAACAGGTAAGATTTAGTAGTATAACATAGTGAATCTTTTTTTCCCTTTTCTTTTTTTTTTTTTTAGTATTTTTTTAACGTGCGCGTACGGTAAGCGCACGTCATGCTTTTAGTACGTTAGATTTCTACGCTGTTTGCGTTCAGTTACGCAATTTGCGTAGACGTGCGTCACGCGCACGCGGCGCGTAACGCGTACGCTGCACGCACATGTTACGCGGAAGTGAAGGGGCGAGCCTGTTTAGCGCATGTGTGCGTGCGCGTGTCTTTTTTACGCGCATGCGTACTTTTACCGTAAGCGCTCCGTAAGCGCACCGTAAGCGTAACGTACGCGCACGTTGGGTCATGTGATCAAGAAACAACACTTTTGATTGGTTTATACTACTTTCAGTTCTAGAACTCTCCTACACCACACCCATTCCCCTCATTTCTGCTTGTGATCCCTTAGGAGAAGGAGCTGAGTTGTCTTTGTGATACGATGGCAGAACAGCAGACCTCTTCTGAGAGTGAGGCTAGCAGCACTACCATGAGGCAGAGAAGGAGGAAACAAAAGAGCTCTTACATATGGGAGTATTTTTCTTTTCCAGAGGGCCAGAAAAAGGTAAATGCACCTTTAGTGACTTGTAAGCTTTGTGACCGTGTACTTTCAAGAGGGAATCCTAACAAGAAGTATTCCTTCGGGAATCACACTATGTTGAGACACCTTCATGATGTACACGGTAGGACATATGCTCGACATACTGGAGGAAACCCTTCAGTAAGTCAACCAAGCACATCCACAGCAGCTCAGCCTGGTCCATCATCTGCAGGGCCGAGTCCATCTTCGGCAGGTCAGCTGAGCCCTTCATCTGTGGGGGGAGCATCTCCTTTTTCTGGTCCTCTGGAAACTAACCATCGGTTTGCGAGGGTTACAATGCGGTGCGCCACTTGTTATGGTCTAATTTGTCATAGGGAGACCAGTGTTGCCCTAGTTAACAATAAAATAGACCAGCACATTTGTCCTACCGACTAATATTCCCATTCTTTCTTTCCTCTGTCCCTGTACGAACACAACGGCTCTTTTAAGAGCCAACCTTACCTTTCAACTTTTTTTTAAATATTTTTTTTAACTATTTTTTTTTTTTTTTTTTTACCGTACGCGTAATTTTTTTTTTTTTTTTTTTTAAAACACTAAAAATCAATTATCACATTACAAGGTCCTTGAGAGACTACAATGAAAAACTGAAAATGTGATTGTGGAGAAGTGGAAAAAAGGGACCATGAAATTTCTGACTTACCATACCCACTCAAAAAATTATTTATTAATTTAAATATAATTTTAATTGCTATAAAAATGGTTCAAGTTTTCGAAAATTTTCTTTCTCAATCTGAAAAAAAAGAAAAAAGTATTAATATTTAATAAAACATTTTATAATACAGTACACATATTTACATATTTTCCCAAAACAATTTTTTGCCTTTTTTTTGCTGTTTTCAGAATATATTGCATTTCACTATAAATCGTGAAAGCAATTGCATTCATCACTTAACAGCGGGCAAAAAAAAAAATAACAATCTCAAAGATTGTTTAAAAAAAGCCCAGAATCTCTTCTCAGTTAAACATAACATTATCGAAATGCAAAATATTATTCATTAAAAATATCATCTAATAACAAAAACTATTTCTAAAAAATACCGTCTGACAATTTTCTTACAGAAGCATAATCTCAAAAATAATATATCTCAAATAAATCCACAATACATCTAGTTTCCTTTCTTTTAGGCCAAATGTTAATTTTTGAAATTATTTTTTGATTACATTTCCAACGATAATCCAATAAAATTCCAAAATTTAAATTGTACAGATGTTACCGATTCTCTCTAAAATTTTGGTTTCTGAAAGATTAATTAGGATTTAATTAAGTCCACAATACAATTGGATACCTTTCCTTTAGGCCAAATGGTAATTTTAAAAATCTTTTTTGATTAAATTTCCAACGGTAATCCAATAAAATACAAAAATTTAAATTGTACAGATGTTACCGATCTCTCTAAAATGTTGTTTTCCGAAACATTAATTAAGAATTATATAAGTCCACAATACAATTGGTTACCTTTCCTTTAGGCCAAATGATAATTTAAAAAATCTTTAAATTTGAAAATTCTAATGGTAATCCAATAAAATGGTAAAATTGTTTTGTACAGATGTTGCCAATTCTCTCTAAAATTTAGGTTTCAGGAAGATTAGATAGGAATTTGCTAAATCAAACGGCAAACGTTGCTTAAAAACCAATTGACAATCATTACACATTGTCCAGCCTTTTTTACATTTTAGATAAACTGTGTAATGACCAGAAGTTACAGTAGGTCCATCATGGAAAATTATTGCAACTGTTACAAAGGTTTTTCCTGAAATTGATAATTGCTGTCCTGTAAACTTCTTTATTAAAGTATCCAATTTTGAACCATCAGCTCTACATCGTTGCATCATTAAAATTACATACTGTCCATATTCCTTTAAAATTAACGTTGAAAACATGTCAGATTTACACTCACCGCATTCCATGCTATGATTAGCATCTTTAACTAATTTAGCAAAAGCGACTGTTTTACTCTCTGGCAATGTTAAATAAATAAACCTTTCAGAATCAACATTAGAGCCACATGTATTGAAACAGTTTTCACAACTATGTTCCCATTTATAAGAGAGACCAAACACATTTTCAATGTGTACACCTTCTTCTTCCAGTACCTGAAGAAAATACAACAAGAATTCCTGTGCGTCTTGCTGTACATTTTGAGAAAACTGTGTACATCCTGAACATACATCTAAAAGTTTTCTAATTTCAGTAGCACTTTCTATTTGAGTTTTATCATTACTCAGCTTTTGAAAAAGGAGACTCAACTCAGAACAGAATCTTTTTCTCTGATTTACTATTATCTGCTCTTGCAAACTTTCCAGATAAAATGCAACATTCAGCACTACATTAGCGTAGCAGTTGACACCAGAGCTATTTTCAAAATGACATCCTACAACCTCTTCTTTATTTTCCTTTTTCTTTTTGCTTGCAATTACATCACTCCTCTTTTTTTTCCTCCTCTCTACATCCTCATTACAGATATTCTCATTTCTCCTTTTACGAGAAACTACACGTTTCTCTAACACAGGATACTGACCTAAATGAGGAGCATAGGTTCTTCTTAATCTATTGTACTCCTTTACACAATTTGCATCAGCACTAACTTTTGAATCATCAAAGTCTATCATGAATAAACCAGATAATGTTTTCACTCGTGACAAAGCTACATAAGCCATACCTTTTTTGAACACAGTTGAACCAATGTTTACAAATGCACAATCTACAGTCAATCCTTGAGACTTGTGAATAGTTACAGCATATGCTAGAGAAAACGGAAACTGTTTCCTTTGTACATATAAGTCTTTTACAAGCATGAAACGAACTGAACAACGACAAATGTCTATAACTTCTTCTATCTGATCAAATTTTATTTTTAAACATTCAATTCCATCTTTTTTCTGATAATTAATAAAACCCACAACTCTTCCCATAGCTCCATTAACTAAACCTTTTTCAACATCCAAATTTCTCCTTAAAAATACTCTACAGTTCATGCAAACATATAGATTTTTTTCTAATCCAGCAGTTTTGGAAATGTTCTTCTCTAGTGAATCCAATTTATTTTTCAGTTTGCCTGTTAATGTGATAGTAATTCTTCCATCCTGAATTTTGTCCACTGCTTCCAATTTCCTGATATCTTCCTTTTCCAATTTCAAAAGCTCCTCATTGAATATTGAGCATTCACGTAGAGTTGGCATTAAGCAGATGACACTTTTCTTTTCTGCAATGTTCTTGTATATCTTCTCTGCAACTATTTCTTCCTTTGGAAATAAATTATGTAGCAACCGACTCTGTAATGCTTTTGTGCCAGCTTCAGTGAGTAGTCCAATTCTGATATCTTTCAGAATACTTCCATATTCTTCATCGTTTGCTTGTCTCATATTAGTAGTAAGTTCCTTGTACTCAAAGAAGGACCAAATATTTGCATTACCGATGCTTCCCAATGACTTCTTTGTGTCTTCATGTGTCACAGTATTAAACACTGGTTGTCCTTTAACTGGAGTAAGCTGTAGAAGATCCCCAAAAACTATGACATGTTTTCCACCAAATAACACGTCATAGTCTGTCCTTAGAGTTTGCTGCATTCTTAAATGCACAAAGGCAAGCATTAAGTTTGATACCATGCTCACCTCATCAATAATGAGAACTTGCATCTTCTTCAATACTCTTGAAACTTCCAAGCATGCTTCTCCAGTTAGCTTGTGGTATTGTATTTTGTTCTCATGCTCCACTGGTAACATTAGCAAACGATGTAAGGTGATTCCTTTTATGTTATATGCTGCTAACCCAGTTGGAGCAGTAACCACACAAGACAAAGTAGAATCCGTTTTTTGCTGTAGGTAGCTTCTGATGACTTTTATTAGGAAACTTTTTCCAGTTCCAGCTTGTTCGCTTACATACATCCTGATTGGATGAAATGATGTGCATGAGCACTCTTTTTTTTCATGTAGTAATCCGTGATCAATTTTGTTTCTGATTTCTTCATAAATTTGTTGCTGCTCGTCATTCAGTTGTCTTTCCAAATTTGGTAAGTCTATAAATTCTTCTTGAGCTTGATTCATAGCCGTTTCCACTTCATTCATGGCTATTGCAGCTTCATTTTCAACGATTGGTTGTCCTAGGGGATCTTGACTGAGTGTTCCTGAACTTTGGCTGTCTTGAGAACTGTCTCTAGCTACTTCAGCTGCAATTGTAATTTCCTGTTCAATTTCTTCATTTAACATTTCCACATAAGTTGTGAATGTACTGCATTGTATGCTGTCGTTGCAAGCATTAAATGAATCTTCATAGCTTTGAAATTCTCCCAGTAGTTCGTCCTCTGTACGCCATGGTTTAAACAGCTGTAAAAGAGCCAAGTAGTAAAATTCCTTTTTGTCAGTAGTGTCGCAACTCAGCTTCCTGTGATTTATCAAACTTCCTTTTGTTTGCTTCACCAAACACCCTTCCTCACCAATGACTTTATATTTTCCATTGTTGATGTCTTCTGCGGCTTTCCGTGAATAAATGTAGTTCTGCAGCACTTCATAGAGACACATGTTCTCCAGATGATGACTTCTCTTGGGATAATATGTGTCCAACATGTTTGATTTCAAAATATCTGTACTTTCTGTGTCATTCTCGGCCAAATATTCAATTTCTCCAACAGATTTCAGTACCCGATTTCTCATTGCTGCAAGGCCTAAACTTACCCAAATTATTCTTCTTGATTTCGAGTAGAGACTTGCAGAAGATAACCTATCTGAACATTCGTAGGATCCAATTTCTCGATGCAATAACATCTTTAAACTGAAACTGTACAGCTTCTTACTGACAGTCTTCTCGTGAGAAATCTCTTCCCACATTTCCTTCAATTCACTTTTTTCTGATTTAGTAATGTAAGACGTTACATATCGAGCAACAGCAATGGAATTGTCAGCTACATACTGTATATCCATGTTAGCATTCCACATGGATAAAATGACTGGGTTGTAGTCATTTATATTTTTTGATTCTTCTTTTCTTTTAAGGTTGTAGGTATTCTTAGGTGATTTTCTTGTAATAGTATGTCTCACAGATGACATAAAACTGTTTACTCTTCCATTTGAAAGAACAGGTCTAGGAAATCCAAATCGACATTTAGTGTAGTATTTATCTTTGCTCTTGTATTTCCGGCGACAGTATTTTCCACACCGATGACTTTGGAAACGTAAAACTTGCTCCTTTAACTTTTTCTCTTCTGTGCTTTTTGGTATAGCACATGTTGCATATTCTTCAATGAATGATAACACTGCTTCATCCGTATCTGTTCCAAACTTTGGGGCATCCTTGATCCACAACAGCATATGAATATGAGGAGCACCTCTTGCCTGGTACTCTTTTCTCCAAAAGAAATCTTCTACTTCTCCAAGAGGTGGATTTTTTTTATTGCAGATGAAGGACATCATAGCCTCAAATCTATGATTGAAATATCTGCAAACATTAACCGGATCCAATGAGCACAGTTCTCCAGCTGTCTTGTATTCGATGTTTTTAATGTTTGAATTTGCCTCTCGTAGAAAATCCAGTAAATCATCCCAAGCGTACTCAGCACAGCTTAGAGTAAGGAACCATGTTGGTGTTCCTAAATTTCGTAACATGCATTTTAATTCACCATGGCGTCGGTACCAATATTCATTTGTCCCACGCTGACAAGCCATCAGATTGATCAGTTGTGTTTCCAAATGATCATCTCGGTGCTGCACTTTCTCCATAAAATCCTTAGCAGACACATTTTGTAAATGTACTCCACTTTTTAAAATGTGATTTACTGCATATGATAATGCAGACAAGTCGCTTTCAAATAAAAGATGGAATAAATAAGGAATACTTTGTCGAAATCTTGGATCTTCTGCATATAGTCTTGTAGTCCGATACTCAGAAGCTGGAATCTGTTCTGGACGTTCATCGTATCGTCCTCCTTTTCCTGGAGGAAACAGCTGGGGAAAACATCGAGCTTCCAAGCTCTCCTCCCATACACTCACAGGAGTTCCTTTTGCTTTCTTCATCTGAAACAGATCAATATTGTCTCCCATAACTTCTTTTGAATGAAGAGGATGTATGCTAAAATGTTCATAAACTTCTTCTTCCTTTGACTTGTCCACTTTTTCAATTTGTCCAGTTGGTGTTTCTGTGTCTTCTTGTAAATCTTCTTCTTCTTCTTCTATATAAATTGATTCATACCATTTGTTATTCCTTTTCAAATACAAATTTGCTCTTTGTACTTTCCGTACGTCTACCAGCTCCTGCCAAATCTTCTTATTCTTTGTAGGTACACCATTAACCAGAATAACTAATGGTTCAGTTTCCAAAGTATCTGCATTAATAGTTTCCATATTTTTTTTCAAATCCAAGGGCAAATACACCACTCTTCCTTTTAAACCTCTTACTAAATCTGAAGGAGGTAATTTACCAGTTTTTGGCTCCATACGCACTATGGTCTGGAACGGATGAACACATTGAATAAGTATAGACTCATATGTATTGAATTCAGAAAGTTCGGCAGGAATAGCATCCAATTCTAAATTATTATGTACAGCTCTGGTCGGCATTCTATTTTCTTCTAATTTGTTGTAACAGTATTTACAAATACGCTGATCTTCACCCAATTCAAAACAATTTTCAAGAAATATATATGTGGCAAAATCCTTCCACTTATAATTATCTTCATTTTCACTTTTTCTGTAGAGATCAACATACCTGGTTTGTTTTCTATAATGAGTTCTGCGGCAACAAATACAAGTAATATTTGGTCTTTCATTAGAGATTATTGCAAATTTTGTTATGTGATCATTAAATGTCTTACTTACAGAGGGTTCTACATTCTCTTCCACTTCTTCCTCATTTACTGTGTCCTTTTCTGCACTGTCTTGTTCAGGACCAAAGTAACAAAACTGAATTTCATCAATAACCTTCTCTACATCTGATACCGATCCACGGAACAGAGCCCTATTCAATTCATCTAACTTTATTGCTGGACTTTTAGCAAAATACAACCGTCTCACAAACTTTCTCATTTCAGTATGATGAACAGCCAGCATACTAAAATGATGAAAAACACTTTTACACCCTTTTCTAGATAGACAAGCCAGAGAATGACCCTGCAAACCAGTATTCTCTCTCACTCTGCATGGATCTAGACTTTGAAGCACCTTAATCTTCTGTTTTACACTTTTTTTACTATATTCTCTTAGAAACTCACGAAATTTATCAATAGATTCCTGACGCACAGTGCAAATACTACTACAATTCCAAGTGTACACTGGGGCTTTAGGACGTCTCCCCATAGCCTCATCCGCCATCACTTGTACCTCATCTCTTGGAACCATTTTCTCCTTCTCCATTATACAACCATTTTTCACTTCGTAAGCACGACCTCTGGTGTCAACTGCATGCAGCAAACTATTACTTTGAAAATAACTCTCTTCATTAAAAAAAGGTTCACTACTTGAACTATGCATCCATTCTCCTAAAAACACTTTACAAAAGTTTGTTCTTTTCACTTCTCTTTTCCTTTTGGTTTGTGATTTCAGTACATTAACCATTTTATCTAATGTACGCATCCTATTCAAAATTGAAATGAATAGTTTCCTTTTTAATTCTAATGCCTTAGCTGCAATGGCTTCAATTTCTTTTTTTCTCTTATAAAATTTAGCCTTTTGCTTATATTTCTTCACATCCTTTATCAAATTGGACATAACTCTTCTCTGAAACATTTTTCTACGTATCTCTTTAAACGCTGTTTTTCTGTTTAAATTAATCTTTATTGTTTCTGAAGGTATATTTGCATTAACTAAATGCTCAATTTTTTCCTGTTCTTTTCTATTTAAAACATTCTTTCCAGTACAGACATTTTGTACATTTTTCCTTTTTTTGAAGATGTTCTTTAAAAAATCTTTTGTCTGCTTACCAGAAGACTTTCTCTTTTTCCCAACATGAGCATCTCCAGCTAACTTAGGTCCTCCAGTTGTCTTCAAATATAGTTTTTTTTGTGGTTTTTCCTTAGTCTAGATTTTGTAGGCATCTTAAATTTTGTTCACTGCTCTTCAGCAATACCTGAAAAAAACTAAAAAAAAAATTCTTTATTTTATTTAAATATATTACTACATTTTTATGATCTTTTCAAATCTTAAAATACTAAGTACCCCTTTCCTACAAGTGAAAATCACAATAACACCTTCACAAATTAAATATCTAAAAACAATTCCTGTGTGCACACAGAGTCATGGTTTGAAATTAGGCAAAAAACGAAATTTCTTTGCCAATTGGAAAGCACACTTCCTACTGCTTTTTTGGCAAGTGATAAGTACTTTTACAATCTGACACATTTCTAATCCACTTTTCAGATTCTCAAAAAAGCACATGTCCAAACAGCTTTTTCAGACCAGAAACATCTATAACCTGGGTGACTGACTACACTCCAGCAAGGGCATCCAGCCTTAGTGATGCTGAATGTATTTGCATTAGTAACTGCAACCTCAAACCCCACTCGGTTGTGAATACTGTGCATGATTCCACAGGATAAGCAGCTGGCTGTGTGCTAAGAGTCTGCTTCTGCATAAAAAAAATAGTTCCCCCTTTCCTACTAATGCAACTGTAAAATTACCAGAGCAATATGCAATAAATCTCTGTCTGTAATTCCTCTTTGCACACAGAGTCATGTTTTCATATTAGTCAGAAAACGAAATTTCTTTGCCAATTTGAAAGCACACTTACTACTCTTTTTTTTGGCAAGTGATAAGTACTTTTACATTCTGACACATTTCTAATCCACTTTTCAGATTCTCAAAAAAGCACATGTCCAAACAGCCTTTTGAGACCAGCAACATGTGTAACCTGGGTGACTGACTACACTCCAGCAAGGGCAACCAGCCTTAGTGATGCTGAATGTATTTGCATTACTGACTGCAACCTCAAACCCCACTCGGTTGTGAATACTGTGCATGATTCCATAGGGTAAGCAGCTGGGTGTGTGCTAAGAGTCTGCTTCTGCACAAAAAAAAGTAGTTCCCCCTTTCCTACTAATGCAACTGTAAAATTACCAGAGCAATACGCAATAAATCTCTGCCTGTAATTCCTCTTTGCACGCAGAGTCATGTTTTCATATTAGTCAGAAAACGAAATTTCTTTGCCAATTTGAAAGCACACTTACTACTCTTTCTTTTGGCAAGTGATAAGTACTTTTACAATCTGACACATTTCTAATCCACTTTTCAGATTCTCAAAAAAGCACATGTCCAAACAGCTTTTTGAGACCAGCAACATGTGTAACCTGGGTGACTGACTACACTCCAGCAAGGGCAACCAGCCTTAGTAATGCTGAATGTATTTGCATTACTGACTGCAACCTCAAACCCCACTCGGTTGTGAATACTGTGCATGATTCCACAGGATAAGCAGCTGGCTGTGTGCTAAGAGTCTGCTTCTGCACAAAAAAAATAGCTCCCCCTTTCCTACTAATGCAACTGTAAAATTACCAGAGCAATACGCAATAAATCTCTGCCTGTAATTCCTCTTTGCACACAGAGTCATGTTTTCATATTAGTCAGAAAACGAAATTTCTTTGCCAATTTGAAAGCACACTTACTACTCTTTTTTTTGGCAAGTGATAAGTACTTTTACAGTCTGACACATTTTGAATCCACTTTTCATATTCTTAAAAAAGCACATGTCCAAACAGATTTTTCAGACCAGAAAAATCTGTAACCTGGGTGACTGACTACACTCCAGCAAGGGCAACCAGCCTTAGTGATGCTGAATGTATTTGCATTACTGACTGCAATCTCAAACCCCACTCGGTTGTGAATACTGTGCATGATTCCACAGGATAAGCAGCTGGCTGTGTGCTAAGAGTCTGCTTCTGCACAAAAAAAATAGTTCCCCCTTTCCTACTAATGCAACTGTAAAATTACCAGAGCAATACGCAATAAATCTCTGCCTGTAATTCCTCTTTGCACACAGAGTCATGTTTTCATATTAGTCAGAAAACAAAATTTCTTTGCCAATTTGAAAGCACACTTACTACTCTTTTTTTTGGCAAGTGATAAGTACTTTTACAATCTGACACATTTCTAATCCACTTTTCAGATTCTCAAAAAAGCACATGTCCAAACAGCTTTTTGAGACCAGCAACATGTGTAACCTGGGTGACTGACTACACTCCAGCAAGGGCAACCAGCCTTAGTGATGCTGAATGTATTTGCATTACTGACTGCAACCTCAAACCCCACTCGGTTGTGAATACTGTGCATGATTCCACAGGATAAGCAGCTGGCTGTGTGCTAAGAGTCTGCTTCTGCACAAAAAAAATAGTTCCCCCTTTCCTACTAATGCAACTGTATAATTACCAGAGCAATACGCAATAAATCTCTGCCTGTAATTCCTCTTTGCACACAGAGTCATGTTTTCATATTGGTCAGAAAACGAAATTTCTTTGCCAATTTGAAAGCACACTTACTACTCTTTTTTTTTGCCAATTGATAAGTACTTTTACAGTCTGACACATTTCTAATCCACTTTTCAGATTCTCAAAAAAGCACATGTCCAAACACCTTTTTGAGACCAGCAACATGTGTAACCTGGGTGATTGACTACACTCCAGCAAGGGCAACCAGCCTTAGTAATGCTGAATGTATTTGCATTACTGACTGCAACCTCAAACCCCACTCGGTTGTGAATACTGTGCATGATTCCACAGGATAAGCAGCTGGCTGTGTGCTAAGAGTCTGCTTCTGCACAAAAAAAATAGTTCCCCCTTTCCATCTAATGCAAATGTAAAATCACCAGAGCAATACCAAACAGCTTTCTGAGACCAGCAACATGTGTAACCTGGGTGACTGACTACACTCCAGCAAGGGCAACCAGCCTTAGTGATGCTGAATGTATTTGCATTACTGACTAGAACCACAAACCCTAAAAGTATTCCTTATTTATACCAGTACACCTTAATTTATGGTGAAAACATAGTCCATATTATTTTACATGTTCCTCATTTAAATTTCTCCCAAAACACAAAATGATAAACACAACTTCAACAAAAGGAATTCCAATGCTATTATTCATTTCTTAATTTACCATATACATCCCCTCTCAAACTCTTAACTCACCTTTAAAATTAGTTAGTTGTGAAAGAAATGTGGCACTCAAACAGCAGATTATCAGAGCCAGGATCTCTGTTCTGTACACCTCTCTCCTCTCAGCAGAACCAGATAATGGCAAAGTTTCCCTCTCTTTTTCCACACATATACATGTTAGGTTCAAATCTCAGTGCTTCCCCCTTTTTTTCAAATGTAATCACACATTTCTATTGGTTGAAAACCAACCCTTTTCAAAAAGTACCCTTCCCCCAACTTGACTTCAGCCTAGTACACTTCCCCCAACTTGACTTCTGCCTGCTCCCATAGCAACAGCTCATGGAACACTGCTGTCTACAGTCAGGTCAGAAGTTCACCACACAATGTTTCATTTTCAATGAGCAAGAGTGCTTGACTTTTCTAACCTAACAGCAAATCCATACTAATGTTCTTTGGTAACACATTTTTCTGTACCAATACAAATCATGCTTCTATAAATTGACACACACAGCCTAGTTTTTAGTGTAGAATGGTATGAAACAGCCAATGAGTTCATTTTATTTTAAAAAAATATGTATGCCTCCATTTCCAAACTGTCTTTCATTTCATTTTCCCATTCTACTGAAATACACCTCCTGAGTGCATCCAGATCTCCTTGGAAGATGTTCACAGTGTGAATTGTAGGGCACAGCTATGTCTTCTGGAGTGAAAAGTTTGCAGAGAAAACAGGTATGGTGAGAGACCTTGCTTTGCCAAATGTAGACATTAAATGGATTGGTCAGAGAGGGTTAAAGTGGCACCAATTAATGCCATTGGTGAAATCCTTCATGCAAATCCAACACCCATACCTCATAATAGTGCACTGTGGTGGCAATGACCTAGGCACTTTGACTGGGGTAGGTCTGGAAATGCTTATGAAGGATACCTTTGCACAACTGTTTTCACTTTTCCCTAAAACTGCCTTTGTGTTTTCTAACATATGCCAAAGGCAAAAATGGAACTGGTCCAATCATTTTTGTCCACAGAAAGCACGTCAACAAATCTGTTTCTGCTTTCCTCCGTGACTATGGTATGGGTTCCATTTACCACAACAACTTGCGTTACGACATGCAAGACATTTATAGAGGAGATGGTGTACACTTCACTGATGAAGGGAACAGAGTCTTCCTCTTGAAACTTAGACTCTGCATCGGTACTTACTTGTAGGTACCACTAAAAAATCACTTAATAAACACAACGGCTCTTTTTAGAGCCCCCTAATATCTAAACACTTAAATCTGCATTTCATTTCATTTTTTTTTTTTTTTACCGTACGCGTACGGTGAGCTTACCGTACGCGTACCCCGCGATTTTTTTTAAAATTAATAAATGTTTTTTTTGTACTTTTCTGTCCTTCTTTGACTCCCTTTCAAATGTTAGGGGGTCTGTAACTCTCTTCATTGCCCCCTTTTCAAGTTATCACCCTTTTTTTTCTGAGTGAAACACACAAAATGGCGGCCGCCGCTTCCTGGTTTCGACCGATTCGATTGTTTACTAAGATCTAACAGCCAATCAGAATCGCGCTCGCGCACGTCACCGTACGCGTACGGTAAGCGCACCGTAAGCGCACCGTAAGCTGGCTCAGATATATATATTGATTTAAAGGCTATTTTCTCAGAATCTACTGAACAGATTTACACCAAACCTACAAAAGGCACTTCCTTGACCTGTAGACTACCTCTCTGCCAAATTTCAAGGAACTCTGTTCAGCCATTCGGGCTGTAGCTGTGTCTAAAGGTCCTATGGAAAAATGCATGGGAAAAACGCGTTTTGGGACCCCCCTTTTATCTCAGCCCCCGCTTGACGAATCCCCCCGAGACTTTCAGGGTAGGAGCGGAGCGTAGCGCCCCATTAGTTTTGAAAATTTCGCGAGGATTCGTCGACCGGCGCCAAAGTTATTCCAAATAGAATGTTGCGGTTTTCCTATGGAAACAGGGTCCTAACTATAACTACCTACTGGCGACCGCCAGTAGGTAATATATATATATATATATATATATATAGCAGTCAACCTTTCCTCAGACGATCCGCTCAATCCTGGATCAAGAAGGGGACGGACTCCGATAAGTTATACCCAAATTATTTTATTTTGTTTGTGCGCTCTGCCGCCATGACGCGTTTCGGGCTCAACAGCCCTTGATCACATGACGAACCCCTCGTGTGAATCCCTTTTAAAGTGACAGTGCTTAATTATTTGCCGTTGACATAGAAGAAAGATTTAGCCATGATGCTATCGCTTTTGACATGATAGTTCTAGTCACTTATAATTGTAAAATACATCTGTACATTTGTTGCTTCTCACTATATAATTGTAAAATACATTTATACATTTGTTGCTCATTGCCATATAATTTATACAGCAATGAAGTGAGCTGTAATCCGATGTGAGGCTGGAGCTGTTGGCTCATATGCCATTCTGTCTATTCATAAATGTATAAATACATAAATATATAAATAAACTGCACATATAAAAACAGAGCAATACAAATGGTAAAAAAGCATGTTAAAAGCAAAAAGTTTGTTAAAAACAAAATTGATTTTTAGCAATTGCTAAGCAGCATGGTAATGTTCTAAATGTGCAAAATGGCAAGTAAAGTGCAATGTTGTGCAAAATAGTGCAATGGAATCACCTGTGCATTTATTCAATTATTTTTGGAGACCTTTTTTTCCCATTTTTTCCTGTAATACGTGATTCATGAAGGTAAAATGTGGGTCAAGGGAAAAGATAAAAACGGGGAAAAGAGGAAAAGAGAGAAATATCGCGGGAGGGAAATTACAAATATATTTAAAAAATTATTTAAAAATATCTGTATTTTGTGTGGATAATATTATCTTTATAGTGGAGGACCCTGGACGTTGAAATCTACTTCAGTCAAGTTATTTTTATTTATTCTCAGTTAGCTATAGATTTCTTACAACCACGTGTAGAGATCTTCCGTGGTGTTAAGCCCGTGTGGGCTTTTGCTGTCCAGTTCTAATATATATTTGGTCTCCATTTTTCTGAGGAGAGCCTCACGATCACCGCCTCTTCTAAGAGGTAGGACGCAGTCAATTGCAAAATATTTAAGGAATTGTATGTTGCTAGCATGACAATCCCTGAAGTGTCGGGCCACCGGATATGAGGTGTCTATATTGGTGATTGCACGTAAGTGCTGGAGAATTCTTTTGTGGACTTGCAGTTTTGTGGATCCCACATACTGCAATCCACAAGTGCACTCCAGCACGTAAATGGCAAATTCCGTTTTGCAAGACATATTTTTGGTGATCTCGTGTGGTTTTTCCTCAAAAGGAGTGATGAAAGATGTTTTGTTTGTTGCGTGTTTACAAGCTTTACAGGTTGGGCACTTAAAAAAACCCTTACGTTTGGTTAGCCAGTTTGTTATAGCTTTAGTTTCTGGACTACTGTTGACCAAGAAATCACTGGTCGATGGTGCCCTTCTGAAAGTGATGGTTGGGTTGGTAGGGATAATCTCAGTCAGTTGTGCATCTAGGTGTAGCAAGTACCAGTTGTTTCTAACGATTTTACTGAGGCTGTCTTTTTGTTTGTTATACGTTAGGATTAGTCTTATCTCATCTGTTTTGTTCATGTCAGAATGACTGCTCATGGATTTGATTTTGCTATTAGAAGGTTTAAATAGTAAAACCTCCCTACTCATGGACCTAGTCTTTTGTATAGCCTCCTCAATGATCTTTTTGCTATATCCTCTTTGAATGAATCTGTTTTTGCTTTCCTGTTGGGCAATTGCTAGGTCATTTTCGGTGCTGCAGATTCTTCTAATCCTGAGCATCTCACCATATGGGATGCTGTGAATAGTGTGTTTAGGGTGAAAGCTAGAGGAGTGTAGCGTGGTGTTACCTGCGGTGGGTTTGCGGTACAGTTTTGTTTGAAGCTGGTTATTAGCTACATATACTTTCACATCTAAAAAACAAACCTCTGAACGATCAATTGTACTGGTGAAATGCAAATTGAGATTATTATCATTGATGTCATATATGAACTTCAAAGCTTCACTTTCACTACCATCCCAAATTATAAAAAGATCATCAATGTAACGCATCCATTTTATCACATGATTAGTCATTGTTGCAGCATGTGTCGTTTTTAAAACAGTCTCTTCCCAATAGCCCATATGGAGGCAAGCATAACTTGGTGAAAAACTAGCCCCCATGGCTACTCCTCGTAGTTGCTGGTAGATTTGTTGATTAAACATAAAGAAATTGTTGTTTAAGCAAAAATGGATAAGACTGATCACCATTTTGTTGTGTTGATGGAATTGGATCAGTCTATTTGATAAAAAATATTCTACCGCTCTCAGTCCATCTTTGTGGTTGATAGAAGTGTAGAGGTTAGCGACGTCCAGAGTTATTAAAAGATAATTGTCATTCCACTGGAAATTGTATATTTGCCTGAGGAAATCAGAGGTGTCTTGGACGTATGAAGGTAGTGCTTGGACTAGATTTTGTAGGAATGAGTCTATGTAGATGGATACGTTTTCAAGTAGACTTTGCTTGGCCGATATTATGGGCCGTCCTGGTGGGTTTTGGATGTCTTTGTGTATTTTTGGTATGAAGTAGATTACCGGCATAATGGGATGATCTTTTTTCATGAATTTATATTCGTCTTGGTTGAGAAGGCCAATGCTTTTCCATGCTAGAAGTTGTGTGAAGAGTTCATTTTGCGCCTGTGTTGTTGCTTGTTTGTTACTAATCCTGTAACATAATCTATCGTTTAGTTGCTTCATAGCTTCATCAGTGTATTGTTGCAGGGGCCATAGTACCACGTTTCCACCCTTGTCTGAGTTGCGGATGACCACTTTGTCCTGTTCCTTCAATTTTTTGATTAGTTGATTGTATTTTTGCTGTTGAAAGGAATATTTGTTTTTTGTACATGCCGTCTTGTACTTCAGTTTTTTTATTTCCGCAACCACTGTTTCGCTGAATGTGTCAATGTTGTCTCTGGGTAGGATTGGCACAAACTTAGATTTAGGTTTGAAGTTGGTTTTGGGCCTCTGATCTGAAGTCAAGTGTTGTTGTGCCAAGATAGATTGGGAGGAGGGGGACAGGGTACACTCTGGTACGTTGTTTTCTAAGTCTTGTAATACACCTAAAGTGTGAACATCGGATATGGTTAATATCTATTCTACTGGCGGTCGCCAGAAGATAGTTATAGTTAGGACCTATTTTCCATAGGAAATCTGCAACGTTCTATTGGGAATATCTTTGGCGCCAATTCACGAATCTTCGCAAAATTTTCCAAACTTTTGGCCAGCTCCGCTCCGCTCCTATCCTGAAAGTTTTGCGTTGATTCGTCAAGCGGGGGCTGAGAAAAATGGGGGTCCCAAAACACGTTTTCCCCATGCAATTTCCCTTAGGATCTGTTGTCGCAGCTACAGCCCGAACCGCTGAACGGAATGACACCAAATTTGGCAAAGAGGTAGTCCTCAGTTCAGACTCGTGCCTTTTGCATATATATATATATATATATATATATATATATATATATATATATAACAAAGTAGACTGGAAGCTGGAGACCCTCGAAAGGGGAGGGGGTCCGTGATTTGGGCACAGCCCGTTCCCGACAAAATTAATGAACTTCACCAAATCCCTACAGCTAGCCACTAACTGTGAAACGCGTCATGTGATCAAGGCCCCATGGTGTCGAAACGCGTCATGGCTGTGTTTTGTGAGAGCTGCCAATAACCTACTCACTGCACAAATTGGTGGTCCTGGCTCCTGTTCATTGTCATCATCGTGAAGAAGAGCGGAGTTACTTTTGTATATGTATCCGGTTCTGACGCCTCCGGCTAACTGCGGACCCCCTCTGGAAAATTGGGATCAGCTGATCCAAAGGAGATGTGACTCGGCAACGAGCCTTCAACCGAGTAATCCGGGAGGATTCTAACCAACCAAGCCCCTGATGCAGCGCAACCAATACAAACCCATTACAAACGTCACTCAACCCAGGAAAACTCACACACCACTTATTCATTTGGTGGGGCCCATAACACCGAAAACACACATTCACTCAGTTTTCCGTATAAGTTACAAGCTGACGAGCTGCAAGGCAACACGGGGTACCTTATTACTATTAATTCTCTAAAATAATAACTATATACATTATATACAATTAACTCTGGAGTTTTCCGGTTTAAACATCAAGTTACTACGTTATTTTGGGTCAATGGACCAACTAGTAGGAATCATTTGAAAGCGATTAAGTCCAGCTCAATCTATATTACATATTTAACCTTTTCTAGATCATAACTTTAATTTTAATAACCACAGACTCAGTTTAAGTTAGCATGATATTTTATCTAGATTCTTTGAATAAATTGAATAAGTAACATTTTATTAGACAATTTATAATCATTAATTTCATAAGCGTTTCAAGTAAAGCACTTGGTGTGCTTCAGGGATCTGCCCTGTCACCCATTCTTTTCAACCTCTTAATGGAGCCTTTGGCGAATGCACTGAAATCAGCGAACATTCTATATCACCTGTACGCGGATGACACCCAGATGTATCTGAAAATCACCTTGCCAGATGACTTCACTGCCCTCAACACTATTCTACTGAACACGCAAAGCTTGATCACTAACAACCACCTGATGTTGAATACCCCAAAAACGAAATTCATTCTCATCTCGCCACCAAGCCATACACCAAAGCTAGACCTATGGTTAAAACACCTAACTTCCTTTGACTTTGTCCCCCTCATCATTGACTCAACAAAATCCCTAGGAATCTCCATAGACAAACATCTGAATATGCAGTCGCACATCTCTATTGCCACCAAGGGAGCTAATCATAAGATGAGTATATTAAGGAAACTCAAACCCTTTCTCCCTCAGGCAGATCTAAAAATTGCAGTACAAGCCCTAGTGCTTCCAAGATTAGACTACGGAAGCACCAACCTCTGTGGTCTCCTCAAATACAAGCTGGCTCCTCTGAGAGCAGCACTGAATGCTGCGGCTAGACTGGTATCAGGAACCAAAAGAAATAGTCACATCTCACCAACCTTGAAAGCACTGAATTGGTTGCCTTACGAGGCAAGAATACACCTTAAAGTGGCCTGCATGACGCACAAAGCAATTTTCAACAATACACCCAGTTACTTGGCCCTAAAGCTGGAAAGGTCTGGAGGCTGCAGACAACTACGAAGTGCGAGCCTCAATCCTTCCATAAGAGGAGAACTGGTTGTAGAGCTTTCTCTGGGATTGCACCAAAGATTTGGAACTCTTTACCTTCACTAGTGCGTGGAATCACTTCCTTTACTGCATTAAAAAAGGAAGGAAAAAGACTACTAATGAACAAATTCATGTCCTAAGTTTTAATTATAGGATGTCACCGAGTCATCTTTAAGATCCTATTACCATTGCCTATCTCAGATGGATTGGGCGAGTCTACTGTATGTAAGACTTCTATCACAGCCTTTTTTGCTTAAGAATTGTATGTAGTCTAAAGCTTAGTTGGCTGTGGGTCCCCCTGGTCATCTATACATTTTATATCAACTGTGAATCGATAGAAGTTATAATATGTATGTTTGCTAGCACAATCACCTAATGTTCATTAACTATCTATTGTACAATGTCCTGCAGAATCACGGTCCTCTATGTTTGTTATTCATATATTTTTTATATTTCTTTTGTACAAATTGACACATTTGAATGCGTGTATACCACCTCAACCATTTATATTCTTATACTGTAAAGCACTCTGATACCCTCGCGGGTCACGTTCGCGCTATATAAAACTTTATAAATAAATAAAGATTCAAAAGAAACAGAAAAATACTCATTACCCTTGGCCTTAGGGAGAAGACGAGAATGGTTCACCAGAACATGAACGGCAAATCATAGGATAGGTTCCCAAACTGACTGACTGTCCCTCTAACCTCCTCGGATGTATTCCCTCCCAGGATTGAATCCCGTGACATTCTCGTTCCTTTCTCCCATCAAAGTTCGAAGTTCAAAATCTGTCAAAGTCTTTTCAGCATCAGGGAGCTAAATCGTCTCAACAGACAGCGTGTTGTGTTGAATAGAAAAAGCAAGTGCCACCACGTTATCATAGACACTAATTTTTATACCCTTTCACTAACTTGCTATACCCAGAATTGAAACTTTTTAGGGGCTGTGATTGATTTCAATTGGTCCATTGGAGGGGTGGTGATGGTCACCTCATTGTACTCCTTGCCTAAACCGGTTCTGTAAATTTTCTATTCATGTAGTCTTGTGACTTGACATATTCCACCATTTGTAACAACTATATTATTCATAAATGCTGTAGTCCAAATTCTTGCATCCGTTTCCCAGGCTTTTGTACAGAGAATCTTGCCATCCACTCTTGTCCTAGGCCAGCGCAGCCTTGACATCTCTCACTCCATTAGGAACAACCTTGGGTTTTGACTTCAAGGCAGCAAGGCCAAGTCAATATATGATTAGAAGAACAAGAGAGTTGCCAATGCTGCACAAATTAACAACAAAATACTTCAAATGGACTGAACAAAACAGTGCCACTGAAAACCACTTTTTCCGTTTGGTTTTAATCAACAATTTTTAGAGGATCAGTGCTTCATTAACTCATTTTTAAGCACGGTTCAATTTATACAAAAAATAGCAAAGAACACTACAATATCAATATATACATTTCCTACATAGATATACACGACACTACTACTAGCATACAAGTGTCACTCATACCATACATTCATACTACTCAATCATACTGTGAGACATATAAGACAAATACTCAAATGACAATTTTGTGACTTTACAAAGAAAAAGGGGGGGGGGCCACCGTGATTTTATTTACAGCCTAACAGGAATTTTTGAAAATAATTAGGTTGAAGTTTATGCGGTTAGCCCACAGCGAAGAGGTCTACGCGTTTCGAATCCCTCTAGTTGTGGGGATTCTCATCAGGACCAGATGCTCACTATAGAGAGAATACAAAAAAGCTAAATTAGACCAATATACCCTTGTGCACTAGACTTTCCTCAACACTAGCCTTTTGCCAGAATCTTACCTTGCAGCCAATGCAACCCGAAGGGAGACTAGCGAGTGTGGAGTATAGACCTTTTCAAGAAAGACCTTTAGGAAGACAGAAGAGGGTGGATTTGAATTACTTAAAATGTCGTATAAAGCGCTGGTGTGTGTGATGGCTCTATTAGTCCAAAATCATATCTTACTTGACCGTCTATCGATGTCGTGTATCTTGCTGCTGGCGTGCCTTCGGACTGAATGCCGGCAGTTGCCAGAAGTGATTTGAGTGTCGGAGAAGCTTCAATTGTCGTCTGCAAAAGATGAATTGAAAGCAGAGTGTAGTGGTTGCGATGTGGTCGCACACACAAGCTCGTGAGAGCCTCGTATAAAGATGAATTGAAAGCAGAGTATAGTGGTTGCGACGTAGTCGCACACACAAGCTCGTGAGAGCCTCGTACAGATGTTCTCTTACCTTCCGAATTAGTTCAAAGCCAATTTAAACGAAGCAGCCGTCGTCCGTGTTAGTACCGCCAAAGCAGGTATGGTTCATAGTGCGCCGGAAGGAATCCTCTTTTAGACTTCCTTTGATCGCGAACGGAGTCTGGGAAATGTGGTTTAGTCACAGCACAGTGAATTAGCGAACTGCTAAATGAAGCAGTAATAGAGCCACGATATGCGGGCTCTATCTTCGGTACCAGGCGGGGTCAGAGAAGTGTCGCTTTATTCGCAACAAGGCGCATCCAGGTGGTGGAGGACTGTTTGTTCGAACGGTGATTGTGTTACTAAGACTCCTGGGATTTGTAGTTTGACAATCCGTTGTATACAACTTTATTGACAAACCACTCGACATGCCAAAGAATATACAAGTACAATACTGAATGATGCGATCAGGCTGAGAAGGGAATAGCATGATTGACCTTATTTTGCAGGACATCAGGAAACTAGAGATGTTATCACCGGCGTGGATTTAAAGGTTGAAAATCTCAGACATTTCATTCAATCCTTCAACGGATGTATTGAATTTGATTATCAACATCGCTTCCCTTTTCAATAGTTTAGCATCTAAATCCCCTCCTCTAATATCTGGTGTAACTTTCGAAATTACAGTCCATTTGACATCAGCTTCTACATGGTTGTTAAGGCGCCAATGGTTGACCAAAGGGGCGTTTTGTACATTTTTACGTATTCTTGATTTGTGCTGTTGGATTCTAAACCTTACTTCCTGGTTTGTTTTGCCAATATAAAGTTTAGCACATGGGCATAGTATCCCATATACTACAAATTTGGTTTTACAATTTGAGAAGGAATCATGCTTCCAATGAATATTCTGATGGATAAAATGATTACCTTCCAAAGTGGAATCACAGCACACACATGTGCCACATTTGTGGTGGCCTTGAATCGGTGGAAGATTAAGGAAGCTTCTCAAGTCCGGGATCTTTGTTTTGGGGAGCGCAGCTCTCACGATCTGATTAGCAATACTTCTGTCTTTCCTGAAGGCAAACAGTGGGGGTTCTTTGAGGGAAGGGTCCAGATTTTTTACAAGGTGCCAATTTTGGGAGATGATCTTTTTGAGCCAATTGGACGTTGGGGTGAAGGTGGAGACACAGACAATCCTGTCCATTTTTGATTTGTCTCTTCGTTCAAGAAGAACCTCTCGTGGGGTCCACCATGCACGCTTCATAGATCTCTTCAGAAGTTTTTTGGGATATCCTCTTTCTAAGAGGTTGGTTTTTAATTTTTCTGCATGAAAGAAAAATTCATCCTTGAAAGTGCAATTCCTACGGATTCTTAAAAATTGTCCGTAGGGCAAATTGTCCCTAAGGCTGCGTGGGTGATTGCTAGAATAGAGGAGCGCTTTATTTCTGTCGGTTTTTTTCTTATATAATGTAGAAACGAGGTGACCCTCGCTTGGGTAGACTTCAACGTCCAAAAACGGTATTTTAACTTTGGAGAAGTTGAGGCTGAACTTGATGTCCGGTGTCCTATTGTTCAGCCAATTGACGAAATCTCGCAGTTGAGAAGAAGACCAACTGGACGTTGAAGTCTACCCATTTGTCTCTTGAACGAAGAGACAAATCAAAAATGGACAGGATTGTCTGTGTCTCCACCTTCACCCCAACGTCCAATTGGCTCAAAAAGATCATCTCCCAAAATTGGCACCTTGTAAAAAATCTGGACCCTTCCCTCAAAGAACCCCCACTGTTTGCCTTCAGGAAAGACAGAAGTATTGCTAATCAGATCGTGAGAGCTGCGCTCCCCAAAACAAAGATCCCGGACTTGAGAAGCTTCCTTAATCTTCCACCGATTCAAGGCCACCACAAATGTGGCACATGTGTGTGCTGTGATTCCACTTTGGAAGGTAATCATTTTATCCATCAGAATATTCATTGGAAGCATGATTCCTTCTCAAATTGTAAAACCAAATTTGTAGTATATGGGATACTATGCCCATGTGCTAAACTTTATATTGGCAAAACAAACCAGGAAGTAAGGTTTAGAATCCAACAGCACAAATCAAGAATACGTAAAAATGTACAAAACGCCCCTTTGGTCAACCATTGGCGCCTTAACAACCATGTAGAAGCTGATGTCAAATGGACTGTAATTTCGAAAGTTACACCAGATATTAGAGGAGGGGATTTAGATGCTAAACTATTGAAAAGGGAAGCGATGTTGATAATCAAATTCAATACATCCGTTGAAGGATTGAATGAAATGTCTGAGATTTTCAACCTTTAAATCCACGCCGGTGATAACATCTCTAGTTTCCTGATGTCCTGCAAAATAAGGTCAATCATGCTATTCCCTTCTCATCCTGATCGCATCATTCAGTATTGTACTTGTATATTCTTTGGCATGTCGAGTGGTTTGTCAATAAAGTTGTATACAACGGATTGTCAAACTACAAATCCCAGGAGTCTTAGTAACACAATCACCGTTCGAACAAACAGTCCTCCACCACCTGGATGCGCCTTGTTGCGAATAAAGCGACACTTCTCTGACCCCGCCTGGTACCGAAGATAGAGCCCGCATATCGTGGCTCTATTACTGCTTCATTTAGCAGTTCGCTAATTCACTGTGCTGTGACTAAACCACATTTCCCAGACTCCGTTCGCGATCAAAGGAAGTCTAAAAGAGGATTCCTTCCGGCGCACTATGAACCATACCTGCTTTGGCGGTACTAACACGGACGACGGCTGCTTCGTTTAAATTGGCTTTGAACTAATTCGGAAGGTAAGAGAACATCTGTACGAGGCTCTCACGAGCTTGTGTGTGCGACTACGTCGCAACCACTATACTCTGCTTTCAATTCATCTTTATACGAGGCTCTCACGAGCTTGTGTGTGCGACCACATCGCAACCACTACACTCTGCTTTCAATTCATCTTTTGCAGACGACAATTGAAGCTTCTCCGACACTCAAATCACTTCTGGCAACTGCCGGCATTCAGTCCGAAGGCACGCCAGCAGCAAGATACACGACATCGATAGACGGTCAAGTAAGATATGATTTTGGACTAATAGAGCCATCACACACACCAGCGCTTTATACGACATTTTAAGTAATTCAAATCCACCCTCTTCTGTCTTCCTAAAGGTCTTTCTTGAAAAGGTCTATACTCCACACTCGCTAGTCTCCCTTCGGGTTGCATTGGCTGCAAGGTAAGATTCTGGCAAAAGGCTAGCGTTGAGGAAAGTCTAGTGCACAAGGGTATATTGGTCTAATTTAGCTTTTTTGTATTCTCTCTATAGTGAGCATCTGGTCCTGATGAGAATCCCCACAACTAGAGGGATTCGAAACGCGTAGACCTCTTCGCTGTGGGCTAACCGCATAAACTTCAACCTAATTATTTTCAAAAATTCCTGTTAGGCTGTAAATAAAATCACGGTGGCCCCCCCCCTTTTTCTTTGTAAAGTCACAAAATTGTCATTTGAGTATTTGTCTTATATGTCTCACAGTATGATTGAGTAGTATGAATGTATGGTATGAGTGACACTTGTATGCTAGTAGTAGTGTCGTGTATATCTATGTAGGAAATGTATATATTGATATTGTAGTGTTCTTTGCTATTTTTTGTATAAATTGAACCGTGCTTAAAAATGAGTTAATGAAGCACTGATCCTCTAAAAATTGTTGATTAAAACCAAACGGAAAAAGTGGTTTTCAGTGGCACTGTTTTGTTCAGTCCATTTGAAGTATTTTGTTGTTAATTTGTGCAGCATTGGCAACTCTCTTGTTCTTCTAATCTCTCACTCCAGGCATAGGCCATTACTCGTGACTGTAACTTTCGTTCTGCTCATGCGCAGGGGCCATCTTGGTAATACGTATTCATTGTCTCTCGGCAGCGGCCATTTTCTCAGCAAGGCCTAGCAGGCCTGAACGGAACTAATGTGAAAACAACATAGCAGAAATTAGACATAGAAAATAAGCCCTTCTGTTTACCACCCACCGTTCTAATGACCCGTGTTAGATGTGACCTAGCATAAGCAACATTTAAAGCCATTTTACTTACCATCTGCATTCTTTGCCACAATATTTAGCTACACAACGAATATATGCAATTTACTTCTATTTTCTACATGAAGCACAAAGCTATGTTAATTTAATTTCACATCTGTTAGTAAATTAGATTTTTGCATATGCTAGTTAGTTTTCCCGCGTGTAGTGTCTAAATAAAGATGAATTGATTGATTAGTACATTCATTCAAACAATTAGTAAATTAGAGTTATGAGGTCATTGACTTTGAAGGGGGTACAAAAATGTTTGTATTTTCCCCTGCTCCATCAATTCCCCCCTTTGGTGGTTTTTTAATATCACCACAAAACCACCTCTACCAATTTATCAGAAATCATGTTTCTTGTCCTTTTTATTTTGTCAGTTCAAACAATTGTATTCTTTACGTTCTGTCTCTTAGTTTTGTTGTACATTTTCTCTTTAAATTCTTCTAGTTCAATCTCTCCCATTTCCCGTTCCCTTTGTTTATTTTTCTCATTTTGTCTTTTTACCCTATTTTCTCCTTTTCTTTTTCTAATACATACACATGCTAATTTCAATATTAATGTCATTAATATAACTATTGTCACTGGTATTAATATTTTCCCAACTATTGAACTACCTACGTCTGTGAACCATTTCTTTACTGAGGAAAAACTCTAACCAAGTTTCTCCCAGGCACCATCAACCTCCAGTGGGGTAATTTCTCTATGCAATTCAGTAATATTCTTTATATACTTTTGTATATTTTGACTTTTATCAGGAATGTAAGTGCAACAATGTTGTACTTTCAGCATTCAACGGACTCCTCCCTCTTTTGCCAAAAGAATATCCAGGGCAAGTCGATTTTGCATCACCATAGCTCTCATGGCAACCATCTCGGTATTTACCATCAAGAACCCTCCAGAAGTATTCGTTGAGGAACGATCTATTATTGTTGACAATTTCCGAATCTTGTATGCATTAAAAGATACACCCACTACTGGTATCAATGCTCTATAAATGTCACCTATTATTTCCGAAAAACTTTCTCTTCTTCTACGTGTTAGTGGTTTACCTATTTCATGAGTTCCTCTAGTTACCCTATCTACATGAAATATCTTTGGAAAGACAAGACCTAGATAGCATATTACATACCAATGGTCCGGCAACCTATAATAAGCTTTGTTTCCAAAGATAAAATAGATCCCTGGAAATACTGGATCTTTACCACATTTGAATCCCTATCCCCCTATAATTCTGTATGTATCTCGGCATTCACTAGCACCTACGAAATAGTTATCGTACATAGTGTTATCTCTACGAATACACAATTTCCCTAGTTCGGGTAAATCTAGCCCTATTGCTACATTAGTATCGCTATTATCATTACTTCCTTCCTCAAAACCCCAAGGTAGTGTTATCATCTTTTCTCCTGCCACTTTTCTTTGAAACTTGACTCTTCTATCCTCTACCATGTCTAAAAATACTTTTTCTTCTTTTCTCAATCTACAAGTGAGGTTATGTGTAAATGCATATTCTAATGTTAGTTCTTTTGTTTCTAAGAAAAATTCTTCAAATACTTTACTAGGCTTCACCTTGTTTAGTTCAGAAACTACAGACATTTTTGAAAAAACAGCATCCATATCAGTATAGTAATATTCTACTTTACCTGTCCTATAAAATAAACTAGCTAACACACTGCAAGTTATTCCATACGTCAAAGGAAGGTGATGATATGTTACACCTTCTGTTACAGACGCAGGTAACTGCATACAGACATAACAATCCCTAACATCCATTGTCTCTACATATTCATATCAAAGTTTTATAAAAACATTCTTAGAAAATCATTTATTGACCTGTCTCTATGTGTATCAGTATTATCTATCAGTGTTGCAGTATCCTTTGCGTTATGTGCCTTATTATTATTTGTTTTGTTGTTCATTCCAGATATATTTTCTGCAGTTAATCTAAGTGGGATGACTATTGCTAAAATGAACCAAATAAGCATCAGTAAACCTGTACAATAAAAACACACCCTACACCATCTGTGTAGAAAACCAAATCTAGATTTTTTATTTTCAATTTCTGTCATAATAAACTATAATCTAAAGATATGTACAAAAAATGTATCTCTCCACACTCAGAAAGTATATGGCCTTTGAACCAATTGCCCTTGGTGCACGGTTTGGTCCTTTCCAATCTTTTTCAAGTTCATCAGTTTGTCCTTATTCTGGCTTCTTCAGTCTCTTCAGGATGGGCACAATTCACCTTCACCCTCCTGTTTACAATTTTCTTTTGAGTTCTCTTGACTGCTATCCACCTCTTCAATGTCAGGCAGTGCTATGTAAGTCCATTCAGGTGATTTATATTTCAAATTAGGTCTCTTTACTCTTTTCGATCTCTGCAATTGTCCTTTATCCAAATTTGTTTGATTTCTTTGACTTGTTATTTCATTCACTTGTTCTTCCTGTTCTTTATTCAAATTTATTATCTTGTATCTCAGTCTTTTATATTAGTTGAGCCAATTATCTCCTTTTCATGGCCTTTTTAGTCCATCCTCTGTTTCCTCTCGTTCCACTTTCCAAGTCCTCTTTCTTGGTCCTCTCCTTTGTTTTAGTTCTTCTTCACTTTCATCTGATTCTGTTTCAGACTTTACTTCGTTCTCCTTAATTTTAAACTTTATGATCTCTGATTCACCACCTGAAGTTTGATTTCTTTCAATTACTGTTGAAGGGATTTCTTCAAAACTTGTACTTGGCTGTTCGACATCACTGTGAATTATTTCTGTCTCTCCTGTTTCAATATCAATTGTCTGTTTTTCAATGTCCTCAGTTAGCTTTTAAATGTTCTCAGTTTGGGTTTCACCACACTCAGAAAGTTCTGTTTCAGATGTCGAACTAGTATCCGATATTTCCAGATGTCGACTTACAGGTCAATCTTCAGGATCTGGAACTCTGTTTGTTTCAGTTTCTGTCTCAGATGCCGAATTGGTGTCTGATATTTCCAGATGTCGGTTCACAGGTCGATCTCCAGGATCTGGGACTTTGATCATATGACTGGTTGAACTCAATTTTTTACACCTGCACACTTCACTGCTGTGTTAGTCACTAGGATCACTTGTCGTGGTCTGTCCCAGCGAGGAACCAGGCAATTTCTTCTTCGGTGGACTTTTATGTGGACCCAGTCTCCCGGACTCAGATCATGAGCTGGGTTTCTTTCAGGTGTGATCGCATCCAGTCCAACCTAATGAAACACAGAATGCACTACATCAGCCAATCCTTTGCAATAGGCCAGAATAAGCTCATCAGTTAAAGTCAGCAGTTTGTTGACAGGTACAAATGCTTGTCTCATTACACGTCCCATTATTATTTCATCCGGACTCAAACCAGTTTTTCTGTCTGGCACGCTTCTCATGCTCATAAGCACAAGAAGTAGGGTATATGGTCATTTGAGTCCTGTGGAGAGACACATTTTCCCTAGCCTATTCTTGATCGTGCCATTTACTTGCTCAACCACCCCAGAAGCCTCTGGTCTGTAAGCGCAATGCAGCTTTTGTTGAATGTCTAATGCTTCACATATCAGCTATATATATATATATATATATATATATATATATAGCATATAAGGACCTCATTTTGAAAATGACTTCCTCTATCTGTTTCTATCGTGACTGGAAAACCATATCTAGGAATGAATTCTCTCAGCAGGAGTTTGGCTACAGTAACTCCATCATTCCTTCTTCTCGGATATGCCTCCACCCAACGAGAAAACAAACAGACAATTACTAAGACATATCTCAATATGTTACTTGGGGGCCTTTCAATGAAATCTAGTTGCATTCTGGTGAAAGGACGTCCCTCTCGTCCTATTGTTCCTAGACTCACTACTGTTTTTCTTCCTGGATTCAATTGTTCACATGTAAGACATCTTTGAAAAAGTCTTTCAGCTATAACCCTAAATGTTGGGTTGTACCAAGTCTGTTTGAAAAGTCTGATCATTGCATCTCTACCTATGTGTGCCTGTCCATGGTACATCTGTGCCATGTTAGAGTTCATGCTATTAGGCATAACTGGTCTTTCATCCCTGTAAACCCAGACTCCATCTTCCTCTCTTTGTCTGCAGCCTGATTTTATCTATATCTCTTTTTCCTCATCACCTGCTTCTTCCTGCAATTGTCTCACTTCGTCCCATGTTTCAACTGTGTTAGTAAACATCAAAGGACATGAAACATGTTCTTTTCTTCTTCTCCGATTCATTGAGGTTGTATGTCTGGCACAATACTGAGCTATTTAGTCTGCGAACCTATTGCCCTCTGTAATGTAGTCATCACCATTTTTGTGTGCAGCACACTTCACGACTGCAATCTGTTTGGGCAGATGTATCGCCTCAAGCAACAATTTCACAAATTCACCATTTCTAATTGGAAATCCCGAAGAAGTCATGAATCCCCTCTGTGATCAGATCTGTCCAAAATCATGCACCACTCCAAAGCCATACTGGCCATCCGTGATTGCAGTGATTCGGAAATTTCTTCCAAGTTTACAAGCTCGAATCAGAGCAATCAGCTCAGCAACTTGGGCCAAACGTATTCCTCTCAAACAAGATGCTTCCATGATGACTGCCACCGTACCTACTGCATATGCGTCCATCAAAATTCCTTCTTTTGTTCTCAAACATGATCCATCCACAAACATCACATAATCTGATTCTTCCAGAGGTTCATCTTTGATGTCAGGGCGAGGCTTTGTACAGAATTCAAGTACATCCAGACAATTGTGATCAACATCATCTTTGACCTCTGCATTTACTGCATCAGGTAATAAAGTGGAAGGATTCACACTTATGCATCTCACAAAAGTGTGCTATGGGCCGTCTCATTCTTCCATGTCTTTGCATTAGTACTGAAAGTGCACATCCATCTCTTTCACTACAGTACAACTCAAATTCTTTCTCATAGTCAGGCATTCCCAACGCTGGAGCTTCACACAACCTGTTTCCCAGTTGCTCAAAAGCTTCCATCTCTTGCTCATTCAACACAATTGGATCTTTTACATCACTCTTTGTCAATCGCTGTAAAGGCTTGGCAATCAATGAAAATCCATTTATCCACCGTCGACAGTAACCAACCATGCCAAGAAACATTCTCACCTCTCTCTGTGTCATTGGGGCTCTCATTCCTTCGATAACCCTGATTCTTTCTGTTGTTACTTTCTCATCCCTTTTTCAATCTTATGACCTAAATATTGCACTTCTTGTTGACAGAACTGTTATTTGGATGGAGACACTTTATGTCCTCCTTCTGCCAAATGATTCAACAGTGCAATGGTGTCGGTAATACATGCCTCTTTGGTCTTTGATGCCACCAACAGGTCATCAATATATTGGACCATAACAGATTTCTCTGGCATTCTCAAACTTTCTAATGATTTCTTCAAAAGCTGATTAAAAATGGGAGGACTTTCAGTATACCCTTGAGGAATTCGGCACCATGCCAAAATACGCTCACCAAACCTAAAGGCAAATAATGGTTGGCTATCAGGGTGCAATGGAATTGAAAAGAATGCATGGCACAAATCAATGGCTGTATACCATTCTGCATCATGTGGAATCTGATACAGTATTACAGCAGGGTTTGGTACAATTGGGAAACAAGGAACAACAATTTTATTCACTTTGCACAGGTCTTGCACTATCCTATAAGTTCCATTAGGCTTTTTCAATCCCATTATAGGTGAATTACATGGGCTGCTCATTATTTCTCTCAAAATCCCTTGTTCTACCATTTTATCAATCACTGGTGTTATTCCTTCAATAATTTCTGGTCTTAATTTGTACTGTGGAGTATTCGGGTAAATTGCTTCTTCCTTTACAGTAATTTTTACAGGGTCAACTCCTTTCATCAGACCTATGTCTTCACCCGTAAAATCCCATACATCAGTCTTCACTGTTTCTTTCAGTTCAGTAGGGATTTTCTCTGCATCAAACACAGGAAATATATCACAATTTTCTGGTTCAAGTGCTGCCATAGTCATTTTATACAGAACATCGTCATCTGATGTCTGAAATGCAATACCATCAGGGGTACAATAGATGGCACAGTTCATTTTACAAAGGATATCGCGTCCAAGCAAATTTACAGGACTGCAATCGCACACTACAAAACGGTGCATGTCTTTGAAGGGACCGATTTCCACCTCTACTAGTTTGGTAAGAGGGGCTTTAATTTGTCTATTTGAGACACCTACAACTTGGATGAAGTCACCTGAGAGAGGAAGGTTTGCAATTTCAACTGATCTTACAGTAGAACGGGTAGCGCCAGTGTCTGCAAGGAAAGTAACATTTACACCATTCACCTTTCCATCCACGAACGGACCTGACTGATCTACCTCTAGAGTTGCGCCAAGCATGCACTCCTCTTCCCCTCCTAGGCACCGTCATAAACTTTCATCCGATTCATTTCCATCCGGTCGTAACCAATACTGTGAAACAGCAGCTGCGCGCGGCAATTTCATTACCTGCTCTCCTGTAGAATCCTGTCTCTTCACTGTATCTTTGAAGATTTACACTCTTTGGGAGAGCTGGCTGCGGCACCTGACTCTGTAAAGTAACTACCTGTTGCTGTGGCGGTTGTTGATAATTCACCTCATTCTGCACCTGTGGATTTAATGATTTATTTTTGGTATTAACTTTTGGAGGTAATTTACACTCATTTCTCCAATGCACTAATTTTCCGCAATTATGACATGGCCATTTCTTTTTAGCTTCTTCTATATTCATCTGACCTTTTCTTTTACCAATGTTAGGTTTCATTTTTGTCTGCCCTGCATCATTAATCTGGTTTAATATTTGAGCTTTTTGCTGTTCTGCAACCTTCACCCGTGCCAACATTGCTTTTTCTTTGAGTTTACGTTGTCTAGCTTCCATGTCATCACTACAATATTTTGCATACCATAACACCTCATTCACTGTACTAGACTGCCAACATAACATGTGCTGTTTGATCATTTCACTTATCTCGGGTCTCAGACCCTACACAAATCGATATACAAAGTGACTCATGTCTTTTTCATTCAAGTTATCATATCCACTATACTGTTTGAAAACTAGAAGCAACTTTTCAAAATAAGCATGCACAGACTCTTTTGTTTCCTGTGTCATTCTATCTATCTTTACCCAATCTGTTTCTCTTGGAGGAATCTTATTTTTTTTAAATGTGATTACTTGCTCATATTTTCTCATTACTTCTGAACCTGGAGCTCCTGTTTTGGCGTATCTAGGATATTCTTCTTTTGGCCAATCAATTGTAATTTTACATTCTGTTCATAAATCAGCAGGTAGAACAATCTCAAACAGTCCATCTAAATCTTCCCACAATACCTTCGAAACCTTTACTAATCTTTCCACTTGTCTGTACCATTCTACAGGCTTTTCTCTCAATCTCGGAAAATCATTTGTAAATGACAATATATCCTATCTAGACCATGGGACATGTACATAACCTCCTCCTGGAATTTCTCTCATTGGACATTCTACTGCTATTGGTTCCTTTTCCTTTACTGGGAAAGCTAAAGTCATTTTATCAGTCATATCTTTTTTCTTTGTCCATCTATTTCTCCATTTATCTACATCTCCCCATTTTCTCAGTAACACAATTAATTCTTTTATCTGAGTTAACCGTCCTGAAGTGTTCAAATTCTCTATATCTTTTTCACTGAAATCTACTCGATAAGGTTTCTGTAATCCTCTAACCTTTGCAAAATCTACTCCCAACCCAATTGCTGTTTCTTCCAATTTCTCATGAAAAATTCTAGCTCTCCACGTTATACTTTTGCACATGGACATTATTTCCTCATGTTGGTATGTCTTTAACCGGTCTGTACCAAAGTTCCTATAATCAGTTCTTCCATGTCTATTTTTAATCTCACTACATCTAAAGGTTGTGGTTCTGTATCTTTTTTCTGCAAATTCCTGATCCAATCACTTAATTCTTCTGCCGTTGGTCCCACAGGTGTCATATGTAAATCTACCCTATTTACACTTTTCTCTGGTGTTTCTGTTGCTGATTCAGTTCCCATAGGAATTTTATTTATTGGACTCTGATTTATTGTCAAATCCATAGGTGGAGTTAATCTCACCGAATCTTAAGTTTCCCTAATTTCAGGCTAAATCTTTTCTCGTACTTTTTGCATACTAGAATTTAAGGGAATCATTAAGGAATGTTCATCTATCTTCTGATTTTCAAATACAGGTATCACTGGACCTATAGTTACTGGCACAGTTACAGCTTCCACATTCTTTGTCAATTCTTTTATCTTTTCAGCCAATTCTTTTGTTGTTTTTGCTAGTTCAGACGCATTATGATTATCAGGTTCTACAGTCTGTGGTATTTTCTGTCTATTGAATGAATTATTTATCCCAGTTTCCATTGGCGGTGCATTTGGTGTCACCACCGCAGAAACCTGTTGATATGGAGGGGGTCTTTTATTTAATAAGTCCTCCAGCAACTCATCATCTATATTACTGTCTCCATATCCACTTCTTTCTCATATTGTATGCTTCTTTTTCTCCGTATACATTTTCCCTGTTCGCTCTTCAACTGTTCTAGCAGGAAACATACCATCCATCATATTAGCGTACCGCCATCGTCTCATCCTGTCCTCATGATTCCAACTCCATACTCTTCCAGGAACAAAAACATCGTCCCTTGTACCTCTATGTCTCTCTCTTTCATACATCTCATCTTCCCATTCACCTAGGGCTTCAAACTGTGTCGGTCTAGGTCTCGGTTCAAGCTTCATCATTTTGTTTCTTAAATTCCATATTATAGCTGTGCTAAATGAAACAGTTTCTGGAAATGCCAATACTCCATCATTTTGAGTATATGTTACCCAATTTTCCAACCAAATACAAGTATGATAACCATATTTCGTCATCATATAAGATGCGGGTGTTTTTGGTGGAGTAAGTACTTCTCCTTCTCTCGTCACAATCTTTTTATCCTTCTTAAAGAAACTCTTGATTTTCTGAAACCATGAAGGTTTCTCTGTCTCTCGTTCATCATAATAAGCCATATTTCACAATTATTTGTCGAAACTTTTCACACAACTCTTCTCCAAAATGCTTAACTACTCTGTCCTATCCCAGCACGACTCACACTAAGCTTCTCGTTTTTCCGCAACTGACCAATATCAGCGCAACTCACACCTACGCACCAACCAGAAACTCTTTGTTTTTACCGCAACTGACCAATCCCAGCGCGGTTCTTGTTGACGTCAGCTCTACTCCTGCTTCTACTGACCCCTCCTTTACAAAAATTATCGACACTATTTTATAACTCGTTTATTTTACGGGAGCGCTAAGGGGCGCGCGAACAAGATGGCTGCAAACACGTAAGGCTCCCGCAGCCCGGAGCCATTATCCTACAATTCTCCTGTCTGCGATGTGTGCCGGGACTGCTGATGCCACCCGCTGCTGACTGAGGGACTCCGGCAGCCCTGGGGGGAAAATTTGGAAGCGGAGACAGCCCATCGCCGGAGATATCAGTTCGGACAGCTGCCCCGGCAAGATGCGCGGAGCGCGCTACGGGTAGCGACCGGCTGAGAGGAGCACTTCAGACCGCGGCTTACCACGAGGAGACCAGGCCGCGCAGGCTGCGCGACGCAAGGCGGGAGGAAAACAACCTGCTGGCGACCTGCAAAGCTACTAAAGCTCCCCCTGGAGACAATAGAGAGCGGTGGAGCTGGCGAACGCCTGAGCTACAACACCACATGAGGGGAGCGCAGAGGCGGTGAGACTCGCCGTGGTGGGTGCTCCCTCTGGGAGGCGACGTGAATTGCGGACTTGGGAGGTGTCATTGGAGGGCAAATCTGAAGCGGCCGGAGTGCGGACGGACGAGAGCTCCCGACCAGACTGAGATTTTTTCCGGGTGAGACCTAATCAATCGCCTGTCGGAGTGACCGGGTGGGGCATACGGGGCCACCACCCGACGCAAGGTGACCACTGTGAATACGACGGCGAGGCCTGGGACACGGAGCCAGGCCCTGTGTGCAGTACAGAGGGGGCAGACCAGCTGGGCGTCCTCAAGTGTAGCTGAAGGGAGGCAAACTGTCTTGGCACTGTGGAGAGCGCCGCTGTGTCCCGGATCCTAGGGGCGTAGTGGATCGGGATCTGGCAACCGGGCACTGTCCTTGAGTTGGACGACAGCGGAGAAGTGGGGAGCCGCGGACATTCTACAGTGGAAGGACCGCCTAGGGCCTCACCCCCCTGGGAGTCGCCCAACTATGAACGGGCCCCGTTCTCTTCACGCCTGACATCCGCAGGAGGCGATGAGACGCCCGTGAGCCCACCGGCGTAGGTTGATGGGGACAGACTGAAGGAAGCGCAGTGTGGAGGAGCGATCCCGACTGCGGATGAACGACCAGTGGATCACGACGTAGTTGTGACTTGAGCGCTACCTGGTCTGTGCTAAAGGCGCTACCAAACAGATGGAGACGCACCAGTCGACAGCTCTGTGTGCTGGTTGCTGACGGTTGAGGTGGAACATCACCGGACCCTGCTGGTAAGCGACGCACTCGCTGGGGCTGGGGAGAGGCGACTGGCGGGTGACTCTGCTACACGGTGAGTCCAATGTAAACTGGAAGTGACAATCTCGAACATCGGGGGGAGCCGGCTGGATGAAACTGACCCTGCAGGGGAGACGATAGTGGCTGGGGAGGCCCTGCGACCCTCTCCCTTCTCCGGAACTGGTCGAGGAGATGGGAAGTTAGCTCCCTGCTGTCCTGATATAGTGGTGCCCAGGGTCACCCCTACCTGACGCACATCGTAGGAAATTGCGAATGCCGTCAGCTCAACAATTGGCCATGGGGCGGCTGCGGAACAAGCAGAGTGAGAGCCGGCTGAGGGTGGCGGGCCCTGGCCTGGCACCGGGACGATCTGACGGAGGTGCAGAGCTGCCAGCGTCGACTTTGGAAGCCAGAACATACGCGTGGTGGGTCTGCTGGAAGGTGAGGAGGGTCGACACCCGGAGCAGTTTGTTGAAGGCTGGCTACGAGACATACTCCCATCAGGGGTGCTCTCCCCACAGTTTGTAGTGGAACGGGCGCACAGAGTTCCGGCGCGGAGGCCTATCCCCGGGGCTCGGCCACGTCCCTTTCTATTCAGACTCCTCAACTACCGCGACAGGGACGTGATACTCCGTGAAACTAGGAAGCTGGTTGCCCTTACGGTAGGGGGTGGCCCGGTGATGCTGTTTCCAGATTATACAGCGATGGTCCAGAAGCGGAGAAGTAATTATTTAGAGGTGAAGCGCCGGCTCCGTGAACTGCAGATTCCATATTCCCTGTTGTTCCCCTCACGCCTCCGGGTAGTCACGAAGGAAGGGACACACTTTTTCGATGCCAAGCATTGGTGGGCAGCGAGAGAGACGGCCGAGGCGGCGGCGGCGGAGGGAAAGCCGTGGAGGGATGGGGCCGAGCCCCCCCCGTGGCGCCCAGCCCGGAGAAGATGCGTCTGGAACGCCAGGAAGCCCTTGAGGCGGTGGCAACATTGGGATCTGTGAGCAGTCAAGGGGACATGACAGCCCGTGAGCATAGTGATCCTGAGACTAGCAGATCTTCCACTCCATCTGCCATGCTTTCAGATGACCAAATGCTGCCAGTGGTGACACCTCAAACAGCTGACATTATTGTGTGAACAATGACACTCTGGGGCAACGATATGTACAGGTGATGGGGGTGGAGTGAGTGTGGCCGGGCACCCTTGGGGGGGGGGGGTTGCGGACTTTGCTACTTCCTTCTTTGATGTGATGCGGTCTCTCGTACTGGCACATACAGGCTGGCTGGAGTGCCTTTGATAGGTGGGGTTGGGGGGCGGCGGGGATTTCCCTTCCCGGGGAATGGGAGAAGAGGAATATGCACAGTATGGCCAATAGGCAGCGGGCGGCGGCAGTAGGCATAATTGCACCGTTAGTGAGTGCTTGGCACCGCTAGCAACTCAGAAGGCACATATGGCAAAGGCGGGGGTAACACAGGGCTCTAATAACTCGGGACCAACACAAGCGCCCTTAGAACCCACTAGCAAACACCTGGCTTAGTATTTCACAGGCGTCTGAGTTGTAAGTTTGGACGAATGCCCGTTCTGGGGTTTGCCCTTACAATTCCACGGTTTTTGATTTTTGTTAGGTGCACTCAGCAGCACACTGTAGTTTTCTTATTCGTTATGATATTGCAGCAGGCTGACATGACATCCACAACTATAGTCCCTTCCCTCGGCCGACCCGCTCCTGGCCCTGAGCCTCCTACAGTCCTTACTCATCACCGATGGCTGACACTGCGATAGTTACATGGAACATAAGAGGTATGCACACGCCATCGCGTCGTTACTCTGTTTTCACCTACCCACAACGACATAAGGTGGCCATTGCCCTTCTCCAAGAGACCCATATGACGCAGCCAGAGCTAGATAAACTATGTGCTAGATGGAGGGGTCAGCTCTTTGGGACCACATGCTCTGCACACGCCCGTGGCACACTGATCTGGGTAAGGGCAGGTACACCTTTTACATGCACAGACACGGTGGTTGACCCCGCTGGGCGATACACACTGGTCAGTGGGAAAATTAATGGACAACATATGCTACTGGGCTCCCTCTATGCCCCGAACGTCGACCAGTCGTCGTTCTTGGACCAACTCTCTGTGGTGCTAACACCGTATGCGGGACTTCCCTGGCTATTGGGTGGGGACTTTAACGCAGTTCTCGACACGCACCTCGACAGGTCCTACCCGCCCCTCCGTAGCACACAGGCAATATCGAACGCAAGGAGTCTCACTGACTGGTTGTCGCGCTGGGCCTTGCGTGATGTGTGGCGCAGCTTGCGTCCCAGCGACCGTATTTATTCGTATTATTCGGCGGTACACGACCTTCACGTCCGACTCGACAGGGTGGTAGGCTCTCACTCCTTGACTCCTCTGATAGCTCAGGCGGAATACTTAGGCCGGACCCACTTGGATCATAACCCCCTTAGGCTGAGTCTGTGTTGGGACTCAGGAAGACCCCCCGTTCCAACGTGGCGACTGCAACCGACCGCTCTCGAGGACGCTGAATTTCGTGCCTCGCTAGGCACGCGTTTGAGCAGTTCTTCGACCTGAACGAGGGAACGACAGGAAGTGTGCTGACGGAGTGGGACACACACAAATCCACCATGCGGGGACACTGCCTGGGGGCGACGGGGAATATTCGTAAACAACTCGCGTTGTCGCTTGCTACCTTGGTACGTTGTCGTGTGAACACCACCGCGAAGGAGGAGGTCGGGACTCGACTCTGCTGGCGCGGCTCCGGACGAGTCATGCTGAGATGCTTGAACGACTACGGTGTAACAACTACGCGGCTCATTCGGCTCGGGTTCACGCCACATCCGATAGGGCGGGGCGATTATTGGCCTGGTTGCTTAGACAGGAGACGGTACATGCACCGATAGACTCTATTCGTGGGCCGGATGGGACACTGGTGCAGACACAACGAGAGATCCACCAAATACTGACAGCGCATTATACGGCCCTATATACCTCGACGGGGCGCCGGCAGGCGCAGGATCTGGATCAATTCCTGGAGACCGCCTGTCTGCCCACGGTCCCGGGTGACCATCAGGAATCACTAGAGGCCCCCCTCACGGTGGAAGAGATAGGAGAGGCGATGGCTTCGCTGGCCTCTGGAAAGGCGCCTGGGCCGGATGGACTCCCGGCGGAGTATTATAAGGCCTACCGTGAGTCCCTAGTGCCCAGGCTACATGCACTATACCTCGCGGCCCTTGAGGAGGCCACCCTGCCTGACTCCATGAGGGAGGCCCACCTGATCTCCCTACTCAAGCCCGGGCGTGATCCTACCAACCTGGGGTCCTACCGCCCCCTTGCCCTTCTTAACGCGGACTACAAAATTCTGGCCAAGGTTTTTGCGGAGCGGCTGGCCCCAACGTTGGTGCACAAGGATCAAAACAGGTTTGTGCTAAAGCGCAGCACCTCTCTTAATCTGCGACGGTTCTTCCGAGTGGCTATGGATGGAGCGCAGCTTTTGCCTAGGGCAGGATGTCTGGTCTTGGACCTTGAAAAGGCCTTTGACTGTCTTGAGTGGGGGTACCTGGTGGCGGCGCTGTCACACTATGGGCTGGGCCTAGGGTTCCTCCAGATGGCGGCGCTCCTCTACAAGAACCCTGTGGTGCGGGTAAGAACCGGCCCATACATTTTTGGTCGCGGTACCAGACAGGGGTGCCCTCTCTAGCCCCTCCTTTTCGTGCTCGCAATAGAGCCTTTGGCTGCCACACTACTTAGAGTATTGTCGGACGGCATCCCCCTGGGTGACGCGACCCGTCAGGTTTCCTTATATGCGGATGACTTCCTGATCTTCATCAAAGATGTGGCGCACATCCCGGGGGACCTGGAGCGACTCCTGACTGACTTCGCCACGCTCTCCGGTCTACGAGCGAACGCGGCTAAGTCGTGCCTTTATGCGTTCCGAGCCGCGACTCAGGATCCGCAGTACCGCCAGGGGAGTGTGCCAGTCAAGTGGCAGCCAGACACCTTCCGTTATCTGGGCATCCAAATATACCGGCAACCAGCTGATCTGGTAGAGGGCAATCTGGGCAAGGCGGTGACGGCGATCAGAGCCCAGATGTGGTTTTGGGGCACCCTTCCTCTCACGGTCACGGGGCGAATCGCTTTAATCAAAATGGTGATTCTACCCAGGCTCCTATACTACTTTGCTAACCTACCCATTTATATACCGGCATCCTTTTTTACAACCTTGGAGCGTTCGCTCCGAGATTTTGTGTGGGGTAATGCACGCCACAGAGTCGCACTATCCAAACTATACCTCCCCACGGGTCAAGGGGGCCTTGCGATGCCGTGCTTTGCGCATTATTATCTAGCAGCGCAACTGCAATGGGTGGCCAGGTGGCTGGCAGACAGAGAGCGAGACGACACGGCGGCCATGGAGCCCCCTATTTCTCTGGCTGATATCACCAAGTCGTTCCATCTGACCGCAAAGGTGTTTAAGCCGGTGCCCCTTCTCGTCAGAGTGGCCTACAAATGTTACCGTCGTGCTCTTTATCTAACCCGGAAATGTGTCCCATATGCCCCTGCCATGCCGATAGAGGGCTCCCCTAGTGGGCGGAGGGTGCTGCGCTCAACTGAACTCGCGGATTGGCATACAGCGGATATTCGCACATTGGGGGATCTCTACCGGGATGGTGCTCTTATCCCATTCGCCTTGTTGGCGGTGGAGACAGGGTCACCAACTGGCCAATTTCTCTGTCACCGCGCACTGATATCGACGCTAGCGAGCCGGTGGGGAGATCTTAGAGAGGAGCCAGAGCAGCACCTCACGATGCAATATCTCCATGTCATGGGGCGGGGGAGGCATATGATACGATGGTTCGCAGCTTCCCTGCATGCACATACAGCGACGGACTTATCCCCGCTATGCCGTAAGTGGGAGGCGGACCTGGCCCGCCCCATAGCCGACAAGGAATGGAGCAGAGCGCTGCAGGGTCCAACGCGGATCCCCAGGAACATGCGATTCCGCCAAATCCAATACTTTATTCTGCATAGAGCGTATCTCACGCCCGACTCTATCAATCGGTATTTCCATCGCGCAGACACGAGCTGCCCACGCTGCGGGGTGCTGGACGCTGGCCTGGTTCACATGTTGTGGAGCTGCCCCGCATTTGATTTGTACTGGCGGGCGGTGCATGGAGCACTAAGTGCATGCACGGGTCGACTGGCCCCGTTTGAGTGGCCGGTCTGCCTGCTGCACCTGTTTCGCAGAGCTCCCTCCACGAAGGTCGCCTCTCGGTTTTTCGACCTGGGTCTGGTGGTGGTGGCAAAGCGATTGCTTACCAAACGCTGGAAGGCAGCGGAACCCCCCGGGCACGAGCGTGGCGGAGTTCAATGCTGGTGTGGGCAGGGGCGGAGAGCACGGCCCTCTTGAGGGAGGAAACACTAGGCCTCAGACGAACAACAATAGCGAACCAGTGGGACACACTCTTGCAGATTCTGACACACCTAGATGGGGACACCCTAAGGCCCTGCGAGGTGCGTGCTGGGGGTGCCCTTGCTGAGGGGGAGGGGGGCGGCAGTCAGACTAGGAGCCAGACATGAAAAGTGTCGCTAAGGCTTTAGCTGTCTAGAAGAGGCACTGGGGAACGGCAATGATACCAATAGAGCTGCCTGCACAAAGGGACACAGGGTTGGTGGGGGGGTGTTGGGCCAGGGGACAGAATATGGGGATGTTAAAGTGAAGGCCGGAAATTGCTGCTGTTGTTTTGTTGGGGCACTGGTTGGTCTGCCCCCTTCCTTCTGTTTAGTGAACTGTTTATAGGAGCACAATGGGGATGAGCGGGCGAAACACGAGTGGCTCCTTCAGGGGAAACCCCCCAACGGTGTGACAGCAAAGAGGGATGTTGGGATAATGGAACTGGCTGAGAGGCCCACAATGTTAATCCTTCTTAGAAAGCGAGCGTAAAACCCGATCCCGTTCATTACTGTACTCATGAATAGAGATGTACTATTGGATCTATTTCAATTGTTAGCCATCAGGATGCTCAATTGTACACTGTACTTTATTTGTATTTTTAAAAAAATGCCAATAAACAGATTTCATAATAATAACTCGTTTAATTTACAAAGTCGGTTAGTTACGACATAAACACGTTTCCTATTGTCCGTTTCGCTAAACAAAAGTGATAGTTTTCCAATCATTCAAGAATTCTGTTTTTCCAGTAGGCAGCGTTTACCTCTCCCCGCCAACATAATTTTTGTTTCGCTGATAAGGTAGCACTTCCCTCTACCATACCCTTCTCTCAAGCAAGAAGTAAACCCGTTTCTCTGGAGATAAAACACATGTGGAGACTACACTGCTCCTGAGAATTAACTCCAAAGTTTCACAAGAACACCTGTTGCTATTCCAATCAACGTTATTCACACATGAATTTCCCTATCATAACACGATCCTGTGTTATCACCAGATTGAAATCAGACAATGCACAATTCCACATGACTTCTCTTGTCACACAAATCCACTTCCTACTTCCCGGAAGCTTCAAATTCCGACTACATATAACGTGACACAGACTCAACATGGAGCGTTAAATATAAAGATTAATAATCCATAATCAATAATCCGCTTAACTGACCTATAGAAACCATAACTCTGCTACCAAGAAAACTGATGCAGCGCGACCATTACAAACCCTTTACAAACATCACTCAACCCAGGAAAACTCACAAACCACTTATTCATTTAGTGGGGCCCATAACACCGAAAACATACATTCACTCAGTGTTCCGGATAAGTGACAAGCTGACGAGCTGCAAGGCAACACGGGGTACCTCATTACTATTAATTCTCTAAAATAATAACTATACACATTATATACAATTAACTTTGGAGTTTTCCGGTTTAAACATCAAGGTAATCCGTTATTTTGGGTCAATGGACCAACTAGTAGGAATCAGCTGAAAGCGATCAAGTCCAGCTCAATCACAATTAAATATTTATCCTTTTCTAGATCATAACTTTAATTTTAATAACCACAGACTCAGTTTAAGTTAGCATGAAATTTTATCTAGATTCTTTGAAAAAATTGAATAAGTAAAATTTTATTAGACAATTTATAATCATTCATTTCATAAGCGTTTCAAGTAAAGGTTCAAAAGAAACAGAAAAATACTCATTACCCTTGGCCTTAGGGCGATAACGAGAATGGTTCACCAGATCATGAACCGCAGATCATAGGATAGGTTCCCAAACTGACTGACTTTCCCTCTAACCTCCTCGGACGTAGTCCCTCACAGGATTGAATCCCGCGACGTTCTTGTTCCTTTCTCCCATCAAAGTTCGAAGTTCAAAATCTATCAAAGTCTTTTCAGCATCAGGGAGATAAATTGTCTCAACAGATAGCGTGCTGTGTTGAATAAAAAAAGCAAGTGCCACCACGTCATCGTAGACACTAATTTTTATACCCTTTCATTAACTTGCTATACCCAGAATTGAAACTTTTTAGGGGCTGTGATTGATTTCAATTGGTCCATTGGAGGGGTGGTGATGGTCACCTCATTGTCCTCCTTGCCTAAACCGGTTCCGTAAATTTCATATTCATGTAGTCTTGTAACTTGACATATTCCACCATTTGTAACAACTGTATTCAGAAATGCTGTACTCCAAATTCTTGCATCCGTTTCCCAGGCTTTTGTACAGAGAATCTTGGCATCCACTCTTGTCCCAGGCCAGCGCGGCCATGACATCTCTCACTCCAGGCATAGGCCATCACTCGTGACTGTAACTTTCGTTCTGCTCATGCGCAGGGGCCATCTTGGTAATACGTGATCATCCTCTTTCGGCAGCGGCCATTTTCTCAGTGAGGCCTAGCAGGCCTGAACGGAACTAATGTGAAAACAACATAGCAGAAATTAGACATAGAAAATGAGCCCTTCTGTTTACCACCCACCGTTCTAATGACCCGTGTTAGGTGTTACCTAGCATAAGCAACATTTAAAGCCATTTTACTTACCATGTGCATTCTTTGCCACAATATTTAGCTACACAACGAATATATGCAATTTACTTCTATTTTCTACACGAAGCACAAAGCTATGTTAATTTAAGTTCACATCTGTAAGTACATTAGATTTTTGCATATGCTAGTTAGTTTTCCCGCATTTAGTGTCTAAATAAAGGTGCATTGATTGATTAGTACATTCATAAAAACAATTAGTAAATTAGAGTTATGAGATCATTGACTTTGAAGGTGGTACAAAATGTTTTGTATTTTCCCCTGCTCCATCACCTCTCAGCGACAATCAGCAAGGCATTTGACCTCTCATCCACTTGGAGGTACGCGATCACGCGTCGTAAGACTCGAAGGGTGCCTGAACACAAGTGGGGGAGGGGGCGGCCAATAATAATTGTCACGCTGGGTCAGAGGTGTGCACAGTCATCACAGAGCGTTGGGAGCACACGGACTGTTTTCTGCTTTGATATCCGGAATAAATACAGAATCACTGGCTTGCTCATACAAATACCATCACCATGTCAGCAGACACGCTACGGGACAGGGAGGCAGCGGCAGCCGATATGTTCAATGACTCTAAAGCACCTACCATAAATTCAGTCTCTCAGAATCCATCAGTGGGGCTGCGTAATACCAGTCTCAAAGAGAAAGTAAAGCAATTGGAGAAAATGATGAAAACAGAACAAAGCAAATGGTGTGAGGCAAAATCCCTCCAGCGCTACCTCGATGTGGGGAGGATTCCGAGGGGTTAACGCATTCTATCAGCCCCCAGCTAGGAAAACCCAGATCCAGAAATGATGAGGGAGTGGGCTGAAACAAACTTGGCCTCATCCAGGAAGCTGGTGACTATTTTAGTCAAATACGCTGAAAAGGACCGCAATAAACTACCGGAGGAAATTGACACCTTAAATAATGAACTAACTGCAACTTGGAAAAACGAAGAACTAAGCAGACTAAAGGAGGAAATGTTTAAAAGATTGAAAAAGGAGGAGGAAATAATACGGGAAAGGAAGGCATTCAAATCTCATAGAGATCGCATGGATTATGAGTGCAGATGCATTTTTACCTTTGCGAAGATATTTGGTGCACTTAAAGCATCAAAGTATGGGGCACCGCATGGGGCAAAATCGGGAATAGATGGCGGGAGAGTTCAGTCAGAAGCAGCATCAAACTCAGAGCTCAGCTCCGCATTGGAGAGCTAGATGGAACAAGACTCCCGAATTCATCCAGCACATCACATATCTGTAAAAATCTCGCTGGTTGAAGAAGTTGATTTTTTATGTTAGGAGCGCAGACAAACCATGTGCCCCAGAAACCAAATGAAATCCCAAGCAAAAAATCAACCGCAAAGCGCCAAGAGAGGCGATCAGCAAAACGAAAATGCAGCCAAAAAACAAGGACAACCGATATGCCGAAATTGGAGGCGACAGAACCAGCAGTAAGTCAAACTGTAATAAATCTGGCAAATATCAACTTGAATAAAGCTGAGGAGCAATTATTATCTCTGGGACTTTCATTCTGTCCGGAAAGTTCATTTAGTTATGCTTCGACTCATATGGATATATACAACAGCATACGAAGGCTAAAACTTCAAAAATATTTTCTTCACACAAACAAATCCAATGAGATGAATAGCGTAAAGCAACTTGAACAGCCTCCACCGCTATCTCCTCCATTTGGTCCTACGTCATCGGACTTGCCAACACTCCAAATGATGCAAGAACTTATCCATGAAAATATGACCTCTACACAATACGAAGAGCAAAATGCCCCTCAGTAACACAGAAAGGAGCGTGGTACAGAAGTAACACCTTTCAAATCCAGTTCCACCTTCAATCCAATCATACCTCGTGATGCAATTGACATCTTTCAGGAGCAAGTTGTGACAGAGATCAAGAAACTTAATTACAAAGTTCAGAGACAGCCAAGAAAGAAGATCAATAAATTGGAGATTCAGTACCCTTCACTCATGACAAAACTCAAATCCAACACTAAGCTGGTCATTCGAAACTCTGATAATGGAGGAAATTTGGTCTTATGGAATAAAACGGATTACATAAAAGAAGCAATGATGCAGCTCCAGGACAGGGAATGTTACCGTAAATGCGATCAGTCAATCCTTAGAACTATGTATAACATACTTAGCATGAAACTGATAGCCTGGAAAAATGTGGGGCTGCTCACGCATCAAGAATACCAGTTTTTGGAAAATGACCATCCTGTAACACCAATCATGTACTTTATTCCTAAGATACACAAAGATCCCCTTAAACCACCGGGAAGACCGATTACATCGGCACAAAACAGCCTTCTGGAACATAATTCCCAATATGCAGACTACTTTCTTCAAGATTTTGTACACCAACTACCCTCATACATCCGGGACACTGCAGACTTTCTATCGAAAATCCAGAACTGTGAGAGGAGTAATGATTATTTGTTAATTACTTTAGATGTGACTTCACTTTACACATCCATAAATCATCAGGATGGGATGAGGGTATTGACATTTTATCTCGATGATCGGTCGCCAAGGTTTGGACACCACAGCAAGATGCTCAGGGATATGGTTGAATTCTGTTTAGACAACAACATCTTCATATTCCAGAATACACTCTTTCAGCAATTACGTGGTGTAGCTATGGGGGCCAGCTTCTCCCCCAGTTATGCCTGTCTTCACATGGGATGGTAGGAGGAGCTGGTCCTTTATAAAGAACATGAGGCAGTTGTCACCAACACATCAGGGTTTGACTGAGGTATATCGATGATCTTTTCATCGTCTCGCAGGGGAGAGAAGTTCATTGAGAAATTAAACATCAATAACCTCAATTTACAGTTTACAGCCACTGTAAGCAATCAAACCGTCAACTTTCTAGATGTACAGATTTACATCAGGGAAGGGAAAATTGCCACTAGATTACACTGCAACAAAACTGCTGGAAAAGCGGTTTTACATGCGAGGAGCTCTCACCCGCAACATCTTATACAAAGTATACCTTACGGTGAGATTATCCGATTGAAACGCATCTGCCTTAATGATGATGATCTACTGATAGCCCAGTCAGCTAGCCAAAGGAGGTTTCTGGAAAGAGGTTTTTCGAAAAAACGATCTCTGCTGCTATAGCCAAAAGCAACATCGCTAATAGAGAAACTTTATTGACACCTCAGTCAGGGTCGAAGAGAACCAGATCTAGCAAATAGAATACACAGCATGAGAACCCCGTAGCCTTTAGAATCATTCTTGGCTATCGTAAACAAGCAAAAGCCATTAACAACATCATCTGGAAAAACTGGCCTCTTGTCTTAAGTGATTCAACCATCGGCCATTTGCTACCCACTCGGGCAGTAATAATGTATAGCAAGGCACCTTCCATGAAGGATGAGTTGGTTCACAACGATCCCAGGAACCAAATTAGAGCAACTTGGCTTTCCCAACGAAAGGGAATTTTCAAATGTACAGCATGCAAAGCATGTCAACATGGAGTCAATAAATCTTCCTACAAAACACCTTTCAGTGACAAGGAAAAGCCCATACACAAATGTCTGACATGCAAGTCAGAGTTTGTGATCTATGTGCGGGATCGTCCGTGTGGCCTACGTTTTTAGGCAGTACCATCTTTCTGTAGCGATCACCCATAAGGTGACCGCCCGACAGGCTCTTCTGCGCCGCATTTGCGTTCAAGTACCTGGGCGTAGGTGGAGAAAAAGCCCTGGGCACTACATTTCCCAGCAGGCAGTGGGGCGCATCAAAATGAGGCTAAGGGCAGCCCCATAGTTAAGCACCTCCTCCTCATGAGGAAGGTGCTTGACAATCTGCTCCAGAGTGAAAAGATGGCGGATGGTGCTCCCCGCCGGATTTCAGCCAGAAGCATTTCAGCGTTTTCCTGAACTTTTCGTGGATTAGCGCCCATCGGACGTTGCAGTTCCTGAACGCGGAGGCGGATTGACGGAGGTGCAGGTATTTCGGAAGGAGCGCCGGATCGCTTCCTTCAATTATATACTTTTACTGCATTTCTAGACAGTGGTGTTGGCGGAAGGAGCACTGGAGTGTTTCCTTCATTGCCACAAATCTGGTTTTCCTTTCTGACCCTGTAATTCGTGGAAGACGTCTCCGGTTGCTGAGAGATATCAGCCCCCTGATTTCCCCCTATACCTGTTTTAGCACATTGGTCTGAGAACCGCAAATTAGATACCTGAGGTTTTTCTTTTCCTTTCCTTGCTACCGTTATAATGAGACAGTACCTTCCTGCACAGGCGTTTATCCTTCGTGGGGCAGCAGTGAGCTGAACCTTGTTTTGTTCTACCTTCATTTCACTCTGCAATATGGTAGACAGTGACATTGCAGGAGTAGACACCTTGAAATGCCTCTAATGGTGTTGCGTACTATAGTACCGGGCATTAGTGATCTGGACCTATGCTAATTTTGCTGTGACTCTACAACAGTGGGATTTGGTTTCTCAGTATTGCATATACACTTAGACTTGCCTGCTGGTCCCATGGTACATTTCACTTGGCAAACCTTTCCCGGAATAGCTTCTCGGTTCCCTCAAGGCTATCCAAGAAGATAAGTTGCAGGACTTCTGGTGAGTGGGTGCGGAGAATATATGTGAGAGTCTGTCTGTGTAGCTAGTGTGGGCTCCTCTTACCTGTTGTGTTTTCTCCTATGCTGCAGTGTCACAATCCAGAAGGGTGCCTCACAGACTCCTAGACCAGACCAGGGAGGTCCGAGAACACCTGCAACACAGTTTGTTGTTTTATCCCATTCCCTTTTTCCCCCGGGCACGACCTCTCACAGCAGGGTTCCTTTCCGCTGTGGGGGGGTGCGTTCAGGGCAATTGGGGGAATTATCAGCTGCCATCGTCCCTGCTGGTCACAAGGAAAAGGTTAGTGGCATTGTTCATATCTTGTGCTACTGACGACCTGACACTTTCAAGGCCACAAGAGGATACTCCAGCACATTACAGCTATTAGGAACAAGGACCGGTTTTACCCAGTAGCATGACATTTTGAGGAATCACACAGTGGAGATCCCAAAGACCTCAGACACTTCCTAATCGATACCGTGCCACCAAACAAAAGAGGTAGAAACAGGGAGAAGGCCCTTAGGAGTCTGGACACACGGTATATCCTGGACCTGGACTCTAAACAGCCAGGGGGTTTCAATGCAACTGAGGATTTCTACACCTGCCTCTGACACATGGTAGACAGAGACGTTAGCTGGAGGGAAAACAACATTAGTCTTGGCACGGAATAAGTAAGACCGCATCAGGCCCCCTAACATTACCAACACAGTTCCCTCAATAGGTTCTAGCTTTTCTTGCACAGAGGTGGACCATACACACAGCACTATGTTCTTAGTATGTTTGCACCCGCACTTTTTTCTTAAATCGTAAGGTTTACATAGTTTGTCATTGACATCCATACAACAAATGTATTTACAGTGGCAATGTATGGCTAGCCCGAGAAACAGAGCGACTTCTAGCTTTTTCCAGTAAATTTGATCTTAAGTATGGATTAATGTGTTTGGTTTTACAATTTTAAAATCCCTATTGAGGTGGTTTTAGGTATTTATACCGGGATGTTGTTTTAACTATACTTGCTTTTAGTCATCAAACATTATTTTAGACTATAAGCAGTGAGTTTTGTTGCCGATCCACCACGATGACTGCTAGCTCAATCCACGGGAGCGACGAGGAAGTCCCCACACTCCTAAAGCCCCGCTATGGGCGAGCCGTATGCAATGGAAGCCTCACCCACAGGGGAACCCACGGAGATGTGGGGCGGTCAGGTGAAGGCAGCTGTGTGGAACCCCCAGTTGATTGTTGGCCGCAGGAACAAAATGGGATGGCCGCAGGAACAGAATGGGACAACCTACAGAAAGAACAAGGAAGATACCATTAATTAACCTTGCCCCCCTCCCCTAGTTCAACACACACAGGAGATTTACAAGTGCTAACGTTATGTATGACACACGACACATGGTCTCTTACCAACTGAACATCTCCTAAAGCGTTAAGAAGATCTGAATGACTCAGCAGGATGGCAGGTATCACGCTTATGAACAAAGCGTCAACACGCGGTAGGTCTCTTCGGCTGTATTACAGACTTTCAGGAAGTAAACTAGCTATGACACTCAGCAGTGTGGGAAGGGACTGGGGACTAGAGATGACGCCTATCGATGGCCAAAAAGGCGTGAGAGCTCTAGCCTCTGACTACACTCCAAGGGAGTCTAATAGCGCAACCGCGCAAGCACCAACTCTATCTGTACTGGGAAGGTACGGGTGAAATGAAACAATGTATCTCACTACAGAGATAAAAGGGAACGCGCCCTCGTAGGGAGTCTAGAGTGGCAGGCGAGCGCTCGGGTATTTAGGGAAGCACATCAACGTTATCAACGTCATAGCCCTGAATCGATTGCCTTGAATAACGCTGCACGGGACTGAGGGGAGAACCACAGCGTAGCAGGACGCAAAGAAAGAAACGCGCGGCACCGAGAAGGCACCCGCGTCTTCCCTGCAATCACTGAATACTCCGAAACCTCTCTGTCAAAGGGGAGCGCCTCACCCGCCTTTATACCAGCGTCAATAACCAGGGCCAAAAACACAGAGGAATCAACCAGGAACACCACTTGCACCGCTACCGTAGTTTTGATCCTAACGGACACTGCAAATGCTCAGACAGGAAACAAAGGGGCGTAGACCAGGGTTCAGGAAACCAAAAGCCAAGCACCGGATTCGTGGCTAACCAGGGTTTATATAGGAGGTAACGTGGGAAGACTCCACCTCCTCAAGGGACCGTGTAAAAAGTGTGTCACCACAAGGCAAGCAAGCAATTCTCTAGACACAGTCGAGACCCCAGTAACGACTGCGCAAGGGATCTGACCTCTAACAAGTTTGATACAAATGTTTATATGGATTTACAACAGAAGTAGGCTTTTTAGATTCATACAGTTTAAAAAAAAGAAACGTCTTTAAAAAAAATCTTAATCAGACAACAATTGCCATTTTAAACACCTATGTGAATATTATCGTTTCTGATGTCTAATCAACCACTTCTGTAACAGTATATATATATTTTTTCTATCTTCATGTACCTTACGTTAACAAGCAGCTGTCACTTTAAAATGTTAGCAAAAAAATGGTTTAAAAGCTAGCCACTAACTGTGAAATGCGTCAAATGATCAAGGCTTGACGGGGTCGAAACGCGTCATGGCTGTGGTTTGTTAGAAAATATACATATATATATACATAGAGTATATACAAGAGTCCCTTCAAACCAGCTTCGCGTTTCTGCCCACAATTACCGACTGATGCAATAGACATTTTTTCGGATGCTGTAATCAAGGAACTGCAGGTCCTGAGAAAGGACGAAGAAAACTCAAAAGGACTTACAAAGTGGAATCTATCATACAAACAAAGGAGAGCCTTAGAAAGCCTGGAGCGAGATAACACTATTATAATAAAACCATCGGACAAAGGGGGCAATATTGTCCTCCAATCCAGAGATGACTATTACAAAGAGGCTATACGACAACTTGAGGACAGAGATAATTATGCCCTCACCACAGAAGAAGAGTACAAAAAGATTATTCTAGAATACGCTACCCTGATCAAGAAATGGCATGACAGAGGAATCTTATCTAGCGGAGAATTACTATTCCTACAGAACCAACATCCGACGTTACCCACCTTCTACCACCTGCCAAAGATTCATAAGGACGCCTCTAGACCACCAGGGAGATCCATTGTGTCGTCGATTGGAGGACTAACGGAGAATATGTCTAAATTTATTGACTATTTTCTGGCACCATTTGTTAAACAACTAAGTTCCTACACTAGAGACACTAAGGATTTTCTGAAACAAATTCAGAACATTGGTTGGGAGGAGGACCTGATTATGATTACATTAGACATCAGTAGCCTTTATACGAGCATCAGACATCAAGACGGTCTTGAGGCTGTAGGGAACTTCCTAAAATTGCGACCAGCAAAGTATTTGGAACATAGTCGAATGCTATTAGAATTCATTACATTCTGTCTGAATAATAACATTTTTACCTTTCAAGATCAGGAGTACCGGCAAATACAGGGTACGGCGATGGGCACCTCCTTCGCCCCCAGTTATGCGAACCTTTTCGTGGGCTGATGGGAGAAGCAGGTGGCCTGGTCCGACAATGAGAATATGTGGATGGACAAAATAATCTGTTGGCAGAGGTATATTGATGATCTCTTCATTATTTGGAGAGGGTCATCTGCATCAGCTGAACAATATATCTCCGCCCTCAATACCAACAACTTGAATCTAAAGTTCACCAGTGATATAAGTTCAAAAGAAGTGAACTTCTTAGATTTAAGGGTTTTTGTTAACGAAGGCATGATCCAAACGGCCCTATACCGTAAAAAAACAGCAGGGAACTCGGTTCTACATGGGCGTAGTAGCCATCCAAGGTCTCTGATAAAGAGCATCCCTTATGGAGAGCTACTCCGAATTAAAAGGAATAGCTCTCAAAGAGTGGACTATGAAGTAGCTGCTATTGATAGCATGAATCGATTTAAAGTAAGAGGTTACTCACAAAAAACACTGCAATTGGCAAAAGAAAAGGCTGATATCAAAGAGAGACAAATTTTGCTAAATGAAATAACTGTTAGGAAACCAGAAGAGGACATGGGTAACTTGAGATTGATTACTTGTTACTCATCAGCAGCAAACAAATTGAGAATGATTCTCAATAGGAACTGGAAAATCTTGAAATCTGACAATATAGTGGGGAAAGAACTTACGGATTACCCACAAATAACATTTAGAAAGGCAAGATCTATCAAAGACCGTTTAGTACAAAGCCATCTCCCGAAACAGATATCTGGCAGCAGCTTACAGAACCTTCACGGTTCTTTTCCATGTGGAAAATGTAAAGCTTGTAGCTCCAGCAAAAAAGTCCTTCGCTATCAAATACCTGGATACCAACACAGTAACAGAATTTTGAAATTCATGACATGCACCACGAGATATGTGGTATATTGTCTCGAATGCCCATGTGGCTACCGCTACGTAGGCAGTACTGTCAATGCAGTTAAAATGCGGGTACTCGAACATCAAAGGGCGATTGTAAATAAGGATGGGAACTATCCTGTTGCCCGCCATTTTGCCAGCTATCACAATAGCAATAGATCACTTTTGAAGTACTTCTGTCTAGACTGTGTTCCCAAAGATATCAGAGGGGGAAATAGGGAAAAAAGGCTGCGACGTCTGGAGTCAAGATATATTATTGAACTCCAGACCAAGCACCCTTACGGGCTCAATGCTGGCGAGGAACTGATAACTCACCTTTGAGATGTTTATTTATAAATACAGCATTACCTAACACCTTGGCACCTAGAGAGAACATAAAACGACAACATCAAAACATTGTAAGCCCATCCAGGGCAATATAACGTACAACAACATCGGTATTTATAGCCGAAATTATTGATTTGACCAAAAGTTATCATTATATACTTTGTGGTTTTTATTTCATTAACGTATTAGAATCACTATTAACGGTGTGATATTGATTAACAACTAAAATGAATTGAATTAAGGTTGTTTTGCATATTTAAATATGGCGCCCATGAATTACGGGACAGTCCTTTTTCTGTTTTGATGTACCGTATCTTTATTAACATTCGCCTCAGAGACGCGAGCCGACACTGACGAAGGCTACGCCTGAAACGCGTCTGTTTTTGTAATTATTTTGCACCAAATAAATCCTTGACTGGGTTGATACCAACGAGAGTGCTGGTCCTTTCTGCCTTAAAAACTGCAGTAGAGCGTCAATATATATACATATATATATATATTATCTACTGGCGGTCGCCAGTAGATAGTTATAGTTAGGACCGTGTTTCCATAGGAAATCTGAAAATTCTATTTTGAATAACTTTGGCGCCGGTTGACGAATCCTCGCGAAATTTTCAAAACTAATGGGGCGCTCCGCTCAGCTCCTACTCTGAAAGTCTCGGGAAAATTCGTCAAGCGGGGGCCGAGAAAAAAGGAGGGTCCCAAAACACGTTTTCCCCATGCATTTTCCCATAGGACCTTTAGTCGAAGGTACAGCCCGAACGGCTGAACAGAATTACTTGAAATTTGGCAGAGAGGTAGTCCCCAGGTCAGGGATGTGCCTTTTGCATATATGGAGTCAATCTGTTCAGTAGTTCCTGAGAAAATTGCAGTTAAAAGCACATACATATCTATAGCCGAGCACCGTGCGAGCACCGTAACGTGCGCGAGCGCAATTCTGATTGGTGGTTACATGTTAGTCAACGTTCGAATCGGTCGAAATCAGGAAGTGTCGGCCGCCATTTTGTTTGTTTTCAGTGCGAGAGTGAAAAAGGAAGGTGGCGAACGGGAAAAGGGGGCAGGGTAGAGAGTTCCTGACCCCCTAGGCTTTGTCAGGAGGTCCCTGAAGGACCCCGAAGGCAGAAACTTTTTTTTTTTTTAAATCGCGGGGGCGCATGCACCTTGCGCGCACGGTGAAAACCCCCCCCAAAATCTTTTTTTTTTTTTTTAAAAAGTCATTTATTCTAAAATAAATATATAAAAAAAATAATAATACATACATAACTTAGCATTTAAAAAACCGTACAAATTCACTGAAAAAACCATAGGTTTCACGCACATTATAGTTAGGAATTAGCATTTAAAAAACCTTGCAAATTCACTGAAAAAACCATAGGTTTCACACATGTTATAGTTAGGTGGATATTTCACTCGTAAAAAAACACATGAAATTCCCCCATTATAGTTCGTTCAGATAACTATAACTCGCGCGACCGCCACTCTATCACATGGATGATGTCATCAGTGATGTCATGAGTGATGCCACTGACCATGTCATGAGTGATGTAATATGTGACGTCATGAGCAGGATTGCGGGCGCGAAGTTGGGAATTATTCCGAGGACTGCTTGAAAAGGTGCTAACAGTCCTGAATATACGGTCTTAAATATATGTACAATACCGCTCGTATCAGACATGTTTAAGATACGTTCCAACATTTCTGAGAAATGTATAGGGCAGTTTGTATTCAAAAGGGAATGTATCTCGGCAGAAGTCCTTGCGACTTGTAGATCATAGGTTTCTTTGGCCGAGGTCAGTGGCACAGTTTGTTGTAAAAGAATGGCTTTCATTTTGCTTAGAGTATCAATTTGTATAGAAGAGATGTTCAGTGAAGGCCATAGAGGCGACTCCCTAACTGTCTGTATTTGTGGAAACAAGACTTGCATACAGCAAGTGAACCTGGATGTAACCGTTACTAGATATGTAATACCTGGCAACATGCCACAGCAGCTGTGATCATTCAACATGAGGTAACTTCCATTTGAAAGTAGATCAAAAATTAGAGTAATCACTGCAGCTGGTGAGCCTTGCAGGTGACAAGATAAGTTTGTAGTGGAACCATCGCAGGCCCCGTGTAAATTAATACCCTGACAAAGGAGAGAACCGCTTAGTGCGTTTTCACAGTTTGTACCGCTAAGAAACACTTCACGCCCCCCACTCCAACATCTATGTGTGTAAGGTAAATACCAAGATGTCTTGATGTATTCTTTACCCAACCATTCATATTTGCCTGCTGGTATATGTTTTAGGCAATATTGAAAATGGAAAGTTGCAACAGGCAGAGTAATTTTACAATGTATATCCACCCAGTAGCTGGTTTTTCTGCCACCGTGAATGGTAACTTTTCCAGTTTTTCAATGCTCAGCACCGTATAGTCTGCTCCCCTTTGTGTCAGTCTGATCTGTTTATCAGTGAAATTGAATTCTGAAAACAGTGACGTAGAGTTGATTAAACGCCAAGGCACATAGCCTGAACGCAAGTTTTGGAGTGTCCAGCCTAATAGCATTATAGAACGCAATTGAGACTGACCATATTGCAGCATGACCAAGTCTTGTTCCATGATGTCTATGGCAGAAGACACAATGCTGTCCAATGAATATATTCTGGACGACAGAGTCGTTAACCCATCGTCTACTACAGAGAGATATTTCTCTAAATTAATACGATCAATTTCTCGTATTCGTTCTGCAGTCTCTGCTTGGGTAATCTTCCATATTTCATTATAAGCAGCATAGATACCAGCATATATGAAACGTTTTTTTTATTAACATTTTCAATTTTCAACCTTATCTGCAATAGCAAGTATTTCCTGCATTACATACATTCCGTCTTCAACATGTCACCAATTGTTTGTACAGCAAGGACTTTTGTATATCCAGTCTTAAGTGTTTAAAACCCACTCTTTGCCCACATCCACATATATCACCTTACTTTCAGCTAATTACACCTTTTCTAGTTTCTGCCTGATTGAGGTCTGTGTCCTCCCATATGTTTAATATGCATCGCCTAAGCTCAGGAGCTACCGTAGTGTCAGTGACCTGCGAGATGGTGCGCATTATTGCTTTCCAATAGTTACTAATTTCTACGCATTTCCACAGTATATGCCAGAATGTGCCTGGTTCCCCACATTGTCTGATGCATAGCGGCGTTTCTGCTCTGTGCAATTTATGTAAGAGTGTCCTGGTGTAGTATGTGCGATGCAGCACCTTCAGTTGAATTAATTTGAATCTAGCTGAGATTGCCACCTCTCTTGGGGACGCCATCGCTGCTTGCCAGTCTGTCTCGTCTAGATAACCCACGTCTGTCTCCCATCTCGCTTTCAGGATTTCCGTCGGGTCTGGTTGGTTATTTATAATTTTTTTGTATGTTAGTGATATTGCTTTCACCCTCATATGGTCAGTGAGTAGTCTGTCCTCGAGGGGTGAGGACTCTGGAAACTGCGTGCCTTGCGGGATCAAAGCTGTTAGCGCATGCCTTATTTGCAGGTACCTAAACTTCTCTGTATCAGCCAAACCATAGCTTTGTTGCCGTTGTGTGAACGGGACAGTCTCACCCTTTTTCCACAGGTCCCCCACCCTCCAGATACCTATCAGGTCCCATTGTTTGAATCCCTTCGTGTTTCTTAACCTGCCTAGTTTTTTGGTGTCCCAGAGCGGTGTTGCCTGTGTCAGGACTCCCTCCCATCCCATGTCATTTTAAAGAGGGCTGCCCTGCCTAGTAGGGTGAGTGGTAATGTGCGCCAGCACTGCACGTCTCTGCAATATCGCTCCAGAGGTTTCGTAAGATTTTGTGCAATGAAGTGTGTGTTCTGGGATGTGATATAGATGCCCAAATATGTAAACCCTTCCGCCACTATCTTGACGTCACAGTTATTCGGGAGTCGCGGCTGATCGCCCGAGAGTACGTATATGTGTGATTTCGTCCAGTTTATAGTGTATCCAGATACACGGCCATATGCTGCACAAATATCCATGAGGCAATTTAGTGAGCGGGCTGGGGATGCTAGATAAAGCAGTATGTCATCTGCGTAGAGCGATATTCGGTCCTCCCATCCCAGTGCCCATTTAAGCCCACGGATCACTTGATCTTGCCGTATCCATGCCGCCAGGGGTTCCAATACTATTGCGAATAGGAGCGGCGACAACGGGCATCCCTGCCGCGTCCCTTTAGCGAGTGGGAAGGTGTCTGAGATTCGTCCATTGGCCACTACTTGTACAATTGGTTTTGTGTAGAGCAATTCCACCCATTTTATGAAGTTGGGCCAAATCCCAAATGGTGGAGCACCGCAAATAAAAATGGCCATTCCACCATGTCGAACGCCATTCGCGCGTCCAATGAGAGAATTATAGCGTCTTCTTCAATTAGGGATTTTCGTGCCAGTACCCCGTGTATCGCCTTAAGTTCTGTGCCGTGTTCCGGTGTGGCATAAACCCCGATTGATCCGGGTGAATCACCGTTCCTAAATAAGGCTGCAGCCGCATTGCAAGCACCTTAGCCAATATCTTAACTTCTGCATTAATCAGGGATATGGGCCTGTATGACATGCAACTCTGTGGTGGTTTGCCAGGCTTATGGATTGCCACTATCGTTGCCAGAAGTTGGTCTCTAGGAAGTTCCCCTTTCTCAAAACTATCTTTATACATGCTAAGTAAGTGGGGTGTCAGCACATCTGTCATGTGTCTGAAGAGCTCCACTGGGATTCCGTTAGGTCCCAGGGCCTTGCCCGTGTGGAGTGCTAATATAGCCTGAGTTGTTTCATCTTGTGTTATGTCCGCTTCTAGTGCTTGCTGTGCTGTTTTTGACAGCGTAGGCATTTTTATGTCTTTTAGAAAGTCTCTATTTTCGTCAATTGTGGTCGCAGCTGTCGGAGTATATATGTGTTCGTAATGGGTCGCCAGCGCATCGACTATGTCTTGGGGTCTGTGATTGTGGTTCCATTTTGTGTGTCTAGTTGCGCTATCCATCTATCGGCTTTCTCCTTTTTGTCTAACCAGGCCAAGAGTTTTCCTGCCTTGTCTCCCTGTTCGTATACTGTGTGCTTTGTCGTCTGGATTCTAGATTTTGCCCTTTCCCATGCAAATGTCTTATACTCCTGTTGTGCCAGTTGGAGCCCGTGTGTAGTTGCTGCAGTGATGTCGGCTGCATAGTCTGCCTCTGCCCTCTCCAGATTCTCTTCTAGCGTCTGGAGTTGTTGGCGTTGCTGTTTCTTATGGTGTGACACTGACGATATTGCCTGTCCACGGAGTACCGTTTTATAGGCTTCCCATAGTGTCGTTGGCGACTGCACCGTGTGTTTGTTTTCAACAAAATATCATTTTGTGGTGGTAATTAGTTGTTTCTTAATCTCCTTAATTGTTAAATAGTGTGGGAATAGTGGGAAGAGCCTGCGCCGGTCTGGGATGCCTGAGCCAGGGGTCAGCACCACTGGTGAGTGGTCCGAAATTCCCCTGGGCAAGTGTGTGACTTTTGTTATCTGTTCCATCTCTAGCGTCTGAGTAAATATGTAGTCTATTCGTGATTCGCTGTTATGTACTCCGGAATGGAAGGTATATTGGTTATTGTGCGAATATCGAGCCCTCCATGCATCTGTTAGGCCAATTGCATTGATAAAATCCTTCAGCTTTGAACTAGAGCTGCTTGGACCTCTAGGGGGTCGCCTGTCTATGGACGCATCGATGACTGCATTGAAATCACCCCCTATAATCATTGCTCCGTGCGGGAGCGAGAGCAGGAACGCGCCTAGCTCTGGGAGCGCGACATAGTGTAAGGCAGGCGGGACATACGCCGAGACCAAGTTATATCTCCTCCCTTCCTACTGGCATGTAACTGCTGCAAACCTGCCCTGGCTGTCAGTCCAGGTCTTTTGTATTATCAGCGGGCACCTTTTCTGGATCAGGACTCCCACCCCCCTGGATCCGGAGGTAAAGTCCGAATGCACTACCATTTTATATCCCCACCGGTCCAACGCTTTACACGCTGAACCTACCAAATGCGATTCCTGTATTAGTGCTACCGCTGGCCCCTGTCGTTTAATGTACTGTAACACTAGTCCTCTCTTTATCTTGTCCCCCAGACCGTTTACATTCCATGATAGCACTGAAAGGTGTTTTGTGTTACTAGTGTCTTCTGCGATGGGTGGATAGCCGGTTGCCATTAGTGACTGCTATAAATGCGGCCTCTGAGGCCTCATTACCTTGCTTATATTCTTTACGGTGAGTGCAGTGAGCGGAATCCGTGCAAATGCGTATTCTTCGGTTGATATGTATATGAACCATTTGCAATAACAACCCCTGTGACCCTATCTTGGCCCCCACCCCCCTCCCTGCTTCCCTGCCCGGCGGATTCCAAACTACCCACCACCCCAACTGAGCAGAGTGCTTAGTCCCCTTAACTTTCTACTTGCGTGCCAGGGGGGGAGACGCTATTTGCGACCAGTCCAGGTCTCCCCCACAGGAGTATAATATGACCATGGCTGTAGAACCCTTTCTGTTTTTGCACGTGGGCCTCTTTTACAGCGTCCCTCAATACACCATCATCTCCAGTCCTCAAAGAACCTCCACCTCCTTTCCGGTGTACGGTGCCAAGGGTGCAGGTCGAGTCCACATCCTTGGGCCCCTCCCTTGGGACAGAGGCAGGTCGCCACCTCGCTTCCAATGTCCTTCATGCCTCGCCTGCATCGTCCTGCATGTTATGGTTTCTCATACCATCGGCTGCTCCCTTTCCGGATGGGTCTGAGTCCGCCGTCCCTTCCATGGAATGTCCGTGTCGCTGTGTCGAACCGCGGTGTCCTTTAGGCCTGCGCCATCCCTCCAGCCATTCTGTTGCTTCCTTAGGCGACGTGAAGAACCATGTCTTTCCCTCCGCTTCCACCCTCAGCTTTGCGGGGAAAAGCATTGCGTATTTCAGTTCTCTCTTCCGGAGTTCTTTCTATACCTCCAGGAAGTCTCGGCGCTGCTTCGTTACTAGCGCTGTGTAGTCCGGGTATATCTCTACTTTATGATTCTCAACTTGGGGCGGGGGAGCTACTCGCGCTGTCTGCAGGATGGCGTCGCGGTCTCGGAAGTTAAAGATTCGCGCCAAAACGGGTCGCAGCGGGGCCCCCGGTTTGGGAGCCACCCCCCCGGCACCCTGTGCGCACGTTCCACCTAGAAGAAACTTGATAATCCTCGAGGTTGGAGTTTATTTTTAACTAAGTCTTCCACAAATAAGTCCAGTGCCGGGCCGCACACGGTCTCCGGCACCCCCACTAAGCGTATATTGTTGCGCCGTGAGCGCCCTTCCTGTTCATCGAGCTTCGCCTCCAATTGTTTCTGTGTACTTTCCAGAGACCGTACTCTTTTTTCCAGTGTCACCGTTGCCGTGGAGAGTGTCGCCGTCTTGTCCTCCACCTCTTTCAGCCTGTCGTTGATTTTAGAAACGTCCGCCCGTAGCAGCGTGATGTCCGTGGATATCGTTCCTATCGTTGTTTGCATTTGCGTCAGTGTGCGCATTACATCATGTAAGGTTATTTCTTTAGGCTGGCCGGAGTGCGCCTCCTCCTCACTTTTTTTGTATGTCTCTGGGGTTTGCGGTCTATCTCCCCGATAGGCATAGTTTTCTAACTTCGATGTTTGTGTCCCCCGTTGGCCTCTTCCTCCCATGATCAGTGTATTCGGCAGGCGGTAGGGAGTTCGGTAATCGCCGCTGCCAGACTGCGCAGGGAGTTTCTGCGCTCAGCCTTTCGGTTTTCCCTCTACCCTCCGCCGCTTTATGCGCAGGGTTACTTAGTCTTGAGATGTCCCCACCGGAACCAGCGTCTTATCGTCGTAGTCGGTGTTACCCCGAGGGCCCGGAGCAGCCGCGGCGCAGCTCTGCGTTTTGTGTTATTTTTATATATGGGCAAGTCTTCATGGGGGGCCCGGTGTGTGATATGCAATCTATGGAAGTCAGCGCACTACTCAATGAACGAAATAATATACTGCGTTTCCACTATTAAATTATGCTAAAACAAGAAATGCGTGCTAATCGGAAAAAGGTAGCCACCCTCATACAACATGAAAGTAACAGGTGCCGAAGCAACTGTATACCGATTGCACTGCTAGAAAGTACCTCTGTATGTACTCCACTGAACCTGTGCTTGTTGTTGATAAATAAAGTACACCATGAATGTAAACAATTGTTATATTAGTTTCAGCTCATTTAATTCATGAGCCTCCAAACCCACAGAATACAAAAAGTGTCGTCATCAATAATGTGCTGAATAAACATTGTAAATAAACAATAATTGTGAATTCCTTGTAAATGCACATTAAACAATACTAATACAAAGTTCCATAATGTTATGCATCATGACAGTAGATGTTGAAAATAGCCCAATGCATTTCGGGATTTACAGCAATCCCTTCTTCAGGGGCCTGTGTATAAAAGAAAAAATTGGATATGTTTTGCAACATGTAATGAATTAAACAAATATCTTCTTTCATTTTCATTTCTATTGCAAAAAAATATTATTATGATAACATCGTCTGACAATCCAGAGAGGTCTGATCGTGCCTGTACTTGTTCTACACATACACCGAAAGTGAGGTTGAGGTGGAGAGATAAACCTGTGCGTGGGTGTGTTAGCTTAAGAAGCCGGATATGAAACAACATAATGGATTCCAAAAATAAACCCCTACAACATAATAGATGCCAAAAATTAACCACTACACGCCACTGTTAATGGTCATAATACCAGTGAAACATGAAGACCACCTGAAGCCCAGTAAAAAATACATATAGGAGAACTCTTACGTGAAAACTGTCGAATTAAGCATTTCGAAATGAATGAATTCAAGCTTCTCCAAATGCAATCAAAGGGAAAAAATGCGTAGCAATGCTGAGGTTTACTTCGGATCCTTGCAATCGCCTATGTACAAAAAATTGCAATGTCATATGGTGAAAACGCTATATTGTGGTGCAATGGCGTTTAATTACTCTATCATGTTAAAGGAAGTCACAATATTTACCTCGGAGTGTACTGAGAACAACTCGGTATTGAAGTGAGGATCACGAAACAACAAGTCTTCCTAAGATCTTGAGAAGACAGCCTGTAAACGAAAAGCGAAATGACTACGGACGTCTGCTCCCCCCAAGTGAAGCCCCCGCCCTATCTTGCAAAACTCTGGAGTTCCTATATATTGAAGTATAAAATGTGCCTACCTTGCTTGGCGCTCCGCAATTGTTTGAAGTCCTGAGATATAAAGCCGAGCTCCGTATGGAAACGCGCTCGCCCATGTTTTAATAAAACGCTTCCGGGCTGTTATAGGCGGATGCGCGGAGCATGCGCAAACCGCCGAGATTAAGGAAGGACTAAAATGCATGTGAACTAATGAAAATAGGATCCATCTTGGAATGGCACGTAAAAACTGGCCGTGAACCTGTTAGGAGGTTCACGGAACGTGAAATGTCTATGATTATGAATGATGCTAAAGATCAGTGACTCTAATGTGTGGTCAACTCGACCCAAGCCAAAATGACGATGAAATGCCTCTTGATGGCAAAACTGGTGTGAGCCACCCCACCCCTGTATGGATCTCGCCCCCTCTGTGCAGTTCGTCACCTTCCTCCGGCCTTCTTGCACCCCTGCGCCACTCCTCCGATGCGGCAATTGGCGGTGTGCTGTAGGTCTGCACCAAGTTAGCACCGAAGGTGCAGCCCGCACCGGACCAGTACCGGCCCAGGGGGCACTTAGACACCACCGGGGGCAAAATCGAGGTCTGGGCTGCAGATTTCAGCCTGTATTACAGGCACCTTCTCTGTACCAGTCTGGGGGGATCAGCGCTCTTGTGTCCCCTCCTCCGGAGCGTCCCCGCTGCTCAGCGCGCCCAAGCTGGGCCCTCCACTCCTTTCCCACCTCGCGTACCTCGTTCCGCCGTCCGGTGGCTGCCGGGGAGGTCGCGTCCCACCGAGGCCCCGGGTCCAGTCCACAATACCTTCTGCGGCGTCAGGAGGGGGTCGCTCGCCTCACATCACCGGGCCAAAGCCCCACCGTTTCCGTCTCTTTCACCGCCGTCGCTTGGGGGATCTCGGCTTCCGGCCTCCACTACCCGGACCGCTCTACTCAAGTTAGTCCCTGGTCGCGGCTCTCCAGGGTAGACCGCGTCCGCGATCTGACGAATGCGGTCCTGTCGGCGATTACAATGGCTCCGAAACGGCCACCGAGTATTTGTGAGACCTTCCGACGTCGGTTCTGGGCTTTACTTGCTCCTTGGTCGCGGATCAGTGCCAGGATTTATTGGAGAGACGCTGGTGGTCGCGGAGCTCTCCTAGGCTGCGGCCATTGCTGTCGGCTGCAAGCCACGCCCATATGAAACGTTTTTAATGCTGTTTTCTCGGTCCTAGCAAGAATTCCCTGCGCCTTCTTTAAGTAAAGATAAGTGTTGTTTAACATCCCGCATTGTAGCTTTCTGTAGCCAATCAAGGCAGAGTTCCCCTACAATGTATGTTGTTACTACCCCTGGATGCTGTCTTTGAACATAGCGTGGGTATGGCCTATTGATAGTGAAACCCTGTGTTTTGTTCAGGAATCGATCTTGACAGTTGTTTGTGTGGCCAGAGCAACCATTTTTTCCATTCTGGATCTGATCTGTTATTAAAATATTATGTACGTCGACCTCCCCCCGTGTAGTGCTATTACTTGCAGGTATAGGTATGGTCGGTGTTTTCATGTCTTTGATCTTGGCTAACCCAAGGCAAGCTGTTTGTTGGACGGTGTCATTCAAAAACATAATTTGCTCAGGGATGATACAGGCTCTAAACAAAGCTTCTACCCCCTGCACTTGCCAATCTTTTGTACCCCAGACAGATTTTGTCTCAATGTTGTCTTGCCAAAAGTCGAAACCCTGTCTAGACAGTTGGGCAATAAAGACTGCAGAATAAATCTGTTTATTATTGGTTAACACATTTTTCGTTCCCGTTTTGTTCATATTCTTAAAATAAAACGATTCTGGATTTGATAAGTTGAACCCTGAAAAATATGGAGATTTCATTGCAGAAGTTTTTGAGCTATCCTTTGGAGGTGTAGGACAACGTTCCCATTGGTTATACATAAATACATTTCTAAGTGATGCCGTTTTATGCAAGAAATGATGACCATAGTGATTATAACAATACATTTGTTCATAGTCTGATGAACCCTCTAAATATTCATGATTTGTGAATACTGCAGACATCTCTAGATAAGACATCATGTTGTTAACAGTCTCAAAGTCCCAATCATCAGAAAAGGTAATAGAGGTAATAAGGTCATATAATTACATTTTAAAGAAGTGTGGAATCATCGAATGTTCCGACGGGCCAAAAATGTCATATTCAGTTCTGTCCCAAACTATACCCTCTGGTATAGGGACGGCTGTGATGTTTACTGCTGACAAGTCTCTTGCTTCACGATGGGATGATTTGTGTGGCTGGAGAAGTAAGTTCACTCTTTTACTTGCTGTGTCCATTTGAATATATCTTCTATTTATTAGCATACCCAGAGTTATTACCAGAGCTAACCAAAGCAGAAAGAAGAATATTCCCAAAACAATCCATAGTTCAATCCATGGTGAAGCCAGATAAGTCTTTTTCAGGAGATAAAAAAAGTCTGTTGCTTGTTTTTTGAAAGTTCTTTGTGCTGGTGTCGTTTCAGGTTCGCTGGGATCCTCAGAAAACGTATCAAAGTTCATGAAATAACCAGAGGCAGTTCTGTCAATGGTTGGAATTGCATCAGAATTCGTCAAAATCGCTGGAACCAGTTGATCACTTGTTTCTATCATTGTAGACATGTGTATCAGGACAAACTGTTATTTGGGTCTCAAGAGGGACGAGTTCCATAGCTTTGTTGCATAGTCCTTTATTTCTCACTGTAGAATCTTCAAAGGTGATGAGTCTCTCAGTTTGAACCTCTTGGATTGTAGCTAGCGGAGTGCGCCTGCTACATTGTCGGATTCCACCTCGCCTACTGCTTGGTATCGTTCACATAGTGTGGTTTGATCAGGTCGATGGACACAAATCTTGACTCCTTTTTACCAGCAAGGGGCGGCAGTAGTACTGTCCTCGATCCGTGGATTGCTAGGACAAGTACTGGTTGTCTGTAAGAAGGCCCAAATTCCTTCTTGTCCGCGATCTTTTCTCTGACTAGATCACCAAGCTTTGGCATCCAGACAGGCCTTGCTGGGACGGTTGCTTTTTCCCCAGTGGTGGTTGGCTTCAGGAACACGTTGCTTTGTTTCGATCTTAGTTCATTTAAGCCCTGTAAAACAGTCAAACGATTTTTGATATCAAACTTTTTATTTTCCACCACTGTGCCTTTCATGTCCAGGTCCGGAATCAACATTTTAGTTCCAAATAGGACTTCATATGGAGTGACACCCCCTAGAGAACTTCTTGGCAAATTGTTTAATGAGCGTTGGACCCCATAAAGATGTTTGACCCACCCATCACCCATCACCCGAACCTAATACCCTAGCTGTTATAGACTGCTTTATGTCCCGTTTTTTTTGGTTGTATGACATAATTTCGACAGACAGAATATCGACCTACAAATATATCGCAACAAAAATATCGATTTCAAGAATATCGACATCCTATCTACAACATGGTAAGTACAAAAATATCGAAAATTAAATATCGATGTCAAAAATATCGTTATTAAAAATATCGTTTTTCTTTTACTTTAAAAATATATGTAAAATAAACCAAATTATACTTAGAAATTAAATAAACATAATTAAATATATTGTATAATATTTAAAATGTATAATTAATATATATAATTTAATAAAACTTTAATTAAACATGTACATATAATATATAATATATATACTTACTGAATAATTAATCTTACTAATAATTTCTGTAACGTATAAATTATTAAATGTTTTTAAAAATTACCAATACATCTATACACATAAAATAATAAGATTAATAAATATTTAATAATTACATATAGCAAATAATAATCAATATTTTTAATGTGATTAATTTTTATTATTAATGATATATTACAATAGCAAAAAAAATACAAAACATATGAAATATCAGACACAATAAAACTACTAGTCCAACTCCAACAAAAACAACAATAAGGAAAATGTTGGATACCGTAGGGGTAAAAATTACTATTCCAACTCCAAAGAGTGCAACAGTAGGGAAAGCGTTGGATAGCGTAGGGTTAAAATTACTATTCCAACTCCAGAGAGTGCAATAGTAGAGAAAGCGTTGGATAGCGTAAAGGTAAAAATTACTATTCCCACTCCAGAGAGTGCAACAGTAGGGAAAACATTGGATAGCGTAGGGGTAAAAATTACTATTCCAACTCCAAAGAGTGCAACAGTAGGGAAAGCGCTGGATAGCGTAGGGGTAAAAATTACTATTCCAACTCCAGAGAGTGCAACAGTAGGGAAAGCGTTGGATAGCGTAGGGGTACAAATTACTATTCCCACTCCAGTAAGTGAAACAGTAGGAAAAGCGCTGGATAGCGTAGGGGTAAAAATTACTATTCCAACTCCAAAGAGTGCAACAGTAGGGAAAGCGTTGGATAGCGTAGGGTTAAAATTACTATTCCAACTCCAGAGAGTGCAATAGTAGGGAAAGCGTTGGATAGCGTAAAGGTAAAAATTACTATTCCCACTCCAGAGAGTGCAACAGTAGGGAAAACGTTGGATAGCGTAGGGGTAAAAATTACTACTCCAACTCCAAAGAGTGCAACAGTAGGGAAAGCGCTGGATAGCGTAGGGGTAAAAATTACTATTCCAACTCCAGAGAGTGCAACAGTAGGGAAAGCGTTGGATAGCGTAGGGGTAAAAATTACTATTCCCACTCCAGTAAGTGAAACAGTAGGGAAAGCGCTGGATAGCGTAGGGGTAAAAATTACTATTCCAACTCCAAAGAGTGCAACAGTAGGAAAAGCGTTGGATAGCGTAGGGGTAAAAATTACTATTCCAACTCCAGAGTGTGCAATAGTAGGGAAAGCGTTGGATAGCGTAAGGGTAAAAATGACTATTCCCACTCCAGAGAGTGCAACAGTAGGGAAAGTGTTGGATAGCGTAGGGAAAAGAATTACTATTCCAACTCCAGAGAGTGCAATAGTAGAGAAAACGTTGGATAGCGTAGGAGTAAAAATTACTATCACCACTCCAGTGAATCCAACAGTAGGGAAAGCGTTGGATAGCGTAGGGGTAAAATTTACTATTCCCACTCCAGAGAGTGCAACAGTAGTGAAAACGCTGGATAGCGTAGGGGTACAAATTACCATTCCCACTTCAGTAAGTGAAACAGTAGGAAAAGCGCAGGATAGCGTAGGGGTAAAAATTACTATTCCCACTCCAGTAAGTGAAACAGTAGGGAAAGCGCTGGATAGCGTAGGGGTAAAAATTACTATTCCAACTCCAGAGAGTGCAACAGTAGGAAAAGCGCTGGATAGCGTAGGGGTAAAAATTACTATTCCAACTCCAGAGAGTGCAACAGTAGGGAAAGTGTTGGATAGCATAGGGGTACAAATTACTATTCCCACTCCAGTAAGTGAAACAGTAGGGAAAGCGCTGGATAGCGTAGGGGTAAAAATTACTATTCCAACTCCAAAGAGTGCAACAGTAGGGAAAGCGTTGGATAGCGTAGGGGTAAAAATTACTATTCCAACTCCAGAGAGTGCAATAGTAGGGAAAGCGTTGGATAGCGTAAGGGTAACAATTACTATTCCCACTCCAGTGAGTCCAACAGAAGGGAAAGCGTTGGATAGCGTAGGAGTAAAAATTACTATTCCCACTCCAGAGAGTGCAACAGTAGTGAAAACGCTGGATAGCGTAGGGGTACAAATTACTATTCCCACTCCAGTAAGTGAAACACTAGGGAAAGCGTTGGATAGCGTAGGGTTAAAAATTACTATTCCAACTCCAGATAGTAAAACAGTTGGGAAAGCACTGGATAGCATAGGGATTCTATAAACATAATAACCAATTAAATAATTAGTTATAAAAAAATAGCATATTAATAATTATTTTACACAATATGTATTATTAAATACCAATTATTTAAAATAAATATTTATATAAATAACTTTAAATTACACCCCACACTATTCCCCCTTTAACACACAACACACTACACATACAAAATACACAATACATTTAAATATCAGTTTATCTATTATTTACAATTAATAATACATTCTTTATAATTAATATACTTATTATTTACAAATGTATACATATTAACTACCAAATTACAATTATTCACAAATTAATTATTATTTAACAATACATTAATTAGCAATAACAACAAAGAACATGAAATAATAATTTATTTATATTTACTATATTTAACGTACTAATAACAATTAATTACCAATTAATAATTAATTAACAAATAATTATTATTAATTACAAATAATTAAAAAGTATCAGTAATTATTTGAATTTAATTACATCCCACCCTATTCCCCTATAAACCCACAACCCACTACACATAAAAATTCACATAATTAATTTAAGCATCAATTAATCACTTAATAAAATTAAATCACCAATTAATTAGTAATTAACAATTAATTAATTAACAATACCAATAAAGAAATATTAATATTAAACTAATTATAACTTATACAATTAACCAATTAATACAATTAATTTACAATTAATAATTAATTAACAATTAATTAATCAATTAATATATTTAATTAACAATTAGTAATTAATTAACAATTAATTAATCATAAATACCAATTAAACAATACATACATATCTGATACTAAAACGCTAAATTATATTTTAAATAATTATTAATCTCTAAACATTTATTTTTAAATGTATTAAAATACATTACTATAATCTTTCACATACAAATAAAATACATATTAAAATACATTACACTAATAAAATATCGATATTCTTGACATCAAAATATTTGATTACGATATTACTTACATCTATATTAATGACTTCGATATTATTAACTTCGATAATACTTACCTTGGGGTCGATATTCTGTCCATCGATATTCTTGACTTCGATATTCTTTACCTACGATATTTACAACTCGATATACTTGTAGGTCGACATTTAAAACTCGATATTTAGACTGCTCACCGTTTTTTTCTTTCCACAACAGAATTTCCCCCAGGATGGAATGGAGAAGAATACCGCAATGCTACGCCCAAACTGGCCATGGCTTCTTTGTTAGCTTGAGAGCTAAACACAGGACCCTGGTCAGAATGTAGTGTGCCAATTGTGTATGTGACGATAAAGACTCGCAAATCTTTTATAACAGTTCGAGCGTCAGCCGAGCGCTGAGGCCACATCCAAAGGAACCTCAAACACGAATCCACTGCGACCATGATATATTTATAGTTACCATCCCTTTGTAAGGGACCGCAGTGGTCCAGGTAAACACATGCTAATGGTTTATCTGAAATTAACAGGGGCGTCTGCGCAGGACGTTTCACAGTAGAGACTTTCATCTTCTGGCATATGTCGCAGTCCAAAACATTATTCCTGGTCTGTTTCCTAATGCCTGGCCACCAGTATCTCTGTTTTAATAACGATACTGTGGCGGAAACACCTGCATGGGCAGAGGTGATCCCTTCATTTGCTGCTAGGATTAGTTCTAATTTATATTCCATGTTTGGTATTACCCTATCTCCCACTCCAGGGATTTGAGCAAACGGAACATTGTTCGCATCAATTATATATGAGTATTTGAGTGGAAACCTTTTAGGTAACGCTGCACCGCTGCCTTTGCTCGAAGCATTGACAGTCAGTATTATTTCACTGTCTATTTTCGTTTTTGAACATGTGGTTGCAGCTACGGAAGCCGTTTGCACAGCCCCTTTTGCGGCTTCATCAGCCAATGAATTCTCTTCAACGTGAACACCATCACGTTGATGACTCAGCGTGTGTATCATGTGAGTGTTTTGTAGTCCGTTTCGCAACTGAACTACTTGTTCGCAAAGCGTTTTATGCTTGATTGTGCCACCTTTTGCATCTTTGAAACCATTTTGAAGCCAATTCTGTAAATATTCATTGTATGATTGAACACAATAAAAAGAATCGCACACTATGAATGTGAGGAATTCGCGATCCATATTTTCAAGTGCCATTTTAAATGCTTGTAGTTCAGCTAGCTGAGCTGTACATTCTCCTAGAGATTGCGTTTTTGTGACCATTGGTCTGAATTTGCCATCGATCATACGACCTTTAACGACCACGCATGCTGCACTATAAGCTTGGTTACCCCCGTAGTGGGTTGTGCAGATCCGTCAATATAAATTATAATTTCGTACTGGTCAAGAGGGAGAATTTCAGTAGGCAGAGGAAATTCATGTTCGTATTGCAGGAATGCTTGTGTTTTTAAATAAGGATCAAAAACATATTCAACATCAGTTGCAGCAAGAGAATTATCCCACTGTATCCATCTTGGATGTAAAGCTTCTGCATTCGGAATACTCGCTTTTGTAACTGCCTCTAAGGCTGGTACAGGGGATACGACCATAATGCGTTTCCCCTGTGCTAGGGTTTTTTCTTTTGCCACAGCGGTTTGAACTGTTGTCAGAATTTTTTCTGTCGATGTAAATTTAATTTCTGCTTGCGTATACAAATGTGATTTGTATGCAATTGGTACTTTTTCACCTTCGTTAAAAGTTAAGTAGGTGAATCCGCATTGACCCGGAATGATTCGGATCACTAAGTTGTGTACGTTTATGCGTGTTTGTAAGTGTTTTGTTGCTAACATGTCAGCTTGAAGTGAACGCAGGACATCTGTGTGTTCCTGTGTCCAATGTGTGATTTTAAAATCAGGTTTGATTAATTCGTAGAGAGGTTTAATCCTTTCTGCGTAGTTTAGAATGTATGTTCTTCCAAAATTTAGGAAACCTAGAATCGACTAAGTTTTTCATTGTTTTTGGAGGTTGGAGCAGTGCACACTTTTCTAAAAAGTTGGCTGCCAGGCTTTTGCCTTCACTTGATAGTTCATATCCTAGGAAAAGGACATTGAGATGAGCAATTCTCGATTTTTTAAAATTGAATTTATAACCTTCAGAGGTGAAGCCCAGTATAATGGTATTCACCCTGTTCAAGTGCTTGTTCAGGTCATCGTCTGTCAGATAGATATCATCGACATATGACAATGCCTTGTCATCATAAATTTGTAGTAACTCTGTTACCCCTGCTGAGAATAACCCTGGACTATTCTTGAATCCCTGAGGGAGATGACAGAATTGACACTGGGTCTCCATTATTGAGAAAGCTGTCAAATACCTACTTTTAGGTGCTATGTTTTGACAAAAGAAACCGTTAGAAATATCTCATGTGGTTTTATATTTGTTACGCACAATGTTATTTATTAATGCTGTACTATGTGCATTTTGTACTGCAAATGTTTTACAACAAGAGTTTAGGTGTCTATAATCTAAAACTAGACGATATGTATTGTCTGGTTTGGAAACAGGAAACAAAAGATTGTTCGTTGATGAGCTGCATGTTTCAATCACCCCTTGGTATTCAAGTTGATCTAAGATCTCCCTGACCTGTTATTTAGTTTCTTGCTTAATTGGATACTGCCTTTGTGCAGTTGGTTGATTTTTTAACTGGATCTTATGGTGAGATGAGTCCTCATCCCATCCTACATGATTTTTGGATAATGCTGGGGCTTGGGCCACTGCCCATTTCCTGGCATAAGTATATTTTAAATGTACTGGAACATGGTTAGAGAAGGCTGGCATAATGATGTCTTCGCCATGTAGTCCCGTTCTGCTAGAAGTATATCATAACCCTTTGAAAGTCGCTCCCAAAAGAGTGCTTTCACTTTTCTTGGTATGTCTCCCTCCATCCGGAGCGTTATTTCATATAATCTTTGTAGAGTACTAACCCGGGTGTCTGCAGTTTCAACTCGAATGTCTTCATTCAGGTCCACTGTCTCCAGAAGTCCCTTCAGGTTCTTGCGAGCTATTGATACTTCTGCTGCGCTATCCAACATTGTCTGATCCCATTCTCCGTTCTTGAGTTGTATTCTCAGAATCCTCAGCATGTCTGATCTTCAGAACTGCTACTTTCTTCTTGGAGAATTGAGGTTTTGGTTTGTTTTTCTGAACGTGTTGATCGTCTTTGGACTTCACGCGTTCTTCTTTTTGATCTGACCGTCCTCTTCCTTCGGATGTCTGTGACGATATCTGAAAGGTACGAGAGGAACGTGTATCAGTATCTTGATACCTGTCAGGCTTTCTCAAATTATCCCTATTCCTGAGGTTATACCTCCTTTCAGAGGGCTCCTTTTGAGGAGACCTACCTCGGGATTGAGAATCTTTCTCTTTTGAATGTTGTTTGTTATTTTCCCACTTCTTTTTAGAAGAGGCAGGATTGTTTTTAGTAAAGGCCTTTTCAGGATTTTCAGACAGTTGTGGTTTAACTGGTTTCCCTCCCAAACTGTCTCGGCCTAATTCTTCATAGGATTTTTCAATTATTTTGGCTAGTTATTGTGGTTCTTTTGTTTCATCAAATTCCCTTAATTTCTGGCGGATTGCCACTGATGCTGCTTCTCCTTTAATATTAGATAATATTATTGTTGAGACCTGGTCAGTAACTTCATACCTAAATTCAGAGCAGGCCCTGCCCCGTATTCGTTTTGAACTTGTTTCAGGACATCAGGTATTACCACCATAAACGGAACACCACGTCTTCCAGATGTGGTGTGATCCCCATTGGTAAACAGATTGTTAGAATTCTATGTTTCTCATAAGGGCTGGTATTAGGAAATACCGCTTCGATTTGAGTAATTTTTTGAGCTATCCAGAACGGAATTTGTTCACGTTAAAGTCTGTGGTGTGATTTTTAGCACATTCCTCTGGTGGGAGGTTTGTCTTGGAATGGCTATTGTTGGTTGGACTGTGAAAGTCCGCATGACATATTGAACCAATTGTCTATATATTTTGATTAACTCCTTGAGTTGAGCAAGTAATTCTACGTCTGACATTTCTTCAATGTCCGGATGAGGTGTGTAGCCAGCTAAAATCGGCCATGTTGCTCCTGGTCTACCTAGTGGACCGAGCCTGGTAAAGTGATTGTAATGTTTTAGGGCGCCTTTAAACGAGAGATCATGCTCCTGGTATGTGAGTGGAATTTCAATATCCTCAAAAGGAATATATTCCTCAGGTGGTTCATCTTATTTGTAGAAGTGAAACGTTTTAGTTACTGGATTTGATTCTGGGAATACTATCCATGAATAGAATACATCTGTCTGGTGAGATTCATGTGCCTCTATCACAAAAACTGCTCTACCACTTCTTGGTGTTAGGCCATGTTTTATAAGTTTTAGAGTGATGGCTCTCCTTAAATTTGGAGCGATGATTTTCGCATTTTCATCGGTTTCATTAAAACCTGTATAATCAAAAGCTGCTGCGACATCGTCGGGTGCAGCTCCACCGGTTCCGGTGTTATTATCCTCGTTTTGGGACATTTGTTTAATGAAAATTGCAAAGAAAGTTTCAAGGGAACAAAGATAAGGTGTACAATATTTTGGAGCACTGTATCCTTCAACGTTGAATGAACCAAACAGCTAATACATAGGATTTTTGTCCTACTCAGCTATGGCGGATATTATCCCTACCCACTCCAGACATCTTATGGAGTATTATGAGTAGGAGTCTCTGAGAAAAGTACGACTGAGTTACTTCAGTATCTAGCGTTAAATTAGTGCCTTACCAAACCGTTGGGCGCCATGTAGTGTAGTTTCTATATCCCTGATAGGCTCTGCGCATTGAAATAATATAAACTATAGTTTTGACATAGGACTGAGGTCAGTATGTCTCTATCGAATACATTAAACTTAATTACTTGTGTGTGTCAGCTAACTCAGAGGTCATTAGAAGACTTCTCGAATGATCAAGAAGGGATTCGTTTCTGACAACCGCATAAACATGACAACTTTGTTTCCCTTAGAGTCAGAACAATCTCAGAATCGTGGAAACAATAGATAACAGGTTCACTCAGTCAATAGTGCATGCTTCGTTTCTACAGAGTTACACAGAAATAGATAGACGGGCATTTCAATAAAAAGGGTTTATTGAACAGTCTTATTTCTCGTGCAAGAGATATGAACTGCTACAATCGTAAGACAGAATGCTAAGTAAAATATGTACAGCGTTAGCAGTAAGATAAAATAATACTGCAATAGCATGGTTTGTAGCTATGACAGATATTCATAAAAATACATACATAAATAACACAGGCTAAAATGTTAATACTCATCTGATGCTTGTTCTATCCCAGTGTACCTAACCTAAGTGTAGTACGAGGTAAGAAGTAGGTGCGGTTTGTCTATAGTCTAGTTTAGCTATAGTTGCCAAGATTTGCCAAAAGTCCCTCTAGGTTCTAGTCCGCTCCATACCTTAGAATGAGTGAGGTTGGAATCTCTTTCCGAGTCTCGATCTCTAGCACCCCGCAAGGGGAGTCAGAAACACTGGAGCTGGATTCTCTGCGAGGAGGATGACAGCGTCTGGTCAGTGCGTCAGGCGGGGACTTGACTTCCTTCTGAACTTGCCGTGGCGAGCCGCGTCGTGCAAGTAAGCAGCCGAACCGTGGTTTGCCATGGTAAGTGAAGGTATATTTATACCTTGAAGGTGTTTAGGAATGTCAGTATTGACGTAAAAGTCGGGCAGAAGAACGTCATGAATGAGCCCCTAAGGAATAGATGTTCATGCATAATAAATGAGTTCTTGGAGAAATCAATATCCAAGCAATGGGAAGTCCTAAAGGCTTTAGAGTCTGGTTTTCCAAGAACTCGTTGTGACGTAGATGAACGGATGTAGGTGGCCATGCCTGTATTTTTTTAGCATGGATAATGCCTAAGTAAGAGTAGGATTTCTATGCCTAAATATGAGCAATGCGAATTGTGCCTATATAATTACATAAATCGGGAAATCTATACACGGTATCTAAATAGACACACAACACAATGAAATAAATGTCTGACAACCGATGTTGAGATGTCGGTTTTCCTCATCCCCTCCTTTTTGTATGCCTTTGCTGTTGCATGGGCTGTGCACAAAAAGAAGCAGATACATATACACAGGGCTTTAAGTGAGCCGGGTCTCACCGGTGCTGAGCACCGGCAGTTTTTTAAACGAGGCCTCGAAATGGGTCTCTATCGAGCTCTGTTTTGTGCCCTGGCACAGGCGGTCCATTTTTTTCAGGACTGCAGTGAGAGCAGGCACATCGATGTGCGTGTACTCACACTGCTCACTTCTCACTATTGGAGAAGTTACGGCACGACGTCATGCCAGGTGAGCGTTGCAGGGGAAGGGAAATCCTTTAAAGAGAATCATTTTCTCTCTGGATTTCCCTTCTCTTTTTGAAACTCGAGAGCAGCAACATTGTTTAACAAAAGGTAACAGTGGAGCCTTCAGTCGACCAGCACCTAACCTAATATAACTCTCCCTGTACTGACCCTCTATTTAAGGGAAAATCGTGTGCAAATGAACAAACGCAATCTTCAACGAATAGAATAACGGCACCGTTATTCTATTCGTTGAAGATTGCGTTTGTTCATTTGTCCGGCAACTATCGTATTGCGAATATTGGGACGCTGCCTACTGCCCACATCCCTAGCACCAGAGGGTGCATGATTCCTGTGAATGTGGAATCCTTGTGTTGTTAACTCATTGGACCATAATGAAGTGAATCTAACTGATTGGAGGGAACGCTGCCTCTCATTTTGAAATTACTTAGGAGCAGCAACATTGTTGTGGTGTCACCAGGGCTTTAAGTGGAAGCTTTTTCAATATTATATACACGCCATAGTTGCTGATTATTTATCTTATGCAACTAACAACCATTGACAATGCCAATATGTCCTGACTTGTTATAGGTATGATGTTACTTGTATCATATATCTGGATGCAATGACAGAAACAGCAAAATACAAGACGGGCGGCACACTATGCTAAGCACTGACTTTTAGGTTACATGTTTTTAAGCCAAGCCCTTAATTGCATGGTCCAAGGCCCTTTGAGAGACCCCACAGTTTTTTCATCCCACTTAAAGCCCTGCATACACACACACACACACACACATGCACGCACGCACACACCCCCCATTCGTGACAAGAATTTTCAATTCTATGAAGGACAGGGAGGTGAGGATTATGCTTCTCTTTTCTTTTCTTCTGTGTATCCAGCAGCCAATCACAATAAAGTTTTAATAATACTACATTTCCCATGATCCCACAATGTCACGTGACCAACCATAGAGCCACTGCCCTATACAATTTCTTCACAACATCTCATTGTCCTCTTTCTTTGTTCAGAATCTAGTAGAAACAGTTAAACCAGTTCTAAACCATACAACTCTTGTAAAACATTCAAAACAGTAATTCTGCCAAGACAGGGAGATTTTCTTCCAGTCCACAACACAAGCCCCATCCGGGGTCCGACTCGAAACTCTGACCAACGGGAAGTAATGAATCCACCAACAACTCTCCGGCATCTCAGAAAGGGAGTCAACTCCTCACCAAACCAAGGTTTCCATAGGCCAGGAACATCCGCTCCATTGGTGATCATTTGCCATCCGAACCTGGGAAAGTAAAAGGGATCCCGTAAAACTGACCTCGCCACCCATGTCACAAATCAAGGACATTAAAAGGGGGGGGGGGGCATTAGAAATTAGATCCATTACATCAATGAACTGTAAGACGTCTTAACCTGGGTGGGATAATCCTTGCCTCCGTGTCCTTAATAGAATTGAACATTTTGGTCACAAATGTTTCCAAATTTTGAATTCGATGTCAGACCAGGAGGCCCTGATTATGATTGTTTAAAGCTTAGCCACCACAACAGAAGCCACATCAACAATTTTTTACAATAGAATCTCTTGAAAGTAGACTCTGTGGACCAGTCGGCTGTTTTCATGATGTCAGAGAGGCTGACGCCCAAGGCAAAAGATTTGGAAGCCATAGCCCCACGTGCCGAGTGGGCCCCAAACATGGAAACATCAATGCCTTCTTCACCCATTAGCCAATGCACCCAATCTCGCCAGAGTGTCTGGAGTCACTGAGTGAAAGGGTTTCTGCAATGCAATCAATAATTTTCCTTTCTTATCTGTACAAAACTCAGCAGTACTCACCTCATACTCCTTCAAACATGGTACTACACATAGTTTTGGATTATCCCGAAAATCCGGATAAGAGACTGAAAAAGTGTTACATTTGGTGTATTTAGAAATGGAGAAGGTAACCCCTTCAGGGGCGAAACTGCGCACCGCCAAATCTAAAGGGCGGACATCTGAAACTCTTTTACATGACACAAGACAGAGCAACATAGTCAGCTTGGCGGACAGCTGCTACCTTGACAGAGATTTGTTGTCTGACCATGTTTCCAAATACCGTAGGACAATGGACACGTTCCACAATACCGAGTACTTCGGTCATGGAGGCCGGACCATACGTTGCCCCTCAAAAGCTTACATACTATGGGATGCTCCCCAACCGGTTTACCGTCTACTGTATCATGGCCAGCCGAAATGGCTGACCGGAAATTATTAAAAGTCCTGTAAGCCATACCTGCGGAGGCAAGTGATGACAGAAAATTAATTACCAAACTGTAATGTGCTCCAACGGGATTGACGTCCCTTCATGGCACCACCCACACCATTGTTTTCAAGCCAAGGAATAGTGCTTGTAGGTATTGGCAGACCAGGCCTCACTAACTAAGTTGTTAGCTTCTCGTGAAAGCCCTGGGACACTCCATCTGTCCCAGACAAGATTAACAGTTGTGGAGAGCACCCCGGATCCATAAGGAGATTCCAACAAAATGGGATAAGGATCGGGCAGGCACAAGACAGTTCCAGAAGGACTTGGAACCATGCCTGCGCTCTCCAAAGAGGCGTTATTAACACCAATTCCGCCCATTGATGGTGCACTTTTGCCAGCACCCTGGGAATCATCAAGAACGGGGGAAACGCATAACAGAGACTGGGGTTCCAGTCCTGGAGAAAGGCGTCTGTGGCTAAGGCATCAGTGCAGGTACCAACTGAAGAAGATTGGGACTTGCTGGTTGAGGCGTGAGGCAAACAAGTCTATCTGACATGGCCCCAGAGACAATTCAGCGCATAGAAAACTATGGGGTGAAGTCTCCAATCGCTGAAATTCCGTAGATGACAGGACTGCCAATCTGCCACTGTTTTGTTGCGGCCCAGTCAGTACTCTACAACCACAGATATCCGGTGTTGAAGGCAAAAATGCCAAAAATCCTTCGCGATCTACACCAACACGCGAGATTTTGCCCCCCCAGCTTGTTCACATGGCGAACTGCGTAGACATTGTCCATGCAGAGTAAGATCCGTCTTCACCTGCGAGAGGCTGTGAATTGCAAAGGAGCCCACCAAAAGCTCCAGGCAATTGAGGTGCATGGTCGGTTCGTCCTGAGACCACCGGCCCCCCGTGGAGATCAGTCTGCACCTGCCTCTCTAACCCTAAAGTCTGGCATCCGACTCGATCATGATCTCTGGGATGGAACCAAAGATGGCCCTGCCGTTCCAGGCATCCATGTGATCCAACCACCATTACTCTCCGACCTTGCGTCCTCTGAGAGGAGAATCTGCTAGGCGTAACAGAGGCCTTTCCGGAAATGCCAAATTTTGAGTCTCTGGAGCGCTCAATAGTGCAGGGCGCCAGGAAACATTGCCTGTATCGAAGAGGCCAGTAAGCCCACTACTCGGGCTACTGACCGCGAGGATGCACTCTGCCTGTTCAAAATCGATCTTAACTCTCTCTTGATGGTCTTGACCTTGCGAGTTGGTAGAATCAGTTGGCAACAGCAAGAGTCGATCTGGAACCCCAGAAATTCTTTTGCTTGGGTCAAGATCAGAATCGATTTCTGTTGGTTTACAATGAATCCCAAGTTCTGAAGGAGGATGATTGACCACTCCAGGTGTGTGACAAGCAGACGGGGACAACACACCATGATAATTATGTTGTCCAGATAAATAATCAACCGGACCCCGAGCCCTCAAGGACTCTACCACCGGCTGAAGGAGTTTCCTGAAAGACCATGGCGCAGCGGAGAGACGAGAGGGAAGAACTTTGTACTTGTAATATACTCCTTACCACAGGAATTGCAGAAAACACCGGTGGGGATGAAAATGGGAATGGAAAGGTATGTGTCTTTTGGTCCAGACAAACCATCCAGTCTCCCTCCTGGAGGAGTTCTCGGAGCAGATGATGCCTTCCATCTTGAAATGTCGGTATACAAAAGAACTTGGCCCATCGGACCGGCCTCCGAGGTGGAAAGCCCAGTGAGCTTGGGATCTAGCTTCAAGAGGATGGATCGCCATCCCTCACTAGACATGACACAGTTTGCATTCCTCAGTTGGCAGATGTCCCGTTGTGCCCAACCAATTAGTTCGTCAGGGTCTAGTGACATGGCCAACTCCTTTGTCCGGAAGCCCAATTCTAGTATTTTTGTTAAGGGGCCGGTCATGTTAAGAAGTTTGTCCTGACAGGAGTGCCAGGCTCAATCAATCCCTTTCTTGGGGTCCTTGGAGAATTTTTTGAGGTAGGTAACCATTGCAGGGTCTACTACCAGAGTGTCTGCCACCTTACTCTGGAGGTCTGGTCTTGGACATTTGGAGCGTAATCTAGCACGTACCTCCTTAACGAAAGATTAATGCAGGGGAGTCTGCACATACTCTGCCACTTCATAGGAGGGCAGCCAGGCTGTGGATGTATAGTGAATAATCTCTGTAGGCTCCAAAGTGAGAAGTTTTGGTTGTGGGACGTGATCAACATGGCGCTCTTTTCCTGGGCGTTTACTGGGTCCCGAAGCGCCTTCCTGATCAGAGGTCTGGCGGTATGAGGAACCTTCTTCGTCCTCCAGGAAAGGGTCGGGAGCCGCTGCCTCAGAAGAGGCGTGCTCAGATTGGTGGCTAGCCTGGCAAAATCCGCTGCGTGGGGACCCTTAGTGGTCTTCCCACTGGTCCTGGAACACAATGGGGGAGTAGGCAGCCTGCCCTGCTGTTCAGCGTAAAGGCTCAATGGCCCGTACCAGGGCCCTGTTGGCTGAATGCTGCACCCCCACATCCAATGCATATACCAGGTCTTGCTCGATGGATCCCAAGGGTTTCTTGTAAAAGTAATCCTCCTCATAAAAATCTATATGGGTGGTCTGCCTTGCAGAATGAAAGAGAGGACACTGAGATGTTGAGAAGAGATTATATAGGGCAGTGGCTATGTGGTTGGTCACGTGATATTGTGGTATCATGGGAAATATGTTTAAAAAGTAGTAAAAAAAAGAGAAAGATAATCTGAGCCTCCTAGTCCTGACATAGAATCTCGAGCCGGCAGCCGGCAGTGAAGCAGCAGGTAAGTGTTTTTTATTTATTTATTATATCCCCCACTCCCACACCTCCCTCCTTTCTGCCACCACTTGTTAGAAAAGCAAGACGCTACAGCCTACATAACCTTCGTTCCATTCCATATGACCTACCAAAGTTCAATGTTCTGCTACCCATTGCTATCTACCTTTACTACACACTACTACAGTCCTCTCTCACCTAATGAAAAAAATGACTTACGTGCAATGGCCGGACGCTGCCTTTTCTCCGTCCTTGTCCTCTTTGTTGCCTTCTTCCTGTTCTGGCAAGCAGCAGGAAGCACCCAGGCACAAAGGCTCCAGTGAGCCAATCACAACACTGCAAGCTTCAGCGCTCAGACATGGGGGGGATGTTCCTCACCAGGCTGTGTAATAAAGCTTGGGAACATGCAAAGTGCGCATGACTGTTTGGACGGAGAAGAGGGCCAGCCAAACAGTCATGAGCACTTAGGGGGTGCAAACCACTCCTCCCCCTGCTCTCGCCAGCCCAGCCCTACCACTGACTGCTATAGGAAAAACAAAATGATGACAATGTAACATTATTATCATTTTATTTTTCCTTTGAGCAGTGGGGCGACGCTCCTCTGCCTTAGCGGCGGAACTGCCACTGTCCACACGTTATGCCAGGGATCTCTTTCTCTGTGATTAAATATCAACTTACTTTTTGAGGAAGCATCTCATGTGATTCTGGCTCTTTCTTTGTAGATTATTCTTCACACCAACACTACATTTGGTACCAAGAATGGGACAACCTGCCAATCCACCATCACTTTGTTTGTGACTCACATGTGGAGGACACTATCACTTCCAAGAAGGTATTTTGTTTGTGTGCGACGGAAAGAGTCTCAGCTTGTTTAATTTAGACTGCAATTGTTATGGATGCCTCTGGCAGCACCTTACAATGTGTGCTCATCAGAGCATACCTGTCAGTTCTTCAACTGCATCATCAGCAACAGCCTTAGCACGTAAAGCCAGCCCAAGCCTGCTTCTGACCGGCACGTGTCATCCTGTTATTTACTGACACAATTAGCATTTCTCTCCTTACTGTACCTGTTGCTTACTAGGTTTACGACACCCGTTGCATCCTGGGAATCGGCGTGATGATGTCACACGCTGGTGGCTGTTTAGGTCTCGCTGAGTCAGCGCACATGCGCTGCTCGGAGAGACTTTAGTAGGTGAGTTTTCAAAGTGCTGCTGGCTAGCGACAAGTTTGAGTTCACTCGAGTGTGCATGCGCGAACCGCCAGCCTTCACGCCATCTGTCTTTCCTCTTGCTTGCTCCCTGCTTCCGCCCCTCCCCCCGCCTTCACGCTTACAGACTATTCTGAGCAATAATTTAGCAAACCAGCAGTCGTATCTCAACAGCAGAGTCACCTGCATTGGCACAATTTAATGTCATTCTTCTCAATGGTGCAGCGCTGGAACTTATTACCAATAACATCAGTCTTTAATACACCAATTTGACGACCTTTTAACAATCGTTCTTTAAAGAACAGGTACATAGGCATGGCGATTATGTCTTTAATGGACCAGTACGGCCATTTCTCAAAAATAACACACTATAATTGTACAGTAATGGCACTTAAAAGATCCATATATCCTTGACTAGTGAGTACACACATTTCCGGCGCTATAGATCATCATAATCGGTATTCGTGGCTTAAACCAACCCGCTTTACATAAAAAATATGTTTGTTATAGCAATCCAGGAAAATGTAGTTCAGACCGAAGGTCTCTGGCGCTGTAGCCAGAGGGAAAAATACTGCTGCATGTACGGAATATTAGGAATGTGTGATATGCCGCTAGTGAGAGACCGCTACATAACATGGTAATTCCGTTTCAAGCACAGGCAGGAAATTACAGAAATGTTCACAAAAATGTTGGCACCACCGAATTAAAATACGTACCTTTTACATGCATCAAATGAAAATAAAAAAATCACATAGCATTGGTCTGTAACAGTCCGTTTCACAACATACCTCTATCTCTACGAACAATGATCCAAATAAAAGATCAAGGTTGTGTACAAAGTCATAATACTGTATGTGCACTGCCTCCCTGTGAGGAATCAAATCTTGACCTCCAGCCCCTCCCCCATCATGACCCAGGGTCAGGCTCTTACCGGCATCATTTTGGGACCAACACCACCACACAACCACACACACAACCACACACACACACACACACACACACACACATACACACACACACACCCACACCCACACAACCACACACACATAAACATACACAACCACACACAGACAACCACACACACACTCACATACACAACAACACATACACACAACCACACACACAACCACACACACAACCCCACACACAACCACACACACAACCACACACACACACAACCACACACACACACACCGCACACACAACCACACACACACACACAACCACACACACACACCAACCAACCACACAACCACACACACAACCACACAAACAGAACCACAACCACACACACAACCACACACAACCACACACACACAACCACACACAGCCACACACACAACCTCACCCTACCACACCCACAACCACACCCACAACCACACACACAACCACAACCACACACACAACCACAACCACACACACAAAGGGAGTAGACAACTGCAGCAGGACCTTCGGCTCGATCAGGACAGCAGAACCACCGGAAAAGGAACCCATCGGCACGACCTGGCCAGCAAGAAGTTGTCACTGGAGACATTGTGATCCTATGAACAATAGTGTCATCAATAATCTAATCCAAACTGTAAACTGTGACAAATAACATCCCTATATCTTGCAGTACCACAAAAACAGCAACAAGCATTGGCATAGTCAATAGGTCTTGCCTTTGGGACCTTATATGTATTTTGCCATGCAACAGTTGTTGTTGCACCAAGGCTATTGTACTGCATTACTAAATACTTATAAGGTCCCAAAAGCGAGACCTATTGTCTATGTCAATGCTTGTTTTAGTTGGTATCACACCGGATTATGGTGCAGTGTTCTTTGCGTTTTCTTGCACAATACTGTACCGCAAGATTTTATTCTGCTTTGACTTCTTCTTGGTTATCAAGCTGTTTTTATAAGCTTGTTACTTCTGTTCCTGCAACTAATTAATTACCAGGTGAAACTTTTCTTTGTTATGGAAACTAGTCAGAATGTTGTACAACCACCACCATTCTTACAGAGACCTGGTAAGCAAGATATTAAGTGGAGACAATGTATGCGTAATTTTGAAAATGGATCACTGACGAAATATTGGAAACAAAAATATTGTGTGGACAGAATATCGTGTCACAAATATCGAGAAGGTAAGTGTAAATAGGTAAGTATAGATTTACTATTCTTAACTCCACATCTATGTTCCTTGCAGATATATATATCGTCAAGGTACATGTATGTGGAGTTATTTACCTTCACAGTATTTGTTTCTTGATATTTGTATTTTCCTTGTTTGTATGTACCATGTGCTTGACATTGTGAGCTCTCTATAATTATCCTCGTGCGCACACTAATTGTCCCTGGGCGCTGAGACTGTTTTGCAAATAAGGACCATTACAGCCTCGTGACAGCTGTCTCCAATTATGTTGAACGTCACCCCCAAGCACGTGAATTTGACGCGCGTTATCTCCAAATATGTTCACCTACCATGCACCACCCCCAAGCAAGTGAACCAACAACTTTAAAAAGGCGCTGCCAAGCAGAACCAGTGCTTGGCTTTCCTTCACTCCTGTAGGAGTTCGGATTCTTTCGACCTCCCCTGGAGTCCTGCTCACGTTGCGTCTGCAGCTGGCCCCATCTTCCAGCCTCCTGAAAATTGTCCTTCATGGGAGACTTGCCATACTGCAGCCAGCCAGAATGGATGAAGCACAACCGTCTGAAACTGAACTCAGACAAGACGGAGGTCCTGATCCTCGGACCAACCCCCTCCGCCTGGGACGACTTCTGGTGGCCCCCTGCCCTGGGCTCCGCCCCCAAGCCTACGGACCACGCACGCAACCTGGGCTTCATCCTTGACACTTCCCTCACTATGACCAAGCAAGTCAATGCAGTCTCATCCTCATGCTTCAACACCCTTCGCATGCTCCGAAAGATCTTCCTGTGGATCTCCACCGAAACTAGAAAGGCGGTCACCCTGGCCCTCGTCACCAGCCGGCTAGACTACGGGAACGCTCTCTACGCTGGAACCACAGCCAAACTACAGAAAAGACTCCAGCGCATACAGAACGCATCTGCATGACTCATCCTGGACATCCCCCGTCACTCCCACATCTCCGCCCACCTGAGAGACCTGCACTGGCTCCCCGTCAGCAAGAGGATCACGTTCAGGCTCCTCACCCACGCACACAAAGCTCTCCATGACAGTGGCCCCGAATACCTCAACAACCGCTTTACATTCTACTCGCCATCCCGCCAGCTCCGCTCCGCCAGCCTCGCCCTCGCCACCGTCCCACGGATTCGAAGAACCACCACCGGATTCGAAGAACCACCTCCTACCTGGCCGCCAAGACGTGGAACTCCCTCCCCACCCACCTACGACTGACCCAGGACCACCTCTCCTTCAGGAAGCACCTCAAGACCTGGCTCTTCGAGCAGTAGCAGCCCCAGCGCCTTGAGACCCGCTCGGGTGAGTAGCGCGCTCTACAAATTTCTTGATTGATTGAGCCCCTCCTCCAGAAGACTGTTCTCGTTAGCATCGCGTTGTGAAGAGCAGCGCATTGTAACCATAATTCAGCTCTCATTTTTCCCTATCAAAGCATTCGCGCTTCCACCTGGGACTATGGTACTTTTGTGGACTGCATTGGAAAAGGAAACCAAGCATTTTTTTCCGCCAAAAGGAACCCTTATCGCAAGCTTTGGAAAGCTGCAATCTACGAACTATGGAGAGGTCCTGGCCTTATGGCCAAACTTGCGGAATTTGGAACTGAGAAAGCAAGTTCGATTCTTGGCGTCTGCTCAACAGCCTGTGATTCTGGGAAAACCACTTAATCTACCCGTGTCTCAAAAATAAGTTACCTTGTGTAATACAATAGGTGATTGTGTAAAGCACTCCGATACCTTTGGGTCGAGTTTGCGCTATGTAAAATGAATTGGAAAAAAAACGAACTCGCCCCGCCTTCTTTTACACATTGGTCTTTCAAACATATCACCATGCGCCCTTCCCGGCCAACCCATTTCTTTACCATATCCCCATATCGTTTATATCCTGCAGTTGTTCCCCTCTTGTCCATAACCTGTAGCCATATAACTCACATCTCGTTCCCGTTCCTCAACCACTGGACGCCCTCATTCCATTTTTGCCCGTGCACCCTCCGCTCTACCCACCCCGTTCATAAGCCCCCACACCCTACTCACCCCTTCTCCTCTGCGCAGCCCGTCTCTTTCAGCGCTCTGGGGAAGCTTCAAAGTCCAGTGCCTACGGCCATTAACTACAGTAAATAAACCCTTTACGCTCACATTGAGAACAGCCCCCACAGGAAACGACAGCACAGAGCCCCTCCCCTCCAAATACTGCAGCCTCCATCTTGGAACGGTAGTCACGGAAACAGTGTTCAAGTCTAAAGGGACCGTGCTGGGTGCTACTTTACACACACGCCCCAAGCGTCCGCATGCGCTGGTGTCTACATTGGACAACACTCTGTATCCCGAACGCGCACCGTTGGGTTTTCTACAAGGCGTTTGTGCTGCACTTGAGAACCACCATGATATAAAGCTGTGAATACATTATCTAAACCCAGGAAGGATGGAGGGAAGTCTAAGTTGGTCACAACGAGAATAAAACATATGATATAGGGAAAGAAGACCACAAAGCTACCCAGCCAGGTGCCTGCTAATAAAATAGCTTAGTGCCTTAAGGCGACTGTTGCTGCTGCAGGCGCTCCCGTGTTTTGAGTGACACCTTCCATCACCCCTCGCTTTTTAGCAAACAGTAGGGTGCTGCAGCTGGGTGATGCATTCTGAGGTGTGCACAGCCTCTAGGGGGTTCTGGCTAAAATCCAGACCTCACAAACTTTTTTTCCCAGGGTGTGGGCCAGTGTGCTTGCTGTAGAGATGTTTGTGTAAGCTGGTCACATGATTGAGTCACCATAAGGTGGCATAGTTCAATGTAACTGTCCGTGGCGCATTGCGCACGGCACAAGTCCTTAGGAAAATAGCAAGTCAAGATAATCAGACAAAAATGTGAAATCAACATTTGTTGGTTTGTTTTACTTTATATAAATCAAATGTATGTTTTCTACACTGTGTGTTATTGAGCTCAGAAGAGGTCGAAAGCACTCGCCATTGCGGGAAGGCAGTCGCTGTTTATTTTTGCATCGCGCTTTCACTTTCACTGAAAGTGCAATGCAAAAATAAACACGTGGCGCCCTGTCTCCTTTTGGGACTGTCCATCCGAACTGTATCTCCCGGTTTGTTTATATAACACGCCTCCTTGAGATAGGAAATTGGTTCACGACAGCCGTGAAGCAGGCGATCCAGTCCGGATGGGCCGGACCAAAAGGCGAAAGGGAGACAACGCAAACAGCCCATTTCCAATGGCAGGCCACCGTTTAGCATAAACGGTGACGCCAGCCAATGGAAATGAGGGGTGGGGCTTCAAGCCCTTTTCTGAAATCCCTCTCTCACAATATCTCTCGCCAGCGTGCAGCGCATGCGCTGCAATGCTAGGCGAGAACTAAAAAGGGACAAAATGCAAGGTTAGTGCACTTTCCTTTTTGGCTACTAAACTGAGCACTTAATTTGTGATTCAGACTCGAATTTGCACTTGGCATTCCAGACAAAAACAAAAAAATAATTTCTGAGAGTCCAGCACTTATGGGTACAGTATTCAGCTTGCAATACGGAGACTGTACGTTTGCTTGTATTGTTGCTTAAGCTAAATTCATACTCTGTACCTATCGTAGTGACTACAAATACTAAACTAGTACAACCAGCTTCAGGAGATTTGGGACTCCGTCTTTCGTTTAGGAAAATAAGAGTCAATTTAAAGAGTTCTTTGTGAGTGTTGCAATTAGTGCATGATATATATATATATCTTACATATATATATTATATATATATATAAACACTATCAATGTATATGTATGAAGTAAATTATAGTGTTAAATTAAAAGATACATGATTAGACATTTGTAACAAATACATTATAGGACAGTGCTAAATCCCTCCATAGATTTGCAGTTAAACTGTGTTTCTTTTTCTTGCTCGTAGTTACCTGTGCAACACCCAAGACACACATTTTTAATTGGACATCCAGAACACAGGCAGAAACAACAGTGCATCTGAATGAAGCGCCGCTTCCAGAGACGCAAGTCACTCTCTTCTCTCTGTCTTTTGTCCCATTCCCCCTTCTCCCATGGGACAGTAGCCAATGCAAGGTCACACCCTTGCTCAGACACAGTGTCAGGTGTGCGTGGGGCTCCAGCATTGCCTCCGCGGACAAGTGCTCCAGGTGAGTGGCCTAACAGAAAGGCAAGCCTACTCACTACTTTCTGCCCAGGCGATATGGACCTTCCTGAATGAATCGATGCCCGGGACTTAGCCCAGGCATTGCCTGGGGTATCCGGTGAATAAGCCCCCACAATGGTAGGATTAGCCCGGGCCTTGGGGGAAATGCAGAGTGAGATTCAAACTTCCCTTCAGGAAAATCAGTTGTTGAGAGATGAGTTATTATGATACTGGCCATGTCATACCCCCTGGGTGACAACAGGGACAATTCCAATAGATAGGCAGCCTGTCATACAACCCTCACATTTTGGAAGCATAGATCCCAGTACTTTACCCATGTCAGGACACAGTGAACCATCTCCAATAAATATTACTCTTCATACTCCAATCTCAGTCACGCTTCCCCCACCTGAGCAGGTTTTTGACAACAGTACTAAATTTGGTGCTTTTTGGAGTCAACGTCAATTACATTTTCTATGTAAGCCTGATGCCTTCTCCTCTGATACTGCACTATAGCCTTTGTCAGCTCATATTTAGGGGGAACTGCTTCTAATTGGACCATATCACTTATAGAGAACAATGATCCTCTGCTCCATGACTATGCCTGATTCCGAGAAGTGATGCATAGCTTGGTCGCCAAGCATACTTTTGTACAGGCTGGTGACAACAAGTTATTACATTTACTTCAAGGGAAGGATTTACTTTCTTACATCACAGGCTTTGGTCATTTGCTCGCAGAAGCCCAATGGCCTGAGGAAAAAAGAACCTCGCTGTTATGTTATGTTATGTTATGTTAAATTTATTTCTAGAGCGCACGTACACCCAAAGGTTTCATGGCGCTATGGCAATGGCGTACTAAATCAGGCGGTTACTGGTAAGCTTGAGTGAATAAGAAAGTTTTAAGGAGAGATCTAAAGTGTGGTAAAGATGTTTCGAGTCTGAGTTTCAGAGGAAGGGAATTCCACATCTGCGGTGCCAGAAAGGAGAAACTGAGTCCACCGTGTTTTTTTCGATTAAAACGGGAAGAGGTGAGAAAGTTGGAGTGAGACGAACGGAGTGCACGAGTAGGAGAATAATGAGAAATTAAAGAGGAAACAAAGGCAGGCCCCTTGCAAGTAAGGGCTTTAAAAATAATACAACCCAATTTAAACAGACAGCGTTTGGCAACTGGGAGCCAGTGAAGGAGTTTCAGCAGTGGGCGAACATGTTGAATACGTGATTGGTGAGTTATGAGGCGAGCGGCCTGATTCTGAACCAGCTGAAGGCGATGGAGTTGGTAGACAGGGATGCCAACATAAAGAGAGTTGGCATAGTCTATCCGTGAGATGACCAAGGCCAAGAGGACCACAGTGAGGGCCTCGGTGGTGAAGAATCTTGCAATCTTCCGGATTCTGCGTAGATGGAAGAAGCATGAGGATGTAACTGCACCAATTTGAGGCTTCATGGACAGGTCGCTGCTGATGATTACTCCAAGGCTTTTAACCGATTTGGAGGGTAAAGGAGGATTTCCTTACGAGGGGGGCCAAAAGTTGTTGTTCCAGGGATTTGATGGGCCGGTCAGCACCAGCTCAGTCTAGTCAGGGTTGAGCTTGAGTTGGCTGATGTTCATCCAATCCCTGATAAAGCAAAGAGTAGCCTGAAAGCTGGAAATGGACGCGGCAGTAGAGTTAATGTTGAAGACAAGTTGGAGGTCGTCCACGTAATTGAAGAAGACTACTTCAAAGTTACGAAGTGAGTAGATAAGAGGGACCATATATAGGTTAAAGAGTAAGGGGGAAAGAGACGAGCCCTGTGGCACACCGCAGGTTAGGGAGGTCTTTTTGGCGGAGAAGGCGGCAAGGCGAACGGCCTGCGAGCGGTCTCCCAAAAAAGAGGAAATCCATTTTAGGGCCGTGCCCTGAATGCCGGCATCTCTGACACGGTCGATCAAGTGTCAAAGGCGGCCGAGAGGTCTAGAAGAACGAGGGCTTGGGAGAGATTGTTATCCGCCCCCCTGCGAAGCTCATTCATCACAGCAAGTATAACCTGCTCGGTGGAGTGTGCGGGCCTAAAACCGGCCTGGTGGGGGTCAAGAAAAGATGAGCATTCAATAAAGGAGCTGAGGCATTGTGTAACATGAGCTTCCAAGATCTTGCTCAGATAGGGAAGGAGGGAGATGTGGCGATAGTTGGTAAGATTGGTGGGATCGGCATGAGGCTTCTTCAAAATGGGAATGACCTCTGCCACTTTGAAGGAGGCGGGGACAACCCCTGTTTTTAGTGAGTTATTAAGGAACGCAGGCGGGGGGTCAGGGCAAGAAAGAAAGGCTTCTGAGAGGAATGGGGGGGGCAAGGATCTAAGGGAGAACCCAAACTGACCTTTTTTTAAAGTAAAGGGAAGTCTTCCTTGGAAATCGGAGGGATTTGATCAAGAAACTGGGTGTTTTTAGGTGAGGTCCCCAGGGCAGATTGGAGGGGGTTCGGAGGAATACTTTGTTTGAGGGTGGAAATTTTCTGAATGAAAAAGTTATTAAGGGCGTCACAGAAGTCCTGGGTGGGTACTGATTTTAAGGTCACTCTGTCTGGCAAGGATAATTCGTTGACGATAGAGAAGATATCTTTGGTTTTGGTTGACGAGTTCGTGATTTTTTGTGAGAAGTAAGAGGATTTTGCTGCAAAAATGGCTCTTTTATAGTCAGTTAGCAGCTTAGTGAAGGTGTCTTTTGTGTTGGAGGAATAATTGCGTCTCCACCTGCGTTCTGCCTGTCTGAGGAGAAGTTTTTTTGTTTTGAGATCCTCTGTAAACCACCGCTGGGCGTCATGAGGCCACCTAACTATGGAGAATTTGCAAGGGGCAACAATATTACTGGCTGCACAAATCCAGTTATGGATGGTAATCTCTTGATCATTAAGACAGTCAGTAGCCGTGGGCAGAGAGGTGGAGAGTAAGGAACAGAACTTCTCTTTGTTTGCTCGGCTCCAGTTCCTGGTTAAGATTTTTGCCGGGGTAAGGGGTTTAGCTGGGCGAGGCAAGTCCAAGGAAAATTGGATGGAATAATGGTCTGACCAAGGACAAGGAGAAATGGATAGAGAAGAGATGGAGAGATTAGCTGTCCAGAGCTGGTCGAGGAGGTGTCCTTTAGTGTGGGTGGCAGTGCAAACATGCTGAGTGCAATTGAGGCCCCGGAGAAGGTCTGTAGATTCTCGGGAGTGAGGTGTTTCGTTAGGATCAGAAGGCCAGTAATTAAAATCACCAATTATCATTAAATTGGAATCGTTTGTTATGAGTTGAGAGATGAGGTCTCCAACTAACTGGGGAAAAGAGGGCATGGGATGAGGAGGCCGATAAAACAGGGCGCAAACGAAAGAAGCTAGAGAGGAGTCGAGTTTAATAATGAGGCTCTCAACAGAAGGAATAGTGGTGATAGTTAGAGCAGTGAACTGTAGCTGATGGTGAATAATGGCAGCCACACCACCTCTGTGGTGCCCAGCGGGTCTATTGGTCTGTAAAATGTAGTACCCTGCGGGGATGGCCGCCAGGATATCTGGAAGGGAGTCGTCCGTGAGCCAGGTTTCAGAGAGAAGGAGAACATCGGGTTTTAAGGTATCAAGAAGATAGAACATTTCAGATTGGTGTTTAGGAAGGGACCGTGTATTTAAGTAGTAAAATTTCAGCAACTGTTTGGAAGGGCAAGGAAGAATGGGGATATTAGGAGGGGAGATAGAAGGGTCTTTGCGAGCCAGTGGAAGTGGTGAGAGGGACCCGGAGGACAGAATTCCACAGGAGGAGAGCTTTTGTTTTAGGCGTGGCGTGATGGGCCAAGGATGGCGGAGAGTGCATAAATCCCTAGATGAGTATTTTAAAAGATGGGCGGCAGGACCTGGCCCTTGTCCCGTTCGGTCGCGGACGGGCGCAGACGGGCTTGCCTTTAGCGCGCCTTTGGCGCGCTGCCGGCGCGCCCGCTGCGCGCGTCCGCTGCGCGCTTGCGCTGGCATCGCGATTTTATGGCCAACTAGGTCGCGGCGACTAGAGCGCGAGTTGTCCCCCTCACCCAAGATGGCAGCCCCGCTAGGTGACTGCCGAGTCCTACCGCCCGCGAGAGCGCGACGGGTCCGGCCAAGGCAGAAACGATGGATTGCGAGGCGGGCACAAGACACAGGTGAGGGTAGTGGCTAGGAGTCGCTGTTTTACAGAGGGCTTAAAGACGAGTTGAAAGACATTTTGGTTCATATAGTTGATCCTCCCTCCGCATATTCGGAATTTGTAGTTTTAGTGGTTAGGTTGGATCACAGACTTTCTGAGCGCAATGGGGAATGACCTAAGGGCGAGCAAAAACTGTTGGTAGTCCGTTCAGATCGAAAGGAAGCTGAGGTAAAGGCACATGAAGTAGCAAAACCAATGTAAATAGGAGGAACAAAAGGTCCATTATCTAAAGAAGAAAAGGAAAGACAGAGGAAACTAAACTTATGCCTCTATTGCGGGAAGGCCGGGCATTTTGCTCATGACTGTGGGGCAAAACCAAAAGAGACTAGAGCTAAGCTAGCAGTAGACACAGAAAACCTGCAGGAAAACTAACATGCTCGATTAGTTCCGAGGTCAATTGGTAAAGCGAATCTCATGTACTGACTTCACAAACTAATATTAATATGAGGGCTTCTGTTTACACCGGGCTTGGAGGTCAATGTGTCAAAGACAAAACTGATGGCATTTAGTCCACATAGGGCCTTCAAGGGTGTTAACTTTCAAGACAATATGAAGTGGGATCACCAGATAGATCTAGCATCCCTTAAACATAGGCAACTGTTAGGAGTCCTACACCTGGAACATAACTCTTCATATACCAAGCCCATTAGCCAAGTTTTAGAAGTCTACAACTTGAAAGTCATTAGCTCAGCCCTCTTTGGTTCTGAACTCTGGGGGTGCGAGAGCCTACTAACCCTCACGTATTCTGAAAATAGGTTCTTGAGAAAAATTACTAGACTTACCCAAAGTACCCAAATGTGCCCATTATTATATGATCTGGGGAGAAAACCGATTGCAGCCGTATCTAAACTTCGACCCCATCTCTATTGGCGGAGACTCTGGACTACGCCGGAGCTTGCAGGCAATGCGAAAGGTTTCTTAGAAATAAAAAGGGCAGATGCTTTACACCGTATAAAATGGCTATGGGTGGTCAGAGACATTTTGTCTAACATAGGTATGACCTCCCTATGGTCTGTTCCTGAAAATTCTACATTTCCCATGAAGGAGGTTCTGGAGGCTAAATATTGGGAATGGTCTCAGCATAACATCAATAGATCAAGTGAGCCAACATCTCTAACTGTTTGTTTTTTTGGAGCATAAAGTTATTCCGAAGCTGGAGACATACTGGGACCAAATCATGAAACCGCTGGACCGAAAACTGTACTTTCAGTTTAGGGTAGGCACACTGCCAGTGGGAGCATTCACTGCTAGATGGAATAAACCCACTGTTGATACATGCCCGGTGTGTAAGTCTAGCAACTAATCTTTGGCTCATCTTCTTTTTGTTTGTGCTGGGTATGTTGCTCCACGTCGCGTTTGGCTTCTTCCAATTTGTAAACTCCTGGGCACCAGATGGGCTTGCGAAGCTGAAAGAACCTTGCGGACCGATACCTCAGCAACAATTGTTATAGCCATGGCAACATTCTTAGGGTGGTCATGGGTACTAAGGGCCCACTCAATATGTCTAAGTGAGGATAAATAATGGTGTGATCTAAAACAGTCATTTTCCTTTGAGTAGTCCAGGATACAACAGTAAGAATTGATTATCCAGATCTAAACGAGTTTTATTAATGTAGAAGGTGGATCTTAACAAGTGTTAAACGTAACTAAAATACGGTGATGCGGACTGTACATATTTTAAATTCTTTTATTATGTCTTTTTGTATGTGCTTTTTATTAAGTTTTATGATATGTGTCCCCACCCAAAATTTTAAAGATTAGGTTTGCATGCCCCATCATTTAGTTATATGAGTACGAGTCTATAAAGATGGCCATAACAAGTGCGTGCATCATATTTAAAAACATATAAATAAAAAAGTAAGAGTTTCCTTTTGATAATCAATTATCAAATTTATATGTTTTTCCTTTGGCAGCTGTCTTGTCTAATCAATTTTATCTGTACTTTTATAAACGCTTTATTGACCTAAATTGTCGAATAAAGCTGTTGAAATGGAAATGGAATATGATTCCATGTCATTTAACCTTCCCGGTTACCTTGATCATTTCTCCTTAAGAAAGAAAGGTTCTGTCTATACTCCTGGACTCAGGAGCTACCAGAAACTTTCTGGATCAGACCATAGCTAGTTCCTTGCAGATACCACAAATTAAGAAAAAATACCCAGAAATTGTGAGAGCAGTCAATGGTTCTGAGTTATCATCTGGACCTATCACCTGTCAGGATGCACCTATTATCCTAGTGTGTGAAAGCGGCCATACAGAAACATCTTCTGACACACTTACATCAATCTTGGGAATACCCTGGCTCCAACTATATAACCCTTTGATTGATTCATTGCATGAAGTAACTCTGGGATCTCATTATTGTTGTTCCAAATGTTACACCACAGCACAAGACCTAATCCTACCAGTAACCTGTACGCATCTACTCACAACTCTCCGAGTGGTTTGCCTGAGGAATATCAAGACTACCACAATGTTTTTGATTAAAAAAAAAGGCCACACAGTTACTCCCACACAGAGATTTTGACTGTCTCATTGACTTAGTACATGGTGCCAGTCTGCCTTGTAGTTAGTTGCGTGTATGCCCTCCCAGAGCCCGCTGCAAAATATCGTAAGGAATACCTGAATGAACGTTTGCCCTTAGGCTTAATCTGTCATTCAAACTCTCTATCTCATCTTCCCTCTTCTTTGTCCTAAAGAAGAATGGGAAGCTTCGCCAATGCATAGATTATAGAGCAATCAACAAGATAACAGTAACAAATTGGTACCCCTTGCTGCTGATTCCTGTCCTTTTCAATCAGGTAGGAGGGTCCACAGTAACACTAACTAAGATCTATGTGGGGCCTATCTTCTCATCAGGATGAAGGAGGGCGATGAGTGGAAAATGGTCTTCCGAGCTAAGGTCGGTTTGTTCAAATACACTGTCATGCCCTTCGGGCTCTGCAATGGCCCACAGCATTCCAATTCTTCGTCACCAAAGTGTTGCATGATTTAGTTGATGTCTGTGTCATTGTGTATATCGATAATATCTTAATATATTTCCAGCTGGTCAGATAAAATCACGTGTCCGAGTGGTCTTGCAGAACCTTGGGGAACGTGGTCATTATTCTAAGTTAGAAAAATTCACGTTCCATATACGCTCAGTAGAATTCGTATGATACATTCTGTCTCCGGAGGGAATCCCCATTGAAGAGAAAAAAGATCAAGCAATCCTGGACTGACCTGCACCTACCACCAACAAAGAGGTACAGTCCTTTCTAGGATTTGCTACCTTCTATCATCATTTCATAACACATTTCTCAGATATAGTGCGTCTGATCACTAAATTGGTAAAGAAAAAAGCATCCTTCACTTGGTCTACTGATGCCAATGATGCCTTCTGCAGCTTTTACCACCGCTCCGGGGGTTCCGACACCCAGATCCAACAAAACCTTATTTAGTCGAGGCTGATGCCTCACAAGTGGCCGTGGGTGGCATTCTTTCCCAACGAGATCCTGCCAGCGGGCATATGCACCCTATTGCTTGTTTTTCCAAGAAACTATTCCCTTCAGAACAACATGATTCTATTACAGAGAGGTCATTGCTAGCAATAAAACTATGTTTCAATGAGTGGCTTCAATATTTACTGGGCACCGCCCATATGGTCACTATTATACAGACCACAGAAACTTGCAATTTTTTAGATCCTTAAGGGCACTAACACTTGGACAGACTCAGTGGCTCCTGTGTCTTAGTGATTTTGACTTCATCATTACCTATCGTCCTGGAACACAACAACTAAAAGCAGATTTATTGTCATGCTGGAATCATGTTTCTTCACAAGATCAAGGGAACACTGCATCACCAAGGAACATCTTTGACATTAAACAAATTGTAGGTACCTGTACCAAGACACAATTTTTAGAAAAGGTTAATTTAAGTGTGACACAGATGGATATGACTAAATGGGTGAAAGAAGAGAACAACATAATACAGGATGGCCTACCTTATCATGGTAACAAATTATAAGTACCCACTGAGGAGCGCCACCAAGAGGTGTTACATTGGTGTCATGATACAACTTTGGTAGGGCATCTTGGTATACAACAAACAATTGCCCATTGCAAAATATGGTTTTGGTGGGCAACACTATCCCTGGATCTGCATAATTATGTCAGAATATGCCCAGTCTGCACCCAAAACAAACCAATCCATACTTCACCAGTTGGTTTGTTAGGTCTGTTACCTGTGCCCCCTTAGCCATGGCACACCATTAGCATGGATTTTATTACCAATCTACTTTAGTCTAACAGTTATATCACAATACAGGTGGATGTGGATCTCTTCTTAAAGATGACTCATGTAATACTATTAAAAAAAGGTGCCAACTGCCAAGAATCGTATCCCCTATTTCCTACAACATGTTGTACGACTGCATGATCTTCCTTCAATAATTATCTCTGATAGAGATCATCAGTTCATCTACAGATTTTGGCAAACCTTGTGCAAAACCTTGGATACCGATGCCTGTTTATCGTCTGCCTACCACCCACAAACAGATGGCCAGACCGAGCGTGTAAACCAAGCCCTTGAACAAATCTTGCTCTGTTTGTTAACCTCACATTCCTCATAATGTGAGGCTCTAATTCATCTTGTCGAGTTTGTATATAACAATGCAGACCATTCTGCTACTAAGTTATCTCCTTTCAATTATGTCACAGGCACCAATCCCCGTTAGTTGCCAGAACTCTTGCCCAATGTAACAAATTTGGTCCCTTCGGTGCAGAAATTCCTAGACCTACTGTCTGACATTCAGCAAACAGCACACATACATCTGCAACAGGCAAAAAAGGACATGGAAACAAACATCGGGTACTGCAACCCAAATATACAGTGATTGATCAAGTATGGTTGTCCACTAAACACCTATGGCTACACGGTCAACGTAAACTACAACCACGATATTTTGGGCCTTACGAAATCGTAAAAATCATAAACATTGTGGCAGTTAATCTGAAACTGCCCGAGGACATGCTTTGTCACCTGGTGTTTCAGCTATACTTTCTCCAACTCTATTATGCCCAAAGCCGGGCTTTACCTGGTCCTCCACATATTCAAATAAATGATCACCTAGAATTCAAAGTGCAAAAGATTCCGGACTCAAAACGAATCAATGGTCATCTGTGAGATGTGGTAGATGCAGTACTGCAAGCTGCGCCTAGAGGTCCCTAGTGAGCATCATAAACTTTGAAGATATGGTAAGTCCACCCTACCCATAATGCATTCCATGCAGACAGTACCAAGTGTACATTCAAATAGCTATGTCCATATATACATTAATAGCTTTGAAATGTGACAAAACAATTATTATATTATTTCCGATTAGGTTGTACTCTATGTGAAACTGATGAATTGAAATTTATAGAAGGTCTAATATAAATGTGAGATGTGTAGGTCCAGTACCGCAAGCTGCGCCTAGAGGTCCCTAGTGAGCATCATAAACTTTAAAGATATGGTAAATCCACCCTACCCATAATGCATTGCATGCAAGACACTACCACAGAGAAAAGAGAGAGGGCCTGAACGTGCCCTTCACTCTGGAAGAGCTGCAATCCCTGTGAAGGGTATGATAACACTCTTGTACAAACAGAAGGGAGAGAGAGAAGACCTCAAGAACTGGAGGCCCATCTCGCTCCTCAATGTGGACTACAAAATTCTCGCGATGGTGATGGCCAACCGCCTAAAGAAAGTGATAGCGAAGTTAGTTCACTCTGGCCAATCCTGTGGGATACCGGGTCAGCAAATCGCTGACAGTCTGGCACTGGTCTGGGACACGATCAAGTATGTCAAATGCTGCAAGGTCCCGACGGCCTTGGTCAGCCTGGATCAGGAAAAGGCGTTCAACAGCGTTTCCCATGAGTTCATGGACCGGACACTCAGAGCACTGGGACTGGGGGACTTCTTCTGTGACGTGGTGACCACAATGCATAGACATTTCCAGCATGGCGTTGGTAAATGGCTGGAGACCCGAACCCTTCCCTGTCCTGTCGGGGGTGAGGCAGGGCTGCCCGCTTTGGTCCCCTCCTATTCATCTGCGTGATTGAGCTCCTCGACGAACGCATCTGACAGAACAAGAACATCAGAGGAGTGAAGTCACCAGGAAGCAGGGGACAAGGAGAAGTGAAGTGCTGCCTCTACGTGGACAATGTCCCAGTCTTCTGCGCGGATGGATCATCTGTGAAAGAACTGGAGAGGACATGTATCGAGTTTGGGAAAGCGTCAGGAGCAAAGATCAACAGGGCCAAGTCGGAAACCCTACTTTTCTGACACTGGACCCCCTCCCAAAAGCTACTGCCATTCTCCATCCAGCAGGACTTCCTGAAGATCCTTGGAGTCTGGTTCAGCGGAGAAGATGAAGCGGAGAAGGCGTGGGAAGAGAAACTGGCGCAGACGAGGCAGAAGCTGGGATTCTGGAGCCTCCGGAAGCTGACAATCGAAGGGAAGTTTTTGGTCCTGCAGAACAAGTTGATGCCAGTGCTCCAGTACGGCCTAGGAGAATGATCTTCTACTTCATCTGGAGCTCGAAGATGGACAGAGTGAAGAGAGTGATGATGTCCAAGACCCACAACAAGGGCGATAAGGGAGTGCCAGACATCGACATCATCGTAAGGGGAATATTCGTGGGCCATTGCGTGAGGAACACCCCGAGGACCGAAGATGAGAGCCATATCGACTTTCTGATGGCACGCTTCTTCCTGCTGACAACGTGGAGGTGCCTCGGAAGGGCAGAGAGGGTGAACGCCGTCCTGTACAACTGGGAGACCCCGTGGTTCTACAAGGAAGTGGAGAAGTTTGGGAAAGAGTTCCGGTTTGAAGCTGTCACCACCGCCACATGAACCTCAAAGCTAGTCCAACGCCAGATACGTGTAAGGGACATCAACAAGCCGATTGGTGCCCTCCCCTGTGTGGGAAAACATGCATCCATGTGCCTGACGAACCAGCACAAAGACATCGCCTGGATGGCAATCCAAGGAGGACTTCCCCTGAGAGCCTTCATGCACGCAAGAGGACTCAACCGATACAAGTCCTGCCTAAGAGGGTGCAACGTGGACAAGACGATATACCATCTCTTCTGGGTGTGCACGTACGCACAGAACCTGCTGAAGGCCCTAGGCACGGAGCTTAGGGACTGGATTCCTACTTCATGCATCACCTCAGACTCTGTGATGTATGGTTTGTTCCCAGGGACACATGCACTACATGACCTCCAGAGCTGCTGGAGGCTCCTGTGCTGTTTTAAAGATGTTCTTCTGTTTTCCAGAAACCACCTGGTAGAAGGGAAGATGGAGCCATCGACCCTGGTGTGCCGTTAGATGATCCACAGTCTCCTGCGTGACTACGCTGCACTGTACGGATCAGATGATGACGACGACGATGACTGAGGACACAAAAGAGGTTCCCTTGTACCCTTGCACGGAGGACCCTGGAGAGGCCACTAACCTGTTTTTGTTCATTTTCCTTTAACCCAGGAACCAGTTGGCGACAGGAGATAGGAGAAGGCGGATTAAGACAGGTGGAGTAAATGTAGTTATTAACTGTATGTATTTGACTAACGTGACCTTTTCCCTTCACAGAAAAAACGTAAATGGGATAGCTTGCACACTTAGTGCCAAGTTTGTTACCAACAGCTGACAAATAAATAGGGTGTTGTGGAAGGTGACGATTGATGTATCTGAACCAGAAACGACGCCCTGACAAGGAAAAAAACAAAAAAAACCTCCCATAATGCATTGCATGTAAGACAGTACCACAAGTACATTCAAATAGCTATGTCCATATATAGAATTATAAGCTTGGAAATGTGACAAAACAATTATTATATTAATTCTGATTAGGCTGTACTCTATGTGGGTCTAATATAAATGTGAGATGTGTAGGAGCAGTACCGCAAGCTGCGCCTAGAGGTCCCTAGTGAGCATCATACACTTTGAAGCTATGGTAAGTCCATCTTACCCATAATGCATTGCATGCAAGACAGTACAACAGTACATTCAATATATACAATTAGTAGCTTTGAAATATGACAAAAGAATTATTACATGAATTCCCTGATTGGGTTGTACTCTATGTGGAGCTGATGATGGGACATTTATAGAAGGTCTAATATAAATGTGAGATGTGCTAGCGAGTAAAGTAACCACTGTCAACCTTGTTTAGACCAAGTGAGTGTTCTGTCTGTAGGCCTTTAGAAAAATAGTGCCTTGAGGCTGTAGTTAAAACCTCGGGCCTAACAACACATGTAATTGGGGTGTCCTCATGGGAGGTTACAAAAAGAGACAGGGAGGTACCAAGGAGGGTCTACAAAGCCTAATGACCAATGAAAAGCCACCATTTACAAAGGACAGGGACAGGAGCCAATTAAAAAGATGGGCGGGAAGTAGGCAGAGCTTTATGCACATATTCTGAATACAGCATATCTCGAAGAGACAGTGCAAGTGTTGCCTTACGCGAGACCTAAAAAAACGGTGAACTTCCTGTTGGGTGATATGGCTAATGTTCAGCCTTTCAGGATGTTATCCTTATTTTAACAAATATAGAAGAGGAACATTTAAGGGTTCTTGAGAGTGTACGTCAAATTTTCAAAGAGAGAGGTATAACAGTCAAACCTGAGAAATGCTGCGGTTATTTAGGCATGTTAATTATCTGGGTCACAAATTTCTGTGGAGGGAATTAGTCTAACATTATGGAATTGAAAGGCTATTGTTAAAGCACCTCCTCCTGGAAACAAAGATTCTCTCCAATCATTTTAATTTTTCTGTGAGCATGATGCCGTTTCTGTACCTGGCTATGCTTTATTGGTGCAACCTTTTAGGTGTCTGTTGAAGAAGGGAGTTAAATATGATTGGAATTTGGATGTGAGTAATGCTTTTACTAAAGTTAAAAATCTTGCTGTCAGTGCCCCAACTCTGAGTCTGTATGTGCCTGGGGGTAGGTTTATTTTATTGTAGTGGACGCGAGTGTGAAATGTATCAGGGCTGTGTTTGGTCAAAGTGTTCATGGTAAGGAAATTACCATTGCATTTGCCTCCAGGGCACTTCAGGAGGGAGAATCCAAATACAGTACCAAAAGAGAGAGGCTTTGGCATGTGTTCAGGCAGTTCAGAAGTTTAAGACATATTTATAGGGCATCCTTTGATGTCTTTTCTGGCCAAAAACCCTTGGTATATCTTTTAAGTGGAGATGGTTTAGGCAAAGCTTCCGTAGGGAAGAATGCTCATTGAGAAAAAATCTTCGAGCTCTAGTAATGGGCCCATCCAAAGCAGCGTAGTGCTAAAATGTAAAATCTAAAAATAGCTAGGCCTGGGCGGTAAATTCCGTTCTGCTCGCAGAATTTTGGTACGTTCGCGTTCCGCGGAGAACGCGGAATTGCCCAAAATTCTGCGTTCTGCGGCTTCGCGGATTTTTTGCTTGTTCGTGTTCTCAAAAGGCGTGTTTTTCGAGATATTTCCCCCCGAGCACGCAAACAGCGTTCGCGAACTGGAAAAAGCATCGCAAACAAGCAATTCCGCGTGTTCGCGGAATTTCTGCGTGCTCGTGGAGATTTTTTACCGTTTCGCGGAGCTTTGCATAGCGCGACTACGCAAATTCCGTCCACCCCTAAAAATAGCACCTATAAGAGTTGGTAGCCTTAAATGTTTAAGAAAGACCCCAAAAATGAACTATAACATAAAAAATTCCAAAATATAGGCATTCCGCTTATAAACGGAACACCTACAATATCCACATGTACAAATATAATGTCAGCCCCAGGAGACATTCCGTCTGAACGATCTCAATAAGGACAAATCCTAACAACCTAGATTCCAAAATAGTGGCATTTCATCAATAAAAACAGAACACCTACAATATTATCATATGTCATGATAAGTAACAAATACATTTAAGATGGCAGTCCACCTAAATTGATTAGGGCAGACCATGTCATCCTAGATTAAAAAATTCCAAAATATAGGCATTCCATTACCTTGAACGGGACACCTACGATATCAAAATTTGCCATAATGAAAAACATGTATTTTTGAAAAATCATTCAGCTTGTATTAAACTAATCGGACTAAAACATCGAAAATCCAGAAACAAAAAATTAATTACTCTATTATTACAATGTAGTCATTCCACCACATTCGAACTAACATCATAACAAAGCTTACCTTAACGGTAGGTGAGCTTGGTCCCCGGTATGCTATGAAAAAAGAAAAAACAAAATAAAACAAAAAAAGCAACTATAATAGAAACATCAATTGTGCGAAAAAGGGCCAATTTAGACTAAGAACTAATGAAGCACAATCTGTATGCGACTCCTCATCCTAATGGTAAAAAATAAGCTTACGCAAGCAATTATTCTAAAACATATTCGGTATTCTGTAAATAAGCTAAACAGTATACAGGCATCAACATAGATGATGGACTACAATGCAAACATTATATGTTTGAAATAAGGTCTACTCCAGTAGGAGATAGACACAGCAGTCTCGGCATTGAGGTCGCCATCTTAAAAGTACTTTTCTCATTTGTTGTCATTACAATAGAGCAACAGACCCATTTCAATGAAACCCAAGCGAGACGCTCTTAACTTTGAGATTACTATATTGAAAGTACATAATCCTGGTAGTACAGTAAAATTGTTAAAGGCACTACTAAACAGAAAAATAAAATATAACATACGAATGTGTTAATACAAAAATGACTTTCAAAAGACATACGAGAAATTCCATCGGCAAATGAAAGCATATGTAGACATCAAGATAAAAACAAGCATTGGCATAGCCAATAGGTCTCTCCTTTGGGACCTTATAAGTGTTTAGCCATGCAACAGTTGCATAACTAAATACTTATAAGGTCCCAAAAGCGAGACCTATTAGCTATGCCAAGCGGCCGTGCGGCCGCGAAAGTGATCGCGATCAAACATCAAAGCGGAAAGTGAAAGTAATCGCGGCAAAGCACCGCGCGCGCCCGCGCACATGCACTGTAGCTCTAGGCTGGCCTGGTAGCACTTTTTGGAGCCCTCTCAATAAGTCTCGCCAGACCAGCGCATGCGCTGGGTCAGGTGAGACCTAAAAAGGACTATAACACAAACATATACATGAACAAAGATCTAATCCAAAAAAGGTAAAACAAACCATTCTCAACAATGATTTTGCCATCTTGAAATTACCTATTCCTGTCGGTATCACTGTAATTAAGCGACAAACAAATTCAAACGTAAACTCGTCAAAAGCACTTTCAACACTGGAATCAACATAATGAATATGCATAATCCTGGTGATGCTATTAAAAATATTATGAGCACTTCACAAACATAAAAAATAATGTATAACAGACTCGAGAGAGTATTCTCAGATACAAATCAGAAATCATAAGCAAAATGGAAGGAAAATCTTAATCGAATCAGAAAAAGTAATGTAATTCGCTTTTTGTATTGAGACCATATTTTACATATTTTAGTGACATCTAACTAGTACACTGTTCTTCACATGCTCCAAACCATAAACCCATATTTATTTTATATAAACGCCTTTAAAATGGCTGCAAAATTTAACGCCAAGAGAATGCCTGAGATGATCTTATATTGGGGAACGAGCTCATCTACTGTAGAGGTAAGCTTTGTTATGATATTAGTTGAAAAGGGGTGGAATAACTACTTTATGATAATGGAGTAATAATTTTTTTGTTTCTAAATTCTATGTCAGGACCGGAGGCTCCGATTATGCTTCTCATTTCTTTACTCCAGAAGCTCAGCAGCCAGTGAAAATACAATAACAAAAATCATGTGACCAACCATAAAGTATCATGTTATATATAAGGACCCAGCACAACCATAGTGTCCTCTTTCTTTGCTGCGCCGCAGCCAGTTAAGTGCTCATCTTTTCCTATTGATTTCAATGTTTAGAGCGTATTGCGGTTATTGCTTGACCTGTGATCTCTGAGTTTCGGTGACGGTTTAGCATTTCATCTCCGTTTACTCTGTGCATTTGCCTGGTGTTATTATAGCTCTCATTGCATTGTGTGTGTGGCTGGTTGCTCACCTCTGCTTCGGTGGCAGCTTGATCATTGCTCCGTTCGTCGTCTCAGCCGCGATAAGGCACAGCCCTTTCTCAGATTTCATCGGAGCTCGCATGTGGTAATCAGAGCCCTTTCTCTGATTTCATCGGAGCTCGTGTGCGGTAATCCCCTGTGGAGCGGGAGGTTACGGGAAGCGAGGACGCGCGTCTGAGTGACGCGCGGTCCTCTTTCTATGTCTGACGAGTGGCCGACTTCGCAAATGCGCGACGCCCATATTTGCCCTTTAGCTATTACCGGGCATTAAACGAACTCTGAAGCAGCGTTTTTGGTGCTTTAAACCCTTGTTCTTTGCATTCCTAGGCAGGAAAAGGCTAGTTTTTGCTCCCATGACGCCCTACTTGCAGATGATTAGTGTGGGGCTGCATAATAACGCATAGGCTTTGCCTAGAGTGGTTATTAGGCAAGCTCTTCCTCCCTCCATATCTGAAATTGTTTTTGATTGATCCCTTAATAGGATTGTTTTACGCTTGCTTGGGGCTACAACTCCCCCTGACCTCTTCTACATTATATTTACAATTGCCTATACTTGAGTCATTACACAGGCAGTCCTCCTGGGTTTGAATCCACACCTTGTGTGTTAAGATGGCTGAGTATTATGAAGAGGATTACTATTATTATGAAGAGGAACCCTCTGGGTCTATCGAGCAAGACCTCGTTGAGGCACTGGACGCTGGTGTCCAGTATTTTGTCAATACGGCGCTGGTGAGGGCAATTGCACCCCTCAAATGTCATCTCTGCACCTATGCCAAGCAACAAGGCTGGCTCCCCTCTGCAGGACCTCGTGCGAGGTTGGGGGTAAAGCAGGGTCCAACCCGCATGCTGCGGACTTCGCTAGATTGGCTAAATCAATGGCAGATCAAGAACGCACTACTGCTAGCAGAGAGGCCACGCTCACTGAGATCTCTCAGGACGATGATGACCAGGGCACCTCCTCGGACCCTTCCACTGACCAGAAGGAGGCTCCTCGGCCTTCAAAAAAGGCAAGGAAGGAGAAACATTCTGAACCGACACCGTCCCATAGAGTCCTCATTTTTGAGCCTGCTGACATCATTCACCCTAATTCCACTGTTTGGCTCCCACCCCAAGAGGTGGTGGATTATGTTCAGTCCCACCTACGATAGGCGTTCGATAAGGATATGCGGGCAAGACTTCGGTCAGTAGCTGAAACACCAGAGGTGGATCCCTCGATGCTTACCCACCTAAAGAAGTACTCAAAGGACCCCAAGAAGGGCCTTGACAGATCTTGGATGTCCTGTCAGGACAAAGTATTAGATATAGCGGGCCCCTGACCAAAATTCTTGAGCTTGGATTTAGGGCCAAGGAGTCTTTTCTCGCCGTTGATCCTGACGAGCTGATTGGCTGGGCCCAGAGGGCAGTGGGCCAGCTTGGCAATGCCAACTGTGCACTTTCGACGGAAAGCTGCCATTCTATTCTCCTGAAATTGGACCCTAAATTGGCCGAACTGCCCACATCTGAATCGACCCCTCTAGCCCAAGGTCTATTATTCGGACAACCTTTCTTGAAAGAATTAACCAAATTGGTGGCTACTTTCAGTGGGCTAGATAAGGCCCAAGGATCGCTCAAATGGGCTTTCCACCCGGTTTTTGATAGGGCCAGACGCGTTCGAGGGTGCTTGTTCGGCCGGGGTTACGGGCAAGGCGCCCCGCGTGGCCAGCAAAGAGGAGGATATCAAGACAACAATTCCAATACCTTCTCCTCCTTCTATCCCACTCGACGATCCCGAAACAGGTTCCGCAAAGGCAGATTTGGTGGCAACTCCAGCGGTCAACAAGATTCCGGAAACTCAGGTGAGCCTGATTCCTTGTTCCGAGGTGATTTTGGGGGGCAGAGTAGGGTGTTTTCTCAACAGCTGGAGCAAGATCTCTCAAGATGCTTGGGTGTTAGAAACAGTGGAGAGGTACAGAATAGATTTCTACGATTCCCCGTCTCAAGACGCGCATCCCACTCCGATGTCTTTTTCCCAACGAGATCAGAGCTTTATCTCAGCAGAAATCAAGTCCCTGCTTCGAAAATGGGCCATAGCGCTCTCCACTCTTCACCCTCAAGGTTTCCTCAGCAGCGTCTTCCTTGTGGAGAAGAAAGGGGGTGGATCCAGACTAGTTTTGAACTTAAAAGACTTCAATTCCTGGATCGTTTACAGACACTTCAAGATGGAAGGCATCCATCTTCTGCGTGATCTCCTTCAGGAGGGGAACTGGATGGTCCGGCTGGACCTGAAAGATGCGTATTTGTCCATTCCCATTTTTGCCCCTCTCCGCAGATTCCTGCAGTTTCTGTGGAAAGGGATTTCTTACGAGTACAAGGTTCTCCCGTTCGGCCTAGCGTCAGCACCATGCTGCTTTACGAAGCTTCTTCGACCAGTGGTAGAATCTCTCAGAGCCTAGGGTGTTCGCCTCATCGTCTAACTGGACGACATCATTATCATGGCGACATCCCCACAACTAGTAGACTTGCACCTCAATTGGGCGATCAATCTTTTACAGAATCTGGAGTTCATTGTAAAGCCACAGAAGTCAATTCTAACTCCAACTCAATCGATCGAGTTCCTAGGCTTCTTAGTCAATTCCCGAACTTGTCAACTCTTACTTCCAATGCAGAAGATCAGAGCTATCATGCGAGAACTGAAGTCTACCCTTCACAAGCAGACGATATCCCTGAGGTCCTTAGCCCGAATAGTGGGCTTGCTGGCTTCATCAATTCAGGCTATCTTCCCGGGCCCCCTTCACTACCGGGCCCTTCAACAGCTCAAGATCTGCCATCTCCAAAAAGGCCTCAAGTACTCAGAACAAATTCCCCTCTCTGAGGAGGCGAGGCTGGAGATGATATGGTGGTTACACCACATGGAGGCCTGGAACGGCCGAGCTCTATTCGGATCAGCTAATCAGCCCCGGATGTGATAATCGAATCCGATGCCAGCCGGTGGGGTTGGGGAGCCCGATGCGGCTAGTTGTCCACGGGTGGTCATTGGTCGCCGGAAGAGCTATCTTTACATATCAACTGCCTGGAACTGTTGGCTGGTTCCTTTGAGATCCGATGCTTGTCTCCCCAGAAGACAGATTGTTGTATCCTTCTTCGGATGGACAATATTTCGGCAGTACGTTATGTCAACAAACTGGGTGGTACGAAGAGATTGCCAAGGACTTCTGGCACTTCTGCCTTCAGAACAGAATCTCGGTAGGGGCGGAATACCTTCCGGGCTACAACAACGAAGTGGCAGATTGGCACTCCCACCATCTGCAAGATTTCAGCGACTGGATGCTGCTCCCTGAGGTATTTCAGAACTTTTTATTTTTTATTAACATTTTGTCAAGACTTACAATGTCCAAAAACATATTATCAACATACAGATTACAGTACAGTTACATCCATCATCCATTATATTGCAAAAAGTCAGTGTCACCTTTGAGTATATTATTTCGTTTTACATCTCAATACACAGTTAAACAGTTTGATTCACTTGTAGATATTCAACCAGGTACATCCAATAGTCTCTTGGTTTGGAACCAGTGGGTAGCTCCTCCTCATACGTTTTTAGGGTATCTTAACAATAGGCCATGTCTTTAAGCCAATGTTTGGCTCTTGGGGCCTCCCTGCTACCCCAGCACAATGAAACTCTCCGTTTAGCCAGGAGTAAGGCTATCATGCAAAATTTACGCTTAGTAGTTTGCACATTGTGGATGAGTCCCAGCAAACATGTTCAAATTGTGCATTCAATAGTAACACCCACCATTTCACCTAGCATCTTTACAACCTCTACCCAGTATACACTAATTGACTCACAGTGGCAGGCGAGATGTATAAAATTGGCATTATCTGCACCACAGCGTTGACACTGTGCGTCCGAACGGAGACCATATTTATAAAGTCGGGCGGGGGTATGATATGTTTGATGCAGGTACTTATAGTGCAAAAGGCGCAGGTTGCCATTTGGTGTGAGCATGCTGGTTAAGGTGCAGCAGATCGCCCATTCGTCCTCCGTGAGGTAGTTCTCAAGCGTGTTATTCCATCTCTCTAAAGCTTTGTGAGTGTTATCGTCAATATCTCCCTGCAATTTAATGTATAATTTCGATACCATATGCATATTACAAGGCTCGGTGAGAAGCAGCTGTAGAGTGGTTAATTGTGGCGGTTCACTAGGGTAAGAAGGATTACGGGGCATATCAACAACAACCGGCGATAATTATCTCTAAGCGCACTTAGCGCTAGGATAATTATCGCCGGCTAGCGTGAATTTTTATCGCTGAGATAGTGTGCTATTAGCAACGCTTATCTCAATAGCGATAAAAATCCTCACGCTAACAGGCTAACGTGAGATTATCGGTGGAAACCCAGCGATAATCTCATGTTACCTTGTTGATAGGGACAGGCAAACTTAGCCATGATATCCACCTTCCGTAGGATATCATGGCTAAGTCAGAAAAATACCAGACGTAAAAAAGCAGCGTTAACCGCGGTTAGCGCTGCTTTTTTTGTCTCTAACAGGGTTAGCGACATTCTTGATAATAGGAGAAATGTCGCTTAGCGACATTTCTCCTATTATTTTACTCTGGAACGCCCCCTTTGCATCTCATTAGAGATGCAAGGGGAAGCGTAGAGTAAAAGGGTGCTAACATGCAAATTTGCATGTTAACACCCTGTTGTTGATAGGGCGCTAATTTTATCTCTCCTTTTTTGGCTTTTAAAGCCAAAAAAGCAGAGATAAAGCCCTTGTTGATATGCCCCAAAGTTTCTTGATGGCTCCCTGTAATCTATAATATGTGAACCGGAAAAGTAATGTCTGATTGCTAATGTATGATAGTTCTTTAGGTTCTATGAAAATACCATTATTGTACAAATCCCCCATTGTATCGATACCCACTTGTCTTAGCAGACCTGTTCCCGCTGTTTCTTGAGTTACTGATAGTTCTGGGTGATGTTGCAGAGGCATCGCAGGTGCATAGAGCGGTAATTTGCGTGCCAATCTGCCCATCTTCCGCCATGCTGCATTAGTAGCGTCAATAGTATTAATGTCGCGGGAATGAAGCAGGGCCGGTGATGCGGTAAGATAGCATTTAGCGGAATAGGATGCGCATCACCTTCTTCAATCACCACATGCGGTAGGTAGGGGACACAGTGATATCAATAATGCGCATATTGTGCTTGAGCACACAAATAATAGAGGAGAAAATCTGGGACCTTAAAACCTCCTCTGGGGAAGGGTAATGGGAGGGCACGCAGCTCAATGCGGGCTTGTTTACCCGCTTATATTAGTCGAGTTACCATAGTATTCAGTCTTTTAAACACGGTTGTCGGAGGTGTGATGGGAATGTTATTGAAGAGGTATTAAAACTTAGGTAAGATGACCATCTGGACAATGGACAATCGGTCCGCCAATGTTAATGGAAGTTGAATCCAACGCTCTATTTTGTCCTCAAGTGCACTTATTGCTCTCCCGTAGTTTGTACGAATCACTATGTCTGGATCCCTATGATAACAGATACCGAGATATTTGACAGGGTCCGTCTGCCATTCAAGCGGGAATTCTGCTGGATGTGGATGTGTGGTGTCTGTTAAAGGGAGAATGATAGATTTAACCATTTAATTTGGAGCCCGGAGTAACGGCTGAATTTAATATATTCTCTCAGAAGTGGGGACAAGTGTGTATCAGGTTCACGTACGTATAGCACCATATCATCTGCATAGAGCGAGATATGTAATGGCCTTTGTGGTAAGTGGAGCACAGAATAGTTATGACCTTGTAGTATTTTGCACGCCAATGGTTCAAGGGCTATTGCAAAAAGTAAAGGGGACAGAGGGCACCCCTGTCTTGTGCCTCTTGCAATTGGTATAGCATCAGATACATATTTATTAACTTTTATTCGCGCCGTAGGCGCCGTATATAATATTCGAACCCATTGCATGAAGATTGGGGGAAATCCCATTCTTTGTAGTATAGTGTGGAGATAGGGCCATTCGATTGATTCGAAGGCTTTTGCTGCATCCAGAAGGACTGCAGCAGCCTTCGTGTTTGGGGTCAGATAGTGCGATAGTGCAAACAGTGTTCTGGTGTTGTGAGCTGTTGATCGGCAGGGTATAAACCCCGACTGATCTGGGAGGACGAGATTAGCCATTAGTGGTTGTAGACGTTTTGCAAGGAGTTTGGCCAGAATTTTAGTATCAGTATTTATTAAGGACAGCGGCCTATATGATTCACACTATTCAGGATCTTTATTTGGTTTTAATAGAGCAATGTGCAAGGCTTCTCTTAATGTGGGGGGTAATATCTGTTTGTCGTGGGCGTCCCCATACATTTCCACAAGGTGGGGTGCCAGTTGTTCGACAAACGCCTTATAAAATTCGCTGGTGAAGTCGTCTGGCCCTGGCTCCTTACCAATCAGGAGTGATTTGACCACATCAGTGACTTCTTCTACCGTTACCGTCTGTGAAAGATATTCTCTCTACGTATCCGACAGCCATGCTATCACCACATCCTCCAGATAAGCCAGAATTTCAGTTGGTGTGGCAGTATCTCGTGATGTATATAGGTCGCCATACGTTTCCATGAATGCACATAATATATTCTGTGTATCATATTGGGGCGTACCGCTATCATCCTTTATGGATAGGACTGTTTGTGGCATAAAGCCAGCGCAGATTTTATTCGCTAAAACTCGACCCGGCCTGCCCCCTTTGCCGTATGTGTGTGCAGTTTGACGTTTCATTAGATGTTTAAGTTCATCATCTGCAAATGTCTGATATTCCGTCATGACTTTTCTAATATCACCTATTGTAGTCGCGCTGTGCGTGCGTTCGTTCGTATTCACGCTCCAGAGCGCTTAATGTGGCCTCCCGTTTGGCGAGTTGGTTACGTATATCTTTTAATATTCCAGCATTAGTGCTAATGCAGATTCCCCGTAATGTGGCTTTAAAAGCTTCCCACAGTAAGCTGGAGTTATCCGTAGATGGCTGATTTAACGTTGAATAGTCAGTAATGGCCTGGCTAATGGTGTCAGTGTATGCAGAATCTAGTAGTGCTTTTGCATTGAATCACCATACATACGGTGGAGGCGTGTAGTGGGGAGGTCTATAGTCAATAGCACCGGATTATGATCAGAGAGGGTTTTGGGCAGGTGTCGTATACTTCGTGTCCAAGATGCTATCTCCTTAGTCCCCAGCCAGTAGTCAATACGGGACCAACTGTTATGAATCACAGAAGTATGTGTGGCCTCCATGAGCTGAGGATAACACATCCTCCAAATATCAACCAGGTTAGTTTCGGACATAATATCCCGCATCCCTCCCACCGCCCGCTTATGTGACTCCCTGGAGACGCCCGATCTGTCCAAGCTGTCATTCAAGGAGAGGTTCAAATCCCCACCCCACAACAGAGCCATTTTGGGTAATTCGTTAATTTTACGCCAGATTAATTTATAAAAGTCAGGATCATCCACATTCGGGCCGTAAGTATTTATCAAAGCCACTCGCTGTCCTCTAATATGCCCTGTTATAATAACATAGCGACCTAAGTCATCCGTAACAGTGCTATCTATATGAAATTGCGTGCCTTTCTTTACTAAAATTAACACGCCTCTAGAGTATGAAGAGTATGAGGAGCTCAGCACCGTTTCCGCCCATCTGTTCCCTATATTACTCTTATGTGTAGGGGCAAGATGAGACTCCTGGAGGAGGGCAAAATCGATGCGAAGTCTGTCTAAATAAGCAAATACCTGGCATATCTTTTTCGGGTTATTAAGCCCTCTGACGTTCCATGTTAGCAAGTTAAGTTGCGCTGGTTGTAGTCTATCTATATTTGTTGGTGTAAGCTATACCCATGATGTATTCCTGTCCACTGCCTACAGTGTGTGCATCTGTTGTAGTTATTAGATACATGGTGATAACAAAATGACTAGTATTAATCTGGATTTCCGCAATGCATTTCAAATACAGTAAGCTGCAAAACAATACCCAATTCCATCCCACCCTCCCCCCTCCCACTTTGGCATCCCAACAACACCAAAGACATACCCTTAACAGAAATGTCAACATAACTAAAACTGTAGTGGGGAGCACCCGCCTGGGGGGATCCGCCAAGTGCGCGCAACACCATCCATCTAGGTGGATGTGGTCGGGTATTACGTTATGAGTGCAGGTGCATAGTTCAACCTAGGGATTGCGCCCAATGCATCGTGAACATTCCTCATTCAGTCCTGTATGTTATATAGGGTATCATAAAATTCTGGGCCCACATGCATCACGAATCGAAACAATTAGTTACTTCCACCAGGGAACAGGGAAATTCGCCATATCAATGCCTAGGATGCAGGTCCATCTAGATCAACTTTGCTACATATATGAAGCCGCAACATTGCTACTCTTACGCAAAGCCGCCTGTTATCAGTACCTCAAGATATACAACAATATATCCCAGCACACGATTATCAAACGCATCTGAAGGGCAGCAGTCAAGGCTGTCCGTATACCCAGGGTTAATGTCTCCTTTCTGGGATGCGTTAATAGATGCACATTCTATACATTACCACCAGTGGAGTTCAGCGCACTCTCTGCCTCAACATCTGGGCCGAGATGTATATGCCTTCAGTAACAGGGTGCAGTACAGAGAAGTTGACCTTCATCTCCGAATCAAAGGTGCCAGCATCCAATCTTCAGAGTAATGTGTCAATCGTGTCCTATATGATACATGGACGTGCTGCCACATGGTAGATGACAGTGCCCTTGATTCACTCCGTTCTCTCCAGCAGCCGGCGGCGAAGTTAGTCCGAGGAGTGCAATAGAGTTGGTCGTGGTTTATTCAGAATCCTCGTCCAACTCAGTGCGTTTTTGCTATTTTCGTTTAGTGATTGGCTTTTTTATGAAGTCCTGTGCCGCTTTTGGTGTCTGAAGTACCGTTGCGCGCCCATCATATGCTACCTGCAGTCTAGCTGGGTACAACATTGCATATTCGATACCCAGCTCTCGAAGCTTCTTTTTTGCAGGGTTAAAGTCTTTGCACGCAGTCTGCACCGTCATTGTAAAATCTGGGTAAAAGGCCAGGTTGTTGCCTTGGTAGGTGATTTGTTGCTTTTCCCTAGCCAGCCTCAGGATTGCGTCACGGTCCCTGTAGTTGAGGACACGGGCGATGATGGGCCCCGGGGGAGCGCCCGGCAGAGGTTTGGGGGCCAATGACCTATGTACACGTTCTATAATTAGTATCGCAGAAAAGTTGTTGTCACCGAAGATATCACGCAGCATGTCCTCCGCATACGTTTCCATCCTTCCCGTGTTCGTGCTCTCGGGAACTCCCGCAATTCTAACATTGTTGCGGCGTGATCTCGCTTCCAAATCCTCGGCCTTGTTCTTTACTACCTCCAGAATCTTCTCCATTTCTGTGCATTTGCGGGTCGTATTATGTGATTCATCTTCCACTGCTGTTATGCGGTCTTTGACTGTGTCAAGGCGCTCACCCTGTTTATCCCATTTTGCAGATATTCTATCTACTCTTTGGGTGCGCTTAGTCTCGAAAGTTAGCTTCCGCTGCTGCCTATCTGGTTTTCCTATTATAGCTGGGCAGTGTGGGAATAGCCGGTATCACCTGGCTGCGTACAGGTAGTCCTTAGGGTGGGATCACGGCGCAGTGCAGAACAGCCTCGCTACGACGTCGCTGTATTATATCTGAACCCAGTTACATATGCAGCAGTTGGGCTCTGTAGCAATGGCTGGCCGCCAATAGGTAGTGCAGTAGGTTAATCCGCGAATATCCGCAGCTGTTATAAGTATAGACCCCTCAGCAGGACTGCATCACCAGCGAGAGACGCTTATAGAGACATGCCAGGGAGTGTGTGTCTCACATCGGTGTGTTGGAGAAACCCCGGTGCTTACCGTGGTCTATTCCCCCCTTCCGGTACCCCAGGAGCTCTTTCCGGAGGACCCACATCAATGTCTGCAATGTGCTCGTTCAATGCGCCACCTAGGGCTCCAGGGGGAGGGTCTTACAAAGTGCGATGTCCGCCAGCATCCAGGGTCGCCGCTTACAGGAGGCGATGTCTACTGTAAACGCCAGCCAGTTCGGGAAACGTGCGCAGCAGTATCAGACTCACCCCACTATGTTGTAGCATTGATTTATCCAGCTTCGGTGTCCCCGTGCATAGTGATTATATCAATATTCCTCAAGGTATAAAACCAGCGGCTGAGAAGCAACAGCGCGGGCAAGTGTTGCGTGGGTAGCTGTTACAGCACGTCATGTTCAATGTGCATGTTAATGAAGTAGGGCACTACAGCAGTTCAGTACATCATAAGGCACCATGTAGGGATATTTGATTCTGTGCCTACTCCGCCACCGCACACCACCGCCAGCCAATTCTTCTGCCCTCACTGTTCAGATGGATAGTCCCCAGATTTCTCCGCCGCTGCACCGGCCTGCCATTTTGTGCCACCTCATATCGCGCCCTTCGCCGTGCTGGGTTGAAAGCCTGTTCAGCGGTCTAGATCTCCCAACTTGCCGCAATAATCAGCACATCCTGAACGCCATAATGTCGCCCGTGCCATGCAGCCCAGTCCCTGCTGCCAAACACACTTGGATGTAGCACAGAGATCCTCATCCACTCCGGCCGAACGACATACAGGGCGCCGCCATTTTGGGATAACCAGGTTGCCTCCTCACGCGTATTTTTCACTCACGGTTTTCTCATCCGCAGGGCTTCAGTCGGCGACTTCAGTCACTCCCATCTGCTGCTGGGTAGTTCCGATGTTCCGGAGAGTATTTTGTTTATATTTTATCACCCGCAAAAATGCTTTACTGCCGGATGATGTTTCCGACCAGCGGAGCTGCCTCAGGAAGCAGCCATCCCGCAGCGCGCCCTCTAGCGCCCCTAGGTATTTCAGAACTTGACACGTCTTTGGGGTCCCTGTCAAATAGATCTGTTAGCATCCCGACTCAACAGACAGATTCCCAAGTTTTACAGTTGGATGCCGGACCCGGAGGCTCTTGCCTCGGACGCATTTCTACAAGAGTGGCCGCCGACCTTGTGCTATGCATTTTCCCCGTTCATGATGATTTCCAGGGTTCTAGCACGAACTAGGTCTTATCGGGCGGACTCATCCTGATCACTGACTTGTGGAGAGCGCAAGCATGGTTCACGGTCCTTCTGGGCATGATTTGTGAAGTTCCTGTTCTTCTCCCTCAGTTAGGGAACTTGTTGCTGGACCCTCTACAGAACCCTCATCCATTAGTGAGTGCTATCGGGTCAACTTCCTCTTGTAGCTTGGCGGGTTTTAGGGACAGATGGAAAGTCCCGGGCCTTGCACGAGAGGCTGACAGATTTATCAATGAAGCCTGGTCGGCCAACACCCATAAAATATATGCTTCCTCTTGGAGAAGATGGTGTGATTGGTACTCTCAACGGGAGGTGGATCCCTCTAAGGCACATGTCTCTCTAGTTGTTAGTTTTCTGGCTTCAATAGCGTCTTCAGGTTTAGCATACAGAACAGTCAACAACTTTCAGTCCGCCATATCAGCTGGTCATATACCCATGGATGGCAAGCCCATTGGGGAGCATCCGTTGGTGTGTAAGCTGCTTAGAGGCGTATGGATGGTTAAGCCCCTGTGTCCCAAGTACAAGTATTTGTCCCGGAAACAGCTTTCAGCTAAACTAACGATGCTCTTATGTCTAGTTTCATGTAAACGAGTTTTGGATGCGCGAGCATTGGATTTGGCGGGGCGTAGGTTTTCCCCGGAAGGTGTGACGTTCACCTTATCTAGAAGGACTAAATGTAATACTGCATCTATTTCCTACCCAGCTTTTCCCAATAATCCGAAGCTGTGCGTAGTGCAATGTGTTAAAGATTATGAGGTAAGTACTGCAGAATTTCGTGCTGATATGCAAGGTCAATTGTTGATTGCGCTGCAGAAACCCTTTCGCCCAGTGACCCCAGCTACTTTGTCACGATGGATGCGTTGGCTCATGGGCGAAGCGGGCATTGATACTTCCAAGTTTGGAACACATTCAGCTTTTATTATTCCGTGTGCGGATACTAAATAAAGCCTGATTACGCATGCAGCTGCTGCTGAGTGCTATATAGTTTTTTGTGTTTCCACACTGTTGGAGTTCCTGGGCCGTGTCCCGGTTCGAAAGCGCGGCCCCGTTGGGCCTTCAGTTTGCTGGTTTGGAGAAATTCTCGTCCGCCGGTTGGTCTTCAAGAACAGATCGCGAATGGACTTAACTGTTATGGTTACAAAGAAAGAGGACACTATGGTTGTGCTGGGTCCTTATATATAACATGATACAGGTGGTTGGTTGGTCACATGATTTTTGTTATTGTATTTTCATTGGCTGCTGAGCTTCTGGAGTAAAGAAATGAGAAGCATAATCCTCGCCTTCGTGTCCTTAATAGAATAGAAAATTCTTGTCACGAATGTTTGCAAATTTTTAATTGTAGATGTCATAGACTGATTTGTTTAATACAAACTGAATGCTTTTTCGGACATACTTGTTTTTCGTTATGGCACATGTTGATATTGTAGGTGTCCCATTCATGCTAATGGAATGCCTGCTTTTCGGAATTTTGAAATCTAGGATGACATAGTCTGTCCAATTAATCCAGGTAGAATACCAACTCAGACGTATTTGTTACTTATAATGGCATAAAATAATATTGTAAGTGTTCAATTTCTGTTGATGGAATGCCGCTATTTTGAAATCTAGACTATTATGGTGCATCCTGATTGGGTTTGTTCTTATTGAATGTCTCCTCGAGTTTACACTATATTTGTCATGGCACATGTGGATGCCCTAGGTGTTCCGTTAATATATAAGCAGAACGCCTATATTTTGGAATTTAGGATGCTATGGTTCATGTTTTTGAGGTTGTTCTTGGATTCTGAATGGATGCCAGCTCTTATAGCTTCTCTTTTATTTATCACATTTTAGGACTATTCTGCTTGTGATGGGTCCATAACAAGGGGTTTAAGACCTTTTCTCCATGATCATTCTTCCCTACGTAAGACTTGTCAGATGCTTTTGTTTTAACTCTCAGTATTCACCTTACACAAACCTTTGGCGTTAAGTCAATTATGTTGGATCTGTATTGGTCACGTTTCAGATATAAGTACGCCATAGTTTTAGGCATACGCAAAACATATACACATTTGCATCTTTGCTAAATTGCCCATTCAGAATCTATAGGTATGTCTTAAAACCTAGATTTTAATGTATTTCTTGAGGTATATTTGCGGGGTTGGTTTCTTGTGATTCATATGTATTTTTCTATGGTTGGGTAGCGCTATTGCTTTTCTTTCATTGTAAAATTTACTTGGATTAGTTAGAAATGGTAGGGCCAATATGAGTCATTTGTCACTACTCATTAAAGTGGAAGCCTTTGAACTGGAAATGTGTTATTATGTCTATAGTAGAGATACCTTTATTGCTTAATGTGGCATGGTTTATTACACTGCAATCAGTGGCGGCTCCTCCGCTAAGGCAGAGGAGCGTCGTCCCACTGCTTTAAGAGCAGTGCAGTGGAAAAAAATTGATATTAACCTGGTTATTATCATTTTATTTTTCACTACGGGCTGCGTTAGGGCGGGGCAGAGCTGGGGTTACAGGAGAGGAGTGTTTTGCACACTCCAAGTGTGCATGACTACTTGGCCGGCTTGGGCTGGCCAAACAGTCATGTGCACTTTGCATCTTCCTCACCAGGCTTGCTTTACACAGCCTGGTGAGGAACATGCAAAGTCTCACAGTCCCCATCTAATTACCGAACCACGACGCTCAGACCAATCACAACGCTGAATTGCAGTGTTGTGATTGGCTTAGGAGAGGAAGCCTGTGTACTTCTACTGTTACAGAAGCAGAGGAGAAAGCTTCTGAAAGGGACCGATGAAGAGACGGCAAAAGGTAAGTGGATTTCTTTTGTCTCCCTGCTCCCCCACCTCACCAACCCCGTTTTCCTGCCAGCCGCCACTGCCTGCGATTTTGCTGGTTAATGTTGACTATGTATGTATGTATGTATGTATGTATTTGGTATTTGTAAGGCGCATAAATCACCCTTAGGTTTCATAGTGCCAGCAGATACTCAGATTGTAGACAGGAGGTCAGGCAGTGCTAGAATAGCCAGGTTTTTAGGTTTCTTCGGGACTTCTGGTGATTAGGTTCTAGCCTAATAAATAAAGGTAGAGTGTTCCAGGTTTCTGGGACTATTTTAGAGAAGGATCTGTCACCATTTCTAACTGTGTGTACTTTGTGAACGGTAAGGAGGTGCCTGGTAGTAGATCTGAGTGTTCTAGTCGGGCAGTAGTCTATCAGCTTTTTAGCTAGATATGTAGGACCTTTGCCGTTTAGAGTCTTATGGACCAGACAGAAAAGTTTGAACTTAATGCACTTTTTTATGGAGAGCCAGTGTAGCAACCTCAGACAGGGGGCAGAGGGGGTATGGGGGGGAAGGTCGAGAGCCATCCTGGCCGCAGTGTTTTGCAGGACCTGGAGTTTAGTCAGGAGGGCTTCGTCTATGTTTTTAAAGAAGGTATATAATGTTTTTATCTGTATGTGTATGTTTTGAATATGTATTTATGTTTATATTTGTAGCCCTGAAGAAGTCCCAAGGGAACAAAACGCTTTGGCTGTCTGTTTGGATATCTCCTGTGGCTGATTGATTGATTTTGTATGAGAAGAAAATTATTAAAATAACTATTTGTATATTGCATCAAGGATTATATTCCATCAGGATGGTGACCCTGTTATCGTAGCCGAGCAGACCCCTCCTCCTGGCTTGCTCCGGGGAGAGTTTGCGTGAAAAGTCAGAGCGATAACTCCTCCTCCAACAAACAATGCTCCTCGGCTGCGTGGCACCTGGCTGGTGTGAGTGCTGCGGACAGAAACTTTGGCTGGCGGTGCGGGGAGCTGTCTTTGGCGCATGCCACAGGAGTGCAGCTGATGGGTGATGTTCAGAGACATGGGCCTCCTTCTATCAGAATGGGCCCCTAACTAGTAGGGCCTCAAAAACCCAAGGCAACAAACGTTAATGCCGGCGCAGGGGCAAGAGAAAAGGTTTTCCCTAAAAAGAGAGGTAGTGGGGATGCAACCCCTGAGAAAGTTGGAACCGGTTTCAGAGGTACAGATGCGACCCGGAAGGCAACAAACTTCTTCAAGAGAGCAGACTGAGAATTGGGCGCAGGCACAAGTCCTCCTGACTTGGACCCTGGGAATTCTCTCCGATCATCAGAATTGCCGCAGGGCGAACAGCACCATGGAACCCCGGATAGAAGTGAACAGCAAAGCAGGTGGGAGACTGCTGAGCCGGTTAATGTGAGTACTGTTGTGCAAGCCTGCTCCCCCCTTATTTAGACGCACAACTAGTTGCTGAGATGCTGAATGTGAATGGGGGGTGGCAAGAGATCCCTGCTATATCATTAGTGTGCAAAGCTATGGCCAAAACTGCGCAAGCTCCTGGGACAACAGGGAGAGTGGGCAGACTGTTGGAGTGAATCCAAGATGGCATTAGACTACAAACGCCTAACCCAGTACCTGGACATATCATTTATAAAAAGTCCAGTGAGCACAAGAGAAGGACGCCAGGCAGCAACAGACACACTTCAACCAGTCTAGCAGGTGAAACGGGAATGTTGGAGCATTTTTTTCACTCTCAGAGCAATCTGATTGGACTGGAGAGGACTCAGAGGGGGGGCTGAAAGGTGGCCCGAATGATAGCTCAGAGAGTTGCTCTAGCGAGATAAGCGATGAAGGGGATTGCCCCGGAATGAAGGACTGTTGGCAAACTATCAAAAGCATGACCCCGCCTCAAGCAGTAATAGTTAACCCTGGTTTAAAGTGGGACTGTTCAGCAAGGCCGGAGGGAACCAACCCTAGTGTTCAGATAGGGGGAGCAGCGCAAACCAATCTGATTACCTTGAAGGCAATATACCAAGGAGTTAGGGCCCATCATGATGAAACCAGGTCAGACAGCCGCAGAGCGCAGGGAGCCAACTGGAAGCTGCAGGGGACCGTGCGAAAGGTGGCAAAAAACTGCAGAGAATTTGTAGCCAAATTGACTGAAATGGAAAGTCGGGTTGTTACCTTGGAGTCCGATGTCTCAGCCAATAGGATGACCAGAATGGAGCATGAAGCACGTCTCACCATCACCCAATGGAAGCACGAAGAATTTAAGAATAGACTAAGGTGCAACAATCTCTTGGTCCTCAGTGTAGAGGAGGGTGCTGACACACTCAGTTTTATCATCAGCCTATTCAAGAATGTTTTCCCACGACTGACAGTTTTGAACTGGAATCTGGTGATACAGAGGGCACATGGGTTTCCTTTTAAGCAGAGTCAAGAAAGGGGCAAGCCAAGGGCCATCCTCGTATTCTTTGGCAACTTTCTTTTTGCACCAGGTGATCTTCCAAAAAGCCCGCAATGATACAAAATGGGTAGATGATGGCTGCCATTCTTTGTGAGACCAGACTTCTGCCACACTACAGTGGAAAGATACTGGTGTCTGAGGCAGCTGATACAGCCTCTGCAGTCTAAAGGGGTGCAGGCATTTTTGCTGAGTTCCACAAAATTGAAAGTTATCTCACAAGCTAAAACATATTTATTTTCCTCTGAGGTTAAAGCCAAGGAATTTCTGGATAATTTAGGATAGAACTGGGCCTCAGGTTGCCAGTTTAAAGAAATTCATGATGCCGGCTCACCGTGAGAGGTGTCACAAAAAACACAGGGTGTGCTCAGAAATGTGTAATGTATGAGGTATGGTGGGGAGGATTATTGAATGAATTGTTTCTCTCTCTTTAGCTCGCTTAAGCCTGTTTGCTGATGTTAAGTGGTGGTTTAGTTTTTTACCTTAAAGCGGGGAGGAGGAGGTGGGCAAAATGCACATGTTAAATGGGTATTGTTTGATCTATTTTGGATATATTACATGCTCAGGAGTAGGTCCCGGGGGGGGGTCAGTACACCTCCATTAATGGGCCTGGGGTGGTCCAATTACCTTAGGAATTGGGGTGGTGGGTGGAGATCAGGGAAGGAGGGGGAGAGGTGTGGCGCAGCTGCCAGGGTGCCTTACTCCGGACTACAGGGTTCACGGTTCGATCCCCGGCACCGACGGCAGGTTAGCCCAGCACCATGTGACTCTGGGCAATAGCTCGCTTAATCTTCCCGAGGGCCCCCAGCGCCGGGACACCACTTCGGAGGTAGCTGTGCGCTTTACAAATACTGGTATTTCATTTTATTTCATTTCAGAGGGCGGGGCCCTGTGGGGCACAGGGGAGTGGGGGATATGTAGCTATGGTATGGGTTATGAAGACTCTAGCAACTGATAAGGTATCAGAAGTAAAAAAAAAAAGTATGGGCAATGTTCGAATGGTTCTACTGAGCCAAAAAAGATGGTTTATTCAATGCAGAGCAACACTAACAGGAACTATGATAAAGGATCAAATATGTACCTGTACGATAAATGCATGTGGCTTGAATGACAAGGGTAAAGAGGTAGAATGGCACTGGGCCTCAGGGCAATGAAACCCACGGCTGTATGTATCCAGGAGACACATGTCCCACGGGAGAAAAAGAGGATGCTGGAAGATATTGGGTACCCAGTATTAAGCTGTACAACTCAGGAGATTACAGCTAGGGGTTGACAAAGTCGCTAATAAGGCAGTCGGACAGTAGTGAAAACTCTGGCTGATAAGATGGGTTATTGTGGACTTACGCATAGGTAGAGGAAGGGTCACTCTAGGTTCAGTATATGGCTCTAACCTGGACGATCCGTCTGTTTTTAATAAGCTTAATCTGGATTTATCAACATGACAAACCCTCTTATTCCCTGTGGGGATTTTAATTTGCATATGGCCATGAGAGGGAAAACCAGGACCACTCTTTGTATTCTGGCTGAAAGCAGTTGGTCTTTAGGGCAGTCCAACAACTAGTCTAAGATCATGGGCTGATTGGTGTATGGGGCACTGTCTTGCTTCGCCTTTCATATAATACAGAATCTCTCACACAGTGGCTCAAACCCACACAGCGAAGAAGGAGACATAAACACACATTAACAACACCTTTAGAAAAGGGTTTTATTTTACAAAATGCAAGACTCTCTTTTTAGAATAAGGCTTGGGGTTTATTTTACACAATGCTCTCTAACAGAAAGGTATCCCAGATGCCAAATGCACAACATTCAAATATATGTAGAGATATATATATATATTTATATTTATGCAAAAATAACACACTTGGTAAATGCAACAGTTAAATGCATGAATAATACTAATGAAGAAGCAAGCAGCAAATAATATGAGATAAGACTCAAGCAAATATAATGGGACGTCCTGCAAGAGATCAGAAAGATATATACACTGAATCACAAAGAAAACTCCTCAAATGATCAAAGCCACTGGCCACACATCACAATGGCAATAATCAAAACTCAAACACCTCAAATGATCAAAGCCACTGGCCACACATCACAATGGCTATAATCAAAACTCAACACTTCACCTGGTGCAAACACTGCATCTTAGCCCACTCCTGACCAGGGGATTAACAGCCGGGGATAAGAGCCTCAGCAACCAGGGTTCCGCTGTACCGAAGTAGACGCGTCCGTCCCCATTCGGATTCCACAATCTGGGTTTCTAAGTCAACAACCCTCAGCTTTATAATCTCAAAACAACACTAGAAGGTTTGAGAATCATCCTCCCCGCACAAGGAAACTTACTATGACTGGTCAGCTTCCAAGCAAGCATTCCATGGCAGGAAGGAGTTCCCACATTCCCTCTACAGTCTCCCATGTTCCAGCCTTTATCTTGTCGAAGCTCACAAAAGCCTTCCAGGGTACATTAAACAATCTCTTCCAAAAACAATCCTTGAACGTGATTAACCCAACCAACTTGCAGGTGTGGCTGTGCACACAGATAAAGCTCAAGCAAGGCAGAGTCAGAATTCAGTATGACATGAGGCCATGTCAAAGCCAATAGTAAGAACCTAATAATACTACCAATGTACAACACAATGCACATTTGTTCACCACTGCTTATAGCAACACATACTTCATCTCTCAATGTACAACACAGAGAACATTTGTGCACCACTGCTCATAACACTGCACTTCGATACCAAAAAGTACATTCCACACCTATCTCTCTCTCATGCTTTCAAATGCACATTCCACACGTTCTGTTCTTGGCAAGGCTGTCCGACTCAGTGACAGCTCCCACTGAAAGACTGCAAGTTTTCAAGAAAAAAACTTTTAAGAGAAACAAGGCATATGCAGGACGTTGTACATTCAGGCTAGGATAAAATAACACACCAAAGTCAATTAAAATAATGGTAGTCAAAGGTCATCACAGGGTGTCAGACCACAAGAGTGCCTCTAGCACTACAGTCACACAGAAAAATCCTGATCCAGGATACAAGTTCTATTCCTTTACTCAAATAAACTGGTGTTTTTGGACTATTTTTTTGCCTGTGCATCTTTAGCAGGGCAGTTCAGAATTGAATGCTTCCCCAGAGTACTATAGGACCATAATTCATTGGTGTTAGATTGCCCAATAGCGGACTTTACAATACTATCTGGGGTCTGGATGTTTGATAGAAAACTCCTAACTGAAAAGGAATATCTGGAATACATATGCAGGTGATTGAAGGAGTTTCTCCTAGTCAATCAGGGCATCAGTACCCCCAAAATGGTATGGGACTCCCTTAAATCAGGGATAAGGGGGAGACATTAAGTTTTAGCCTCTGTAAACATACTGTAATGCAGGGACTGTATGATTCCCTCTACAAACGAGAGGCAGATCTAGCTGAGTCAATAATGGAGGGGCTGAACTGTGGCAGTACCATGCAGAATATTGCGGTGCTGAAAGCCAGAATTAATGAGCAGTATAGTGAGGAGGTGACCACAAAATTTCACTGTTATCGGACAGACTGTTACAAGTATGGGGAGAATACTGGTAGGGTGCTGGCACATCGGATTAGACAAAGGGAGGCAGAAAGAGGGATTGAGGCTATCTGTGATGAACAGGGGTGGAAGACCGACAGAAATCCCCACAGAGTTCCTTTGTGTATTACTCTGAACTGTACACAGAGGATATCATTCCACAACTAGATAGTTATGCAAAGTTTCTTAGTACAGCAAGGGGTAATGTATTAACTGATAATGAAAGTGCCCCCCTTGATCAGCCAATCTCTTCTGAAGAGGTGACTGCCGCAGTAGGCTCCCTGGCTCAGGGGAAAGCTACTTGACCAGACAGAATTCCATTGAAATTCTATATGACTTTTCTGCCTGAACTACTGGAGGCTATGGCTACTATTTTCTTATTCATTCAGTTGGAAGGGGTGGATCCGCCATCATGGGAGGACACAAGTATTGTAATATTCAGGAAAAGGGATAAACCCCCAATAAATCCAGGGCCCTACAGACCGATATCTTTGATCAATTCAGACGTGAAAATCTATGCAAAGATCTTGACTACCAGTCTTGAGAAGGTAATCACTAATCTGGTCACCCCTGCCAACGTGGTTTTATTCTGGGAAGTGGAACTGTCGACCATGTGCAGGGAGCTATCACTGTGCTAGACATAGCTGAGGTTACTAAATCATCCATGGGATTGTTCTCGCTTGATGCAGAGAAAGCCTTTGACTAAGTCTCTTGGGGATACCTCTGGGAGGTATTAAGGTGGAATGGACTCAGTCTGGGCTTTATTAAAGCCATCAGGGCTCTGTATCAAGCCCCCAAGGCTAGGCTGCAGATTATTGGGAAGGTGTCGGACCTGATCCATATCACTAGGGGTACTAGGCAGGGGAGTCAGTGCTCGCCCCTGCTATTTGCCTTATAAATCAACGGCTTTATTACCTGACCGGATAATATCTGCAAGATTCAGCTAGTCTCTGTATGTCAAATTCATTGCAGAGAATTGGCTTATGCCGATAATATAGCGGTTATAACACATGACCCTTGTAATGCTTTGAAGGCTATCGAAAACTAGGCTGGTCTGTTTGGTGCTTTCTCTGGGTACCATCTCAATGAGTGTAAGACCACGGTGATTTGTACCGAGGACGCAGATGCTGCGGATCCCTGCTGGGTCAAAGAAGTGAGTTATTTGAGAGTAAATATAACATGTAACCTAGAGAGAGTTGTGGAATTAAATCTAGCAAAAATACCGGGGGGTAGGGGGTCGAGGGGAAGTTTAGAGACCTGCACGGAAAGAATCCCCTAATCACTAAATTTATACCAACAAGGAATCCGTGGGTCTAGAGACACAAGACTGAGTATTATTCGCAAAAAGACAGAGTGCTACAGAAAAAACAATCCTCATAATGAGGATGAAGTAGCATCACCCACCGTAGTGGCATGCTTGATCATCTGGGGCCTCCTCTTAACCACACCTGGTGTGGTTAAGGAGCTACAACTCCCGAAGGTGAAAAAAGGAGGAGCTCACGGATGTTTTTCTTGATACTAACAGCCCGGAAAAGCAACTATATACCAAGACTGAAGCTGCCTAACATGTGGTGAAAAAACATATGCAGTGCAGTGTAGAAAGGACAGTGTATTAAAATTGATTATCTAAAGAAAAATATGTTTATTGAGTATCTTTAGAATCAAATGATAAAAGCATGGTCAACATGTTTCAGCCAAGGTTGATCCCCACTCTTGGATCATGGTTTTCTTCATGACCAAATTTAACTACTGCAACAAAAATGCAAGAAGGGGTACAAATGTATCCCAAAGCAAGCATGAATTGAAACGATACCACCTACAGATATACCCACTCTTCAAGTAGTAAGCGGCACTGCAAGGGTTCAAATCAGTCACCTGTTCAAAACAAAACAGAAAGGAGGGGGAGAGAAGGACAAGAGACAGGCGAAAATATCAATGATGCACATAGTCTCAAAGGACAACACTCAGTCAAACAAACCAACTGAAAGTATAATAAACAGTTGATATATTAAGGTCTCTAAAAGACCTTCTTACCCGTAATGAATCGGAGATAATCGCCTCCACTCCTGGTCACACCTCAGGGCGTGAGGCAGCGCTCTGTTAAAAAACCAAATAAAGAAAAACTAACACAAAAGGGAAAAGAATCTAGTACAAAGTACTATGATCTAATACCCAACACAGAGAGACTTAGTGGAGCCCCACTCTATCTGCAAATCATTCAACAACTAGGACTGGGCCAAAGGCATAGATCGTAATACGGACCCAGGTATATTTAAAAAAACGCATGTATATGTGCTATCGAACCTGGGAGCTTTAATTAGAGTCCCCCCTCCCGGGAACTCTTCGTGTAGCTAGCGCTAAATGACAGACTACAACAACGATATGTCAACTATGTGTAGTCAAACACCATGCTGCAGGATGTGATTGCTCCGTGATCACAAAAGAAATTTTTATTTTTTATTTTCCTTTTTACGGACTGACATAGTCGCTGGTATACACAAGGTGCTAAGGTGAAGATGCATCGGGGGGGTTGGAGTGAGTGATGTCCCAAACCATAACATAAACGACTCCATGCACTACAAAAGTAAATTAAAATGCAGGTAGTCGTCTCAATACCAAAGCCGCCTAACACAGGGCCCGGTGTCCGCAACCAGCGATACAACAAACAGGGTCTGAAATGATTGGCCAAACCGTAACGTGTACTAAGCGGCTCATATCGTACAAATATATACCCTCAGTCACAACAGTAGATAGACGCATGCATATTTACCTGGCCGTAGCTACCCCGGACGGTCTTCCTGAACGTGCCGAGCGGTGCCGAGGCCAGGTAAAGCGGGTCTTTAACAAACAAGACCCGGAAACTGACGTTAGGGGCGTGGCAACAAGGACGACCTCATCACGTAGGCAGAGTGTCACAGGTTACTGTTGGTATAGTATACCAACAGGATTGTGGGAAGTGTAGTCCCCGATAAGCGTTGAATGCATGAGCATGGTAATTTCAATACAATGTTAGTGAATTCCAAACAACCGACATGACGCTAAAGGCGGTTGACAGACAGATCAAACACCGATGAAAGGAGTCAAAGGGGAAGTCAAAACCAGACTCCAAGTCAGTGAACTTATGCGGTTATGTTCGGTTTGCCTAGAGAGTGTAAAACCAAGACATTAGGTGCTTAGGGCTTACATTACAGGACCGACCTACTTCCAAGGAGGGGAAATGAGCCAAATTGACCATAATGCAAGGGGGAGTATGGAAACCCTAAGTGCAACCCAGACAAACAAACTATGCATGCCCGCGGCACTACAGGCGCTGATATACGAACCAGCTCACCCCAGACACCAACCCACGTAATGAGAAACTGACGGTGCTGGATAAAACAGATAATGCCGTTGACCTCTGAACAAGCAAGGATCCCAGGCTAAATGGCCCCCAATATTTCAACGTAGGGAAGTCCACGGGATGGCATCATTCAACCCAACAGAATCGCTCCGAAGTTTGAAAACCCACCGCTGTTCTATCTTAAATAGAAAGGTAGATATGTCAGTCACATGTGATGGAATAAAGGGTTGTTCAAGAATGGTCCAATTCACTTCGTCAGGTTTGTGATTAAGTTCAACAAAGTGGTTGGTCAAACGGGTCGAATGTTTTTTGCACCTAATGGTGCTCTTGTGCTCCATTATTCTTAGCTTAACCTTCCTGGTAGTCATCCCTACATATCTCTTATTGCAGGGGCATGTAATGAGATAGATCACTTTTTCGCTGTTGCAATTTGTATGTTTAGTTTGACGCCAGAGTTTGCCAATGCCTAGATCAATCTCGGTGGTATGGGTAGTTTGTGGACACACTGCGCAACTACCACAGGCATAATGTCCTTGTACAGGAGGCAAATGCCACAGAGTGTTGGTCAAGGCTAACCCTGTGTTTCTAGGGCGTGTGTGCACAAGTGCGTCACGCAAATTCGCGCTTCTCTTGAACGAGAACAAGGGAGGTGGCAGTTGAACAAGACCCACATTGAGAATCCGCCAGTGTTTCCGTATGATTTTTTGAAGATGACTGGGTTGTGTACTGAAAGTATTGACACATGTGAGTCTATTGAGAGCTGGTTTGGGTGCACCAGGTTCAAGTAATGCATCACGATTATTGTTCGAGGCCCGTTTGTAGGATTGACGAACCAGTCTGGAGGGGTATTGCCTGGCCCGGAGATTACGAGATAAAGAATCGGCATGTTTTCTGAAGTTATTAGTTGTGGAACAATTGCGTCTAAGCCTCAAAAATTGCCCGAAGGGTAAACCTTCTCTGGTTGACTTGGGATGGAAGCTGTCATATCGTAAAATGGAGTTTCTGGCCATAGGTTTAGTATAAAGTTCGCTGCCCAGACCGTTGTCACACGGAAAAATCCGAAGGTCTAAAAACAGTAGACTCAATTTACTAGTTTCCATGGTAAATTTGAGAAAAGCATTCTGAGCATTGAGCCAGTCATGGAAAGCATTCAAGGTGAGCAAATCACCTCTCCAGATGACAAAAATATCATCGATGTAGCGCTTCCACTCCATGATGTAATTGCGAAAGGGATTGTCCACATTTAGTACACTCTTCTGTTCAAACAGATGTACATATAGGTTGGCCAAGCTGGGAGCAAAAATGCTCCCCATTGATGTACCCGAGATTTGGAGGTAAAACTGATCCTCAAATTAGAAAAAATTCTCGGTCATGCCAGCCTAGCACAATTCATGATGAATGGAACAGGTGAGCTTAGCTCTTGTGACTGAGCGTCTAGGAGGCCTCTGATCGCTGTAAGTGTCTCTGTCTGAAGTATACAAGTGTACAGAGATTCTACGTCAAAACTGACGAGGAAGTCTGTCTCAGTATTAAACCTGATGTCAGGAAGCATTTGGAGGACAGCTTTAGTGTCCTGCGGATAAGTTGGCATAAGTTTGACTATGGGCCTAAGGAAAACATCTACAAACGTTGAAAGAGGTTGGAGAAGTGAACCTAACCCTGAGATGATAGGTCTTCCAAGGGGAGGACGTTGTTCCTTATATATCTTCGGTAACACATAGAAATAAGGTGCTACCTGATGTTCGGTTACCAAGAACTTGGCCTCATGTGATGAAATCCAGCCCTCCAGTATTGCTTCGTCAACTAACTCAATGATCTCTTTCTTGAGTCTCGGTGTGGGATCCAGAGCAAGAGGTTTGTAGAACCGCTCATCTTTTAATTGACGGAAGCACTCAGCTCTGTAATCTCCTGTGCTGAGAATGACAATAGCCCCACCCTTATCGGCGGGCTTTATAGTAATGTCAGTGTTCTTAGAGAGAGAGACGAGGGCTTGTTTCTCAAGTTTGGGAAGATTTTGATAATGACCCCTAGATGGAGACTGAAGCTTCGAGACATCGTTGGTAACAGCTGTCTCGTAAGCGAGTACATGAGCGGGCATCGCGTGGATAGGTGGATTAAAAGTAGATTTAAACCGTAGTCCACTGTCAGCAGCTTCAGCATTTTCATAGATGTTATCTTGAAAGAAAAAGTGAAGCCTGATTTTGCGAAAAAAACAGGCTTGTTCGCATTGTGTGGTAAACGGGTCTCCCCTATTGGTAGGCACAAAGCCCAAACCTCTGTTGAGGACTTCCATATCAGTAGGGGTGTATGAGTTTAAATTAACCACTAATTGCCGCTGGGTCCCGCAACTGGTGGGCCCTTCGTCATGCTGCGTAGGTGCCTCGGAGACGTTGGGGGGCTCCAATGGACTTGTGTGTGTGATTGTGGTCCTCTTCTTCGTCCTCTGGAGCGTCCCCGGCCTTGTCCTAAAAAAGACTGGTTAGAAAAGAACTGCGGGGGAGGGTTAAAAGGCATCATGTGTGGATTGAAAGGAAGATTTGGATATTGCTAAGTAGCTGGATGCCACCACTGGGCTTGGTGATTACCTCGCCAGTTGCGCCTGTAGTTATTCTCTCTCCCTCTGTTGCAACTTCTTGAGGGGCAGATCAAGACCACATTGTCCAACACTATATTCAAGAAAAATCTAGATAAGACGAACAAGTCTAATAAGGAATTTAAAGACAGTGTCCTGGTCACCAAAATTGACAAATTCAAAAAAGACTTGGCTAAATTCTCCCTAGAGAAAGTCTATCCATATACACAAGAAAACTATATACCACCAGCATTCAATAAGAAAGGCAGAAAATATGGCTCAAACTATTCCACGTCGGGATCAGATGAATGGTCTAGTGACTCAGATTCCACCGAAGAGGGACAGGCACGCAACAGAGGGAGAGGGAATAACTACAGGCGCAACTGGCGAGGTAATCAACAAGCCCAGTGGTGGCATCCAGCACCTTGGCAATATCCAAATCTTCCTTTCAATCCACAGATGATGCCTTTTAACCCTCCCCCGCAGTTCTTTTCTAACCAGTCTTTTTTAGGACAAGGCCGGGGACGCTCCAGAGGACGAAGAAGAGGACCACAATCACACACACAAGTCCATTGGAGCCCCCCAACGTCTCCGAGGCACCTACGCAGCATGACGAAGGGCCCACAAGTTGCGTGACCCAGCGGCAATTAGTGGTTAATTTAAGCTCATACACCCCTACTGATATGGAAGACAAAGTCCTCAACAGAGGTTTGGGCTTTGTGCCTACCAATACGGGAGACCCGTTTACCACACAATGCGAACAAGCCTGTTTTTTTCGCAAAATCAGGCATCACTTTTTTCTTTCAAGATAACATCTATGAAAATGCTGAAGCTGCTGACAGTGGACTACGGGTTAAATCTACTTTTAATCCACCTATCCACGCGATGCCCGCTCATGTACTCACTTACGAAACAGCTATTACCAACGATGTCTCGAAGCTTCAGTCTCCATCTAAGGGTCCTTATCAAAATCTTCCCAAACTTGAGAAACAAGCCCTCGTCTCTCTCTCTCTAAGAACACTGACATTACTATAAAGCCCGCCGATAAGGGTGGGGCTATTGTCATTCTCAACACAGGAGATTACAGAGCTGAGTGCTTACGTCAATTAAAAGATGAGCGGTTCTACAAACCTCTTGCTCTGGATCCCACACCGAGACTCAAGAAAGAGATCATTGAGTTAGTTGACAAAGCAATACTGGAGGGCTGGATTTCATCACATGAGGCCAAGTTCTTGGTAACCGAACATCCAGTAGTACCTTATTTCTATGTGTTACCGAAGATACATAAGGAACAACGTCCTTCCCCTGGAAGACCTAACATCTCAGGGTTAGGTTCACTTCTCGAACCTCTTTCAACGTTTGTAGATGTTTTCCTTAGGCCCTTAGTCAAACTTATGCCAACTTATCTGCAGGACACTAAAGCTGTCCTCCAAATGCTTCCTGACATCAGGTTTAATACTGAGACAGACTTCCTCGTCAGTTTTGACGTAGAATCTCTGTACACTTGTATACCTCAGACAGAGATACTTACAGCGATCAGAGGCCTCCTAGACGCTCAGTCACAAGAGCTAAGCTCACCTGTTCCATTCATCATGGATTGTGCTAGGCTGGCGATGACCGAGAATTTTTTCAAATTTGAGGATCAGTTTTACCTCCAAATGTCGAGTACATCAATGGGGAGCATTTTTGCTCCCAGCTTGGCCAACCTATATGTACATCTGTTTGAACAGAAGAGTGTACTAAATGTGGACAATCCCTTTCGCAGTTACATCATGGAGTGGAAGCGCTACATCGATTATATTTTTGTCATCTGGAGAGGTGATTTGCTCACCTTGAATGCTTTCCATGACTGGCTCAATGCTCAGAATGCTTTTCTCAAATTTACCATGGAAACTAGTAAATTGAGTCTACCGTTTTTAGACCTTCGGATTTTCCCGTGTGACAACGGTCTGGGCAGCGAACTTTATACTAAACCTATGGCCAGAAACTCCATTTTACGATATGACAGCTTCCATCCCAAGTCAACCCGAGAAGGTTTATCCTTCGGGCAATTTTTGAGGCTTAGACGCAATTGTTCCACGACTAATAACTTCAGAAAACATGCCGATTCTTTATCTCGGAATCTCCGGGCCAGGCAATACCCCTCCAGACTGGTTCGTCAATCCTACATACGTGCCTCGAACAATAATCGTGATGCATTACTTGAACATGGTGTACCCAAACCAACTCTCAATAGACTCACATGTGTCAATACTTTCAGTACACAATCCAGTCATATTCAAAAATCATACGGAAACACTGGTGGATTCTCAATGTGGGTCTTGTTCAACTACCACCTCCCTTGTCCTCGTTCAAGAGAAGCGCGAATTTGCGTGACACACTTGTGCACATCACATCCTGCAGCATGGTGTTTGACTACACATAGTTGACATATCGTTGTTGTAGTCTGTCATTTAGCACTAGCTACACGAAGAGTTCCCGGGAGGAGGGACTCTAATTAAAGCTCCCAGATTCGATAGCACATATACATGCGTTTTTTTAAATATACCTGGGTCCGTATTACGATCTATGCCTTTGGCCCAGTCCTAGTTGTTGAATGATTTGCAGATAGAGTGGGGCTCCACTAAGTCTCTCTGTGTTGGGTATTAGATCATAGTACTTTGTACTAGATTCTTTTCCCTTTTGTGTTAGCTTTTCTTTATTTGGTTTTTTAACAGAGCGCTGCCGCACGCCCTGAGTTGTGACCAGGAGTGGAGGCGATTATCCCCGATTCATTACGGGTAAGAAGGTCTTTTAGAGACCTTAATATATCAACTGTTTATTATACTTTCAGTTGGTTTGTTTGACTGAGTGTTGTCCTTTGAGACTATGTGCATCATTGATATTTTCGCCTGTCTCTTGTCCTTCTCTCCCCCTCCTTTCTATTTTGTTTTGTACAGGTGACTGATTTGAACCCTTGCAGTGCCGCTTACTACTTAAAGAGTGGGTATATCTGTAGGTGGTATCGTTTCAATTCATGCTTGCTTTGGGATACATGTGTACCCCTTCTTGCATTTTTTGTTGCAGTTGTTAAATTTGGTCCTGAAGAAAGCCATGATCCAAGAGTGGGGATCAACCTTGGCTGAAACATGTTGACCATGCTTTTATCATTTGATTCTAAAGATACTCAATAAACATATTTTTCTTTAGATAATCAATTTTAATACACTGTCCTTTCGACACTGCACTGCATATGTTTTTTCACCACACGTTAGGCAGCTTCAGTCTTGGTATATAGTTGCTTTTCCGGGCTGTTAGTATCAAGAAAAACATCCGTGAGCTCCTCCTTTTTTCACCTTCGGGAGTTGTAGCTAAGGTGTGGTTAAGAGGAGGCCCCAGATGATGAAGCATGCCACTACGGTGGGTGATGGGACTTCATCCTCATTATGAGGATTGTTGTTTCTGTAGCACTCTGTCTTTTTGCGAATAATACTCAGTCTTGTGTCTCTAGACCCACTGATTCCTTGTTGGTATAGAATTAAATCTAGCCCCATTGCTTAGTAAGATTAAGCAGGATCTACTCAGGATCAATAACCTACATGTATCATTGGTAGGAAGGTGTAATGTGTTAAAAATGCTCATTCTTCCGAAAGTTTTATACCTATTCAGAGCTAGCCCATTGGAGGTTAACAAGAAGTGGCTAAGTTGGAAAGCCTGTGCTTTAGTTTTCTGTGGCAATTCAAGAAGCCTAGAAAGGCAAGGTTTATGATTCTCCCAGCTTCATACTATACCATTGGCCTTGTATACTGCAGCACTTTCGGGTTTTGATAACCGGTGACTCTCATAGTATCAATCCAGCTGAGGCGCCATCCATATATCAACTTACATTGGGCTCTGACGCCAAGAGCTGGTTTTTGAGGAATCTGCTGAGAAGTTACTTAAGAAAGACAAGGTTCAAAACAGTAGCTTGAGTGTTCAACATCTGGTGATAGATCAAAAGAAAGGTTAATATTACTAAGCTGAATCGCTATACCCATAAATGGTTCTCCCCTGCCTTTCATATTTCAAGACGGAATGCGTAAGAGGTTCGAAGACTGTGTTTTTTCAAAAATTGGGGATTTTTATAACAATGACCAAATATGCTCCTTTACAGAGCTGAGGGACAAGTTTGGCCTGACTAAAGAGAAATTGTTTAAATATCTCCAGATCTATGACTACATCAGTAAGGTAGATAAGAACCACATTTCTATTGTTAATTATCTGGTCATAGAGGTGGTGGAACAGGGAAGTCGAATCGGCCAAATTTATGAGGCACTAATACAGGAACTGTCAGACAATTTAGAATCCCAGAACGCAAAGCGGGAAGCAAGGCTGGGTAAAGAATGGCCATTACTCGAGGGTTCCCTCGAGATCTGTATAGACCCTCCTGACCGTCGACTTAAAAAGTCAGCACTTTAAAACAGCTTTCGATTTATACTATACGCCCAATAAGCTATTCAAATGGGGCAAGAGAACGGATTCACAGTTCCATAGATGCAGGGCAGAGGAAGCTGACATTATGCACATGTTTAGCTCTGGTTCCCAGTTACTTAATCACTTTATAAAGATTGTAGCCTTCAGGGGCGTAACAAACACCCCAGCAGCCCCCGCGGTGCGGGGGGGCCCCCAGTCTTCGGTTAGGTGAAGGGGGCCCCCTCAGCTCTTCGGTAAAGAGCTGGGAGAGAAAGGCTTGCTGTAGAAAGCAGGTGCAGTCTGCAGCCGCTCTTAGCTCCTCCACTGACCCAGGGCAGGACTGAACTGAAGAGAAACAAAGTAACAAGTTACATTGTTTCTCTTCAGCCAGAGCCCGGCCGGAAAAGGGATGGGGGTGGGGGCCCCAGAGAGAGCATTCCCCACTGGCACAGCCTCTGAGAGAAGGGAGGAGGCAGCACAGAGCTGACAGGGGCAGGAGAAGGACTGCAGCTCCAGGAACAGGACTCTGCTGGGACGCATTGGAAGGTAAGCAAGCACTGGAAATGCAATTGGCTTCGTAGTCTCCCTGGATGGCACAGAGTGTTTCCTCGGTGGCCTGCAGTGTCCCCGATGCGGATAGTGAACATGGAAACGTTCCCAGATCTCCACAGAAGAGATTAAAAAAAAATGGCTCAAGAAAGTTTGAAAATCGATGTACATGTACAAAATGACAGAGAGTACTTTTTTTAATAGTTCAAAATAGCGCCAGCTCGCCCCCAAGGTATTGGAGCGCTTTACACGAGCACCAGTTATATTACACAAGGCCACACTTATTTTTAAGCACGGGGATATTAAGTGATTTGCCCAGAATCACAGGATGTTGAACCAACGCTGAGACTCGAGCATGATCTCCCAGTTCCAAAGCCAGCATCTCTGGCTGTTATGCCACATTTCATTTGTGTCAGTGGTCTTCCCAGTTGCAAAGGAAGGGAGAACATGTCTGTGGTTGTTGCACATTTTTGAGCGACATTTGAGACCAAGTGCCATACTATCTGGAGCCTTTAGCAACATTCTATATTTTATGTTTTTTGCTCCCTCCTTGGAATTAATTGGTAATATTTGATGCTTTTGGTGTCAATTTGGCACTGTCTGGTGCTGGCACCCTCGGCACCTGCCTAGTATTATTTACTCGCTTTATCATCAGCCCTTTTATTTACTTTTAGACTCTGGCCATGGGCGTACGTAGCAATGGTGCCGCATGTGCAGTGGCATCGGGCCTAGGAATGGGAGGGGCACACTGACTACAGCTGTCTTTCAGTACCCAACCAGGAGCCAGGGGGCACTTTCACCTCCTTAAATGAGGGCGCGTGAGGCTCGTGCTATGCCACTGACTCCAGCTTCACTGAAAAACTCACATTTTAGGGGCCTCCGGAGTACTATAGGGTTGGGGAAAGTCATTCCCAGGTTCCACAGCACAGACCCTTCATTTTCTTTTTTTTAAATACATTTTAGGTATTCAGTTTCCGCCCATGCTGTGCACTTTTTATTTTAGGTTTGTTTTCCTATGAATTCTATTTCTTGCTATTCACATTGGTAATATTTTTTATTGAAGAATCCAATAAAGAGCAGGTTATAAATTGGTACTTAAAGTCTAATGAAACATAGAAAGAGCCCAAACAGCAACGAAATGCTAAAAATAATAGAGATATATTCGGGTAAATAAATGGGACTGGAGTGTAGCAAACAATCACCAGTCATATGGGAGAGAGTAGGACACACATAAGAAGGGAAGGACATTATGGGTCGGAAGGGGAGAATCCATGTAAGATGTCATATCTAATAAGCGTTGGCAAAGCCAATAGGTCTGACGTTGGTTGCAGGACTATTGGCTGTACCAATGTATGTTTCTTTTGCTGTAGTTTATTATGAATTTATTGTTCCAAGATGGCTAATGGATGCTGAGAGAAGAACGACATGAAGAAATCATTGAAATACGAAAGGGTGTAAATACAGTGGGTGGACAGTGGTGTATGAGAGACAATGAAATACAGGGTGTAAATGCAGTGGGTGGAGAGCAGTGTATGAGAGACAATGAAATGCAGGGTGTAAATACAGTGGGTAGACAGTGGTGTATGAGAGATAATGAAATACTACAGGGTGTAAATACAGTGGATGGACAGCGGAGTATGAGAGACAATGAAATACAGGGTGTAAGTACAGCGGGTGAACAGTTGTGTATAAGAGGCAATGAAATACTACAGTCTGTAAATACAGTGGGTGGACTGCGGTGTATGAGAGAAAATGAAATACTACAGGGTGTAAATACAGTGGGTGGATAGAGATGTATGAGCGACAATGAAATACAGGGTGTACATACTGTAGGTGGACAGTAGTGAGTAAGAGACAATGAAATACAGGGTGTAAATTCAGTGGGTGGACAGCGGTGTATGAGAGACAATGAAATACCGGGTGTAAATACAGTCGGTGGACAGTGGTGTATGATAGACAATGAAATATTACAGGGTGTAAATAAAATGGGTGGACAGCGGTGTATGAGAGACAATGAAATACAGGGTGAAAATACAGTGGGTGGACAGTGGTGAATGAGAACCAATGAAATATTACAGGGTGTAAATACAGTGGGTGGACAGTGGTGAATGCGAGACAATTAAATACTAAAGGGTGTAAATACAGTGGGTGGACAGCAGTGTATGAATGACAATGAAATACAGGGTGTAAATACAGTGGGTGTGTCAGCGGTGTGTGAGAGACAATGAATTACAGGGTGTAAATACAGTAGGTGAACAGTGGTGAATGAGAGACAATGAAATACTACAGGGTATAAATACAGTAGGTGGACAGTGGTGAATGAGAGACAATGAAATACGAAAGGGTGTAAATACAGTAGGTGGACAGTGGTGAATGAGAGACAATGAAATACTACAGGGTATAAATACAGTAGGTGGACAGTGGTGAATGAGAGACAATGAAATACGAAAGGGTGTAAATACAGTGGGTGGACAGTGGTGAATAAGAGAATGAAATACAGAGTGTAAATACAGTGGGTGTACAGTTGGATATGAGAGACAATGAAATACTACAGGGTGTAAATACAGTAGGTGGACAGTGGTGTATGAGAGACAATGAAATACGAAAGGGTGTAAATACAGTGGGTGGACAGTGGTGTATGAGAGACAATGAAATATGAAAGGGTGTAAATACAGTAGGTGGACAGTGGTGTATGAGAGACAATGAAATGCGAAAGGGTGTAAATACAGTGGGTGGACAGCAGTGAATGAGAGACAATGAAATGCAGGTTGTAAATACAGTGGGTAGACAGCGGAGTATGAGAGACATCGAAACACTACAGGGTGTAAATACAGTGGGTGGACAGTGGTGTATGAGAGACAATGAAATATGAAAGGGTGTAAATACAGTAGGTGGACAGTGGTGTATGAGAGACAATGAAATGCAGGGTGTAAATACAGTGGGTGGACAGCGGTGTATGAGAGACAATGAAATACTACAGGGTGTAAATACAGTGGGTGGATAGAGATGTATGAGCGACAATGAAATACAGGGTGTAAATACTGTAGGTGGACAGTGGTGAATAAGAGACAATAAAATACTACAGAGCGTAAATACAGTAGGTGGACAGTGGTGTATAAGAGACAATGAAATGCGAAAGGATGTAAATACTGTAAGTGGACAGTGGTGAATAAGAGACAATGAAATACAGGGTGTAAATTCAGTAGGTGGACAACGATGTATGAGAGCCAATGAAATACAGGGTTTAAATACAGTGGGTGGACAGTGGTGTATGAGAGACAATGAAATATTACAGGGTGTAAATAAAATGGGTGGACAGCGGTGTATGAGAGACAATGAAAAACAGGGTGTAAATACAGTGGGTGGACAGTGGTGAATGAGAACCAATGAAATACTACAGGGTGTAAATACAGTAGGTGGACAGTGGTGAATGAGAGACAATGAAATACTACAAGGTGTAAATACAGTAGGTGGACAGTGGTGAATGTGAGACAATTAAATACTAAAGGGTGTAAATACAGTAGGTGGACAGTGGTGAATGAGAGACAATGAAATACTACAGGGTGTAAATACAGTAGCTGGACAGCGGTGAATAAGAGACAATGAAATACTGGGTGTAAATACAGAAGGTGGACAGTGGTGAATGAGAGACAATGAAATACGAAAGGGTGTAAATACAGCGGGTGGACAGTTGTGTATGAGAGACAATGAAATACTATAGGGTGTAAATACAGTAGGTGGACAGTGGTGAATGAGAGACAATGAAATACTACAGGGTGTAAATACAGTAGGTGGACAGTGGTGAATAAGACAATGAAATACTACAGGGTGTAAATAAGGTTGCACGACATAGACCATGAATGAAGACAGAGCAGGGAGTAAACACAGTGGACTCTGAAGTCGTGACCCGCAGCTGTCCTGCAGAGAACTGTACGCCAGTGCCCCATAGCCAATTACAGACCCCGCATCACGCATAAAGGTCAAGCTATTTTTATTCTCTAAAATTTCTCCCCATACTTTCCTAAATAAGTAACCATTCCAGGATGATTGATATGCATTTGACCTGTGGAAGGGTACACGGGACAGATGGGTGTCCTTGTGTACTGTGGGAAAGGCTGTGACGAGAGTGGGTGGACTGTTAAAGAGACAAACAAGGAAGCCGTTCATATCTTGTTCTCTCTTTTCCATAGTTGCCTTTGTGTAGAAAAAACAATCACTAGGTAAAGAGGGGAGCTTGTCACGGCCACTAGTGAGATTCTACAGAGCTACCCCATTTCAACACCAGCAATGTTCCATGATTGTGTACTTAATAAATAAAATAACCTCACATAATGTTGGCCCTGCTATAATGGTGGCACATATCGGCCCAATGTGCTCACCCATGGTATAATGGAGCCCAAACCGCGTAAAATGCGGGCACTGGCATAATAGTGGTAATTCCTGTCTGATTGCATGGTGCACAGCCCTCATGCTTGCTTCGGCATAATGGCGGTAATTCTTGGCATAAGATTGGCGCATATGACATGCAACTATGACACATAGATATTCAAGGCGGAATCTATCATGTGTTTTAGTGGTTCATGACAATAATTGAACGTTATCACAAAAAAGATAACTTCTTTATTTAGGGAATTTTAATTATTTTTCAAGGCAAAGCTGGTATTTAATAGCAAAACGTGTCTGCTTTCATAAACTGACAAGCTGATATTTTGGAGGCAAATGACTGAATTTATTTAAAGCTGGAATTTGAGTGGTTAAAGGGCCCACTTGGGAAGGCCAACCCCGAACACTCCTCTTTCACTTTGGTGTGCTTGCTGTACTCACTTGCTCCTTCAACTTGGTTCTCAGCTTTTCGTTACACCACTTTTAGGATTCACCAGCCGCCACTGGTGCATGCGCAGCAGGCCCCTGACCTGAGAGCTCCTGACTGAATCCGTGAGCGTGGGGGGCCCCCTCCATATTCTTTGCAGGGGGGCCCCCTCACGTTTCGTTACGCCACTGGTAGCCTTTATCGGCATGATCCTTAAGAAGCAAGTTAATATTACACCCCAAGCAGTATATTGTTAGGGTTGAGTGAGTTTCAGGGGCTCTCTAGGGGGGAAATGTATCTGATTTTAGTGGCAATGGTGGTGGCCCGCATGTGTGTAGCAGGGTGGATCAGTCCAGATCCTCCTACATTCACAGAATGTAGATCACGTTTTCTGGCCATGTATAACATGGAAAGAGGCTTATATTAGCGTAAGGGCCTAAGAGTGCGGAAACGGGGTTCCCTCATTTGGTCAAACATTTCCGAGTGGATGGAGACCTTTAATTAGGATTATCCGTGCAATCTGGCAAAGAGGTATTCCCGTGCGGTTGGGGGCACTGATTTAGTATGTATCTGAACTTTACTGGTTCCTACATTGCTTGATGAATCTCAGACTTGTGGTCAGGAAGGAGTCTTAAATTCGGATCTTACTGTTATGGTGCATACATACTTGTGTGTTTCGTTATAATGTACTGCATTTTCTTCATCGCTGATCTAAGATAGCCTCATGACTTCATGATTACCTCATCAACACACTTTATTCATCCATTGCACTTTAACCGATGATAAGCCAAGTCTACATTTTGTGGGATTTTAGCATGTTAGTATTTTGAATACTTTCGCACTCTCTTGGTGTATTTACTGAAAACGTGTTGGTCCTCTAAGAGTAAGGAAGTCGATGTCTCGCTGGAGATATATTAAGCTGCTATATCAAAAATGTACCGTCTGTTGTGTTATTCAGGCTATTGGGCTGCTAATCATAAAGGCATTGTAAGTTATTGGAAGAATTTATTTTAGCCTCTGCTCTATTCTTTCTATGTATATGTCTCCGCTTCTACAACCTTTGTCTGGGTTTGATTATGTACTGTTTCCCATACCATAAGAAAATCAATAAAAATATTTGTTAAAAAAAGACTAAATTCTTCGTTTAGCCAGAGAACATACAAAGTGGACACTGATTCACATCATGTGTTCAATATACATTTGTTTTAGAGTGCAGAGTAATATTTTCTCATTCGTGTAAATTGGGATTTTTTCCTGATTGAGGGCTTATGATGGCGAATACCTCCTACTCACACACCTTTTAGGTCTAACACTTAGGAGATAGTGGCAAGTGCAGTTTCTCTTTATTGTGCCCCGGCCAACCATTGTAATTCATTTGTTATGGTTTAAGCAAAGCCTCTGCTCGTCTTCACAGACTCCTTTCAAAATTGCAGGAGTACGATATGTGCATCAAATACATTCAAGTGGGCGAGTACGTCTGTGCAGGCTGTCTATCACGCTTGCCACGGCCTAATTTTGATGCATTGGGTTTATTGGAAAAGGAACATCAATGTGTTGTTGCCGTCATTGATACTGTTTCTGTTAAGTTGAATTTATTTCGGAGCAGTTTTGGTTGGATGCCTCCTTATGTGGTGCTGTTTTACAGAGAGTTTTTGATTTTTTACATGAGAGCTGACATTCTTTTAAAAACCTTTCAAATTCTCTCAAACCATTTGCTTAAATTTCCTCTGAGCTCTCGTATGAGAATTGTATTTGTATGAGGAGTGGCCTTTTTGTGCCACCTGTTGAATGGCAGGAGCTTATCATTAAATTGACTCATGTGGGCATTTAGGTATTTCGGCAGCTTGTGAAAAGTTGAGGGAGCATTATTGACCTCTCCCTATGGATGCTCAGCTTGTATCCATTGTTTTTTTTAAACTCTTTTTATTTAAACAATGCACCAAAAGCACAGCAATACAATTAATCAGTTGACCACAACCAAGCACAATATAGCACATTTCTCCAGCCAAATGGCAATTCCGAGTATTTGCAATTATTATTTCACTAACCCTCCTCACTTGGTTGGTCTTGTATCCAATCCACCCTTCTGCAAAGCTCTATTGTAGGGGACAGGCATATTTCACCTCTGTGCATGTTCCATAATGTCCATTTTCGAACCCACTTTTTGAGGCACCCTCTATTTTTAAAAACATCCTTCTCAGCTATCATGGCCCTATCCATGTCTCCCACCCACCCGTTTAACAGTGGTGGTTCTCCAACTCCCCATTTTTGTGTGACATTACGTTTTGCCAGGGCCCACCCTAATGAGACCTATGATTGTTCAGTTTCTGTTAAATCCGTTGCCTCCCAAATGTTTAATAGGCAGAGCTTCGGGTGGGATTCAACATTTTCCCTCCTACGTCCTCCATCCGATATGTAACAGCGTCCCAGTATTTTTGAATGATCGCGCATTCCCATATTGTAAGGAAAAAGGTCCCCTCTTGGGTGCATTGACGATGGCATTGGGAATCAGTCTGTTCTGTCATCTTCACCAAAACATTTGCAGATAAGTAAATTCGATGTAGGATTTTAAGTTGGACCAGTCTCAGTCTCATGGGGATGGCCACTTCCCTAGGGGAGGCCAAAGCATCTCACCAGTCGTCCTCCTCTAGTACACCCACATCTGTCTCCCATTGTTGTCTAAGTCTTGTCAGAGGATCCGGTCAGCAATTAATCAATTTTTTATGTTAGAGAGATAGCTTTCTTAGACATTGGGTCTAACAGCAACCTGTCTTCGAGCGGAGATGATTCGGGGATCGGGCCTTCCTCAAGCATCACCTCTTTAATGGCATGGCTGATCTGCAGGTATCTGAAGGTTTCAGATTGTGACAATTGGTATTCTTTTTGAAGATCTGCACACGTGACCAGTCCTTTATTATTCCACATGTCCCTTACAGCCGCAATGCCAATCAGGTCCCATTTGTCAAACCCGGGGCAGGCACTCAAGCGGCCCAGCCACTCGGGCTCCCAGAGTGGGGTTGCTAGTGTAATTTGTTTTTCCCAGCCCAATTTTCTGTTAACTGCATGCCAGATTTCTATTGTTCGAGTTGTTCAGTCCCAATAGGCCTAGTTTTTGGGGGTTTGTATATAAGGCTCTTTGGTATACCCCATGTCCCATTAGCCATAAATCAGTGCGAATACTTGGCACATCTTGGAAACTATATACCCAGCGGTAAATCACTGTTAATTGTGATGCCGAATAATAGAGCTTGAGGTTGGGCAGTGTGATCCTGCCATCATACCATCCAGTCATTAACTTCTGCAGTGTAATACGTGGTGCCCGCCTGTGTGAACCGCGCTGTCAATGTCTGAGAAATAGGAACCTGGAACCTTAAATGGGGTATTTTGCAATGCTTATAAAAAGGAGGGTACGGCCAGCATTTTAAAGAGCGCTGCTCTTCCCAGCAGAGTCAGCAGGAGGCCACGCTAGTGTTTAACATCAGTTCGCAGGCGTGCTAAGGGGCCCTATAAGTTGGTTTCATAAACGTTTTCAGGGTCAAGTGTTATAAATATCCCTAGGTAGCGGAATCTGTCTTCCGCAATAGGGATGCTGTAATCTTTCTGCAGTTTGGGTCTAGGGACATACACTGAGAATAGTTGTGATTTGGACCAATTTATCGTATAGCCCGAGAGGTTACCAAATATGGGGAAGATATGAAGTATGCAGTGGATTGCGGAAGCCGGGGATGCCATATATAATAAAATGTCATCTTCATAGAGGGATATTCTGTCGTCATGCTGGTCTTTCCATTTTAATCCCCATTTCAAAGGGTCCCCCCTAACCCAAACCGCCAGGGGCTCCAACACTAATGCAAAATCAGCCGTGATAGTGGGCACCCTTGTCTGGTGATGTATGGCCATTAACCACGATTTGTGCGATTGGGTCTGTACATAAAAGTTTGATCCATATTATAAATTTTGGTACATTTGTTGGAGGTGGGGTGGCAATTTAAATGCCGCCAACTTAAAGAACTCGAACGGGAACCCATTAGGTCCCATTGCTTTGCCAGAGCGTATATCTCAGATCGCTAGTTGTATTTCTTCTACTGAGAGATCTCCCTCAAGAGGATCTCGCTCCCTGGTTGAAAGGGGGGTAACCTGGATGGTGGCTTGAAGGTTTTGATTGTCTACAAATGTTGCAGTCATTCCCGTGGTATAGATTGTTTCGAAATGGGTAGCAAATGTCTCCACTATTTCTTGCGGAAGAAGTATGTCTTCCCCTGCGGAACCCCTAAGCTGGTGGACCCATCTACTCGCCTGCTCCCTTCTTTCCAGCCATACTAGTAACTTGTCTGTTCTTTCCCCATGCCCATATATCCTACGGTATATAGTCTTTTGTCTGGCTCTAGCTGTCTCCATAAGTAGTAGTCTGTAGTCTAATCTCTTAGCTGATAGCGCTTGTTGGGCAACGTCATCAGTATTTTGAGTTAGTTTAGCTTTGTCTATTAGATTTTCCTTCTCCAATTCTTCAATTCGCTTTGTTAGTTCCTTTTTGTGTCCCACCATAAGTGACAGCACACGTCCTTTTATAACTGCCTCAAATGCACCCCAAAGGGTCTGGGACGATGCCACCGAGCCCACTTTTTCCTGAAAGTATAAATCTACGTTGTGTAGAAGTTCTGTCTTTTTTTTTTTTTTTTTTTTTTTTTGAAACCGTTTATTGCAGTTCGTAAAAGTTACAGGTACGGGCCTACAACCATCCGGCCGGCCGCTAGAATGACAAAAACATATCGCATACATACAGTAAAAGTCTCTAGGCAGTGCAGAGCAGTGAAACAGGAGTAATCAATGGTGCAGGCCACACAGCTCCAAGCCCACAGTACGGTTCCCTTTTCGTGAAACAAAACAACACCAAAAAACCGCACCCGCAAGGCAACCCGCGATCCAAAATAACAGCACGTGCTCCATAAGTGGGGGATCCAAACCAGCAGCAGAACTCTGGAGAGGGGAATGGGAATAGATCAGGGACTGGGGGACCGCGCGCCCGCGGCTGAGGGAGGGGGGCCGTCTAGGGAGACGGAGCAGGCGAGGCAGCCGGTAGCAGTGGTGGCTCACAAATACCCCCGCGGTTAGAAGTTCTGTCTTGATGTGTGGGATTTGTATTGACCATGGGTTAATTGTGAGAGTGGTTCTTCGTGTTTGAAGCCCCACTTGCATCCTAGTCAATACAGGGGAATGGTCCGATTTCGTCCAGCTAGACAATGGGCTTCAGTAAAGTTGCAACTATCGGCAACATGTGTGAGCATATAGTCTATGCTGAATTGAGTGTTGTGGGCCCCCGAATGAAAAGTAAATTGGCTGGTAATAGGGTTAAATTGTTGCCAAATGTTGACTAGCCCAAGAGCAGAAAGAAAAGCAGCTAGTTTGGACCCGGTACTTGGGTCATTGCGTGGGGGTAGCCGGTCACGCCTCCCGCAAAGTGCCAGATTAAAGTTGCCCCCAATCACTAAAGTGTCTATAGGAAGGTCTAAAATGAACTTGCTGAGGTCTTGTAGAGTAGTTAGCTGTAGTGCTGGTGGGACATATAGTGATAGTACTGTTAACGTTTCCCCTTCCCATGTTCTGGTGGCTGCCGCAAATTAACCCCGATCATCTGCCCATGTTTTACTAATCATGTATGGGCAGCTCGTGCGGAGAAGTATACCATTCCCTCGGGAACTAGGAGTGAACCCAGCATGTGTTATGAGTCGATAGCCCCATCTGTTTAATGCCTTACATGTATTACTGACTACGTGCATTCCCTGTACAAGAGTGACATCAGGTGCGTGTCGGCTTCAAGTATTGGAGGACCATTCCTCTCTTCAGTTTATCCCCCTTAGGCCGTTCACATTTCATGTGAGGAACTTCAGGTCCCTACCTCCATTGTTCGTCAAAGGTGTGGATACGTCGTATATATTGGAGCATAGTGTAATGTATGCCTCAGCTTCCCTGTCTTCAGTATATACTGGTCTCGGTTTGGTTTCTCCCGTTACCCGGAGCTGAGATACTTTGACTCATCTCCCCCCCCAAAGCCCTCGCTCCATATGGAATGTGGCTCTCTTTTTTCTCATAGTTTTGGCTTTGTGCAAATGCGCTGGTACGTGTTTGGTCCCAACTGTGTTTTATATGACATATTTCTTTTCTGTGCAAACATAGAACAGTAAACTAAACTAGTATCCCCCCTCCCCAAACACCTCCCTGCTTAATGTAATCTGATGACCCGCTTCCCCAACTATGCAGAGAGCCCGTCGCCCTCCCATCCCTGTGTGGAGGAGCCGTGGCTCAACCTTCTCACCGCCTCCCCCTGGTCGATCTAACATTATGCGACATAATTGTCACACATGCTTAATAATATACTCATCCACTTTTCTCGAAGTTCGGCACCGGGAGTCTCTCTCACTTTTTCCTGAGATTTAGCTACCACAAGTACTTGAGGTGATTAAAGATTCAGCCGTCTTTCTTCGTCTTAGTTTTCCCCATCCCCCTCTTTTTTCTTATTTGCAGTCTTGTGTGTCTATAAGGTTACCGGTCTAAGGGCCATATGTACAAACCTTATTTGCGGCCGCAAACGGGAGATCCTCCCGTTTGCGACTGCAAAAACGGGTAAAAGCATGTACAAATGCTATGTTGCGAGTCACTCAATCGCAAAATAGCTCTCGCTATTAGGAATGGGTGTCCCTTCCTAATAGCTATTCAACATGCTATGTACTGATTTGGTCGCAAAACACTTGCAGTTCACCACCTACTTCAAGACCCCTTCCCCTTTGTGAGTATGTGGGAAAATATTTTTTAAGAGCAGGAAGTGGCCCCAGAGACCACTGCCTGCCCTTAAACAAATGAAACTGAAAAGTTAAATTTTTCTTTTTCAAATGCATCCTGTTTTCCTTTAAGGAAAACGTGCTGCATTTGAAAAAAAAAATGCTTTATTAAAAGAGCAGTCCCAGACATGGTGGTCTGCTGACCCCAGCAGGTCACCATCCCTGTGAATGCTAGCCATTCCTAAAGGGGTTGCAAATTGCGCCTGCCTCATTAATATTAATGAGGCATGCAATTTGCGACCCTGTTAGGAATCGCAAACAGTGTCTAAGACACTGTTGTGCACTCCAAATAACGAGTCGCAAATGTGATGCAATTTGCGACTCGCTAATTGGTGGGTCATACATCTGGCTCTAAGTTTCCCTTGATCCCCTCACTGGGGGAATCATGGCCTCAGTCTTGTTGCCGCTCCTTAGGGCCATTCAGGATCCTCCCCCGACGTGTGTGTCTCCATCGTCTTGCGCTAGATCTTGTTGCTGTTGTTGCTTGACTACTCGCCGCTCCTGCCGATCCGAACTCCCTCTGGATCCTACTCGCTGCCAGCCAAACAGTCAATCTAGGGACTCTTCTGGCTCCACGAAGAACCAACTTTTACCCTCCGCCTCCACTCGCAATTTTGCTGGAAACAGCATGGCATATGTAATTCCCTGCGCCTTAAGGGTCACATGCATCAACGTTTTTTGCGAGGGCAAACGGTGCGATTCGCAAAAATTGTCCGTTTCCGCCAGCAAAAAGGCCTTTTGAGGTGCATCAAAGTGTTAAGTACTTGCAATTTAAGAAATCGCAATAAATTGCGATTTCTTAAATTGCGATTGCCTTTAATTGCGATTCCATAAATGCAATGCTAGAAGCATTTAGAAATAGTGAATTCGCTATTTGGGGCCGCAAAATACAGAGAAATTACTCTGGTCGGTATTTTGCAAAAACCTTTAACCGCTTCGCCGCGGCAGGAATTCCGCCGCGGCGCTGTGGGGGTTTGGGGGCAGTTGCGGTGCCGCCGTGCTCGTGACGGAACCACTCCATCATGAGTCACAGGCGAGCTGTGCTCATGACGGAGTGGTTCCGTCACGACTCCGCCCACTGCGCTAATCGCCCGCACAGGCGGGGAATTAGCGCCGCGTGGGCGGAGCGGCCGCCAACGGCGGCAGCATGACGGAACCACTCCGTCATGAGCACACGGCGCCCGTGGCTCATGACGGAGTGGTTCCGTCATGAGCACGGAACGGGTTAAAAATGCACTTAAGTGCATTTTTCAAGGTTTCAGGTTACACACACACATGCCCTTAGGGCATGTGTGTTTGCAACATGGCTGCACATAACAATTACAGGGGTGCAACACGGTGTCGTTTTGAGACCTTTGCACCCTTGTAATTGCATGCGCAATTTCTCATTCATTCCTATGGGCCTCCAGGCCCATAGAAATGAATGGGAGGCCGTTCCTTAATTGCGACTCGCATTTTGCGATTTGCAATTAAGGAATGTTTAGGAAACGCTATTTTAATAGCAATTCCTACATGCATAGGCTTTTGAGAGTCCTTAATTGCGATTCCTTAATAATGGCAATTAAGGACTCGCAAAAGCTTTTCTTGATGCATGTGCCTGTTAGAGCTTTTTTGGCTTCCAAGAAGGAGTATTTCTGTTTCTGCACTTTGGTGGTAAATCCAGGGAAAACCAATATGGTGCTGTTTTTGTATTTAAGGGGGGGTGCACCCCCCAAGCAGTTTGGAGGATAACGTCTCGGTCACGAAAGTTGAACACCCTTGCAAGAATAGGTAGGGGTGGTGCTCCTGGTTTGGGGCTTCCCCCTGGTATGCAGTGAGCACGCTCGATAGAGAAGTAATTGGAGAGGTGCTTGGGATGCAAGTGTTTTAGCACTAATTCTTCGACTAATAAGTCTGCTGCTGGCCCCTCCGCCCTGTCTGGTACACCTAGGATGCAGAGGTTATTATGCCTTGAGCGCCCCTCATAGTCATCGAGTTGCATTGTGAGTAGTTTGGTGCAACTTTGCAGCTCTGAGACTTGTTTCCTTAGTATTGACGTGTCGACAACAAGGCTTTTTTTACAATCTTCCACCTCCTGCACTTCAGAGTCCATATTTCTGAGGTCCGCTCTAAGCAGGGATATGTCATTGGAGACTGAGTCTATGCGCTGTTCCAATGAGGTACAAACTCCATTAATCGCCGTCATGATATCATGGAGCGTAGGGAAACCTGTTCCTTTGGTTTCAGTTAGTTTTCCTGCTCAATACTGGCGCTTGTTGACCCCCTTCCTGTAACTTATGACAGGTGAATTTGTCTATCCTCGGCTGCTACGAGCCACAACCCCCTTTAGTTGTCGCCATTAGTGAGTTGGGCCCGCTAAATCGATATTGACAGGTATTCCCCGCCGCCTACCGTGATGTAACTCATGTGGGCTGTCAGTTTTCCCCTTCTGCCAAGTCTCAGTATGGAAGTATTAGTCTGTATACATCGACTACTGCAGTACTGGGCCCACACTTCTATGGTGTACAGCTGGGTTATAGCGTCATACTCCCCGATTTCTTTGTGGTGGTGTAGCGGCCCATGACTATTGATCCTTATCTCATCGAGCGCAAGGTTTATCTCATTGACTTGCTTTGTTCCTGGTCAGGTGCAGCCCCAATCAGCGCATGTTTTGCTACTACAATTATGTCTGCCTCTGTTGTTTCTAGTGGTTGGCGACCTGCAGTATAGTGAAAATAACAAAGTCCAGTTTGGTCCCTTTAGTGTTAAATTGTGGCTATTTACAAGGGACGCTTGCGGGGTTAACATTATCCTAATCCCTTTCCAGACCTTTATAAACCCGCCTCTCCCTCTACAGCCATAAGTGCTAGTTCACTCATAAGGGCTGTGTAGCCGAGCAAGTATGATCGGGGGTGCAATATGAGGGACAGTCTGGTGTCTCCCACCACAGGCCACTGAGTGGAGGTGACTAGCCAGAAATCACAGCCCCATTGTCTCAGGGCAGCTATCAGCTTATCGTTTTCCCTTGGGCTGCGATCGTCTCTCAAATCGGCATTTGAGCTATTACTATACAGCGTGATTCAATGTATTTTGTGATGCCCCCCCCACGAGTAGCTCCAGGGGCTATGTCAATATTATAGTGTCCCGGGGAGCTCCGCTGTACACTCAGAGGCTCCCCGGTGCGCCGCTTGATAAAGGGCTTACTGCAGAGGTTTTCCGATTGTGCACTGCTTCGGTGTGTTGTCCGCTGCCACAGTGCGTACCAGTGTAGTCTCAGGTGGTCTTTGGGTGAGTTCTTTCAAGATTGCGGCACACAGGGGTCCTCCATTGCTACCAGCCCGGTCTCTGTCCCTCATGTGAGGGGCAACCTGCGCACTCGACTCCGCTGTCTCTCGCACCGATAAGACCGCACTCTCATCGGCTCTCATACTTGTTCCGGAGCTGTATTTAGACGACGGGGTCAGGTCGCCCGGTGCGTCTCACCTTTCCTTCATGCTGTGTGACGGTATGTGCCGGATTTAATTCAACATAATTATCAGGCGAGGACGATCAGGCCGGAGCCGCTCTAGTGTGCGGCCATTTCTCCCGGCTGTTGGCCATGCCCCCCCAGCTTGTATCCATTATTAATCTGTGCCCACAATGCATTGTCTTAGTCAAACATTGACAAGTAGCTGAGAAGCTTCTTCATACTGTTCCATTGCCTGGTGGTCCTTGGCACAAGGTGGCACTCGATTTTTCAGGACCTTTTCATCTTTTGCCAGCTTGTAATTAGTTTTTGCTAGTCTTGATCGATTATTTCTCTATTATTATTCCTTTGTCGATTCAACTTCTACACTTTCGTATGGCTTGTAGTATCTCAATAAACTGTGTGTTTGTTAGACAACATAAATGTCAAAACTGTGCAAGACTGATTCTACGAACACCATCAGGATATGTTGGCCTTAGTCCTGTGCACCATCTGTTCCCCAAACCTGATAAGGCAACAGGTGGAATGTGCAACCTTAGAACATGACCACCCCGACTCCCCAAGATAATCGTGGTAACAGATCTAGAACCTTTTTATTTGGTAACTCATGCATACCCAAAGAGATACACAAGAAACACACAACATGGGGATTCAATATTTATTGAAGTATTATGATTCCTGTGTAAAATATTTGCACTGCAATAATCAATAGAAGGAAATAGAAGAGTGTAATGAGCAATACAAGAATGGTGAAGAAGATAAATAATTCAACCATTGTGCTGTTTACAGATAATATATGTGAGCGTATAAATATTGTTATATTTTGCTCCTACCTAGCGCTACCTATCCTAGTATGCCTAGGGTAGGTGAATCTGCCAGAATACTTGGAGGGTGATCCAACTCCCTGTTACCTGTGTTGTCAGGAATCCCGTCTTGGTGGAGAGCAGGGCTTCATCCCTCTCAGGAGGTAAACAGGAATCAGCTGGGCTTGAATTCTGGCATGGGTCGACCTAGCATTGGCAGCAAAATGCTCCTCTTCCTAAACAAAGGAGTGATGTTCTATACATAATAAGCATCACCCATGTTGCCATGCTGAAGTCCCAGTCAGGCTGCCATTATTGGTTCTACCCTGACAAAGCTGTCACCAAACGAACAATAATAAGATTTTGCAGAGTGAACTTTGGCTTTTGAATAGAATGTTCAAAGCTACTGATTATGTGCCTACAAAGATGTGCAAATATAAGCAAAGCTTTTTATTGGAACAATATCCGTATGAGCACACAAGCAAAAGTGTGTCAAATGTCAAGAAAAAATGTCAAGTTTAAATGGGAGCATGTTAAATGGTGGTGTGCCTGCTTGGCTTTATATGTGACCACATGAAACCCACTCCATGGATGTGAGGCGACTGAAAAGCTTCCTTAAAAATGTACGCTAAAAAATACAAAGTTAATCTCAAGCCTAACCTTAAAGCATTGTGCTTCTTTAATAATAAAGGCATATAGAAGGGTAAATTGCTGGTTAAAAAAGAGAATAAAAAAATGATAATTAAAAACATTTCAGTTCTAAAAGCAATTTTACAAAATAAAATAATGAGTCAAATAAAATCACCACTCAAAACTGCCAGACTGTTTATATGCTCTGAGCAGTAGACGAAAATTGCCATTCCCTGCATTCGCAGATGGCTGCTCCATTGGCACCCCTCTTGCCAATTCCATTAAACAAATATGTTTAAATCCAACCCACTCAACAGTCGCTGAAGGAGTATTGACCAGTGGTGCATCCACAGAGGAATAGCGGGGTCCATATCACACCTACTCGCCCGACGTCACCTTTATCACGGAACCAATGCCAACTCAGCACCCAACATCGTCACCGCCATTGGCGACGGATACAAGATCTTGTATAAAAACCAACACTTCTGTCCAGGAGGAGGTATCGCCGTCGATCACAAAAGCACCCTCATCATGACCACCCTCCCAGATGACACAATGAACCTCATGGAGCATCTCCACTTCCAGTCGAAAGAATAATAACCTTCAAACCCCTCACCCACGCATATAAGGCCCTTTACAACACTGGGCCTGCATACCTGAACAGTCGCCACTCCTTATACGCACCCAAAAACACTTTCGATCAGCCCAGCTCTCTCTGGCCACCGTCCATCGTATCAAAAAGACTAGAGTGGGAGGAAAGTCCTTCTCCAACCTCGCAGCCAAAGCCTGGAACACCTACCCAGCCGCCTCCAGCAATCTCCCACATTGCGCCTGTTCAGGAAGGACCTCAAGACCAGGCTTTTCGGATGACCCCAGAACTCCATGGAGTCACCCACTCCCCTCAGCGCCTTGAGACTCTCACGGGCGAGTAGTTGCACTTCACCAACTCTGATCGATTCATTGATTGGATCAAAGGCGAAATTGTCACATCCTTAACTGTATGGGCAGGTGGAAACAGTACTTGTGCACAACAGGTCATGAACACAGAAACTGTCATCAGATATGGTATTTTGTGTCTCGTTCCTCAGGAACTTTAACTATTCAAAATCAAATAACTCCCCTTTGAAAGCCATCTGAATGTTGGATGAATCACAGCAGCAGGGGAACCTTGCAGATATCATGACAAGTAACCTCCCTGCAAACTAAAGAATGGCCTAAAGTATTCTCACAGTCTGTGCCACTAAGAAAATCCTGGTTGCACCATTCCTACGACGATAAGTGAAAGATAGGACCCATGACTCATGTACAAACTCTTATCCTAGCACTTCCTATCTGCCTACTTGATGATGCTTCAAGCAGTATTGGCAGTGAAATTTTGAAATTAGCAGAGAAATAAATCAGTGTATTATCCAATCTGCACTCAGCACTTCTGCAACAGTACAAGGTAATTTCTCTATGTGTAACATAGTGTACGTCATGTCTTCCTTAGCCATTATTCTTTAGTTGAACTGTATGGAAGAAACAATCTGCTGGCATTTAGGTGCTTCTATGGGATGCAACCAGTATGTAGTGTCTGTAGAGTCCAACTTAGTAGCATAAAAGGTCTAAGTTGTAGGGGCCCATGTTGCAAAGGGGGCATGTCACTGTATGATGTTGATAGCAGACAACACAATGTTACCCAGAGATAATATCCTAGTGGATAAGGTGGTCATACCATTGTCTTCTCCTGCAAGAGCCCTTTCCAAATTAGCTCTGTCAATTTCACACAGTCTCTCAGCAGATTCCTGCTGTAAAACTTTCCACACTTCATTGTCTATTGCATACAGAAAGTGCTTTTTACCTGGCTTTCAAGGACCTAATCAAAAATCCAGTACGGCCATGCCATCAAGAAGTGGCAGGTGCTTTTTCACCTCTGATTATGTTGAATGTTTTAGCCAATCTAGGCACAACCTTTTAACCCTGTAAATTGTGACCACTCCTGCGTGTTCTGTTTGCATGTAACATCAGTCTGGCCTATTTATCCTAAACCTTTTTGTGCTGTCAAGAACAAGTGCCTGGCCACAATAACCATCCCTCTTGAGTGGTACCTGAAGAATTGTATGTCAAATTTCTAAGCATGTTGTCAAATGTGTCCTAAGGATAATTTGTGAATTGCTGCCAATTCGCAAAACGTGCAAAAATGGCAATGTTTGGTTTATTAAGACCCATTATCTCTACCAAGCCAAAACAGGACATCTGCTGCACAGTTTTATTCAGGAAAATAATTTGATGTGGTATAAGGCATGCTCAAAATAAAATCTTGTTCCCCTGAACCTGCCATTCTCTAGTTCCCCACACATATTTTAAATCTCTAGTTCCCCATACATATTTTAAATTAACATTGGCTATCCAAAAGTCAAACCCTTGTATCGACACCTGGGAAATAAAAGATGCAGAATAAATCAATTTGGTGTCAGTGAGCATGAGTCAGTTGGAATGTGAACGGAAAAATATGCAAACGTCCGTGCAAAGGTTTTTGAGCTTCCATGTTGTGGTGCAGGGCAGGGTTTCCATTGTGTTTAATTAGACACTGCACGCCGAACACTTGCTTTATGCAAATAATGGTGATCATAATGTTATATCGTCATTCAGTGAAATACGATATACATGTGGTATTTTTACAGTTTCAGTTAGACCAAGAATTTCATTGGATACCTAATTCTAAACATATTTTTTATTTGCATTTTATATTAAACATTGTCGTTTACACAATTCCATCTATTCTTCAAACACAATTATCTTGTAGAGTACAGTGTTACATCAAATTATAAAATTTCAAGCTCACAGGATACATGTCGAATTCTAAGAGTACACAGATTTTAGGACCGGAATGCAGTCTATTGGCATGGTCTTGCTTTTACTAAACAGATATCTATTCCACAATGTGGTTTGCAGTCTATACAGTCCCTTCCATGTGAGCAGTTGTCAGCGCCATTTTAATACATAGCAACTTCTTTCATATGTGAGGAATAAATTATAACTTCTAAATATTAACTAAAACTGGTGCAGGTGGGTAGCATATATATAGAAATAAAAATGTCCTACTCGGGGTATACAGTTCATGGAGCTCATCTATGGGCTCCTAAATAGGCAAGGAGGGTACCTCATAACATACTAGCGCCCTTCATGGCTTTGCATCCCTTTCCTGGTTATAGACATCACTGGTGTCCAATAATAGAGTCTACCCTCATATCTCATTATAGGGACAAGGTGGTTGTATTGTTATGTTATATCTCCGCCTATTCCTGCTTGCCGCCTCTCCCCTTTCCCTCACTACCTGACTGTGTCGGTGTTACCCATGACACCAATGCTTCCTTCCAGAGATCAGCCATGGGTTGCTTCCGCACCCCCCTGCATTCCTCCGAGCTCAGCGCTCTTCTTTCAGCCCCAGCCCAGTTAATCACATCACGGTTCCAAGCGGCAACTAGGGTCAATGCGCAGATTTCCATTTTAATGCAATTCTTTGCTTAGCTATTCCCATGGCCAAGTCTATCAGTCTATTCCAACCTTGCGTTTATGTGGTCGGGGAATTAGTCCCAACAAGCATAGCCGCACTGTAAGGGACAACTCTAGTCACAAGACATCTTTGATCTTAGCTAAAATTGCTTTCCAGAATATACATGTTTTCTGACATTCCCATGTCATATGTATAAAATCTGCGTCTATGTGGGAACATCTTTGGCACTTCTGTACTTCCCCTCCAAGAGTGACGTTGAGGCGATGAGGAGTCATGTAAGTCATGTGTATAAAATAAAATTGTGTATATTTCAAGCAGGTATTTCAGTGGACCTTCTTAGAGGATTGCAGGATTTTGCCCTACTCTGCGTCTGAGAGTTTCCCATCTACTTCACAGTTTGTGAAATGGGGTGTGGGATATGGCGAGCAAGGTAGCATAAAACCACTGTACTTGGTGCCCAGCGGAACCCAGAATGACCAGTGAGTGCAACACTGGGTGAGTGCCAGGCTCCTCACTCCCTCCTCCCCACAACTGTCCAGAGGTGCGAGTCAGGGCCTCGTACTGTAGGAATTGTCCTGGGGATACCACAGCTCTCCACCATTTCCTCAAATGGAATCAATGTTTTCTCCAGATGGCAATCCCCAACATTCTCCAGCCCTGCCGCTGTCCAGTGCATTAAGTGTTCAGTTGAGAAGATCATCTTGAGGACCCCATGGAGCAGGCCCACTAGTGGCAGCATAGGAGTATATTTCTGGGTCCTTGGCATTTTGGTCAGACATATTTTCCGGGACTGCAAAGCTGTGTTTGCAATATCAAGTGATATGGGACCGCAATTGTTGGATCTAGCAGCTTCGCCAGCAGAAAGTTAGGGAAGGCGCCAAGCTCCATTAAACAGGTGCCCTCCTCATTCACTCCTTCCAGCCATTGCGCCAGCCATTGCATTTGGGCAGCTAACATATAAAGTTCAAAATTCGGTACCCCCATCTCACCTTCAGTCATAGGGCGTTGTAATGTCTTCAGTGACACTCTCCGTCACCCATCTCCCGACACCAGATCCCTTAATAGGGAGTTAAACGGGCGGAACCACCCTGGGGGCATCAGGATTGAGAGGTAGATGGAGAAATAGAGAAGTCGGGCAGCATAACCATTTTGGATAAGGAAATTCTAGCCATTATGGGCAATTGCAGTGTGCTCTAAAAACTAAGACATGACCGAAGGGACCGCATTGCTCTATTCAGATTTCCCTCTTTCAGATCCTCCAGAGAGTGCAAGATTTGAATGCCCAGATATTTAAATGATGGAGGGGTCAAATTATTATCAGCTATAAGGGCCTCAGGTCTAGGTATAGGACCCGCCACTGGGAATAAATACGTCTTTGCTTTATTAAACCGGAGGCCCTATATGTAGGAGCTGCATTATCGAGGCCACGTCCTTCACCGCTTCCCGGAGGTAAATCAGCAGGTCATCGGCTTAAAGAGAGATAATGTGCACCCGCTCCCCCATCCTGATGCCCATCCCTTCACCACGTTGACGGATCCTCTCAGCCAATGGTTCAATTGCTAGGGCAAACAGGAGGGAAGAGAGAGGGCATCATTGCCAAGTTCCCCGGGATATCTTATGTTGAGTAGATATCATTTTGCCCATCCTGACTCTCGCCATGGGAGATGTATAGAGGAGATGTACCCACTTCACCCAACCACTCCCAAGACCCATACGCAGCATTGTTTCAAACAAGTATTCCCAGCAGACCGTGTCAAAGGCCTTTTCCAGGTCAATTAAGAGTACTGTAGCCTGCTGCATGAGTGGCGCTTCCGAGTGGTAAAGGACAGAATAGAGTCTGCACAAATTGTAGGAGGTACTACGGGAGGGGATGAAGCCATTCTGGTCAGGATGGACCAGAGATTTCATGTGCGGAAGCAGCCTGCTCACTAAAACCTTACTAAGAATTTTAACATCTAAATTAAGCAGAGAGAGAGACCTAAAATCAACCACCCGGCCACATAGCTCCTTAATTTTAGAGGGGGGAATCACAAGCGCACTCTGAGTATTTTCGGGGAGCTTGCCGAGTCTGAGAGACTCAGCGTATAAAGTCACTAGTTGCGGTGGCTGGCTGCGTATCTCTTGTAAATTTCAGCCCAAAGGCCGGCATGTCCTGGTGTTTTACCAGGTACCATATCTACAATGGCCGCTTAGACTTCCTGTAGAGTCACCGGGCCCCCTAATTCTTCCTGTGCTATCTGTCTACTGTCTGAAGTGGCAGGGGGTCTAGGAAGTCTTGGATAAATGTTTGAGGACCCGCTACAGGGGCGGTATATAGTTTCTCGTAATATTCTTGGAATAAAGTGTTAATTTCCTCCGGGTTATAAATTAAGTCACTTGTTTACGCCCGCAGTTGTGTGATCGGTGACCCATGGATCTCCGGTTTGATCAACCATGCCAGGAGACGACTAGCCCTCCCCTCCTCTCTCTGTGTTCGGTCCAGCTGTTCCTTGTAATTGTGGCATCTCAATCTTTCTAGCACTTCATTGTAGCTTGCGCGGGTTTCCTGCACTCTTAACAGAGAAGTGGGGTCAATGCCCTGAGCATTATCTAGTTGACGAAGCTTACCCTCTATGTCTAGTAGTTCTTGGCAGATTTCTCTCTGTGCCCCAGTGGGCTGACCCATACAGTGACCCCTCACCACCACTTTAAATGTGTCCTATTCCACTATGGTGGAAGAGGCTGTGTGGGCGTTAGTGGGAAAGAAAGTTTTGATAAGTGTTCCCAGGGATGCCCTAAATGGGGCGTCCTCCAGCGTCAGGGGATTAAGCCTCCATGATGGGATATGAAAGTGCCCTTCCAGAGGTCGATGGGTCATCAATAGTGGACTATGGTCAGATAGAGTGCGTCCTAAATACTCAGTGTGGGTGATGGTACTGCTGAAAGCCGGTGTGCACAGGAAGGTGTCAAGTCTGGTGTGTACTTGATGGATCTAGAAGAAAAAAGAGAATTCCCTGTCTGTTGCGTGCTGTACCCTCCAGGTGTCCTCCAGTCCCCAATGGGTTATCCAATCCCTGAACCCTGATGCAGTGCGGTGGGTCTATGCAACTTGGAGAGGGAGGTGCGAGCAGTCAGCCGCAGTGTCAGCAACACAGTTGAAGTCCCCACCTAGCACCATTTGGCTTCTCATGTATTTGGCCATTTTAGCTGAAAGGGAGGTGAGGAAGGCAACCTGATCCAGGTTAGGTGCATAAATGTTGCCCAGCATTATCTCCCGACCTGCTAACCTCCCTGTCAGTAAGCATATCTGCCTTCCCTATCTATTGAGGCCTGTGTATGATTAAAGGGGACTCCGGGTCTTATCCAGATCAATACCCAGTGAGCATAGGCTGAGAAGGTGGTTGCAAAACCCTGCCCTCTCCACCATCTACGCAGTTTCACAGCTTCATCTTTGATTAGATGAGTCTTCCAGAGAAAGGCTATATGTATTTCTCTATGTCTCAAGCAGGAATATATATTGTGTTGCTTAGCCATAGAACCCATTCCCCTATGTTATGAACTTCAGTGAGTTATGAGTAGGAGATATGGTTGTGGAGTGTCCCTCAACAGCCCCTCTATGCGGATTTCCTGCTTACTTAGTCCCCCGAGTATACCTAGCCACCCTAGCCTGCAATCTGTGTAACCTAAACCAATAACAAAATCCCCATGCTGAACAACTCCCAAATACTAGGACAGTCTAGCAACAGCCAGCCGCCCAAACCTTATATGCACCAGTACTAATTAAGCCTCGAACACAGCAAGGTAAGGATCTAAGGGGGGCACATGGGGTGAGGCAGAATCAAGAACATGACAAAGGACGTGAAAACCACATGCAGAGCACCTGCCAGTGTTGCTCGAGGAGCAATCTCCCTCGAGGAGCGGGTCCCAGCCTCTGAGGGAGTCTTTCTGTCCTGCATAATTGCCGCTACCGCCTGCCCTCTCTTTTTCAGTTTGCAAAGAACTCAGCTTCTTTGGGGCACCACGCCCTGGTCGCCTCATTTGTCTTTTCTTGAGTTCCCGAGCCTGTGGTGGTACCCTATTGTTCTGAACTGTCTGGGGGCCATCAGTCTTGTAGGCTTCAATGCATTCCCACGCAGACCTCGGGTCATCGCAAAAATGAGTTTTCCCATCAAGGAGTATACTCAAACGTGCTGGGAATATCATGGAGTACTGAAGGCCTTCTTCTCTCAGTGCTTTCTTGGCCTCAAGAATGGAGGCACGTCGTTTTTGCACATCCAACGTATAGTCTGGGAAAATGGAGACTCTGTTCACCTCATACGAGCCCTCAGTCCAAGCCTTTTGTGAGAGGGTGTCTCTATCCTTGAAGTACAGGAGCCTAGTGACCACGGGGTGCGGAGGCCGCCCTGGGGCCGGCGGCCTAGCGGGGACATGGTGCGCTCTCTCCAGGGTGTAAAAGGTTGATAGTCCCTCAGGTGCAACCACTGTCTGGAGCCGCTGCTCCAGGAAGGCCACCATGTAACTGCCTTCCACTCCTTGCGGTAGGCCCAAGACCCTGATGTTGTTCCTCCTGTTCCTACCTTCAGCATCCTCAGCTAGTTTCTCCAGCAAGCGGACCCTATCCATGAGGTCTTCCAGCCGCGTGGTCAGTTCTTTTTGGGCTGGCTCAAGTTCTGGAAGTATGGATTCCGCCTGTTTCACCCTCTCAGACAGTTTCTTATGTTCGGATTGAAGGAGACCCAACCCTACTGATACTGTGCTTATATCTTGGTGCAAGGTAGCCTTCGTGTCAGCGATTGCCTCCAATATTTTAGTCAATTGCTGTTGCACCGGGTCCTCCAGGTCTCTCGGCATTCTGTCGTGTGAGGTCTCCTCTTGTTGCTTGTATTGGGAGGATCGCTCTTGGTGCTATCGTAATGAAGGTGTGTTGTGGGGTAATACTTTGGCTTGTGAGCACAGTGATATGCCCCCAGACCTTCTCCGGGACGGGGTTGGATAGCCCCAGCAGCTGACTCTCTGGGTTCAGGTGTACCACTAGGTGGTGTACCACACTTCTTTTAACTGTCTAAAACAAGGTAGTCCTTGGTTCTCTTTGGGCTTGGTCTGTGCCCAGCGCCACACACTCGCCCATCATCAGGCAAGTCCCGTTTGCTGTGGGACGTAGACACCTCTCCCCCGTTGGCTGCACCGCTCTTAAATCTGATCAACTAAATTTAAGTCCAATACATCTATACCTGGGCCAAAGCCCGCCTTCTGGGGACTCTCTCGGGCATGGTATGGTATGAACTCTACTTAGTCCGTTCCCCTCTAAGCAGGCTTCAGAGTTGTAGTCCACTGGGCCAGGCCCTGGGCTGTGCTCGGTGCTCTTCTGTGGCTCCCGCCTCGAGATCGCGGTGAGCCACTCCGAATTTAAGGCTTCACTTGTGTAGAGTCCCCGACAAACCAATGCTCTCACTCTCATCAGCTTCCCGGAGTTACCAGTCTCTGGCACCGCTAATCTTGTCTATTCATCATTTACCCCATGCCCCGAGCTGAGTCCCGAGGGGTTGCCGCAATGTCTCACCTCCTCACAAAAGCATTCCGGTCGGCTCCCCTACAGCATGGGTACCGCTCCATTGCATTTTGTTGCCCAGGGCGCTATCAGACCTTCAGGCCTCCACCCGCTCCTCACGGTGGCACAGCTCCTCTCCATCACTGGGGCTCCGTCTGCGATCCGGAAGGCTGACTCTCGTGCCTCTCTTCAATCCACCGAGGGGTCACAGCCAGTGAGGCCGCGGTGTTGGACTAGCATTTCTAACTTTCGTGGCCCTGGTTTTGCCTGGTTCTCTTAGTTTCACCGGCACCTATGCCGGCATCTTGGGCCCGCGTCATCAGGAGTGTCCCCTTCTGGGCTCAGCTATTCATGCTCTCTCAGGCAATGAGCAGCCCAAAACCTGTTCCGGAGTTCTTTATGGTCCCCGGTGGGTCCTCCACCTAGTGCCCCGGCTGTCACCAATATAGCAGGATATATGGTAGGCCGGCGCGGAGCTGCTGGCTCATGCTACTGCCATCTCAGGCTCCCAAGCCACGCCCCCAATCCCAAACAATTCCATCAGGAAATGACCGGAACATCCAGAATTCACCAGGGTATGGTATCACTCTCTTCACAATTTGTGTGATGAAGAATGGGGTTTCAAAACCTCATTTATCAGTTCGACAGCAGAGTGTTCTGGGAAATAGTATCCGGGTAGAAGCAGAAAAAAGACAGTCACAAAACCAATCCAGATGAAGAGGAAAAGTAATGCAATTGTAATCCAAATGTAGATTCATGGGGGGATAAGGTATGTCTTTTTGAGCCAGATGCTCATTCATGTGGTCCCCTTTGTGGAGGTGAATCAGTGTCTGGTGGATCTGAAGAGAAGTCAAAGTTGATAAAGTTTGCAAAAGGTTGGGTGGCTCATGAAACTGAGTGGAACTGGTAGCTGACTCTAGTGATGGTATGTTGAGGTAGACACCATCCTTGTCTTTTTGCAGAATTTAAATCTGTGTTTCTGAACAAGATGATTGTAAGGAATTTGTTGATGTAACAGTAAGAAGTGATACTTCGGTGTTATCTGTCCCCTGCTGGAAAGAAGAAACTTCATTGTCAGTCAAAGCTTCCAATTGGACCTCCTGTATGGTAGTGAGAGGAGACAGGTAACTACCCAGGAGCCCTTTTGGCCTACTATGTAGAACTGGCCCCATGATTTGGTTTGATGAGATCTATTGACACAAATCTCTTGTTTTTACTATCAGCAAGGGGAGGTAAATTTACAGTCGGGTACCTTCAACTGCCAGGATGGCCTGAATTCCCTTTTGTCCCCGATCTTCCCCTGGACCAGATCACCGATATTTGGAATCCAACCAGGAGTTGCTGGCATTTCCTTCACTGCACTAGTGGTATAACGTTTCTGCTGGACGTTGCTCTGAGCCTCTCTGAAGTTGTTCAGTTCCTGTAAGACATCCAGACGTTCATTGATGTCAAAAGGTGTTTCCGCCGCCACTGTACTGGGACTGTCAAGGTTTGAAACCCACATATTTTGATTTTTACTGCTGTTTGTTGGAAATATAGTTCAATACACAAGGACAGCAGCTGTAAATCAAAAACATGTCAGCTTCGTTCACATAAGATAGGCCCAGTAAGTCTGTTGCATAGGGACTTCTGTTGTCAAAGTACCATATAAACACAACATACCTATATTCAACAATACTTTAAAATCCACAACTCAGAACTAAGAGATCAGGAGGAATAAGAAAGTAACAGTCTAGAGGGGAAGAAAGAGAGAAGGGGGTACAGAGTGCTTCCACAATCTATGTCAAATTCAAAGGAGATTTATCAGTGTCAAATCACATCTCACATTGAGAGCAAGCCATCACTCATGGGGGGGGGGGGGGCAGGATGACAGTTGTTTCCCTCATGGGTAGGGGTCTGGGCTTTGTCTTGCACCCACTATCTCAGATAGGTCTGAAGGGGTTTCTCCAAATGTCTCTTTTAGCAGGTATTAAATCCCAGTATGCCCCTATCTGGCTCTGACAATATGCTGCATCTTTAAGCCAATCCTCTAGCCGGGGGATTGTGCCGTGACCCCAGCACATTGCTACCCGTTGCTTGCCAAGTAGTAGAAGCAACGAAATTAACTTCTGACCATCCGAGGGAACTTCCTTAACGTATCCCATAAATGTAGTAAAGGGGGAACGCTCTAAGCCCAAGTCTGTCATTTCCTCTATCGCATTAAAGACAGACTCCATATCGGCTTATTCCAGGGCATTCCCTGGACAGGTGCAGAAAATGTGCGCAAGGGGCCAAGCATCGGGCACAGCGTGCATCATCTAGTAAGCCCGCTTTAAAGTAATCCTTCGGGTGTTTGATACAGCCTATACAGAAATGTAAAATGTATTCGGCACAACCTATAATTAGGTGACAGTTCTCTTGCCTGGGCGCAGCAGAAGGTCCACTGTTCCTCTAGTATGGATCTACCCAGTTGGACCTCCCACTCACGTCATGCATTAGGGATGAGCACTGGAGCCTTGCACTACATTTTGGAGTATAACCACATTATCAGTTTACGTGGGCAAGGCTTCCTCAGAAAGCTCTCCAACAACTGTAATGTGGGCTGCGCTGCAGGGAACGAGGCACAACTAGCACGCAGGGCTCGCTGCTGCATAATAAAGGAGCCATCTGGGAATGCATCACCCATTGTTGTGAGCTGGAGTTTCCACAGCCTATCGCAGGTGCCTACATCTTGGGAAAATGGCAGGACAGGGTGTTTGATTAGTGGGATAGAGGGAGCGAACAATCCAGGGGCACTCTCCGGCGCATCTCATGCCACACCCAGACAGTGCAACTAATCATATCCACTATGGCTCGCGATCTAGTTTGTCGCCCTTACAAGGCCATATGTAGCAAATGAGGTGTAGCAGGATCATGTTCAGGTGTGAGTCATGAACTGTGTAGGAGATAGCCAGTAAAACCCAAATTGTCCATGTCTGGCGCACACAATCCACCCTGCACAAAGGGGAGCATCAGAATCTCCCAAGCAATTCTGGCCTGTTTCCCAGCCCATGCCAATGATATCAAATTCAACCGAAGTCTTCGCCTGAAGCTGCCAGTAAGAGGAAGGGGAAGCTTAATGAATAGATAAGGAATTTGGGCAATATAACTATTTTAGCAGTGGCCAGGCGCACCATCAAGGAAAGCAGGAGTCACACCCATCAAACCAGTCGACTCTCCAGACACTCCATCAGATAGCCATAGTTTGATCTCCAAAGAGCATCAGCATCCCGACTCATCCATATGCCCCGATATTTGATTGGTTCCTCCGCCCAACGAAGGGGGAATTCCGAGCCGAACTGCATAGTTGTCGCCATTAGCGGGGAAAATCACCAACTTGGCCCAGTTAATGGATATGCCAGATAATCCGCCAAACCTGATGAGTTCCTGAAGAGCAGATCTACGTTTGTGGCGGGATTTTTCACATATAGAGCGACATCGTCCGCGTACAGGGAAACCAACACCACCAGGGGACTGAAAGCCAGGCCTCGGTGAGCACAATGGTGTTTAAGGTGTACTGCCAGGTGCGCCATAGCCATGGCAAAAAGAATGGGGGAGAGCGGGCATCCCTGCCTCGTCCCTCTGGAGACCTGATATGGGGTGGAGATCACACCATTAATCCGGAGGTGCACAGTGGACCTTGAGTACAGGAGACTGATCAGCTGAATACATTTAGGGCTAATCCCCAGTTGAGCCAGCAACGCAAACAGATACGGCCATTCAAGAGAATCAAATGCCTAGGTGGCATCAAGAAAAATTGCAGCCGCCACCAATGAAGGGTCCATCCCCTGGAGGATGGCAAAAAAGGTACATAGATTGTGTGTTGTGGCTCTGCCCGGAACAAAACTGTATTGATCTGACCGCTTTATGAGGGGCAGTAAGGGAAGGAGCTGCGATGCAATTAGTTTGGCCTGAACTTTGTTGGTCATGTTGTTCCTGGACAGCGGTCTATGTGATTCACATTGCTGCGGGTCCTTGTCTGGCTTCAGGATAGTAATAATTAGTGCCTCCCTAAGCGATGGGGTAATACACCCTTTTTCAGTGACTCACTATGCATATTGATAAGATGGGGGACCAGCAAAGCTGCAAACTGCTTATAGAACACAGCTGACAAGCTCTCCAGGTGGGGGCTTTAGCTCCTGGGAGAGCTCTTACTACCGAAATAACCTCTTCCTCCGTGAAAGGGTCATCTAGGAAGCGACGGTGCCCATCCCCAAGCCAGAATAGCTCAATCGAGTTAAAAAAGGAGTCAAGATGTGGGGGGGGGGAGGAGATGCGCAGTTGCCTCGCATTATAAAGAGAGAAATAGAGAGAGAGCATTTCCTTCTGCGGCGTAGCCTGGCCTACGCCTGACTCACTCTCCAATGTGCGGAGTTCCGCAATGTAATCACTAGCCCAGAGTTTTCTAAGTAGGCCAGCTAGGGTTTTGCCCACTCGCTCACACTCCCCATACCACCTGGCGCATGCTTCTCTGCCAAGATAATGTGTCTCCCTCATTGCAGCTTCTTCAAATTCATCTATCTTGCTGCATATGCACTTCTGCACTGCCGGTGGCAAAAAAGTTGTGTTCAAGGTCATGTATCTACTCTTCGATGTCTTTCAATTCTCTTCTGATCGTCTGGAGCACTCCTGTCTGTTTTGCTATGCATTAACCCCTTATTAACGTCTTAAATGCTTCCCATAAAACAGAAAAGGAGTCAACTGTGCACGCATTGTGCTAAAAACACTCCACTATTGCAACCTAAATGGCTTCCCGGATACTTGGTCCCGTAGAGCCCCAGGTGGTAACCGCCACATGAACGCTCGTCTTGGTCACTCTGATATGATAAGCTTGAGAAGTACCAGGGAATGGTCCGAGAGGGTTCTCAGGTAATGGGTGGCAGCAGAAACCCAAGCATCTGTGACTCGGGTGGCAAGCCAGTAATCGATCCTCAACCAAGAGGAACATGCAGTGGATACGCATGTATCCTCCTCCTTTTCCTCATCTGCTCCTCCAAATGTCTACTAATCCATTATAAATATGAACTTAGACACCTAGGCAGTCTAAAATAAGCATCTATGTAATATATTAGAAATTTTCAATATTGCAGAAGGAACCACAGTGTACATCATATTATTAAAAAAATATTTAATTTTTAATATGTGTAGATTGCACAAAAATCTATATTGATAATAAGCAATTCTACATTGGAATATATGGTTCAACAGATATCAAACAAAATAGACAATACAATACATATAATGAAACAAATCACATGTATAGTGCAATAAACAACAGATACAGATACAAAAAGGCAAACAAAGTGGCTGAGGCTGAGATGTTCTCAACGCGCGTTTCGACGCTAACGGAGCGTCTTCATCAGGAGAGCCACAATCTCTTGTATCCTATAAATATACAAATATGTCATATAAACAGAAAAAAATATACATTTTTTTTAATATATATATGTTTATCTTAAAAAACACTGAGATCCTTCAAAAAAAATTTTTTGTTCTAAAGGTAATGAAGTGCTGTCAAGACCACCCTTTACGTGGAATACCAAGTGAGAAAGAAGAAACCGAAAGATGTGTGCAATTGTGAATAAAGATAGGAAGAGTGCTATAGTTTCCAAAATGGTACCAGTGATGAGTGAACATAGAGCAGAGTGAGGATGTGAAAAGCAAAAAAATATATATCAAAGGTCAATATAAAACAAGAAAAGAGAGAGAGAAGAATGAGGTAAAGAGACCAATGATTGCCCAATGAATATCATGATGAATGAAAAGCTTACATAGATGGTTGTCGTGGAATAGGATAAATAAGTATGGTCCAGCCAAGACCTGATACCAATAAAAGTTCTCCCTATATGTAATGAGAGAAAGAAAGAGTTCAAGGGCATACTATAATGCATGTGATAAAGGGGGTGGCATAGTTGTGTTAAACACTAGCAGCTATGAAAACCAAATGCTAGCTCTTTTGGGAGACCCATTATTTTACATCAAAGTGACTCTTGACCCTACCAACAGAATTTGTCAAACAATCCAACACTTATCTAGCATTGCTCTTTCAAAAGGGGAAATAAATAAAAAAGAATTTGCTTTTCTTACCAACTCTAAGAAGACCATGCCCTGTATCTATGGAGTACCCAAGGTTCATAAAAATCTTACTGAACCACCTCTACGTCCGATTGTATCCACCATTGGATCGGTCACAGAACCATTATCCAAATATGTTGATCACTGCTTACGTCCCTTTATATCTAAAATTCCATCATACATTAGAGATACTGGAGACATGATCTCGAAGGTTGAAAACCTTCCTTTCAATTCTAATCGTGAGATTTTAGTGACTCTAGATGTAGAATCACTTTATAGCAACATCCCTCAAATGTAAGCCATCACAGCTGTATCTTGGTTTATAGATACATATGAGATACCTTGTCCTAAAGCTTTTGTTCTAGAATGTCTAACCATTGTACTTACAGAAAATACATTTGAATTTAACAACATCTGGTTCAAACAAATACGCGGTGTAAGTATGGGTGCTACAGTAGCCCCATCTGTAGCGAACATCTATATGTCTAAATTCGAATCCAATTTCATTTATAATGAAATTGCTCCCTTCTTTGAGTCAGTGCATCGGTGGGCACGATACATTGACGACATTTTTTTCATTTGGAGAGACACTGAGGAACAACTAGAGGAATTCCTTCAATGGATTAATGTCACTGATATCAATCTTAGATTCACAGCCCATACCAACAAACAAGAAGTCGAATTTTTAGACATTATGATCACACATATTTCTGGCCACTTAGAAGTGGATCTTTTTACCAAGCCCACAGCCAGGAATACTCTGCTACACTTCAACAGCTACCACCCTAGATCACAGAAACAAAGCATCCCTTTTGGTCAATTTTTGCGACTACGTCGCAATTGTACCAATATCCACGATTTTGATTCACAAGCCCTCATTATGAAGGCGAAATTTCTAGCCAGAGCTTACCCGCATCGGCTGATACGGGAATCTCTTAAACGAGCGAGATTCTACGATAGGGACGCTCTTTTACGAGCAAAAGATCCTAAAACTAAAGATCAATTGGTATGTGTTACTAAACACTCTACTCTGGACGAACAGGTACATCACATTATTAATGCTAATTGGCATATACTTAATTCTGAACAAGACTCTTCCTTGCATCTGAAGAAACCTTTGTTTGCGCATCGACGCAACAAAAATGTGAAAGACATCATTGTTAGATCACGTTTTAATACCCATGTCCCTTTTTTTCAAAAAAACATCGATGGCACATTGCCCATCAGAGGTACATTCAAATGTTTACGTGCCAACTGCAAAGCGTGTGATGGAGCCATAGAAGGCTGTACCATCACTCTTAATGGATATACAACCAACTCTAAACCCATGACAAATTGCAGAACAAAGAATGTCATCTATTTGATTATCTGCCCGTGTAATTACGGCTACGTAGGAGAAACCTCCAGACCCATTGCCACCCGTCTTAATGAGCATCGTTCAGCCATCCGAACTAACAAACTGTTGGCTCCTATGGTTAAACACTACGAAGAAAAACAACATTCTGCCGAAGATATTAAATGGCACATTCTTGAAAAAATCAACATCGAGAACGAGACACACAGTGAGAAAATCCGCAAAAAACGTGAGGTTTTTTGGATTTTCACTCTCAAAACCTTCCATAAGGGATTAAACAATGAACTACCATGGGAAAATGCCATTCTATTCAACAGATTCTAATCATTTATTCCCAGTAGGTTCCTTTTGCTCATTACTGATTGGATTCTCCATTACTCTTTTTCTTTTATGATATGTTCATTTGGGTTACACATATCATATCTTTATGACACTCCTGTGCTATTCCGCATATTTTATACCCTATTTTTCTGTTTTTCCTTATTAAGTTTAGTTTTTATCGCTTTGCATTTCTCCATTTCACTTGCATACTTTATTAATAATAGTCTCACCGGGAGGAGGAGCCAAGATGGCGACCGGGACGGCAGCGTAGATTCCCGGCTCCGTGAACCTCCGCATCCCGCACGGCTATCCTGCATGAGATCCTTACTCTGCGCTATGAAATCGTGTTCGTGAACGAAAGTGGCAACCGATCGTGTGACTCCGAGGTTTCTGACTGCCGTACAACCGGAGAAATCAGCGGTTGAACTTTGCGGCCCGTGCGGTCCCGAAGCCGGGACCTCGAGTGGACGCCTTGGCCGGGTGGCAGTTGAACAACAGCGGCCTGTGGTGACTGGGTGGAGTCGGTCCACCGAAGCGAAGCTCCCCTCGGCCTGTGTGCTGTTGCGGACTGATGACATGCCCGGGTGTACAATTCTCGGATTCTGTGGCGATTGCCCCTGCCTTTGACGGTGAGCTGCCCGGACGCCGTCCCTGGCTCGCCCTGATCCTTAAGGGCTGCTCCCGGCTTTCCGCGGGAGCTGGTCCGTGGCGGAGACGACTGTTGCCCGTGCCCCCGCAACGGCTGAATCTGTGCCTGCCCCAGGATCCCTGTCTTCAGCGACGTGGACCTTGAGGCGTTGTTCCCGGGGTCCTGGCCCCAATACGAGTCGGGCCTTCCCAGCGGCCATTTTGTCACGATGCAGCCTACCATCCTCTCCGCTGGGACGCAGCGAGACAGGGGGTGTGTGACTTTCGGGAGTGTGGCGGAGCGATCGGAGGGAGCTGCTCTGGGGTACGGCGACCTCCTGGAGGCCCTTGGTGCCCTTCATTACTCCTTGGCTCATGGCGCCGGGATCCTGGGGGGGAAGCTAGATGATGTGGTGACAGCGTTGGGACAGTGGCGGCATGCTGGTCCACAGGTACACAGTGGCTTTTTGCACTGCACACAAGAGGAAGATGTTGCGACCCCCCCCGCGATTAGTGTACAGCCGGACACTCCGGACGATATGCTACCGTGTGGTCGGCTAACTGTGGACTTGATCTGTTCCGGAGGTATTGGACCTGAGCGGAAGATGGTGGCCGTGTCCCGTGCGCGGTCTCCGGCGGCCCGGGGACAATTCCGGCAACGTGTGTCTCATTTGGCTGATTCAGCCTGTCTGGACCTTGTGTGCAGCGCAGATCCTGGGGCGGCACTGGAAACGACACCCCTCCATGAAGCGGTCTGTGCGGATGCTCAGAGACTTCCACCCCACCCGTGTGCGGCGCTTCCCGACTGTTTTTGGACACTCCTGTACCTTGGGACATCGGACATGGTGCTGGGTCGAGGGGCAGGCATGGGCATAATCGCAAAAAGCGGTCAAGGCTGAGGCCGATCCTTCGGGGGTGGTCACCTAGTAGACAGGCGGACTCATGGTTGCGCGCTCTCGTGGTTATTCGCATAGTTGGTGTATAATGCTCCCCATCCCCCCCCCCCCTTTTTTGATATGTCGACTTGGTGCTGCTAATTGCTTGCTGGGGGGAGATTTCACCGTGCGGGAGGGAGAAGCCGGGGGTATGTTTTTAAGGCCCTCCTCCAGTTTATTATATTCTTTCCGCCCCCCCGTCTGGGGGGGCTCTTTCTCACTCTCTTTTTTCCCTGTCTCTTCTATATTTCGGGTCTAGTTCCAGGGCGACAGGCACACTGCTGGGGGGTGGGGCCATACTCATTCGCAGAGGTGCAGGGTGGGGGGATGGGGGAGGGGACTCTTTAGTCTTTATCTCTTTTTCCATGGCCTCCTCTTTTTTCTCTGTTCCTTTTTGCTTATTTTTTCTGGGATCAGTGCGATACACTACCCTGATTGTGAATCGTTTGCTCTTCATGTGTGCCACAGTTTCCGGGGGGTTCGCTGGGCTTTAGGTACGGGGACCTGCAGGCGCAATTATTTTTGATATTTCTCCACATCCGTACTTTCCCGCGCCTGCGCCATTGTTTCAATGTATTGCTGCTTATTGTTTACGTCTCTTATCCTTGCCCCTTCTCGCTGTTGGGAAATTGTTTGGCACCTGATCCTACTGTTTTGTCTTATCATAAAATGAAAAACCCTTTCTCTCCTGGTGTCCTACCTGCGCGGCTCATTGGCCGGACTATATTGGATTGAAGACTTTGCTCTCCGAGGTGCCGCCTGTGTTGACATTTGCTTTTATTATCCTGCTTACTTAGCGGCCGGCCCCGGGGGGTTGTAGGCCCATACGTGTAAATGATTGAAACATCAATAAAGGTTTTTCAAAAAAAAAATAAATAAATAAATAAAAATAATAGTCTCACCGGGTTTTCTCTATATTATTATTCTTTAGTATATTTTTCTATTTTAGTTTTCATCACTTCTATTTATGGAGCTAGGTTCTTCATTTCGCTTCTATCAGTTAGGCTTTGCAATTCATGCATTTCCGGATTTCTTTCTGCTCACTTCATTGTTTATTGTCCGCTTTCTAGCTTGCCGATCGGTTCCAGTTTCCTTCCGCGTGATCACGTGACTTTACGTAACCCCTTTTTGGTTTGTCTCTCCACCATTGCCTGTGGCTCACGTCGGTCACTATATCGGATTTTCTAATTATCCAAGTAAGTCATGCCTTCGACCTTTGTTAATGTTAACGTCTGGTTAGCTCGTTTCATCGCTCATGCCACTCTCTGTTTGTGACACACCAGATTCTTACTAGCGTATTATTTGGGGTTTACGTTGTTATATCATCTTTTTCTATTGTATTTTTTGTAATCCTCTAGTTTATTTTGTTGGATCCGTAGTCTTCGCATTATTGTCATTAAGTCTCCTGTATATCATTCACGGCTTCTTTCTGTTTTCTGGCTCTTATGCTGCAGAATGTTTATTGTTAACATCTCTATACATTGTTTATGTACTCTCCTTTTCAATTCCACACACATTTCATTTACATTTGGCTTTTTTCTTCCTTTACAGTGTCTGTAATCCTAATATATCAAACCATATCTATGCTTGTCACTAGTTCAACTGCTGCTCTCTGCTTTCCCTGTGTTGCATTCGAACGATTTTCATTGGTTTGACTTCACTAATCATTCCATGTATCTGCCGGAACCATACTGCAGGTACTCTTTGGTTATATTTTCTGATTTTGTCTGGCACTACACTATCGCATTCATTCATCATTATTACATTCATTATTATTCTTTTCACTCTCTGTATTCATTTTTAATGGTTTGTTTTTCAGTAATTCTCTGATCTCATTGTGAATCCAAGAGTCTTTATTGGACCTCAAGGCATTTCCTCTCTGACTACTTCATCTCATTATATTTGTAAGCAGCCTTTTTACCGCTTTCCCTATAACTAGGGAATATGACTGTTTTTTTTATTTTTATTTTATTTCTCTTTATTCTTTGACTACATATTTCTGTATCACATGCATTATAGTATGCCCTTGAACTCTTTCTTTCTCTCATTACATATAGGGAGTACTTTTATTGGTATCAGGTCTTGGCTGGACCATACTAATTTATCCTATTCCACGACAACCATCTATGTAAGCTTTTCATTCATCATGATATTCATTGGGCAATCATTGGTCTCTTTACCTCATTCTTCTCCCTCTCTTTTCTTGTTTTATATTGACCTTTGATATATATTTCTTTGCTTTTCACATCCTCACTCTGCTCTATGTTCACTCATCACTGGTACCATTTTGGAAATTATAGCACTCTTCCTATCTTTATTCACAATTGCACACATCTTTCTGCTTCTTCTTTCTCACTTGGTATTTCAAGTAAAGGGTGGTCTTGACAGCACTTCATTACCTTTAGAACAAAAACATTTTTTTGAAGGATCTTAGTGTTTTTTAAGATAAACATATATATATTAAAAAAAATTGTATATTTTTTTCTGTTTATATGACATATTTGTATATTTCTAGGATACAAGAGATTGTGGCTCTCCTGATGAAGACGCTCCGTTAGCGTCGAAACGCGCGTTGAGAACATCTCAGCCTCAGCCACTTTGTTTGCCTTTTTGTATCTGTATCTGTTGTTTATTGCACTATACATGTGATTTGTTTCATTATATGTATTGTATTGTCTATTTTGTTTGATATCTGTTGAACCATATATTCCAATGTAGAATTGCTTATTATCAATATAGATTTTTGTGCAATCTACGCAGATTAAAAATAAATATTTTTTTAATAATATGATGTACACTGTGGTTCCTTCTGCAATATTGAAAATGTCTAATGTATTACATAGCTGCTTATTTTAGAGGGCCTAGGTGTCTAAGTTCATATTTGTTATTTACCCTGCCCTAGGAGTTCTGTAGTCCCTGCAGGGGGTCCCCTTTTTTTCTTGAATACTAATCCATTATATACTATTATGGAGTGGAGCGGCGCTGCACTGTCGCTCTAGGATGGGGGCGTCGGGAATCACATGATCATTCTTTTGTGCCAGATCCAAAAATGTCTAAGCAAGTGCCCTTCCAGTGTGCCAGCTAACATCACGTATCTGCCTTGTTTGTCGCATAAGGTTGCACGTGTGCATCAAGGAAAGCTTTTCTTAATAAGGATTGCAACCTATCGGACATACACTGAATAGCAAGCCACATGTGGCTCACCAATCCACCCTGTCCACAAGCGCATGCTAGTATGTTCAGTCAAATGCAGTTCTTGTAGAAAGCAGACATCAGTGCCATGCCGTCTCAGGTGAGCGGACACCAGTCTTGCCTTGCATCTATCATTCAAGCCATGAATGTTGCAGGTAATCACCATCCACAGTGCAACAGTGGGAAACATTGAGCCTGCAGCCTCAAGTCACATCTCGCACTCAAAAGCCCTCCAGCTACTGCAATATAAGAAGAGGCAGCCAATTAGGAAGTAAGAAACAGAGTAGGTAATAGGAAAGAGAAGAGTAATCATGTCAATGCAAACAATCTCAACAACTTCCACTCGGCACTCACAACAGCCCTCCAAATGGGCTGGATAAAAACCATCCACCCCAACCATAGCCTTCTATGACTAACAGTGTAATATATTAGGGGAATCATCCCTGGGGGAATTTCACTAGTCACCCGGCACATCTCAGCTCAGTAGAGGCTGGGTGGCTGGAACAAGGATATAGCTGGCAGATACCAACCAACAATGGAGCAGGGAGGCCTGCTTCTAACTAATCAGAGTCCAGGATAGGAAAGTCCCATTTGATCCCCCACTTCAGCACTTCCAGTCAGGCAGTTATGAGTGTAGAGCTCTGCCATGCTCCACACAAGTGTCTATTTAAATTAGTAATTGTCACTAATGCGGCTGGTTTCACCAGGTTCCTGTTCCGATTGGGTGTCCGATTTGGCCGGTCGAAGGCCCTTGACAAACTTGGCTGAAGCCCTTAGGTCAGTGAAATAGGATATTTTGCCGGCATAAAAGATACCCAGCTTTGCAGGGTAGAGCAAGGAATATCTGGCAGTTTTTTGAAGAGATCTCTTCACTGGCAATTGTAAAGGTAGGGTAGAATGATACATTATTCCCTTGGTATGACAGTGTTTGTTCAGCCCGTGCCATCCTGAGTATGGTGTCCCTGTAATTTAGGTGGAGTGCTATATTGGGCCTGGCAGTGGTGCCCAGCATAGGTCTCAGGCCCACAATCTATGCACCCACTCCATGCAGACGTTTGACAGCAACTCACTAAACAGGGCCCGCAGCATACCCTCAACATAGTCTTCAACGCAATTCATTGCAGTGGGTTCCAGGATTCCTATAATTCTAATAATGTTCAGTCTGGATCTAGCTTCTAAGTCCTCATTCTTGCGACAGATTAATTCAAGCACTTTTTCCATATGGAGTAGATTCTCTTTATTTGTGTTCCCTTCGTTGTCCATCGCTGATGTTCGCTGTTTTAACTGTCCCAACCTTTCATTGTGACTGGATACCTTTTCTTTTAAGCGATCAAATCTATCTGCCAGGGAGTCGATTTTACTATTGATTGTCTTAAGGGGCTGCTTAAGATCTCTGAACATCTCTCTTATATCGGGCTCCGGGAAGGATGCCCTGCACGTCTCGAGTTCCTGCTGTCCCTCTTCAGGGTAGGTTACTGATCCCCAGGTCAGCTTGCGCTGTTCAAAGATCAACTTAGATTTTCAGGTGTCAGTTTTCTCTCTCTTGACAGGATCAGTGAGAAATCCCCCATAGCAATCGCTCACTTAATCTTGCATGACCAACTCAGAAGCAATGGGGAGAGCTCTCCTCGCGTGATCCATTGCAATGGATAATCAAGCAGGCGAGAGTATGGCTGTTCATTGTGTCCTAGGCTTCTCCTAAGCGACACTTTAACCCAGCACTGGGAAGTCATTCCTTCAAGCTGACCCCGCCTCTAAAACCAGCAGGTGTACTCTAATGTCTCTATAGTCTGGATCACTTCTCTCCTCGTTAGCATGCAGCCCCCGCTCCTCTGCTCTTTACACTATGATTTGTGATGCCATGTGCATAGTGAGCAAGGCACACCAGATTCAATACTTTGGTGCAAGGCTGGTCTCCTGCTCTGTAGGGCCAATCTCTGCGCGGATTTCAATCACATCTCTCCCCGGCCGTGCAGTGCTGCACCCTCCGCCGCTCCGGCTGGCCCACCTGTTCTCTGCTCATCTAGAAAAATGGCTCAGACTGCCTCGTGTGCTGCCGGGGCCACCCGCTGTGTCCGGCCAGGCCAGATACAGGCTTCACCACTGCGTCGTGGCCAGGCGAGGCCTCTTCCATCTTCCCGGCTGTCACCACGCCACACACCGTCGGGCAGCCGGCGTGTCCGTCCACTCCAATCGACGATTTCTTCCAGCAAGGCTTCGGAGACTGCCTCCAGGCACCCCATGGCTCTCCCAATGTCAGTAACCATGGAGGAAACATTCCTTCTTGCAGGGCCCCTCGGCACCAGCCTCCAATGTTTCTTCCACCACTTGCACTGCTACTTGTCGGGAATGCTGCAGTTCTTGCGGCGAGCGCCCGCTGGCTCATGGCACCAGGTTGCAATGTCAGCCGCAGTCAGCCTCACTGAATTCTCTTCCCGCGCTATCACTTAGTGGGCTCCACCTGTGCACCATAAATGGCAGATATTCATTCCAGCCCAAAGAGCCTTACAGGGTGGCAGCCATCTTGTTACCGGGCTCCTTCTAGTCAGATTATTGAGGGCTCTCTTGACCCCATACAGGTGGTAAACCCAACTTTGACCTGAACCTAATACTCTAGCTGTTAAATGTTTCTTAAAGTTACGGTTCTTCCACTCCACTACTGCGTTTCCCTCAGGATGATAGGGAAAGGAATGTTGCACAGCCACACCCAATGTTCTCCATAAGCCTTGGTGTCGAACGCTGGACTTTGGTCAAAATGAGATGTGGCTACTGCAGATGTCCCGATTATTAGTAGCTTTTGTAGAGCGCATAGCTACCCGAGGGCATCCCAGTGCTAGCATATAGACAGAAGTTGAGGCAAAGGTTTATGAAGCTGATTGCTGGAATAGCCAGGTCTTGAGAAGTTTCCGGAAGGGAAGATGATGTGATTCAGCACGGATGTGTGGGGGCATTGTGTTCCAGAGTCTGGCCACATTGTGAGCGTATGATCTGCCTCCGCTTCTTGCCCTTTTTATTTTAAGTGTGACCGCCAGATGGAGATTAGTAGAGTGGAGGCATTTTCGGGGTTGGTATGGGGCAATGAGAGGTCTATTGATAGCTGGGTCGATACCCCAGTAGGTTCTATGGGCTAAGCACAGAGCCTTACATTTTATTCTGTCAGAAACAGGTAGCCAGTGAAGCATCTTTAGAGCCGGTTTGGCAGACTTGTTTTTAGCTACCCCCAGCAGTAGTCTTGCCGCACAGTTCTGTGCAACTTGGAGTATACAAGTCTTTTATAACAGTTCAGATGTCAGCCGATCACTGTGGCCATGACCACAGTAATCAAGAGCAGGCTTCCACTGCTACCAAGATGTATTTAGAAGACCCATCTGAATGTAAGGGTCCACAGTGGTCCAAATAGGCACAAGCCAGAGGCTTGTCTGAGATCAAGAGAGGTGTCTGTGGTAAATGTGCTATGGTGGCAACTTTCATCTGCTGGCAGATGGCACATTTAAGGATGAAGTCCTTGGCTTTCTTGTATAAACCTAGCCACAAGTAGCATTGCTGCAATAGTGAAATTGTAGCCGCCACTCTTGAGTGAGCAGATGCTAGATCCTCATGCACTGCTAGGATTAACCCTAGTCTGTGAACTGATTTTGGAATTACTCTATCCCCCACTCTGAGACTCTGAGCAAATTCTATGTTTTACACACTTAACTGGTAGGAGTATTTAGTAGGAAAACCTTTCGGCAAGAGAATGCCATCATGCACAGCAATGATAGCTGTCATGATGTATCCATCTATCCTCGTACTGGAACGAGTAATTGCAGCGACTGCAGCAGTTTTCACTGTTGCTTTTGCTGCTTCATCAGCCATGGAATTCCCTGCAACATGCATTCCTACATGCTGATGACTCCGTGTATTTATCACATGGGTCAGTGGCAAACATGCTTTTAGTTTGGCTACGTGCCCCCAAAGCAGCTTGTGCTTTATTGTGTACCCTTTGGGATCTCTGAATCCATTCTGGCTCCTGTAGTGTAAGTACTTATTGCAAGACTGAACACAATAATACGAATCACACACAATCAGTGTGGGGAATCCGTATTCTCAAGTGCCAGAAATAGAGCTTTCAGTTCAGCCAGCTGCACTGAGCAATCACCAAGTGAATTCATTGGTTTGATGAGGGTGGAATTCGACATCCTGCATTCTACCCTTTACTGCTGTGCAAGGGGTAGATTATTGGTGCTTTGGCCCTACGGCAGGTTGAGCAGAACCGTCAGCATAGATGAGTTAATCATACTAATCTAGAGGCATGATTTCATTAGGCAGAGGATATTCATGCTCAGTGCGTTTGTTGTGTGCAGTCAAAAATGAAATCTACATCTGTTGCTCTCAGTGAGTTGGTCCATCTTAGATACAATGCTTTCGCGTTTGGAACACCGGCCTTTGTTGCAGCCTCTGTACTTTATTTCGGTCTGGTGACCATAAAAGTGCAGTTGCAATAAATACATTATAATAAATAAAGCATAGAGCAGGCAAATATAATATATAAGCATTATGATAAACAGAAAGCAATGTAATAAGCCTGGAAGGGACCTCAGGGAAAACAGTTACCTCTAGCAACATAAACCTCTGTAATGATCTAACACCCCTTATTGTCTACCTTATAAGACCCTAAAACCGCATTTGCATATTTTTTCCAAATAATAGCAACCCCCTTAGTACAAAAAGGCTGTGTAGTGTGGAGTGACCCCTCTATCCAACCTTGCTTAGCCTTAACAAGCTCCCATTCTTCCGATAAGAGATGGGTCTCTTGTAGGATCATGACATCAAACTCGGCTTGCCTTAGGTATTGAAATATTCTCCTTCTCCTACTTGGGACCCTTAAACCATTAATGTTCCAGGAACAAACTCTAATCTTACCTGTTTGTACCGACCCAGCCATCCTCAGCTTTACTCGAACAAAAAGCACATTGCAAGAAAACTTTTCTCAACTGCCTAGCAATTTCTTTTAAAGAACTGTGTAAACGAGGACTTTTTCTTTTTTTCCCCTAGTTTGCTCCCCACCCAGTACATGAATACATTTGTGATCCACCCCTATGTCTCCCCCCCCCCCCTCCCAGGGAACCCTCCTATACCACTTGGGGTTTGTTATAAAATAACCCCTATAAGCTCATAAACCACCCGGCACCTAAACTTGTTCTGCATTTTTTTTTTCCAAAACCTTAGCCTTGAGCCTTGATTTGATCGACAAAGATCTCTACCTCCTTGGGGTCTCTAAAATTATGCATTTTGTTTCCCCACATTACTCTAAGTAAAGCAGGGAATCTCAGCTGAACTGTAGCGCCAAGGGATCTTAACATCGGTATGAATTTCCCCAATTCCCATTGCCTGTCTTGTGTAATTCTGGAAAGATCTGATCTTATCCGAAAGGCCCAATCCCCTTTTGTAAAGGACCCAGCTTTTAGAGCTTCCGAAAGAACCCGTTCTTTTAAAGCATATGATTTAAAATTCACCAAAATTCTCCTGGGGTTTTTTCTATTTGGGTTCTTGGAGAAAGGGTCTCTATGGATTCTCTGGATGTCATCTTCTAGATCCTTAACCTCTAAGACTGGGATAAACTCTTTTAAAAGGCTTATAACATAGGATTTAATATCCCCCCCTTCTGAACCCTCCGGAATATTCATGATTTTAATATTGTTGCGCCTGGCATTATTCTTCAAAACTTCCAACTTTTCCAGCAGATCTTTTTCTCCCCTTTTTAAAGACTGAATTTCGGAAGAGTTCGACTCAACTTGCTTATTTAGAGCATCAATTGAGGCCTCCATTACACTTATTCTTTCAGTGATAGCCAACATTTTAACTTCTAAAGATTCACATGAATCTTGGATCTGAGCCTGATTCTCCTCCGAAATGGCGAACTTGCTCCGAATTTACGAAGATAGGGAGTTTAGCAGTTGCATCAGCTCAGACTGATCAGAGGTAGATGGTAGAACTGGCGGTACTGGGGGGGTTGGAACTGTATTGGCATTATCTAAAGCAGAAATGAGATCTTGGCTACTTCCAATCAATATAGCACGAACCTGTTTTCTGTTGTAATGTTAGCGAGAGGCACCCCCACAGGGGCTGCAAAAATTTCTCTTGTGCCCATATTGACTTCGGCCACCCCAGATAGTTTAGTTGAGGCCACTACCCTTACTTAAAATAGGGTCGAACTCCTCTAGTGGCTGCAATGATGTTAGATACGTCCTTTCCTGTACCTTAAAGAAAGATCTTAAAGATGGTTTAATTTTAAGGTTTGAGTGATCTTTTGGCTGATACAAGAGCCGCGAAGAGATAGAATGCTGGTCTCTTTTTAGACTCTTGCCAGATATTTTAGTAGGATTTCTAGGCGGCAGGCTAGTACTAGAAGACCCTACTAAGGGATGGCCGAGGTGGGTGACACGGGGAGCCTCCAGGCAGTCCGACTGATTGTAGATTTTATTACGAAGGGTATATCTGTTGGGATATTCCTGATTATTCGTCCCTTCCTCTATCACTACTTGGAGGGGCTGACCCTCCCGACCATTCTGTAAGTTAGATGGAGTAGGCAAAGGTTGCTGCAATGATGGCCCACAATCTGTGGTCACACATATGCTAGGAGAGTCGGTAGAGGATGCTTGAGAGAGAGTTACAGAAGGTATTACAGAGGGTATTATGGACAGAACATCTGCTTTAATTTTTTTTCCCCTCTTAGCTGGAGAGTTTAAAGAAACATTCACATTACTGTCCCCCTTATTTAGTTTTTTAGATTGTTTAGGTCGCCCTGGGGTCATATGTCGAAATGAGAGGTCCCCGCTTGCACTTTTAAACAGGATATCAAGGGGCAAGAAAGTTTGTGCCAAGACTCTCTGCTCTGCAAGGTGCTGTTTTTTAAAGTCTTCTTGATGTAAAGGAGAAAAAAAACAGGTACTTCCACTACTGATACCTAAATTTGGAATAACACCAGTGAAACTGCAAGCACTAACAAATGAATTCTTCTTACGAAGTATCGTACCTGGAATTCCACGCAGAAAAATCCTGGCAGCTGCGCGCCTGTCCAAACGAATTCCAATAGCTGCCTGCAATATGCTCCCCCCACTGCAGGCGACCACAGGGCTTCCCCGCAGTCTCCACAGCTCTTGCTCCAGGTTTTCTGCCTGTAAACACCAGCGCCCGGAACTTAGCCCCACCAGCAAGACAGCAGCCGAAGACCACCGAAAACAACAGGACCTAGCCCTGGCCAGAAATCAGCACCACCTGCGAGGGAGCCCCAAAGCCGACGGCTGGGAGGGCAGCCGAGCCACCGAAGCCATAGGAGGCGAAAGCAATGACCGCAAAAGCGCGAGCCGAAAATCAGTCCCGCGAAGCAAGAAACAACCGGCAGCCAGAAGCCGTCAACAGGAAGTCGACCGCAGTGCCGCGCACACACCCGGCAGCTCCGCACCGGCACACAGCAGCGAGCCGCCAGCACAACGAGAAGCGCGACCCTCCAACAAACGGAGCCAAAGGGACACCCGCTTCACCGCAGGTAATTAACTTTTCCAGGCATATTCCTTCGGAAGGCCAAGCGAGGTTTAGAGCAAGGCTCCAAGGATCAAGGCATCTCAGAGGTGCCGAGGAGGTTTAGCGAGCTTGCAACGAGAACTAATCAGCCGCCATGTTCCCTCGCCTAAACAACTGGGTTACCTTGGTCGGTTATTATGGGCCGAACATCGATGATGAGTCCTCGCTTAGAGTTATTTACAATCATCTACTTGACTCAACCTACCCTATTATCATGGGTGGAGACTTTAATGTTCTCCTAAACCCATCCTTGGATAAATCTAAAGGGGGTAAATCATTAAATTGGAAAATGGGCTCATTGATTAAAATACTGATGGCGGATTTAAATCTAAAAGATATTTGGAGAACAAAAAATAAGCCTATAAGTGGCCCTGCCAATTTTACCTTCCATAATAAAAAACATAAATATTATTCTAGAATTGACTTTTTTTTGTTAGATGATAGATTGGTAGAATCAGTTGGGGCAATTTCTCATATACCTGAACATTTATCTGACCACTCCTCAGTTCAGTTGGTTTTAAAATTTTCTCATCAATCAGAAGTTAAAAGATCGACGTTTGATAGGTCCATTCTTAATGATGAGTCAGTGGTTTCTCAGTTAAAAATCGACACTCAATTTTTTTTTGAGGTAAATGATAATTCTGCCCCGGTAGAGATAATATGGGACGCCTATAAGGCTTACTTTAGAGGTAGAATTATTGGCATCGCAGCCTCTCTCAACAAGGCAAATAAAGATAAATTGAAGTTTCTGGAAGCCGAAATTCATAGAGCCTCGCTTGTCCAATCAACGGATAGGATGAGTGTAGATCAGAGGGGATAAAGTTCTGAACTATTGGCTAAGAGACAGGATCTGGCAGATTATTTAGATAGTATTGTTAAGAGAAGATGGGATGCTAGTAAATTGGCTAACTATGAGTATGGAGAAGGCAGTGGGAAACTTCTGGCCTGGAAATCCCGAGTCAATTTAACAAGAAATCTTATTAAAGAGATCGTTAACATTGAATCAGGGGAGTTATCTTCTGATAGGGTCACGATGGAAAAAGCTTTTGAAAGCTTTTTTAAGGATCTATATACAGAAGATCTAGTTGTCACGGACTCCCAAATTAATAATTATTTAGGAAAGATCTCTTTACCACTGTTATCAGAAGAGCAGGCTCAACAGCTCAACAGGAAGTTCATACTCTCTGACATCAGGGCTGCAATCAAAAATCTAAAGAGAGGGAGTGCTGCAGGTTTAGATGCAATCCCTAATGAGTTTTATATCGCCTTAAACGAGACTCTTGCCCCGTTTATGGAGGTGCTTTTCGACAGTATTTTTACAAACAACTCTCCAATCCCCAGTTCTTGGAAGGAGGCAGCTATCACCTTGATATTGAAACCAAATAAAGATTTTAAAAAATGTGAGTCCTATAGACCCATCTCCTTGCTTAATTGCGATTATAAAATCTTTGCGCAAATCTTAGCAGGAAGATTAAATAACATAATAAGTAATCTAATCCATCCTGATCAAAAGGGGTTCATTAGTGGGCGCCATCTGCAGGACTTAACCCACAAGCTAATTGGTGCTATAGATATTGCCTCCTCTAATAACTTGCCACTGACGATCTTTGCATTCGACGCAGCCAAAGCATTTGACCGGGTCAACTGGTCTTGTTTACATCAGTTGGTCCATGCGTTTGGTTTAGGTGAAAACATTGCGAGAACTCTTAGGAAGATCTATAACTTTCCAATGGCTAGGATTATAGTGAATGGTAACCTAACCACTTCTGTTCCTTTAGAGCGAGGTACTAGGCAGGGTTGTCCTCTTTCCCCTCTTCTTTTTGATTTGTATATAGAACCACTTGCACAATTAATTAGATCTAGTAAGCTTTTCACTCCATTTGAATCCAGGGGGTGGTCAAAAAAACTGGCCCTATATGCAGATGACCTGATGATTTTTACAGAGGAGTCTCCTGCAATCTTGCCAAGGTTAGAGCAAATGTTGGCTGAGTTCGGGGAGATATCGGGTTATCAAGTGAATCCCCAAAAAACTGAGATTATGTCTTGGAATTACCAATTTAGTTCACCCCTGGTACACCAGCGAATAAGATATTTGGGTGTTCAAATAACCCAGAATATTAGCGAGTTGGCTCAGGACAATTTAGAGTTTAAATGGAAGGAGATTAGAGCCTTACTGAAATCTTGGCGCATCCTCCCATTAACCATCCTTGGCCGATCCAACTTGGTTAAAATGTCAGTCCTGCCAAAACTGACATTTATCTTCGATGCAATCCCCCTTTTGTTCAGCCCAGCCGCTTTAAAACACTTGCAGTCTGAGGTTAACAGTTTTCTATGGGGGGACAAGGGGACTAGGATTGCATGGAAGAAACTGAGATGTGGAAAACAAGAGGGGGGTTTAGCTAGCCCTGATTTTGTGTTTTATAGTTGGGCGTTTCTTTTTAAGAACATGAGATCTCTTCTTCTTGATTCTCCCAACTTCACGCCCTATCTTTTAGCCATGTCTAATAGTATTTCGCAAGGGGGTGATGGTCTTCTCTTCAAATTCGGTCACCCGAAATACTTTAAAAAGATTAAATTGAAGGTGTTACAGTCGGCCTGTGAACTTTGGTTCCAGATGATGAAATTGCTCAAAATTCCTTATTACTGCCCCAGTGCCCCCATCTGGAACTCTCCAGGGACCCCAGAATGCCTAATTGATAGCTTATCGGCACCCCTTCGGGATTCTGGCTTTCAGAAATGGGGCCATTTACTGTGTAACAACAAACTTCTGTCTTGGAATGAACTTATGCTCCTGACAAATCAAAGCTTATCCAGATTTAAGTTCTATCAACTCTCCTCCTGGTTCATAAAGCAGGGTAAAATCGGCGATATATATGATGAATCGGAGAACAGGTTCTTGGTCCCATGCAATCAAAAAAAGGAAGTGGCAAAATGGTACTGGATTTTGATTGAAGGAGATCTACCATTGTTACCTATGGAGGAGCCCTGGAGAAGAGACTTGCCTTGCAGCGACATCTCGTCTTTATGGCAAGTATCTCTATGCACATTGTGGAAGGTTGTAAAGGCTGCATCATTTAGAAGGAATCATCTGTTTACACTCCACAGAGCTTACTGGACCCCGAAGAGGTTATCTAAGTTGGGTGGCGGAGAGAAGGCCTGTTTGAAATGTAGTCTGAGAAGCGCAGATGACGTGCACATGTTTATGCAGTGTCCGCAGATTCAGGGGTTTTGGAGCCAAGTCGGTAGGATTATTTCAGAGGTAATGGGCCAAGAGATACAGGTAAGCCTGATTTTAATTATTTTTGGGATTTTACCTGAAGACAGTATTATTACCAAACTGTCTAACTGTCAAGTCTCATTATTGTTTGTTCTTATCCTCTTGGCTAGGAGAGAAATCTGTTTAAATTGGATTTCACCTAATGCTCCAAAGGCTTTAGACTGGGTGTCATCGGTTAAAAGAACTTACAAATTGGATATGGATTGTAAGGCAAAGAAAATAACTAGATTTTGGGTAATTTGGGACAACTGGGTAAATAAAACTAACTGGAGTCTTGCAACTGCTTAGCACATAATAAAAAGTCCAATGATTATGAAACAAGTGAGTCTTGAGGATAATGGTCCATGGGCAACTTTGGTTGTGATACCATCTTTGGAAATCCCCAAGCATAAGGCGGTTGGTCTCTCTAGATACCCATGAGGTGGAAAGAGTATTGCTGGGTGTCGTCTCTTTCCTGTGGGGTTGAAGAGGGTGCCATGATATCGCTATTTGATCATTCACTCTATTTTCGTTAACGAGGACAAAAATAAATAAATAAATAAAAAATAAACCTCTGTAGTAACCTAAGACTGGGCTATAATGTGGTCTGCCATGTTGAGTACCCAGGCCACACCAAGAGAAAGATTATCCCTCTCATAATGTCCATGGATATTAAGTACCCCAACCTGCTGTTAATTCATTAAAAAGTTCACATAGAAAGAGGCAAGATTAAAATCAATTAGTAAAAACAATTTATGCTATTGGTACTGGATTTGAAAGAAGAAGTATACCTTACACATGAGTAGCAGCAATAATGGTTACAGATTCCCTGATGTTAGACTTTTTGTTTCTTATTGACCAAGCCCCCCTAATTTAATTGTGAGAAAGCAAATACAATTCACTCTTTCATGTCACTTTTCAATAATCACAATGCCTCCCAATAGTACTTTGCATCCTCCAACTTGCACAATGCAATTATCCATATTTTGCAAAATTTGGAATATCTGGGGCAAAAGAGCAGAAAGTGGGCCTCTGTTTCCTTTGACAGTGGACAAAAGGGGCAGGTCTTAAGATCACACTCCATTTTGCACCATCTCAAGGTAAATTATCTTAAGGGTAGGGTGCCAGAACTGAACTGGAAATACAGACGTTTCACCCCGGCAGGATAAACCTTATTCAAATAGATTTCAAAACTGGGCAAACATTTGTGAAGCAGGAATTGCCCTGTTTGGGACCGATCCCTGTGCTCAACCCAGGTTCTAGTCAAAGCCCGATCCCAGTAGATTTTATTCAAGAGCAGCTTATCACCTTTAGTGACTTTCTTAGGAGTAAGGCAAAACCAAAGGTGATGATGGACGAATTGTTGAACATTGCAAGCACTCACCTCAAGTCAACTGATCTGGGTTTAATCCATCATCATTCTTTAGCTCACTCCGCCACCCCAGTTCAGACACGGCCATATGCAAATCAGTATGACCCTGTGCCTCATGAGAACAGTCCAGCCCGAACTGCCAAGCCATGTCTTCCCTGGACCGTAAACAAGCATTTTGGGACTGGTTTCGGGTTCATAACCCTCATCAGCCAGGCTGTCTTGAATCCAGTGGCAAAGTGAGCAAGGGACCCACGTCTGGGCATACCCTGCCAAATAAGGGCAAACAAAGCAAAACCAAAGGGGATGATGGACGGAGTGTTCAACATTGCAAGCACTCACCCCCAGTCAACTGATCTGGGTTTAATCCATCATCATTCTTTAGCTCACTCCGCCACCCCAGTTCAGACATGGTCATATACAAATCAGTCTGACCCTGTGCCTCATGGGAACAGTCCAGCCCGAACTGCCAAGCCATGTCTTCCCTGGACCAGAAACAAGCATCCTGGGACCGGTTTCTGGCTAATCAGCCGTCATCAGCCAGGCTAGCTTGAATCCAGTGGCAAAGTGAGCAAGGGACCCACGTCTGGGCATACCCTGCCAACTTAGGGCGAACAAAGCAAAACCAAAGGGGATGATGGACGGAGTGTTGAACATTGCAAGCACTCACCCCCAGTCAACTGATGTGGGTTTAATCCATCATCATTCTTTAGCTCACTCCGCCACCCCAGTTCAGACATGGCCATATGCAAATCAGTCTGACCCTATGCCTCATGGGAACAGTCCAGCCCGAACTGCCAAGCCATGTCTTCCCTGGACCGGATACAAGCATCCTGGGCCTGGTTTCGGGTTCATAACCCTCATCAGCCAGGCTGTCTTGAATCCAGTGGCAAAGTGAGCAAGGGACCCACGTCTGGGCATGCCCTGCCAACTTAGGGCGAACAAAGCAAAAGCAAAGGGGATGATGGACGGAGTGTTGAACATTGCAAGCACTCACCCCCAGTCAACTGATCTGGGTTTAATCCATCATCATTCTTTAGCTCACTCAGCCAACCCCATTTCAGACATGGCCATATGCAAATCAGTCTGACCCTGTGCCTCATGGGAAACAAATTTTATTCGGTTGTTCATTGAATTTTGGGCCACAGCCCTACAGAGACCTGTAGGAAATAAAATACAGCAGGAGTACCTACATTTTTTAACAATTGCAAGGCCTGCAAAACACGCAGGTTATATAACTTAGACACAGTGCTACCTGTACTAGATTTTGGTTAAGTGTACATATGAAACCGTAGTAGAGTAACGGGTTTCCATATAATATGGAGTGGTTCGGTCCATGAATATGTGCATAGGTAATGGCTCCTATCAGGGGTCCGAGGATGGTGGGGGGGAGATCAATGCCTCGATATGTCGCTCAGCGGGTCCAGATTTTCCTGTGCATTTTTGGGCAGCCAGGGGCTAAAAACACAGCGATTTCTGCCCCCATATATCTGTCTAGTTCGGTCTTCCATTTGCCTATATTTGGAGGAGAAGACCCTTTCCATATCTGGGCAATATCACGCTTGGCGATAGTGAGGCTAAGAACAGTAAATGTTGCTTGTATTTATTTCCCCCGATGTCATCTGTACTGTGTAGGAGTAAAAGTCGTGGGTCGAATGGGAGTTCCATTGATAGCACCTCACTTAAGCATGATGATACTCTGCGCCAAAAGGGCTGCAACTCATTGCAGCTCCAAATCGTATGTAAATAAGTCCCATCCTACATGTAGAGGACTGGATAACACCCATCTTCCACAGTCGGACCCGTGTATGGTATGCGCTTTGGAGATATTTGAACTGAATTAGGCGGTATCGTGTGGACACCGCAGCGCCTCAGGGACTGGCAATGGCTTCCGCCCAGTCATCGTCCATCAGGTCAGGAATATCAGCTTGCCACTCTTGTTGCGTCTTATCGAGCATCGTCTGTGTGTGGGTCGTCAATGTCTGGTATATTTGCCTGATTTATTGTAAGCCCAAATCCCCCATCAGTAGGCGGCCCTTCAAAGGGTGAAACTCTGGAAGGGTCTCCAGGGCACGAATCAGGGGGGTCAAAGCATGGCGGAATTGAAGGTATTTGTAAAAATTGTGTCCTGTGTAGGTGGAACGCTGCCTGTACTTGTTGAAAGGATGTCAATGTGGTGCCCCACATCGCATCACCCAGGGTCAATATCCCCACCAGTTCTCACCCGCAGAATCCACCCAGAGCTGCCTCCGGGCATAGGTATGTGCCTTGCCATAATGGAGTTGTCTGGGTCAGGGTCCCGCACCATCCCATCTGTCTGACCGTGTTGCGCCAAAGCTGTATCACTACCCTACTCGCTGGGGGTAAAAAATCTAGGTGTTTGGTGCTATAAAGGAGCTGGAGAAGAGGGACCCCCTCCATTGCCACGTGCTTAATCGCAAAGGCTGAGTTGGTTAGGGAGTTATACCACCATTCATTTATTATTAATGTATGGGAAGCCACGTAATAGGAATATATATCTGCTGCCGCAATACCCCCACAGTACGTAGACTGTGCGAAGGTGCGGAGTGCGACCCTAATTGCTCCTCCGTCCAGCGATATTTATTTTGTATGGCATTTACGTGCGCAAACCAGGATCGTGGAATTTTGTAGGGGAAATTTTGTAGTCTGTACAGAATTTGAGGCGGGGACACCATTATAAAAATGGCCGATCCCCCAAATAGTGACAGCGGAAGGGAGGACCATATCGTCGTTTCATTGTTTAGACTAGTGATCAATGGATTAATATTATTTGCCCATGAATTCTTAGGGTATGGCGATAAGAAGATGACCAAATACTTAAATCCCTCCGTTGCGTGTGACAGATGTGATGCCCAGTTGCCTCGTCCCTGGTCATCGCAGACTGGACAAAGTACGGATTTCTCAGGGTTGGTGTGTAGGCCAGTAGTTTCCCCAAACAGTCTAAGGATTTGCAGGATGCGAGGCCCCAAGAACCACGGGTCCGTCATAAAGAAAAGGACATAATCCGCATACAACGTGAAGCGGTCCGATCTCGATGAGGACCAATCAATGCCACGGAGCACAGGGTTGCTTCAAACCCAGGCCACTAGAGGTTCCAGAGCCTGGGCGAACAACAGTGGGGATAAGGGGCAGCCCTGTCTAGTGCCCCTGTGAATTGGGAACGGGTCTGAGTGGTGGCCAGCTAGACGGACCGACGCAGTTAAATTAGTGTAGAGCAAGCGGACATAGTCCATGAAGCGAGGACCAAAGTTCACTGCTTCCAGTAGTTGAAAAAGGTAAACCCAGCTTAGCGAGTCAAAGGCTTTGTTGATGTCAGCTAATAACATGGCTGCCGGGAGTCCTAACATCGGGTCTGCCGCTATGGCATTATGTACACTTCGTATGTTGTGATGAGTAGCCCGTTGGGGCATAAAGCCCGATTGGTCTGGGTGGATTAGGTCTGAGACACACATACATAGGCGATCAGCCAGGACCTTCCCTAGTAGTTTAGGCTCAAAGTTGACAAGTGAAATAGGACGGTACGAGGAGGGGGTCCTCCGGATGATGCCCTGGTTTAAGGAATAAGACTATCTCTGCATGCCGCCAATCCTGGGGCAATATATTGCGTTCTTGGGCATCTTGTATAGCTGTTAATAAGTGAGGGCCCAGCAGGTGCATATTTGGCCGCAGGAACTCCATAGGGAATCCATTGGGACCGGGGGCCCGCCCCGGGCGTAGAGCATGTATGGCCCCGTCAGCTTGTCTAAGGTGATAAGGGCCTCCAGTTGATCCCATATGCTCTGTGAGCTTCCGAGGCGAGATATCCACCAGGAAGTCTGCTATTTGGACCGCTGAAATCTGCTCGCAAAGTGCATATAGTGAGGAGAAAAGCCATGCAAATTCCCGGGCCACCCCCTCCGGCGATAAACACAAGGCCGCCTCAGCATCGTGGATTGTGGGGACCACGGCTGGGGATGTGTCAGCCTGGCAAAGCCTATAAAGCATTTTACTCGTCTTATCTACCCACTGGTAAATCCGATGCTGTGATGCCTCTCAAATCTCCTTTGCTTCCCCCATTAGATATTGCTGTATTGCTTGTTGCACTTGCAGAAAGTTGCGTCGTAGAGTGGAGCTGGGGTCCTAGTTTTATTGTAATGTCAGGGACGCCTGGCGCGACTTCATGTCCGCCAGTTGCTTTTGTCGTACGCGTTTTTCTTTGGCGTAGTAGCTCATTTCGGCTCCACGCACGGTGGGTTTTAAGGCCTCCAAAGGATACCCTGAGATGGGGTGGAGGTGGCATTGATGTCTAAATATTCAGATATCACCACATGTAACATGTCTTGATAGTCTGGGCTTCGAAGGTGCCACAGGGACATCCGCCATCGAAAGGGGGGTGGATGGAAGCAAGTATGGAATTTAAGAGTCATTGAGGAATGATCCGAATGCCCCCGGGGGAGGTGGGCAACCTGGGAGATCCTGTGGAGAACTATGCGAGGCGTGAACAAATAATCCAGTTGGAATTGTGAATTGTGGACCGTAGACATAAATGTGTAGCTAAGTTCTGTGGGGTGGTACTCCCGCCAGATGTCCGCTCGGCCCAAGGTGGACACCAGTGAGTGCAGTTTAGCGGGACCCATTAGTGGTTGCTGGTCAGTGCTACGCTGTCTGTCTATTGGCACCATAATGTCATTCCAATCACCCCCTAGGAGGATCAGACCCTCTGGCAGGTCCCCCCGAACCCTAGAAATCGTGTCGACGAAGGTCACCCCTAGCGGAGGGGGAGCATAAATACTACCTATGGTAACATGCTCGCCATACAGAGTGCCTGTGACAAATGCAAATCTGGTCCCCCGGATCTACCCTGTGGAATATGTGCTGGAAAGTGACTCTGCGGTGTATCAAAATAGCCAATAGCAGTGAGCCCCTGGTGAATCCTGCATGGTATATATAGGTTTTATTACCTAGGAGATGAGTTTCTTGGAGGAGTAGAATGTCAGCCCCATATCTTTTGGCCTGATGTAAGACAGCACCTCGTTTAATTTTTATTAAGAAGGCCCTGAACATTCCATTAAACCACAGTAAGGTCCCCAAGGGCGGCTGTATCAGACTGTACCATTATCCTGTATCTCTAAAGGCACTGTAGTGGTAGTATCGAAATCCAGGTGAAAAGTCTGCATATAAAACAACAATAGAACTGAATTCCCCACAAATCCCCCCACCCCGCTACCGACATTGCCATAAACTAGGAGCATCTGTAGCGGTGTAGGGCGCACCAGGCCCCCAACCGGGGAGACCCAGGCCCCCACGCCAACAAAACCCAACCCACCCACAAACCATTGTTAAGGAGGGGAGATCGAAGTGTCTAGGGCCTGGCAGCCCCATGGCTGGGCGTCCACGCCCGTTCAGAGGATAGCAAACATGAGGCTAGTCTCAGTGAAGAGCGATCCGTGGCTACACACAGCTGGTTGCTAGAAGTGTAACTGGATGGTTCAGGACGTACGCTCTGGTCTGGTAGATCTTCTGTCCAAGCCAGACCTGTGATGTCTTTTTGATTTAGTCCTGCGAGGTCTGTTCTGTTCCGATCCACGACAGGAGTCTAATTTCAGTGGCGGTGGGGAATGCGGCTTAAGGTGGGAGTGTTCGTCTGTCCATGCGAAAACTGCTTCCGGTGTGTCAAGGAAGAATGACTTTGAATTAAATATTACTCGCATCCTAGCTGGATATAAAAGCATATACTGCAGATTCAGGTCTCGCAGCCAGTGCTTCACCGCTTTGAATGACTGGCGTTGCTGTTGGACTAGGCGTGTATAATCCGGAAACACTAATATGGACCTGGAATCATGCTGAAATTGTTCTTTATGTGTCCTAGCGAACTGTAGAATTTCATCCCGATCGGCATATTTCAATAATTTTGCAATTACTGGTCTGGGATTCTCACCTGGAGGTGGTTTCTTGGTCAGTGCCCTGTGTGCTCGCTCCACGACAAAGCATGTGGAGAGCAGCTCCTGCGGCATGAGATCTGTGAGCCATTGGGCAATAAAGCGGGTCATGGAGGATTCTTCACACCCCTCCGGCAAACCTACGAAGCGCCGATTGTTGCGTCTTGCTCGACCTTCTGCATCTTCTACTCTAGAGGCTAATTCCTGCGAAACTACAGTAAGTTTGTTGACTTTTTTCTGGAGGGTGGTCACAGAGTCCTCAACTGTTGAGATCCATGCTTCTGCCTCTGTAAGTGGTCAACTGCTTTCCTGAGATCCTGGCGCAGTAACGAGACCTCCGACCTGTCAGGAATCCCCTCCCGCACATGGATTCCCTCCCACGATGCCACTTCCGTGAACCTGGTGCGCTTGGAGGAGAGCGGACTACAACTCCCAGAATTCCCTCCGGCAACAATTGCCTTTTGCCACTCAAGAGTTCTGGTTACATAACACCAAGGGAAACGCCTAGTTTTCCTGTTATGCAACTCAAAAGTCATGGTTATACAACGCCGAGAGTACTACTTAAGGAGAAGATCACTGGGACTCGGCGTCGGATATTCTGATCTTTGCCGGAGTACCTGGTTGAGGTACATGGACCCGTTGGTGAGTTGAGCGGCGGAAGGAACATTCTAAGGAGCGGAGGAGAGGTGCTGGCGTGTGCTTCCTGCCCGTGTCCTGTCCCGTTCTGAGAGCCGTATTCAACGTCATTGGGCACAAGTCCCGTTGGTAGAGCCGAAGCTCCCAACAGCCTGACAATTTGGAGAAAACGAGGTTGGTGCGAGCCGAAGCTCCCAACCCTCGTTCCTTGGGTAAACACACGCTTAGAGCTAAGACGCTATCCAGGAGGTGTTTCCGCGTCTTAGCCATCGACACTCGTAGGAGAACTGGGATAGGTAGAGCGGCTGCTCCCATCCATTCTCTGCGCCACCTTGGGTATCATCACTTAAACCCGGATACAAGAGACGCACACCAGGAGGTGTTCCCAGCGTCTTTGTGTTGTGGCAGCACTCTGGGGGATACTGGTAGAGCGGCTGTTCCCAGGTGGTAGAGAGCCCGGCCGGGTGACTCCCACGTGCCCCCCGTAGATTCCACAACCTTGGAACTACCCTTCACAGCGGTCGAGTGGCATTGTCGGCCACTGCTTAGCACTGTGCCCTCCGTTGGAGCATACCGGGTCCGGTGTGCATGCGGAGGACGGTTAGACGAGCTGTGAATGGGTATCGTACTTTAACTGGTGATTCCAGTACCGGTATTCTTTGTTGTCTGTAGTTGTTTATCTGTTTATTAAATCATCCTTAAACCTCCATTTCTCTGGTCCGTCGTCTGTTTGTCCCAACCCCGAGAAAGCCAGGACGTTACATAATATCCGACCTCTTCCATAACTATCTCCTGGTTGGGCGAACGACATGGCCACGATTGAGGATGTGTTGGTCGTCTTAGCCGCGATGCAAATCGAGCTCACCGCTTTCAGACAGGAAACAGCAGACGTTAAGGCTAGAATGGACGCTCGGCAGAACGATCCGCTACAGGCAGGTGCCTCTCACACGGCCACGGCTCCTGCGGTTGTGGTAGAGATGCCCGTAGCCATTCCTTTGGCGACACCAGAGAGGTACAGCGGAGACCCCAACACAGTGCAGGTATTCCTCACTCAAGTAGCACTGCATCTGTCCTGCAAACCAAAGGCCTTTCCTACCAGCCAAGCCAGAGTGGCCTTTCTGATCTCGTATCTTGCTGGGAACGCGGCGCAATGGGCAGTCCCACTGGTGAGCAGGGACGACCCTATCCTATGTGATTGGGGAGCCTTCCGCGAGGAATTCTTGAAGGTGTTTGATCGAAGGGCGGACTCGTATACTGCCGATCGAGAGATGTTGGAGCTGAGGCAAGGCAACAATGATCTGGTGCAGTACCTTAATGCTTTTCGAAGGTTAGTGGCCGAAACCAAGTGGCCCATAGCCAAACAAACCACGCTGTTTCACCAGGGCTTGAGCGAAGAGCTCAAAGATGTGGTAGCACAAATCGACCCCCAACCCAAGACATGTGAAGGCTTGATCAACCTGGTGCTACGGCTGGACCATAGATTGAACGAAAGAAAGGGCGATCACAAGAGGAAAGGGAAAGCGCTGCCATCGTATGTTTCGATGGGTGGCCCTGAGACCAACTCCTCCACCAGGACGGAACCCATGGACATAGGAGCTATAAGGGCGAGCCTTACAGCCACTGAAAAAGAATCACGCCGCAAGCAAGGCCTTTGCCTTTACTGCGGGAAAAAGGGGCACTATGTACGCGAGTGTCCAGCCAAGCCAATAACCTCACGATACCGAGCGAACAAAACGGTGACAGCAGTGGTGGAAGCACCGGCGGAAAACTGAGGGACTCCGGGTCTAGGGAAGGGGCATCTTGGAGTCACACCCACATCCCTTCCATGTTGAGCCCGAATCAAAAAGGGCGAAGACATTTGTTTATTACCTTACACGTAGGAGTGCAGGACCAATGGATACCTGTGGTAGCCATGATTGATTCAGGAGCCACGGGCATGTTTATGGACTACAATGAAGCACGGAGACTGGGTCTCACTCTCCTTCCCAAACAGATACCAGAGGAGGTGTATGCAGTGGATGGGAGAAGTCTGGTGACCGGACCTATCGGACAGCACACAGGAGAAATACCGGTGAGGTTCGGAAAACTGCATAACGAACGTATCGATTTTAGCATAATCAGAGCCCCGCAGTACGGGGTCATATTGGGTCTACCCTGGCTCCAAAAACATAACCCAACGGTGGATTGGCCTACGCATCACATTGAGATGACTTCCCTGTTTTGTGAACAATGGTGCGGCATGCGGCAGGACCCCCACGAAGGTGAGGTAGGCGAATGTCACACGGTCGCCACGGCAGCAGAAAAGGACGTAAAGCTGCCCAGAGTGTATCACAGTTTCGGGGACGTCTTCGATGAAATCCGAGCGGAGGTGCTCCCTCCACATAGACCGTTCGACTGCCAAATCGACCTGGTTCCGGGGGCTAGCGTTCCCAGCGGCAGACTGTATGCGCTCACAGAACCCGAAAACGTACATCTACGGGGATATTTGGATAAGTTACTAGGGCTGGGGTTCATCAGGCCGTCGAAATCCCCTGCCGCATCGCCTCTCTTTTTCATTCCGAAAGCGAATGGCGAATTGAGGGCCTGCGTGGACTTTAGGGCCTTGAACGCGATAACCATAAAAAACCGGTACCCCCTGCCTCTCATAAGCGTTCTCCTGGAACAGGTAAAAAAGGCCCAAATATACACAAAGCTTGATCTCAAGGGGGCATACCATCTTGTGCGCATGAGGGACGGCGACGAATGGAAAACCGCCTTTAAGACCAGGTTCGGGCTCTTTGAGTACCTCGTCATGCCGTTCGGACTATGCAATGCCCCTGCCGCCTTCCAATACTTCCTCAATGAGGTGTTCCGGGAGGTATTGGATATCTACGTGGTCGTTTACATAGACGACATACTCATCTACTCCAACTCAGAGGAAGAACACGTACAGCACGTATCCGCAGTTCTCAAAAAACTGAGGGAAAACATGCTATACTGCAAACTCAGCAAATGTGACTTCCACGTCACATCAGTGGAATTCCTTGGGGTGATGCTGAGCCCCAACGGACAGGAGATGGCGGAACGCAAGATCAGAGCGGTGGAGGAGTGGCCGGTGCCCCGAGGAGTAAAGGAAGTCCAGAGCTTCATAGGCTTCGCCAACTTTTATAGGCGTTTTATTGAGGGGTTTTCAGGCTTGGTTGCCCCGATCACGCAACTACTAAGGAAGTCTCAGGAGTTCGTGTGGGGACCGGAAGCACAAAAAGCATTTGTGGGCCTCAAGAAGGCCTTCAGCACCGCCCCGGTGCTAGCTCACTCGAATCCGGAATTACCCTATGTGGTAGAAGCGGACGCCTCTGATGTGGCGCTGGGTGCCATTCTATCTCAGAGGAATGAGATGTCGGGTTTGCTCCATCCTGTGGCGTACATGTCTCGTAAATTGAACGACGCGGAACGCAATTACCATATTGCGGAGAAGGAACTACTCGCAATAAAGGACGCATTTGCTGAGTGGAGGCATTTGTTAATGGGGGCCAGACACGTGGTTACAGTGTATACGGACCACAGAAACCTCCAGTTTCTGACGGCGGCGCGGCATTTGTCTCCTCGTCAAATGAGGTGGATGATCTTTTTCTCCGGTTTCAATTTCCACATCACATACCGACCCGGTACGGAGAACAGGAAAGCGGACGCGCTTTCGAGGCAATCGAATGGCAGGGATCCGCAGCCGGTTGCCGAACATTCCATCATCCCTCCAGGAGTTGTGATAGGGGTGATTCAACCACAGACGTTCCTCAGGGGGGTCCAGAAGGGGACCCATACCTTCATGTGGCGGAGGTGGCTTCGCAGTCACAAGGAGTGGCAGATGAAGGACGGGATTCCGGTGAAAGGACGATGTATGTTGTTACCCACGCCTAGGCTTCGAAAACAGGCCTTCACCTGGTGCCACGTGTCTCCCTGTGCCGGCCATCTGGGTGTCGAAAAGACGGTAGCGAGCCTAGGACGGCAGTTCTGGTGGCCTGCCATGAGAACAGACGTCCGGAATTGGTGTTCATCATGTACCGTTTGCGCATCCATGAAATCGGACCACAGAAGATTCCAAGGACTCCTCCAACCCCTTCCTACACCGACCAAACCCTGGGAAAACATATCCTTAGACTTCATTGTCGGGCTACCAAAGGATCAAGGAAAGACGGCCATACTGGTGGTGGTGGACTATCTCACGAAGATGGGGCACTTCCTCGCTTGCAAACAGGTACCTTCGGCAGGAGAGCTGGCGTCGTTGTTATTGAAGAATGTAGTGAGACTACATGGCCTACCCAACGTGATCGTGTCGGACAGGGGGTCTCAGTTCACGTCGCACTTCTGGAAAACTTGGTGTTCGGCGTTACACGTCAAGTCTGCCATGTCCACGAGTTATCACCCGCAGACGGACGGCCAGACGGAGCGCCTGAACCAGTCGCTCAAACAATATCTACGTTGTTTTGTAGAGCAAGGGAAGGATGAGTGGGTGGACCTACTTTGGATCGCGGAAATCGCGTACAACAACGCCACACATTGTTCCACCAAGGCTTCCCCTTTTTATAGTAACTACGGCCATCATCCCCGGTTCTTGCCGTTTCTGCACCCGGTCAGGGAAGACAGATTGCCGACAACAGCCAAGAGGGTGGCCCGCATCAAGGAGGCCTTGATGAGTTCTCGAGTTGCCCTGGAGGGGGCTAAGGCCACATATAAAGCCTTTTCTGATAGGAGGAGAAGGCCTGGACCGGTCTACAAACCTGGAGATTACGTCTGGGTCTCTACACGGCACATGAGATTCAAGAAAAGTAGCGTGTTCCATCCCCGCTTCATGGGCCCATATAGGATCCTTCGATGCATCAGCCCGGTGAATGTGAAAGTGTGCCTGCCCCAGTCCCTGCGGATCCATCCCGTGTTCCACGTTTCCCTCTTGAAACCCGCGAACGCGGTGAGGCCTCGTAAGCCGGTGTCGGTGACTGTGGATTCGGAGGTGGAGTACGAGGTGGCTGGTATCTTGGATTCCAAGTGGCGCAGGGGCAAACTATGGTATCTGGTGGCATGGAAGGGGTACGGACCCGAGGAGCAGTCATGGGAACCTGCGGCGGGGGTTCACGCTCCTCGTCTGGTATCGTCGTTCCATCGTCGATATCCTTCCTGTGCTGGTCCTGATGGGGGGCGCTGATGGGAGAGGGATGTACTGTCAGGAATCCCCTCCCGCACATGGATTCCCTCCCACGATGCCACTTCCGTGAACCTGGTGCGCTTGGAGGAGAGCGGACTACAACTCCCAGAATTCCCTCCGGCAACAATTGCCTTTTGCCACTCAAGAGTTCTGGTTACATAACACCAAGGGAAACGCCTAGTTTTCCTGTTATGCAACTCAAAAGTCATGGTTATACAACGCCGAGAGTACTACTTAAGGAGAAGATCACTGGGACTCGGCGTCGGATATTCTGATCTTTGCCGGAGTACCTGGTTGAGGTACATGGACCCGTTGGTGAGTTGAGCGGCGGAAGGAACATTCTAAGCAGCGGAGGAGAGGTGCTGGCGTGTGCTTCCTGCCCGTGTCCTGTCCCGTTCTGAGAGCCGTATTCAACGTCATTGGGCACAAGTCCCGTTGGTAGAGCCGAAGCTCCCAACAGCCTGACAATTTGGAGAAAACGAGGTTGGTGCGAGCCGAAGCTCCCAACCCTCGTTCCTTGGGTAAACACACGCTTAGAGCTAAGACGCTATCCAGGAGGTGTTTCCGCGTCTTAGCCATCGACACTCGTAGGAGAACTGGGATAGGTAGAGCGGCTGCTCCCATCCATTCTCTGCGCCACCTTGGGTATCATCACTTAAACCCGGATACAAGAGACGCACACCAGGAGGTGTTCCCAGCGTCTTTGTGTTGTGGCAGCACTCTGGGGGATACTGGTAGAGCGGCTGTTCCCAGGTGGTAGAGAGCCCGGCCGGGTGACTCCCACGTGCCCCCCGTAGATTCCACAACCTTGGAACTACCCTTCCCAGCGGTCGAGTGGCATTGTCGGCCACTGCTTAGCACTGTGCCCTCCGTTGGAGCATACCGGGTCCGGTGTGCATGCGGAGGACGGTTAGACGAGCTGTGAATGGGTATCGTACTTTAACTGGTGATTCCAGTACCGGTATTCTTTGTTGTCTGTAGTTGTTTATCTGTTTATTAAATCATCCTTAAACCTCCATTTCTCTGGTCCGTCGTCTGTTTGTCCCAACCCCGAGAAAGCCAGGACATTACACGACCCCACCGCGCTGATTTTGGCATCTAGCTTATCTCTAGTGTCGTTTATTGCCGCTAAGAGGGCCGCATTATCAGGTGTTGAGCTTGCTCCTGCACCCCCAGTAGCACACCCGGCTGGCGCAGTGAAGTGATCCAAGGTGCCCTGTTTGGGGCCTGCCCCGACAGGTTTAACTCTGCCCATTGCGATAGGTGTCGGGAAGCCGGCAAGGCCCACCGAGATGACAGATACCGAATTTGTGTCAGCGTTGGCACAGACTGGAGGCACAATCCTAGCTGAGAAGAGACTGTGAGTACTGCGCAAGTCTCCACTGCGGGGATGCACCATTGTCAAGCCCTCACAGATCCAGGCGTATCCTGGGCCGCAAACTGCACCGAGCCTAGCTCAGCCACTTCCACAACCCATGACTGCCTATCAAGGAGGCCCTGTTTGAGGACCAGACTTGCCGGACTGCCCGCCAGCAGTGCCCCCAAGAGATGTCGAGACTTGGGCCTTATTGTCGCAGGAGGGGCTCCAGGGGTCCCACACTCTCAACTGCCTCCAGTGTGGGTCGAGGAGCAAGCATGGGGGAGGAGGGGAAGCGCCCTCTCGTTAGGCTCCCTTCAGCCGAGGGGTACAATGTCTGTGTTTTTCTGTCCACCGGCCCACCCTACGACCTTGAAGGTGGTGGTGAAGCAGTATTGCCCGGGTTGTTCGGTCACTGGTATTACCTCCGCAGCATGCGTCTTGGTGACCCACTGGTGCGGCGTGCACATGGACAGGGCGACTGCTTGGTCGAGATACAAGGCCTCTCCGCCAGTAGGGTATGTGGGTAGGCCGCAGCTGCAATTAATGAAAACACTCAGCCAGCAATAGTGGATCGGAATTTGCCCAGGCTGTTCCACTGCCGACCGGGCTGCTGTGGCTTGCTGCTTTCCTGCCCCCACCAGAGCAGTGCATGGGGAGAAAAGACGGCAACCGGCGCGATGCTCGGGCCTCAATGGTGGCAGAATAAATGGGTGGGCCGCAGCCTGATATTGGTGTGGGCCGACGCCTACTGGCACTCAATATCACCGGGGGCGCTGGATCTTCATCACAGCCTGGCAGAGCAAGGGAGGCCTCCCCAGGGCGAGCGGTGGCTCTCTGGGGGAAGGGATGGGTCCTTCTCGCTCATCAGGCTGTTACTGCCTCAGAGTGCCAGGGCACCCCCACACCAGCCAAATCGCTCACCTCCGGGGGCACGACCAAGCCCCCAGCCCCACCGCTGCGCCACAATCTGCCAGTCCGTGTCCCAGACTGGAATCGTCCATTCAGGTCCCGGCTTGCGTCTCCTCTGCAGCCCCCGTGTGAGACAGAGCGTGCGTCACTGCTCACCATAAGACAACGCCGGAAATTAATATGCCTCACACAATCCGGATCGGAATCTCCACCAATTCAACTCCTCTGAACAGGATTAAAGTCATATATAAGGCGGATTTATGGCGTGGATGTGCAGAGCCCGATTAGGGTGCATCCACCATGATGGCTATACAAGCCACGCCCCCTCAAACTGCTTTTTGACATGCTTCAACCATGGGGTGTGGATGATTTTGTCACAATTAATCAGGTCGCTGAGTGCCTCTCTGTAAATAGTTAATTACGGGGTAGACCAAACCCTCACCCAATATAAAAATGGTTTGAGAAAACATACCAAGTGTATGGGGTTAAGGGCTAGATCAAATCTCAACGGAACCAATGGGGAGCTTTGTGGTAAATTGAGAAGACCTTTAATACATTTGTTTTCCTAAATGGATAATATGGATGCATCAGTGTAGCCCCAAATCTCTGCCCTGTAAATGGGTGGCCAACACTGTGGTGGCTTGATAGATTATTAGAGCCAGTGACATAGCCCCTCCTGCCGTGGACTTGTGTTTCCTCCTGAATAAGAGTGCACGCTAGTTTAGGCCGACCTTACTCTTATCTATTTGCATCCCCCATTTTAGAGAATCTAACATCCTTATGCCCCAAAAATACTGCAGTCAGTATTTTTTCTGTCGGTGCAAAATGCATTTCTGCGTTGGTGTATACATGAAATTTATATGCAATTGCCACTGTGCCTCCTACATTGAATGTGACATAAGTGTATCCTGATGTACCTGCAATTATACGGATCAGCAGGTTTGTGGTATTAACGTGTGTGTCAATGTTTTGAAGCTAACATTTCAGCTTGTACTGAACGTAGGATGTGTGTGTGTTCAGTTGTCCAATGTGAACTTGAAAAGTCTAGACGAATCAAATTGTGGAATGGCTTTATTCATTCTGTATAATCTGGAATGTGAATTGTGCCAGAAGTTAGGAAGTGCAATTTTGACTGGAGTTTTTTCAATGTAGTTGTAAGAGCACAACCTTCTCTAAGAATTGTGTCGCACAGCTTCTACTTTCACTTGACAGCTCGTATTCCAAAAACAGGACACTGAGATAGGCAATTTTTGATTTTTTTAAATTACATTTGTAGCCCAAGTGTGCAAATCCCAAAACTTTGTGATCTACTCTAGCCAAGTGAGTTGATCCAGGATAATGCCTTGTTATCAAAATCTTGTAAAAGTTCTGTTACTCGAGCTAAAAACAGCCCGGGGCTATTCTAATACCCTTGGGTCAATCGACAGAACTGCTTTAGAGAACCTAGGGCTAAATGAGGTCAAGTATCTGCTTTCAGGTGCTATATTTTGGCAGAAAAACCCTTTTGAAATCTCTAATGTGGTTTTGTATTTCTTTCGCACTATGTTGTTCATTGGTGCCACTGTGTGCATGTTTTGCACAGCGATTGTACGTTTAATGGTGTTCAAGAGTCTGTAATCTAACACTAAATTATATGAATGGTCTGGTCATTACTGGTAACAACGGATTATTCATAGGGTAGGTGCAACTTTGTATTACACCCTGGTATTCAAGTTGTGTGAGTAGTTCTCTAACTCATGTTTAATGTGGTATTGTCTTTGTGGTTGTGGAGTGGAGCTCACAGGTATAATGTTATAAGGGGATCTATCATCCCAACCCACATGGTTGCGGTATAATGCCAGAGCTTGCGCTAAGGCCCACTCCTTGGCAGATGAATGTTTACTTGCATCTGAGTGGAGTTTGAAGATGGCAGGTAAAATTACTGTTTCCCCTTTTTGGGATTCCTGAACAAACTCCAGTAGCCAATCCTTTTCAGCCAGCAGAGAGTCATTGCCAAATGACAAGTTGTCCCAAAAGAGAACATTTATCATACGTGGTATGCCCCCTCCATCTGGAGTTCCAATTCATATAATTGATCAGAGACACTCAGTCTCCTGTGCAGTTTTTTCACCTGAATGTAGTCACTCATTGCCACCAGACACTCCATAAGATTCTGGCAAAGTATTGTTACCTCTGCCACACTATCCAGCATGGTCAGAGACCATTCCCCATTTAGGATAAGTGTCCTTAATATCCAGGGCATGCTTGACTTTGGTGCCTGCCACCTTCTTCTTTTAGAATTGAGTACTGGACTGTTTAGCTCAGTCTTCCTTTTTTATTATATTGTCAGCAGAGAGTTCTGGGTCCTTCTTCAGTTTCATGTACTCCTCAGACCTGCGCTCTGATTGTCCTCCTATCTATTTTTCGGATGACTCCTGAAACTAACAAGAGTAACGTGCATCAGTATCCTGATACCTATCAGGCGTTTTAATAGTATCACAGTTACGCAGATTATAGCATTTTTCAGTGGGCTCCTGTTGAGGAGAGCCACTCTGTGTTTTAGTGTTTTCTTTATTTGTCTTATTATCCCATTTATTTTGAGAAGATTCGGTGCCTGCTTCGAGTTATCCTTTTCAGAATTGCCCTTAATTTGCCATTTGCTAGGTCTGGCTCCCAAACGATCTCTACCTATTGATGCATAGGTTTACTCAATAGTTTTAGGCAATTCGGGCTCCTGGTCTCCCGGAGAGACATGTGTGAGTCGCTGGCATACAGCCAACGCTGCAGCTTCCGCTTTAATGTCAATTAACATTATTGTGGAGACTGCGGCAAAGTTGCCCACCAGTTTCATCCCCAAATCCAGGGTAGGGACTAATTTTGGATTTGTTTAACCCCTTCGCTGCTAGGCCTTTCGCCCCCCTGTGCTAAGCCTTTTTTTTGGCTATTTGGGGTAGTGCGCGCTTAGGCCCCTGTAACTTTTTGACCACATAAGGTATCCACGCCAAATTTGCGTCCTTTTCTTCCAACATCATGGGGATTCTAAATGTACCCAGGGTTTGTGGATTCCCCTGGAGGGGTCCCAGAAATTAGCCAAAATACAGCACAATTTAGTTTTTTTGGGGAAAAATGGGAAAACTGGCTGCAAATGAAAGCGTCTGGGTTTTTCCCTGCAAATGTTATCAAAAAAGGATTTGTGGGGCGGAAATCACGATTTTCCCAGCTTTTAGGGAATGACAGACTTTTGTCAGAAAACCAACATTTTTTACACAGTTTTGGCATTTTTCTGGGTCATAGCCTATTTTTGCTATTTTTTGTGCTTTCAACCTCCTTCCAGTTAATGGTAGAAATGAGTGTGAAAGTAATAATGGATCCTGGAAAGCTATACATTTTAGAAAGGTAGACAAAATTCTGAATTCAGCAAGGGGTCCTTTGTGTAGATCCAACAAGGTTTCTTTATAGAAACTAACAGTTAAATAAAGGAAAAATTTAAAATGAGTTGAAAAAAACAGCCTTTTGTGTCAACGTTTTCACTTGTAACTTCTTCTAATGATGACAGCTCTTTGAAAGCAATATACCGTTACATCCGCTGGACCGTCCTGGTTGTGGGGATATATAGGACTTGTAGGTTCACCAAGAACCCGACAAACCCAGAGTCAAAAACTGAGCAGCAATTTGCAATGGTTTTTTATTATGTTCTGGGTATTTAGCAATTATTGTGGGAAAATGTATACATGGAAAAATCGGTATGAAAGACACCTATGTATTTCTGAAATGGGAACAAATTATAGAGTTTAGAAACAGTACATATTTTCACATTTTCGAAATTGGGAATACTCATACTAGCATAAGAATTATCGGTCATTTTTCAAAATGACTTCTTTTTACACAATGTCTTTCATTTGGAAGGCAGAAATGCATCAAAAATCAATAGGTAATAACAGTTGTTTTACAAATCTGAATAACCCTAAGTCTCCCGATAAAAATGGTACCTCACTTGTGTGGTTCAGCATAGTGCCCACGACAGGAAATGGCTCAAAATCCAACGTGAACACACTACATTTTCACAATGAAAATGTACCCTTTTTTTGCGAAGCGTCTAGCTGTAGTTTTTGAACACTAGTTCTGCCGGCACCTAGCGAAACCTAGTAAACCTATACATTTTTGAAAACTAGACACCCAGGGGAATCCCACCAGGTTCTGTTACCCAGAATCCCTTGCAAACCTAACAAATTGTCAAAAACACATTTTTACCACATTTCTGTGGTGGAAAGTTCTGGAATCTGCGTGGATCCACACATTTCCACCCACCCCGCGTTCCGCAAAGTCTTCTGAGAAAAATGGCACCTCACTTGTTTGGGTCGGCCTAGTGCCCGTGACAGGAAACGGCGCAAAATGCAATGTGGACACACCTCAATTTCGCAGTGAAAAATGACCCTTTTTTGTCAAAGTGCTTAGCTGTAGTTTTTGAACCCTAGCTCTGCCGGCACCTAGGGAAACCTAGCAAACCTATACATTTTTTAAAGCTAGACACCCAGGGGAATCCAGGATGGGGTGACTTGACTGCCTCCCACCAGGTTCTGTTACCCAGAATCCCTTGAAAACCTAAAAAATTGTCAAAAACACATTTTCACCACATTTCTGTGGTGGAAAGCTCTGGAATCTGCGTGGATCCACACATTTCCACCCACCCCGCGTTCCGAAAAGTCTTCCGAGAAAAATGGCACCTCACTTGTGTGGGTCGGCCTAGTGCCCGTGACAGGAAACGGCGCAAAACGCAATGTGGACACACCTCAATTTCGCAGTGAAAAATGACCCTTTTTTGGCAAAGTGCCTAGCTGTAGTTTTTTAACCCTAGCTCTGCCGGCACCTAGGGAAACGTAGCAAACCTATACATTTTTTAAAACTAGACACCCAGGGGAATCCAGGATGGGGTGACTTGACTGCCTCCCACCAGGTTCTATTACCCAGAATCCCTTGGAAACCTACCAAATTGTCAATACAAACACATTTTCCCCAGATTTATGTGGTGGAAAGCTCTGGAATCTGCGTGGATCCACAAATTTCCACCCACCCCGCGTTCCCCAAAGTCTTACGAGAAAAATGGTAACTCACTTGTGTGGGTCAGCCTAGTGCCCGTGACAGGAAACTGCGCAAAATGCAACGTGGTCACACCTCAATTTCGCAGTGAAAGATGACCCTTTTTTGGCAAAGTGCCTAGTTGTAGTTTTTTAACCCTAGCCCTGCTGGCACCTAGGGAAACCTACCAAACCTATACATTTTTGAAAACTAAACACCCAGGGGAATCCAGGATGGGGTGACTTGACTGCCTCCCACCAGGTTCTGTTATCCAGAATCCCTTGCAAACCTAAAAATTGTCAAAAAACCTCTTTTTCCCCACATTTCTGTGGTGGAAAGTACTGGGATCTGCGTGGATCCACAAATTTCCACCCACCCCGCGTTCCCCAAAGACTTACGAGAAAAATGGTACCTCACTTGTGTGGGTCGGCCTAGTGCCTGCAAAAGGAAATGGCGCAAAACGCAACGTGGTCACACTTCAATTTCGCAGTGAAAAAGGACCCTTTTTTGGCAAAGTGCCTAGCTGTAGTTTTTTAACCCTAGCTCTGCCGGCACCTAGGGAAACCTACCAAACCTATACATTTTTGAAAACTAAACACCCAGGGGAATCCAGGATGGGGTGACTTGACTGCCTCCCACCAGGTTCTGTTACCCAGAATCCCTTGCAAACCTAAAAAATTGTCACAAAAACAAATTTTACCCACATTTCTGTGGTGGAAAGTTCTGGAATCTGCGTGGATCCACACATTTCCACCCACCCCATGTTTCTCAAAGTCTTCCGAGAAAAATGGTACCTCACTTGTGTGGGTCGGTCTAGTGCCCGTGACAGGAAACAGCGCAAAATGCAACGTGGTCACACCTCAATTTCGCAGTGAAAAATGACCCTTTTTTGGCAAAGTGCCTAGCTGTAGTTTTTTAACCCTAGCTCTGCTGGCACCTAGGGAAACCTACCAAACCTATACATTTTTGAAAACTAGACACCCAGGGGAATCCAGGATGGGGTGACTTGACTGCCTCCCACCAGGTTCTGTTATCCAGAATCCCTTGCAAACCTAAAAATTGTCAAAAAACCTCTTTTTCCCCACATTTCTGTGGTGGAAAGTACTGGGATCTGCGTGGATCCACAAATTTCCACCCACCCCGCGTTCCCCAAAGACTTACGAGAAAAATGGTACCTCACTTGTGTGGGTCGGCCTAGTGCCTGCAAAAGGAAATGGGGCAAAACGCAACGTGGTCACACTTCAATTTCGCAGTGAAAAAGGACCCTTTTTTGGCAAAGTGCCTAGCTGTAGTTTTTTAACCCTAGCTCTGCCGGCACCTAGGGAAACCTACCAAACCTATACATTTTTGAAAACTAAACACCCAGGGGAATCCAGGATGGGGTGACTTGACTGCCTCCCACCAGGTTCTGTTACCCAGAATCCCTTGCAAACCTAAAAAATTGTCACGAAAACAAATTGTACCCACATTTCTGTGGTGGAAAGTTCTGGAATCTGCGTGGATCCACACATTTCCACCCACCCCATGTTTCTCAAAGTCTTCCGAGAAAAATGGTACCTCACTTGTGTGGGTCGGTCTAGTGCCCGTGACAGGAAACAGCGCAAAATGCAACGTGGTCACACCTCAATTTCGCAGTGAAAAATGACCCTTTTTTGGCAAAGTGCCTAGCTGTAGTTTTTTAACCCTAGCTCTGCCGGCACCTAGGGAAACATAGCAAACCTATCCATTTTTGAAAACTAGACACCCAGGGGAATCCAGGATGGGGTGACTTGACTGCCTCCCACCAGGTTCTGTTACCCAGAATCCCTTACATACCTAAAAAATTGTCCAAAAAAACCACATTTTCCCCACATTTCTGTGGTGGAAAGTTCTGGAATCTGCATGGATCCACAAATTTCCACCCACCCGGCGTTCCCCAAAGTCTTCCGAAAAAATGGTACCTCACTTGTGTGGGTCGGCCTAGTGCCCACAACAGGAAACGGCGCAAAACGCAACGTGGTCACACCTCAATTTCGCAGTGAAAAATTATCCTTTTTTGGCAAAGTGCCTAGCTGTAGTTTTTGAACCCTATCTCTGCCGGCACCTAGAGAAACCTAGCAAACCTATCATTTTTTTAAACTGACTTGACTGCCTCCCACCAGGTTCTGTTACCCAGAATCCATTGCAAACCTAAAAAACAGTCCAAAAAAACCACACTTTCCCCACATTTCTGTGGTGGAAAGTTCTAGAATCTGCTTGGATCCACAAACTCCCACCCACCCCGTGTTCCCCAAAGTCTTCTGAGAAAAATGGCACCTCACTTGTAAAGCTAGACACCCGGGGGCTTCCAGAGAGGTATGGCTTGCGTGGATCCCCCAACGTTTCCTTACCCAGAATTCCCTGCAACCCTCAATTTTAGCTGAAAAAATCACTTTTTTCACACATTTTTGTGTGGGAAAGTGTGGCATCACTAGGCTCACACAAATTTCCTACCACCCAGCGTTCCCCCAGGTCTCCCGATAAAAATAGTGCCTCCCTTGTGTGGGATGCCCAAGTACCCGCGACGGGCAAGGGCCCAAAACAGTGAGGCGACATCAAAATTGCCTATCTCAAAACCACCTGGTTTTGCAAGGGGGGTCACCTGGGTTTTTGGCCCCGTGCTCAGCGGCCGTCTAGGGAAACCTACCAAACCCACACATCTCTGAAACCTAGACAAGTGTGGCATTACTGGGCTCACACAAATTTCCTACCACCCAGCGTTCCCTCAGGTCTCCCAATAAAAATGATACCTCACTCGTGTGGGGGGGTCAAGTACCCACGACAGGCAAAGGCCCAAGACCTATTGAGCGGACATCAAAATTATCTATCACAAAACAACCTGGTTTTGCAAGGGGGGTCCCATGAGTTTTTGGCCCCGGGCTTGGCGACCATCTAGGGAAACCTACCAAACCCACACATTTCTGAAAGCTAGACACTCGGGAGAGTCCAGTGAGGTATGGCTTGCATGGGTCCCCTAAAGTTTTCCTACCCAGAATCCCCTGCAAACCTAAAATTCAGCTAAAAAAAACACTTTTTTCTCGAATTTCTGTGTGGGAAAGTTTAAAAATCTATGTGGATCCACAAATTTTCTCCCACCCAGCGTTCCCCCAGGTCTCCCAATAAAAATGATACCTCACTCGCGTGGGTGGGTCAAGTACCCGCGGCAGGCAAGGGCAGATTAGGGGCTAATGCCCCGAAAGTTAACTAGACGCCAGGGATTTTTTGGGGCAAATTTTAATTAGGGTGAGGGCTGCCCAAAACGGGCATGCCAATACCCTCACCCTAATTAAAATTTGCCCAAAAAATCCCTGGCATCTACTGGGCTTTTTGCCCCCCGGCGGGCAGATTGGGGGCTAATGCCTCCATCTGCCCCCCCGGGGGGCAGAAAGGCTGTCATTTTTGTGGGGGGGGGAGAGGTGGGGGCATTGGCATGCCCATTTTGGGCAGCCTCCACCCTAATTCAGACTTGCCTCAAAAATCCCTGGCATCTAGTGGGCTTTTTGCCCCCCCCCAGGGGGGCGGATTAGGGGCTACTGCCCCCATCTGCCCCCCATGGGGGGCAGAAAGGCTGTCATTTTTGCAGGGAGGTGGGGGCATGGGCAAAAGGCCCACTAGACGCCAGGGATTTTTTGGGGGCAAATTTAAATTAGGGTGGGGGCTGCCCAAAATGGGCATGTCCATGCCCCCTCCCCCGCAAAAATTACAGCCTTCCTGCCCCCCCCCGGGGAGCAGATAGGAAAATAGCCCCCATTTTGTGCAGCCCCCATCCTAATTAAAATTTGCCCAAAAAAATCCCTGGCGTCTAGTAGGATATCTGCCCCCTGGGGGGAAGATGAGGGCAGGAGCCCCTAATCTGCCCCAACCAGGGGGCAGAAAGCCAACTAGATACCAGGGATTTGGTTGTAAACTATAATTAGGGGTGGGGGCTGCCCAATATGGGCACCCCTCCTGCCGCAAAGATACTGTTTTTTTGCCCCCCCTGGAAGGCAGGTAAGGGCAGTATCCCCCAATGTGCCACCCCAGGGGGCACAAAGCCCACTAGATACAAGGGTTTTTAAAAAAATTCTAATTGATGGTGGGGGCTGCCCAATATGGGCATGCCCATGCCCCCACCTCCCTGCAAAAATGACAGCCTTTCTGCCCCCCTGGGGGGGCAAAAAGCCCACCAGACGCCAGGGATTTTTTGGGGCAAATCTGAATTATGGTGGGGGCTGCCCAAAATGGGTATGCCAATGCCCCCACCCCTCCCCCACAAAAATTACAGCCTTTCTGCCCCCCCTGGGGGGCAGATAGAGGCATTAGCCCCCAACCTGCCCTCCGGGGGCAAAAAGCCCAGTAGACGCAAGGGGCAGATTGGGGACTAATGCTCCCATCTGCCCCCCAGGGGGAGCAGAAAGTCTACTAGACCCCAGGGATTTTTTGGGGCAAATTTTCAATTAGGGTGGGGGCAGCCAAAAATGGGCATGCCAATGCCCTCACCCTAATTAAAATTTGCCCCAAAAAAATCCCTGGCGTCTACTGGGCTTTTGCCCCCCGGGGGGCAGATGAGGGCTAATGCCCCCATCTGCCCCCCAGGGAGGCAGAAAGGCTGTAATTTTTGTGGGGGAGGGGTGGGGGCCTCGGCAAGCTCATTTTGGGCAGCCCCCACCCTAATTCCGATTTGCCCCCAAAAAATCCCTGGCATCTAGTGGGCATTTTGCCCCCCCGGGGGGCAGATTGGGGCTAATGCCCCCATTTGGCCCCCAGGGGGGACGGGGGGCAGATAGGCTATCATTTTTGCGGGGGGATGTGGGCATGGGAATGCCCATATTGGGCAGCCCCCTCCCCTAATTATAATTTTTTTTTTTAATCCCTGGTTTCTAGTGGGCTTTCTGCCCCCCGGGGGGGCAGAAAGTCTGAGATTTTGTGGCTGGGGGTGGGGGCATTGGCATGCCCATATTGGGCAGCCCCCACCCCTAATTGAAATATAAACGAAAATCCCTGCTATCTAGTGGGCTTTCTGCCCCCCCGGGGGGGGCAGATTGGGGGCTGCTGCCCCATCTGCCCCCCAGGGGGGCAGAAAGACTAAATTGCCCCAAATTTGTATGGGGGAGCAAAGGCCATTGCCCAAGGGGCCTCTCCCCCCTCCCTGGTGTCTAGTGGGTGGATCCCTGCTTGGGGATCGCCCTCCTGGAGATTCTCCCCTTTCCAATGATACCTCTCCTGTCTTTCTACATGCTCAGGGGGCTGAGATAGCCCCCTGAGCACGTAGAAAGTGAAACTGAAATGAACCTAAAGGTTCATTTTAGTTTCGGTTTCTGTGAAATGACGACAGCGCGAGGTGCGCGCTAATCGTCCTTTCACAGAAACCAGGGAGGGGGCCTCGGGAGCTGGGGAAGCTCTTCCCCAGCTCCTGAGGCTCTGGGGGAGAAAAGGAAATCCCTCTGCTGTCTGCAGCAGAGGGATTTCGTGCCCCTGTCCTCATGACGGAATGGTTCCGTCATGGCACCGATGCTCATGACGGAACCATTCCGTCATGAGCATCAAAGGGGTTAAGCACTTCTTTTGAGTTCAAAAGAATTTTATTAAAGCAGTACAGGTGTCAATACAGCAGAAAATAAAAAAAAAAAATCAAAGATATAACAGTAATGTGCGCAGTGAGGCGAAATATAACTGTAAAAAGAACATGAGGCTAAGAGAGGAACAAAAAAGTGAGGCTAAATAACAATAAGCAGTAGTAGATAAAAATGCAATAAAATATAACACAATTAATAAAACGGAACATAAAGGTCAATCAAGGAGGTTTAGAAACTTCTTGCTGAGAGGGAAGCAAACAGAATGAAGGGGAAGAACGCTTAGCACATTTATCAAGGTATAGGGTAACAGGAAGCCATAAATCATGACGTTTCTTGGCCATATTGAGGGGGTAGATGAAAACAGTGTCTAGCCTGTGATTATGACAAACATTGTACCACCATGCTCTAAAAGACACATTAGCAAAATTTTTCCAATTGACTGTAATTTGCTGAAATGCAACTGCTAGTAATAAATCTATTATTTGTACATTGGAATCAATATCGGTCCAGCAAGGGGAGAGGCTTCCTAAAAAAATATTAACAAAGGAGAAAGGAAATGCAGTATGAAATATGGCATTAATTTGGGACCAAACTTGTTTCCAGAAATTATGGATAGCATTACAAGAAAAAAGCATGTGGAAAAGAGTAGCTTTAGGAGTCGAGCATGACCAACAAAGGTCAGGGGTTGAGGAAGACCCTTTACTCAAAACGTGAGGTGAAAAGAGAAGTCTATTGTAAATGAAGAAGAGGGTTTGCGTGAGAGAAGCCGCCCTGGATGATTTACGAAGCTTAATCCACAAATTGTCCCATAAAGATATGGGCCAAGAAACACCAAAATCAAATTCCCAAAGTTCTTCCACCTTGGATTTTGGCCTAGGATTAACAGATACGCAAAATGAATGATAAATTGAGGATGCTGTGGGCTGGGAACATAGTAATGAGTGAAGGCGGGAATGAGGGCTAGGAAGAGCAGAATGAGTAGGGGAGTTAAAAAGCTTGTCAAATGTGGACAAAATTGCAGATTTAAGTAGAGTATACTTGCGAATGAAGGAGTGGGGAAGACCAAACTGTTGGCTGAGAGCCGGGAAAGATAAGAAATCGGAGCCTGAGAAAAGATGGGATACCCATATCAAACCCTTTTGCCTCCAAGATTTCCAATAGAAGGGTTTCTGATTAATAAGAACACTACTGTTATGCCAAATAGTAGTATTGAGAAAGGCAGCTGCAGAGGAGGGGGGGTTGGGGGAGGTGGAAAGAAGAAGCTTGGTGGTGAACTTATGAATGGGAGTGGAAATAGCCTGGGGCTTACGAGAAAATGATAAATATTCAGTAAAGGTGAAAGGGGATAAAGCAAGGCGTTCAAGGACAAGCCATAAAGGGGAAGAAGCATCAGGAGCTCGTAACCAAAGAGAAGCTTGGCGCAAAAGAAAAGCTTTGTGATAAACGGGAAAATCCGGGAAGTTGACCCCGCCTTGTGATTTAGGAAGACGTAATCTGCATAAAGACATACGTGCTTTTTTCCCGGACCAGAGGAAAGAAGAGAAAATGGAGTTAATTTTCTTGAAAAACTTAGTTGGGATAGGTACTGGAATATTGGAGATAGTGTAAAGAACTATTGGGGAAAGCATCATTTTAATGGTGTCAAGACGACCCCACCAGGAAAGATAAAGTGGGTGCCATCTGGAAGTAAGGTCAGATAATTTCTGGGAACATTTAGTGAGGCATAAAGAGATAGTGTCGGGAAGAGAAGGGGCAATATACAATCCGAGATATTTAATATGGGAGGAGCTCCAAGTAAAATTGGACGCATCGAAATCCGATTTAAAAGTAAATTTAGTGAGAGGTAAAATTTCACACTTGTCACTATTAAGTTTATATCCAGAAATTTGGGAGTATTCGTGGACTTCATTAAGAAAAGCAGGAATAGAGATGGTAGGGTTGGACATAAAAAGTAAGATATCGTCTGCATAAGCAGCCAGTTTAATGTGTGTATGGGAAGTTTGAAAACCATGCAAATCGGGATTTTGGCGGAGTTTGGAAAGAAAGGGTTCTAATGCCAGATTGAAAAGAAAGGGGGAAAGGGGGCAACCCTGACGGACTCCTCTACCTAAGGTGAAAAAGGAAGAAACTAGGCCATTGGCACAAACCGCCGCTCTGGGGCTGGAATATAAAAAAGAAACGAAGGAGATAAAGTTAGGGCCAAACCCAAACCACCTAAGGGCGGAAAAAAGAAAAGTCCATTCCACTCTGTCAAACGCTTTCTCTGCGTCTAAAGCAATTGCCGCTAATGAGTCGTGAGATTGTGAGGATTTGGAAAGGACGTTGAATAAAAGTCTAGTATTGTCTGTAATAAAACGGCCCTTATCATACCCAGACTGTTCTGAGCCCAAGAGTTCAGGAAGAAGAGGATCTAATCGTGAAGCGAGAGATTTAGCGTAAATTTTATAATCAATATTTACCAAGGAGATTGGTCTGTAATTTTTGCAGTGTTGGGCGTCTTTCCCTTCTTTAGGTATGATGCAAATATGGGCATCCGAAAAGGTGCCGGAGGAAGCACCATTGAGTATAAAGGAATCAATAAGCGAGTGCAATCTGGGTAGTAATAATTTAGAGAAGTGTAAATAGAATTCAGCAGTAAATCCATCCGGACCCGGTGCCTTATCCTTCTTGAGTGTTTGAAGTGCAATGTGGAATTCGGATTCAGAAATGGGTAGTTCAAGAATGGAAAGATCGACTGGAAAGTGAGGAGGTGCTTTGATGGTGGAAAAAAAGGCAGCCAAGTCTTGTGCAGAGGGGTGAGTTTCAGAGGAGTAGAGCGTAGAATAAAAACGAGAAAATTCCTCTAAGATATCAACATCAGTATGTTTTAAAACAGAATTAACATCATAAACAGATTGAATGTTCAATTTATGTTGCTTAACTTTTAAATAATTGGCTAAAATCTTACCCGCCCTGTTCTTTCCCCCATAAAATTTTGAGCTGGATTTTAATAAATACAATGAGGCATCATCAGTGGATTGTTTGTTAAATTGCATCTTAGCTTCGATAAGAGTAGTCAAACTTTCCTGCGATTGGGAGGTATAAAAGGAGTGCTCCAAACTTTTAATCTTGAGGAGAAGATCCTTTGTAATTTGGCGAGCGCTCTTGCGTTTTCTGGAAACATAATCAATAATGAAGCCTCTGGCTGTAGCCTTATAAGCATCCCAGATAGCATGTTTGGGCAGAGTGGGCGTATCATTAATGGCAAAGAACTCGTTGGTAAAATCCACAAAGGAAGTGGTAAACCTGGGGTCTAGAAGTAAGGTATTATTAAAACGCCAACGTTTCGGCCCAGTGGAGCTGGGAAGGATATCAATGTTGGCTAAAACTGGGGCATGGTCAGAAAATAAGATGGGGCCAATGTCAGCATAAGTAAGGGACTGCGAGATATGATGGGAGAGGAAAATATAGTCAATACGGGACTGTGATTAGTGGGATGGGGAATAGAATGTAAACTCTTTAGTAGTAGGGTTACATAGACGCCAGGCATCAATAAGTTTGTGCTGGGATATTGCTTGAACAAAAAGTTTGTGAGCCTTATTAGGAATAAAGGAAACTTTAGAGTTTCTGTCCAAAAAAGGGTCAAGGGGCAAGTTGCAGTCTCCCGCCAGAATAAAATTGTCATCAACGTATTCAGAAATACGAGAGGACATTGTTCGCCAAAAGGCAAGATCGCCGCCAGTGGGTGCATAAATGTTGAGCAGGGAGATGGGGATATTTTTCGAGGAAAGTTTGACGTACAACCATCTACCCTCAGGGTCTGAGTCAGAAGTCAAGAGCGATTGAGTGAAGGATTTGCGAATTAACACAGCCACAACATTTCTTTTACCATCCCCAGGAGCAGAAAAAACACTTCCTACCCATCCTCTTTTAAGTTTGGCAGCGTCAATGTCAGACAAATGAGTTTCTTGCAGGAAGGCAATATCGACATTCAACTTGGCCAAATGAGAAATAATTTTTTGCCTCTTGATAGGAGAATGGAGACCTTTAACGTTCCATGAAACAATACGAACTGCCATTAAGGGATTTTAAAGAAGTATTGCAGAGAAAAATTAACACTTCGAACAAAAGCCTCAAAGAAAGTGAGAATGTAGGAGAGAGAAAAAGGAGAGAAGAGACAGGAATAGAGGAAGAAGGAAGCATATAAGAAGATAAATAGGAAAAGGATCTTAGAAGACATCAAGAAAATATAAGACTGCGAAGGTGAAGTGAAGTGCCATGCATAAATTAGAAAAGACCCAGAAAATTCGGTAAAAAAGGATAAATGATAGAAACAACATGGAAAGTGCGAGAAGGTCAATAAGTTGGTAAAAGAAGGGATAGTAAAATCAGCAGAAAACCAACAAGAAATAAAGATAGGGAAAAGGAAAAGTAGGAAGGAAGAGAACAAGCGAATAAAAGGTATTGGCACCAAAAAACCTGAAAGTGTGAAGAAAAGAATTAAAATAAGAAAGAAGGAAACAAAAACAGACATAACAAAAAAGAACGAGAAATACTCACAAGGGGTAGAGCCGGAGAAACAGTCGATGAACAGGGACAAACAAGGGTGTACAAGGATGTGGAGAAGGGAAGGCAGGGCCAACTGGAGAAGGCAGGACACTCGGGGTCAGGAAAACGTCCAACCAGAGAGACAGGATGAAACGCATAACAATTGATCTGTGAAAAAAGACAAACAACAAGATTAGAGAGCAATAAATGACAAGGGCATAAAACTTGCCAAGAGTATCAGAAGACAAGGAAATATAACAGCAATGAGAACTACTACAATGGAAAGTAAACCTTCATCAAGAAAACAAATATGTTCAAGAACAAATCGATTAACAAATAAATAAAAGCAACGCATAGAAGAAACATGGACATCAATATAAGACTTCAGGGATAAGTCAAGTTGGAGGAGAAGAGGAAGGACCAGAGAGCTCCATAGCTGCATGTCTGCAAGAATTCAGGAAGCTCCGAAGTCGTGTAGGCTCCTCATAAGTCGTGGTCTTATTATTATAGGTGACTTTGAATAGGCAGGGATGGAAAAGGCCATATCTAGCACCAATTGAACGGAGTTCTGGTCTCATGTCTAAGAAGGCTTTACGGCGGGTTGCAGTCGCTTTGGCATAGTCCTGTGCGAAGAACAAATTGGAACCAGACCAGGTAATGCGTGGAGAGGCTCTAGCTGCAGAGAGAACTTTCAATAGATCCGTATATTCCAAAAAGTACATTATTACACCTCTAGGCTTCGCTGGTGTGGAGAGAGAGTTGGGTGCTCGACCAAGCCTATGGGCACGCTGGATATTAAGTGGGGTGTCCCCCGGCAAATGCAAAAGCTTGGGAAGAAAGGATTTGAAGACGGTGATGGGATCACTCCCCTCGCAGCCCTCCGCAAGGCCGTAAAGGCGAAGATTATTGCGTCTATTTTGGTTTTCCAAGTCCTCCACTTGCTTCTGAAGAGAGGAGATCTGCCCCTGCATATGAGTGACCTTGACTGCAGAATCTTGGAGAGAAGAGACGTCCCTCTCCACCGAAGACATACGTTCATCCATCCGGGTCCAATTATCAGTGAGGATCTGCAGTTTATCATTGGTTTCTTCCATGAAAGGGCGCAAAGCACGTATCTCCTCAAGAAGCAGCTCCATCGAGATGGTCGAAGAAGACTTGGGAGGAGAAGGCGTGTCTTTTTTTAAACGCTTAGACGTAACTTTTCCTGAAGACTGTGATGAGGAATCCATGTTTGGCGCCGTCTCGCTAATAATGGGAGGTTGAGAAGCTTCCAAATTAGCCAATTCTGTGAAGAGTTTAGAGTATTTAATGTAGTTCCGTTTTTGAAATTTGTTAGGACCTTCAGCCATAGATGCAGCTATGGAGTGCAGATAGACAGAACTTAACCAAAAATAGGCGCAAAAAAAAGTCACTGGGTTGAATACAGGATCAAAGCAGACGTGACGTGGAAAGTAGGCAATTTGATGGGCGAAAGAGCCAAAACAGAGAAGCCATAGGTCTAGAAAACTAGGCTTTGCAGGTTCAAAATGGCCGCCATCTGTGAGGAGAATGAGAAGCCAAATCTGTCAAATAACAGTAAAAACGGTCCCAAAACGCTGAAAAGTCCAGGGATTAGGACTTCAGAAGTCGTAGAGGCATAATAGAACCAGTGTGATACTCAGGAGCGAAAAGAATGTGAGACGCGCTGCATATTCGGGGGACGAGCACAACAATCAAAATGGCGGTCGCGGCCGATGCAAAGCCGCGACCGAGAGTAAACAGCTGAAAAAGTGCTCAAAAAGAATTACCGCGTCTTCAAAAAGGAGCCCAGAGTCTTCCAGGACCCCTCCGAAATGAAAGTCTGTTCGTCATTTTCCTTTCCGTGCTCATCGAATGTCCGTAGTCTCTGGCGCGGACGGAGCCTTCACGCCGATGCCGCCATCTCATCGGGCGCCTAGCCACGCCCCCCCCGGGGTTAAGCACTTCTGTCAAAACAGCTAATGAGGGTGTACGTGTGTTCTGGTATACACTGTAGCAAATACTGTGCCCCAAGTGGTGCAGTCTTCCACTTGGGGAGGCATCCCCATAGGCAGGCATATTGTGAGAATTCTGCTTTTCTTGGGGTCCCTTATGGGGAAACACTGCTTCAAGTAGCTTTGTTTTTGTGTGCAAACCAGAACGGAATCGCCTCCTGTCTAATGGGAACCTCACTCATGACTGCATTGATGGCCACTGGAATAATTCCAAGGCTAGCCAATTGTGGTTGTGCAGCTTGAGCGGTCCATGTGGGACTTACTGTCATTGTTTGCATTACATACTGTGTCAAACATTTGTATATTCTGACATGGTCTGTGTAGAGTTTACGTAGCTCTAGTGATCTCAGATTTGCTATATCTGGATAGGGTGTGTAACCGGATAAGACTGGCTATGTTGCTCTCTCATTGCTGATGGTACCATGTTTAATGAGCATTATGTATGGTAGGAAGCCTTCAAACCAATTTTGGTGTTCTTTATATGTTAGTGGTGTTTCTAGTGTTTATAGGCTGTGTAGTTGTTAGGTGCTGCAGCTATAGTGTAAGCATGACAAAGTCTTGAATTTGCATTCACTGCTGGGAATGTAACCCATGGATAGAATTCCTCTGTCCTTTATGTTTCGTGGGCCTCAACCGGGAATGTCACATCTCCTCCTGTATGGATGAGCCCATGCTGTTGTAACATCTGTGTGACTATATATCTGCAGTTCACCGGTATGTCAACTGGTGCGGTATTAGCCATTTACATATTTTGGAATTCAGAGAGGTTAACTCTGTGGGGTTATCCTTTGAAAGGTTCATGCTGGTAAACAACGTTTACCACAAAACTTTTTCCCCGCAGGGAATTACAACGCGGTCGTTACAACGACCACGTTTTAATTCCACTTAACATTACTCCGCAAGTCGGAACAACGACTTGCGGAGGCGGGAGAAGGTGTTGCATTTAAAATCCAACACCTTCCCTAATGTCCGCACAGACTGGAGTTGGAATAGTAAATTAGACTATTCCAACATCCAGCGCCCCCCTCTTGCGGCGTAATGGTATGCGGAATTACAACGTGGTTGTGGTAACGACCACGGTTTAATTCCCTGCGAGGAAAAATACTGCGGTATAACGAGGCATATTCTTCATGCTTGAACAACCTACAGCCAATACATAGGGGTTCCTTACTCAGCTGAGGAGGATTTTTCCCTAACTCCAGTTAGTAAGTGAGTTGGGGTCTTTTGGTATACAAAAGAAAACTACTCGGTGATCCATTAAATAAGAACCCAAGCGATAACGTTGGTGGTGCCATGTCGCATGACTTATACTTTCTCAGTAAAACTGCATTTGTTGGACCACAAAAATATCAGAACTGTGCAAGACGGATTCTACGCACACCACACACCATCAGGATATGTTGGTGTTTTTGTTTGGTAACTCATGCATACCCAAAGAGATGCACAAGAAACCCGCAACACAGCATTTCAACATTTATTGGAGCATTATGATTCTTGTGTAAAATATGTTCACTGCAATTATCAATAGAAGGAAATAGAACAGTGTGATCACAATACAAGAATAGTGAAGTAGACAAATAGTTCAACCATTGTGCTGTTTACAGAGAAGATATGCAATCATAAAACTGTTATATTTTGCTCCTACTTAGTGCTACCTACCCTAGGGTTTGCCTAGCTTGCCTACAGTAGGAGACTCTGCCAGAATCCCTGTAGAGTGATCTAACTTTCGCATTACCTGTGGCTAAGTGTTGTCAGGTAGCCTGTCTTGGTGGAGAGCTGGGTATCATGCCTCTCGGAATCAGCTGGGTTGGAATTCCAGCATGGGTCAACCCTGCAGTGTAGTGCAGTGCAAGGGAAATGCTCCTCTCCCTAAATAAAGGAGTGATGTTATTTATATAATAAACATCACCCATGTTGCCATGCTAAAGTCCCAGTCAGGCTGTTATTGATGATTCTACTCTGACAAAGCTGTTGCTGAGCGGACAATAATAAACAACATTTTGCGCAGGGAACTTTAGCTTTTGACAGAATGTTGAAGGCTTCTGATTATTTGCCTACAAAGATGTGCAAATGTAAGCAAAGCTATTCCTTGGAACAATATCCGCACAAGCACGCAAGCAAAAGTATGTCAAATGTCAACGTTCAAGAAAAGATGTCCAGTTAAAATGTGAGCATGTAAAATGGTGGTGTGCCTGCACAGGACAACATGGTAAAAACATGACAACACATAATGTTATACGATTTCTTGAAAAAATGTTTCAACTGGTAGGGTTTCCAAAAGAAATTACGACGGACAATGGGACACATTTTGTGTCTAATGAGATGAAGGTATTTTTAACCATGCATGATATTCAACGTCTTCAGGTTGCCTTATATAGCCATTCTTAAAATGGGTTGGTTGAGAGAGCAAATCCTTTTCTTAAAGTAGGTGTTCTTTCTTCAGGTTTAGATGTCAAATGTTTTCTCCAGGAGAAAATTGGAGCGTATCACACTCCACCATGGGAATTGCTAAGGGGAAGGAAACCAAGGTCTAGGATTTTGCCACATTAGTTGTTACTCTTGCCCTAGGTAACTATAACTCGCATCCTCACCAGGCAGTGCTAATTACCCCACATATTACAGTACTCACGACATCTTCTATCACATCATTGAAAATATTACTGCATCATTTGCAGTGAAATTAATGATGAGGAAGCTGTATGGTTTTGGGCACGAGTTGACCATGGAATGTGTGTATCATAAGCAAAGTTGAGTTAGGTCCTCATGGCACAAAGTTTTCATGCGCCGAGGCATCTCGGTGTGTAGTAGGCTCCAGATTTATGGCCAACATTCATTAGTCCACACTGGTGTAAGCAGTTTGCTTGAGATCGAGGAGTGTTTTTAATGCATTGCAGCTGCGTGGTGTAAAGGGATGGTTTATTGCAGGGCGTTATGTTTGTACATATAACGCATTGCCCACACTGCAATGTTAAAAATAAAAACACAGCATGATCGTGAAATGCATTTCTTATTTCTACAATGTAGTGCATCATTATGGAGAACATTTAACCCCAGGACATGGGTTTATTCAGGGCTTTAAGTGTGCCGGGTCTCACCGGGTCTGAGCACCGGCAGTTTTTTAAAGGGGGCCTCGAAACGGGTCTCTATCGGGCTCTGTTTTGTAAACTGGCACAGGCGGTCCGTTTTTTCCCGGACTTCAGTGATAGCAGGCACATCCATGTGCGCTGCACACGCTGCTCACTTCTCACTAGTGGAGAAGTTACGGCATGATGTCATGCCAGGTGAGCATGGGCGTCTGCAGGGTGGGCAAGGGGGGCACCCCCCCCCCCCTCCCGTCACCCGGCCCGCCATACTGGTGCCGTGGTGCAGGTGCCATTCTTTTTAGTAACGCTGTCCCAGCTCTTGCCGTGACACTAGGATGGATGGATTTTTTAAAATTTTATGAGCAGGCCTCTTCATTATTTGTTGTAGGCCAGCAGCGCCAAATCCCTATCATGAGAGTGCTGCGCCGCGTGTAAGGTCAAGGACAGCCCCCACAGTGGTTTTTGTCTGCAGGCCCTGCTTGACCAGCGGGAAAACTGCTGCTGATCGGCAAGATCAAAAGAGAAGGTCCAGGCCTGCCTGCACCCCCCTCCCACCCTCACCCCCCCCCCTTGAAGTGAGTCATGACCTCTCCTGTTTTCTGTCTCTGTCTAGCTCCTCACTTGCTGAAAACTGTGACTCCAAGAACTGCCGCTTACCCTCTCTTTCCTCTACTTTGCTTCATTCGTTCCCCTGTGAAATCGATCTAAAAGGGAAGTAATAACTTTTGTTGGGAATGTCTTTTTCTCACATTTTCTAATCCAAAGTGCCGCCTCGGACTGGACGTTAGCACGATCTATGTGCACCCACTACTCCAGACACTTTATTTATGAAAATACCTGCCCGCTGGACACCGATATAGGGACTCTGCTTTGAGAAGGTACTTTCAGAGCAGAGATATGCTGTGTACGTGGCAGTCACACCTGCTTCATAGAATGCTCAGTACAGCACTCTCTCCCGGACACCATACGATATGTAAATATTTTGCTTGAATGGTACTTAGGTGAATCTTTTTGATCAGACTATGTGAGTGTTTTAACCGGAGTCCTCAGAACAAGCGGCGCTTGCATTGTAAAAAGGACAGAGCCCAGCTCTGAATGCGCCTCGGTCCCACACAGAGCAGCACCACAGCGGCCAGGTGCACTTGGGGACATGCGGAGGCTTCGGAGGCAACGCACCTAGACGTTCCCATGGTCAAGGGAGGCTGGCAACTTAGCACCCTGGCTTTCACCCTCAACCCCTGGTGGTCGGGGCTCCAGTAATGCGTATTTTAAGCCATGACGCGGACAGGCCTTCGAGGCTGGGGTGCGGTGCACTGAGGGGGTGGGCACCTGACCTTCGGCTCTCGTCCGTTGGGGTTGTGTGTGAGGGCCGGACCCACCAGAGGGAAGGAGCGCCCAGGAAGGGGCCTACTCAGAGCTCCAGCCAGCTACTGCCCTGGTACTGAGAGGGGACAGACACCTGTGTGAGGAACGCTTCCACCTCAGGGGGCAGGAGGCCAGGAAGGTGTGTGCTCTGAGCTCCTACCACAGTCCTGAACCAGAGGGTCTGGAGGGGGTGGGGGTTGGGTAAGGGGAGGAACATGCCCTTGGCACCCCGTAGATGGTGCAGTGTGTGTGACAGGCATGCCAACCTCAGAGGACAGGAGGCCAGGATGAGGCCTGCTCAAAGCAGCTTAAGCAACAAACAGACCTGGACACGAGGGGGTGACGGGGATAGGCGGCCCCTACCCCTAGCACCCTCAGGATATGCTGCGTATGAGGCCTAGACCAACTTGAGAACAGGAAAATCAAGGAAAGGGTGAACCGAAAGTACTAACTATAGTGCTGTGCACAAACATGGCCTTGATCCATCCATCTGCCAATAACTGCCACCTGCCTGCCTCCCTCTAAGCTCCCATCCACCTGTCTGCCTCTACCCTCCCATCCACCTGCCTCCTCTAAGCTCCCATCCACCTGCCTCCTCTAAGCTCCCATCCAACTGCCTCTATAACCTACTATCCACCTGCCTGTCTCCCATCCACCAGCCTGCGTCTAACCTCCCATTCACCTTCCTGCGTCTATGCTCCCATCCTGCTGCCTCCTCTAAGCTCCCACCCACCTCTGACCTGCTATCCACCTACCTGTCTCCCATTTACCTGCCTCTTCTAACCTCCCACCCACTTGCCTGCCTTTAACCTATTATCCACCTGCCTGCCTGTAAGCTCCCATCCACCTGCCTGTCTCCCATCCACCCTTTTACTATTTCTACACCACTCTCGACTCTGATGACCAACCCGTTGTTATTTTGTTTTTATTTATTTAATTTATTTAAATGTGCGCTGCATACACACAACTGTGCATAGACTGTTTGTTAGGTGCGATGCTCTATTGCCTCAGCATCTTTCTATTAGATTATTGTTTTGTTATGTTATAGGGAATTTATTGAGCGCACGTACACCAAAGGTCTCTTGTCGCTGAATTGGAAACTACCCCAGAAGCAGTCTCTGTGGCTCTTTGCACACACCCAGATAGACATGAGTGCACATGGTGTACATAATACACAGAATATCTATAGATGAAGACTACTTGTGGAGCTCAGCAGTGCCATCGAGGTAGCCTGTCTGTCACGTGGACAGGAATTACCTAGGAAGTGCAAAGGGCTTGGAAAATAGCGCAAGATGGGCATTCAGAGCTACATGGCTCCTCCTGCGCCCCAGTGTTTCTTGTGCCCCACCTGGCACACATAATGTCAGAGGATGGTGCTGACGTTAACATTCCCCCCTCCCCCCCGAAACATTTCTGCTGACGACCATGCATGTGAGGGTTGTAGGGGAAGGGAAATCCTTTAAAGAGAGTCATTTTTTCCTTGGATTTCCCTTCTCTTTTTGAAACTCAGGAGCAGCAACATTGTCGTGGTGTCACTAGGGCTTTAAATGGAAGCTTTTTCAATATTATATACAAGCCATAGTTGCTGCTTATTTATCTGATGCAACTAGCAACCTTTGACAAAGCCAATAGTCCTGACTTGTAGGTATGATGTGACTTGTTGTATCATATATCTGGATGCAATGACAGGAACAGCGAAATACATGTCGAACGGCACACTGTGCTAAACACAGATTTTTAGCTTACGTGTTTTTAAGCCACGCCCTTAATTACATTGACCAAGCCCCTTTTGAGAGACCACCCAGTTTTTTCATCCCACTTAAAGCCCTGGGTTTATTATAATTTGCACCAGTGCTAGAATTTAAAAATCATTACTCCTGGAACCCATAAATTAGAAGTCAAGGTATGGCAACAAAAAGAGGGTGCAGTCTGGTGTTTGGTTCCAGATATCCTCCACTTAGGATCAAACCTGGAAAAAAAAGGAGGGCTGTTTTTTTTTTTGCAGAGTTTTATATAGCGGGAATCCAATCAGATATCAGTGCGCTTTACACAGCACCAGTTACGTTACATGAGGGGACACATTCATTATTTATTTTTTTGGTTATGCACAGGGAGATTAGGTGATTTGCCCAGAATCACAGGATGATTTGGCGTCATTACCGAGACTCAAGCCCAGTTCCCCAGGTCCGAGGTCGAGCGCCCTAGCCGTTAGGCCAACTCCTCTCCCCTCTCTTCCTCTCTGTTGGACATTTAAATGCAGCCTTTGTTTTGGGCTCAGCTGAAATCTAAAAAAAGCAACCCCAATGCCGCCTGCTTGTTGCTGCTCCAACTAGAAAGCAAACGTGTGGGTGCTACTAAATGGTGTCCCTGTGTTGGCTAATTACACTGGGACAAGTTAAGCATATTTCACTGTGGCCAGACCCATCCCTAATCTGGCTCAATAATAGCTGCCGGGTCCAGCGGGATCCCCCTTCATTCCAGCACGGATTTGCAAATATTTATGATTGGTATGCCAGGAGTGCATGCACCACAGTCCACTTCAGTGCTACATGTGTATACAATCAGTGGCAGACGGTACACGCACACGGACAGGGCTGACTTTTTACCTAAACACAGAAATACCCTGTACACCAAAGGAAATAAACAACTAGAAGCACATGTGTGCGTTATACGCGCATGCATGTGCCTCCAAAATACCGTAAATATTCCTTTTTTTTATTTACCTATCCAGAATGGATCAGTAAATAAAGCAAATATCGGGCAAAAACACTTTATTTAGCATAAAACTTGTTTAAAAATTGAATTAAGAAAAAAGGGACTTTAGGATTGGGATGACGTATGGGTGGGAAGGGAGACAAAGAGTGACACAATGAAGAGCAGCACTGGGGATCGCAGTGAATTTAGATTAGGGATAGAGAGCAACACAGAGCGTGGGAAGGGATAAAGCACACAGGAGTGATAAGGCCGGATTCTTGACTACCTGATTATCTCCAAGAATCCTCTCAGGTCGCCAGGATCTTTTTATCTGCTAAATAGTGTAGAGGGGAGGAAATCCAATTATTAGTACATATTCACCCAAATCAAATCTCATTTAGGAAGGACCACTGACTCTGAATCTAAAATTTATAAGATTTTATTTCAACCAAAAATAACTGCACATACAAACACCTTAGCACGAGGTGAAGAAGATAAATGGGCACTAAAACAAACGCAAGTCTGCGCAAGAGTGTCATACGACTCAGAACAAAAAGAATAATAAGCTCAAGAAGCATAAGAAATGCAATGGTCAATCCAATATCTATATTAGGAATCATTAGCCTAAAAGAAAAACAGTTAGTCTTTCCCTACTCTGTCTCTATGATGACATCCCTACTTAGCATTTCCAAGGCAAGAGAATAAAAGGTGTCAGAAGTGAAGACTTCCTAAGAAGTACACTCACTTAGTCAGAGCTCGTTCTAAGATGATCCTTCTAGCTCCCCATCTAAACCTCAACTGCTCAACCCACGGGGCACTGTCCCTAATACAAAATCCCAAAAACGTAGAACACGCCCTTCGGCACACCTCTTCAGCCAGGTCTTCTTCCAGTACTTTTCCAGCGAAACTTGTCTCTCATCCAATGACGGTTAGCTTGACCTTGGGTCCCAGACACCTTCTCCGCTGAAAGTATCATCCTCACATTCCAACGTACTCCCCTGTTGGCTTCTCGTACCATCCTAACTCCTAAAACAAAGACCTAGTCTCACTAACGAGCTAAATGTCCTTGCACCTGCAACAGAAACATGGGAACGAAAAACTTTTCTCTTCCCTAAGATTTCCATTCTCCTGCAACCCAAAGCCTTTACCAAGGGAAATCATTTTCGACCTACAACGTTCAGCTAACATAAGAAAATGAACAGGCCTTTCTCTTCAAACGTATATGCGATCAGGTCTTTACATTGTTAAACACTCTAATCATTAGCTCATCACTTTTATACGTGAATAAGCAAACTTGCATGTGCGACTTTAACATGGCACACGTTTAACCTAATACATTGCATTACGTAAAACTAATCATTATGCTTTACTAAAATACATTCACGATAATCTACAACATTACTTGTCATGAAAAGCATGGTTACAATTCTAAACACCTCTATATTAAACAATTCTAGTAATAGATTTCTATGGCACACTTAACCTACAACGATTAATATGCGGGTGCTGACTAACGGTGAATATGATGCACCCCTACAAATTTCAGAATAACATGACGCTCTATCAGTTCCCCCCTTTGATGACAAATGTCATCACACCATCACACAATTAATTCCCTTGGAGAAAGAACCGACGTAAACAATACTTGTTGCCATCCTCCCCCGTCGGAACCTCCCCATATTCTTGATATTCTGATATTGACTGTCCTGCAGTCTAGCCATCCGCGTTTCACTCGCTCTGAGAGCTCTTTCAATTCTGTTCCCTCTGTACCACTTGTAGGCTCTGATGAGACCCCACAAGCAGATCACACAAACCACAACAATAATGAGAGGCTTGAGCACAAATCCAAGGAACCACTTTCCCAAATTCGCAAACCAACTTCCCACACGACCAAATTCTTTACCAACCTTTTCCCACACCCCTTCTTCAGTCAAATCCTCAATCTCTTGATGAATCATGGTAATGTTATCTATATATCTCTCCAGATCCTTGCTATTGTCTGGAATATACTTACAACATTCCTGAACTTTCAATAATTTACAGACTCCGCCCTCTTTTGCCAATAGTACGTCTAGTCTAAAGCAAGGCGATTCTGCAAAACCATCGTCCTTATCGATAACATCTCTCCATCCACCAGTATCAATGACCTCGCTGTATTCATTGACAACTCATCAACCACACTTGCCAACCTTCTTATCTTCACATCATTCAGAACCACACCCAAACTTGGTATCATTGCTCCAAAAACATCACCAATCACTGCTCCCGCACTCACAGCCCTCTGTACTTTAGAATGATGTCCAGTCTCCAAAAGCTCCAAATCTTTCCGCATGATAGATTTTCGGAAAAATAATAGCTAAATAACATGTACCATACCAATTCGCAGGCAACCTCGCATAGGCATTCCTTCCACACACATAATACACAGTTGGAATCACTTGCACCAAGCCTTGCAAAAATATCTTAGCAAAATCTTCCATTGTAAAGGTATGGTCACACATACTTTGTCCTACCGAAACCTTTTCATAGTAGGTCTGAGGACGTCTCACACACAACTTCCCCTTTTGCACCTGGTCCAATGCTATGGGACCATAACTCCCCTTAGATCTGCGTAATCTCTCCTCGTCAGTCCAATCTACTGGACTATCCACTGTGTTTCGTGTCTGTGTTAGTTTTCTATATCTATCTTCTACTTGACCTACAAACTTCTTCTCTGTATCTGACAATGAACATGTTGGTGAGCATAAACCGTATCCAATTCCAAAGATGGTATGAAATACTTCCGGAGTCTGTCCTCTGACTTGTAATAATCATATTTATTCAAATGCTTGTAAGCTGACACTTCGGGAAGTACTGCATCGTAATTGGAAAAGAAATACTCAAACTGTCTTCTCTCATAAAAGATACTAAGCAACAAACTACAAGAAATTCCATACATTAGTGGAAGGTGATGGTATCTAATACCCTCATCTACAGAGGAAGGTAACTGCAGGCACACATAGCAATCTTTCGCATCCATCGCATCCACATATTCGTACAACAGTTTTGCATACGCATTAAGCTTAAAATCACTTCTAGATATATCTATGTGAAATCTACGACTCTCTTCAAGTAGCAAAGCTCTTTTAGCTCCTATAGCAACCTCTTTCTGGCTAGAGGTGGTAGGTGTAGGTGTCCCCTGTACCTCCCCTCCTGCTCATGTGAAACGATATATGAGGCTACAACTATTACGACTATAGAGACTATCACAAACCCTAAGAGTATACCTATCACTAATTTAGCCCTACGGTGAGTATTTCCAGCGTCTGCCATCCTTGCAAAATTCTCAAAGTTCTTGGCTCGACAGCAACAATTAAGAGTCTCTTTCTCTTCCAGGTATTGCTTGCCAACCAGTTCAGATGACACTTCAAAAGCTGGAAATCCCCATGCAATTTTCAGTTCCTTATTTACACAGTCCACAAAAAGACTTCCCTAGCACTCTTTCGTTGTCTTGACGGAAAGTCCCTAACTTTATTCTTCTTCCACTCGGGCCTAGGTTATCTTCTTCTTTGCACTTTTATGTACAACAAAGTTTTTACCTTCAGTCCAGAATAAGATCAGCTCCCAAAATCTTCAAGACACCTTGCAAAAGTTCAAGACAAAGCACCACTAACTCTTGATGCGGTGGTACAATATCAAAAGTTGGAAAAACCAGCATCTCCAAAATCAATTCACGAATCTTGCTCAGAAGTGGTGAATTCGGAATATTGAGAGTCAGTATTCCTTCGATTTCCACCCCTGGAACCAGCAACAGCACGTCTATTTTCAGGTTCGGACAATTGCTGACCAGCGTCAAGGGCCTCAGCCTCCCCGTGCTCAATACACCTAGCATCAGTCACAGCGTATGTCCACTCTGGTGAGGCGTACCTTTGACACAGCACTCTTGTTCTCCTGGACCTCCTCAGATTAGCTCGAGCTTGCTCTTCGTCACTCTGTTCAGATTCAGACGTTTCAGAGACTGGGGCAAGATCTCTTTCAGGTGCCAATCTCAAGTTCAGCTGCCTCTGACTCACGGGTCAAACTCTTTCTGCTTCTGTGGCACTTCTGCTCTCCCTTCGGGTACCCTGTGCACTACTTCCTTCTTCAGCAGAATTCAACTCTACTCCACCCACAGCAACACTTTCTTCGTCTGAGTCAAATTCGGGGCTTCGATTTGCACAACCCCTGTCAGATCGATCTAGTGCACAACCAACTGCATCAGCAGCCCTCACAGCTTGGCTTGCCCTCTCAGATGGCCCTGCCACCTCAGCTGGATTTTCATTTACGAGAGGGGCTGTATCTTCCAAGGCTGCTGGAACTCTGTGGGTATGGGAGGCATGCACCCAGTTCAGCAGTCCTCCACACTTCACTGCCGTGTTCGTGACCAGTATTACCTGGTGCGGACCACGCCAACGAGCATCCAGGCAACTCTTCCTCATGTGTTTACGCACAAGAACCCAGTCTCCCGTGCACAAGTCGTGGCACAGGTCACTTGCGGCTGGAACAGTTGCTGCTTGCACCTGCTGGGACACAGAACGGACCACGTCAGCCAGTCCCTTACAGTAGTCGAGAATCAAGTCATCAGTGATGTTAATCAAAGCAGTGGCAGGTATCGCTGGTACTCGCATTGCCCTCCCCAGTAAGTTCTCATGTGGTGACAACGCTGACCTCCTATCAGGAACACTATAAAGGCTCATGAGGACCAAGGGCAGTTGTCAGGCCATTTCAGGGATGTCGACGAACACACTTTCGCCATCCGCGCTTTCAAAGTCCCATAAACTTGTTCGACAATCCCAGAAGCCTCTGGTCGATAACTGCAATGCAATCTCTGATCCACATTCAAAGCAGCACAGAGCAATTTCATGATTTCGCTATGTAAGTGTGTCCCTCTGTCTTACTCCAAAGAGGTCGGAAAACCGAACGTTGGGATAAATTCCCACAACAACAGCTTAGCTATAGTGAGTGTATCACACCTACGTGTTGGGTAAGCCTCCACCCATCTTGAAAAGACACATACCACAACTAAGATGTACCTCAACCCATTAAACTTCGGCATCTCAATAGAGTCCAACTGCATCCTATTGAAAGGCCCTCCTGACCTCCCAATGTGACTTAAAGTCACGGCAGTTCTCTTTCCTGCATTCATCTGCTGACATGTAACACACCTCTGGCATACAGCTTCAGCAACCGCACAAAACTTCGGATTGTACCATGTCTGTCTGAACACTCGCACCATCGCATCTTTGCCAAGATGTACTGCACCATGTATCAATCATGTCATTGGACTCAACAGACATTCCGGTAACACAGCTTGTCCATCACTCGAAACCCACACATCCACATCTCCCTTCTCACATCCCAATCTTATCCAGCCATCCCTTTCTTGTTCAGGAACCTCATCCTGCAATCGTTTTAGCTCCTCCCATGTATCGGCCATGGCTAACATCATGCTGAGATCAGTTCTTTCTTGGCTTTCTCCAGTATACCCTCCAGTAAATATGCATCCTTGTTCTGCACAGAATCGGGCAACTTCATCGGCATAGTTGTTCCCCAAAGACACAAAGTCACTCCCTTTGGAGTGGGCAGAACATTTGACAACTGCAATTTCTTTCAGACATTGTAATGCTTCCAACAACTGTATCACATATTCCCCATTTCTAGTGGGCGAACCTGAAGATGTCATAAACCCTCTCTGTGACCATAACTGTCTGAAATCATGAACGACACCAAACCCGTACTGACTGTCGGTATAAATCGTTATCCGAATCTGATCAGCAGCCAAACGCCATGATTTCAGCTACCTGTGCGGAGTGTACTCCCTCTAAACAAGTAGCTTCAACCACCCCTTTGATGGTACATACAGCAAATGCTGCTCTCAATCGACCAACATTGTCTCTTAGACATGAACCGTCCACAAAGAAAATTTCATCAGGGTCAGGAAGCGGTTCATCAACAATGTCTGGTCTCGGTTTGGTGCATAGTTTAGTCACATCGAGACAATCGTGATCCTCACAATCTTCACCATCTGCTTTTGGAATAGGCATCAATGTTGTCGGATTTAAAATAGAACACCTCTTCAAAGTTACATTTTCTGCAGCAAGTATAACTTGCTCGTAACGTGTCAGCCTGTTGTTCATGAGGTGCTGTGTTTTAGTCCTTGTCATCAACAGTTCAACAGAGTGTGGCACATAAACTGTAAGTGGATGTCCCATTACAATACTCTCACACCTTTCAATGTTGACACCTGTTGCAGCAACAGATTTAAGACATCCGGGCAACGCAGAAGCTACTGGATCTAAAGTAGCAGAAAAGTAGGCAACTGGTCTACGGACACCTCCATGATTCTGAGTCAGGACTGACAATGCACAACCTTCTCTCGCGCAACAGAACAATGTGAATGCCTTGTTGTAGTCAGGCATCCCCAAAGCTGTAGCGCGACACAGGGCTTCTCTTAGCCTCAAAAATGACATCAAACAGTAGTTGTCCCATGGTACCGGATCACTCACATCCTTGTGCATCAGCCGTTGCAAAGGTTTCGCTTCAAAGGAGAAGTTGGGAATCCATTGGCGACAATAGCCAACCATCGCCAAAAACATTCTAACTTCTCTCTGAGTGGTGGGCACAGGCATGTTCATAATTGCCTCAATACGATCTGGTGACACCTTCCTCTTGCCCTTCTCAATTCTGTGACCCAAATACTGCACTTCACTCAGACAGTACTGAAATTGTTCGGAGACACCTTGTGTCCATTCTACGCCAAAAGATTCAGTAAAGCAATGGTATCAATCCTGCAAGCGTCTTCAGTTTCTGAAGCAACGAGCAAGTCGTCAATGTATTGCACCAGCACAGAGTTCTGCGGCAACACAAGACTTTCAAGATTCTTCTTCAGGATCTGATTAAAGATCGATGGACTCTCTGTGTACCCCTGTGGGATACGACACCACGTTAACACACGGTTCTCCAGCCGGAAAGCAAAAAGAAATTGGCTTTCCTCATGGAGTGGAATCGAGAAGAATGCTGGACACAAGTCAATCACTGTAAACCACTCAGCTTCACATGGGATTTGAAACAGGATCACAGATGGATTCGGTACCACTGGACAACATGGAACAACTATCTCATTGATTTTTCGCAGGTCTTGCACAATCCTGAATTTCCCACTTGGTTTCTGTAGTCCCATGATAGGTGAATTACATGGGCTACCCATGATCTCTTTCAGAATTCCTTGCTTGATCATAGACTCAATTACAGGTTTGATCCCTGCAATTGTCTCAGGGGACAAATTGTACTGGGGGGTCCTAGGAAATTCTATATTCGGCTTGACCTGCATCTTCACTGGCTCTACACCTTTAACCAATCCGATCTCTTCTCCACTCAGGTCCCACACATCAATTGACACAGAATCCCTTAAATCAAGTGGAAGCTCCTCCACTTTCAGCGCCGGGTACATTTCTATACACACGCGCTGATTTGCAACCTTAAAGGTCGCATAATCATCCTTTGTCTGTACTTCAACTCCCTTCAGGGTGCAATAGATGGTGCAATTCAGCTTGCACAACAGATCTCTTCCTAACAGGCAAACTGGACTCGAGTCACACACCACAAACTGGTGTCGATCTTTGAAGGTTCCTATTCTCACAGGAATTGGCTCTGTCAGTGGGCTAGTCAGTTTCTTATTTGCTACGCCAATAACTTGGATTGATTTTCCCGAGAGGGGTAGGTTAGGGACTACTGCTGATCTTACAGTAGACCGTGTAGCACCAGTGTCAACCGAAAAGGTGGTAGTGTGATCATCAATATCTGCTTATACAAATGGTCCCCTCTGGTCTACCTCCAAGACTGCTCCAAGCGTGCAGTCTTCCTCCCCTCTCAGGCACCGTCATGCCAACGGGTCTGGATCAAACTCCTCGCACCCTTCGAACAAGGGCATTTGTTGGAAAGTTCGAACTCCTTGCTGAACATTTTGGACCCTAGGTGGCTGAGGAACTTGTACCTGCGGACTACTAGTCCCCCCTTTCACCATCCTCGGTCTAGTCACAGTGGGTACCATTTCAGGTGCAGGGACCTGAACTATCTCTACTTCTTGCTGCACCTGATTCATCGGATTCAAGGGACACTCGCGTTTCCAGTGTCCCACCTGGTGACAAAGATGACACGCAGTGGTCTTTTTCAATGTCGCCACATCCATTCCTGTTCTAGGATCAACTGACTTTGGTCTTCCCTGACCTTGGACATTCTGATTTCCTCCTTGGTTATTTCCCTGCTTCCTTCCTAACGTCCCTCCATTAGGCTGTCCCTGAACCGTTTGCATCTGAAAAAGCATCAATTTGTCCTTCAACTTCCTGTGCTTCGATTCTATCTCATCACTACAGTACCGGGCATACCGCAAAACCTCATCCACCGGCTTGTTCTGCCAACAAATCAAATGTTGCTGTATCATGAGACTAACCTCTGACCTCAATTCCAACACAAACTTCGAAACAAACTGTCCCATGTCTTTTGTATCCAAAACATCTAATCCACTGTACTGCTTAAAGGCCTGCAAGAGTCTTTCATAAAACTCATGCACTGTCTCCTTTGGCTCTTGCACTGTCCGATCTATCTTGACCCAATCAATATCCTGAGGTGAAATTTTCGACTTCAGCCACGTAATCACCTGTTCAAACTTCTTCATGACTATGGGTGACGGACTATTCGAGATAGGATCCCTGTCGGGCTCTGAAGTTGGCCACTCAACAGCAATCTTACATGCCGACCATAAATCACTCGGAACCACAATGTCAAACAATGTGTTCAAATCAATCCACAACACCTTCGAGATTTTGACAAACCGATCAACCTGCTTGTACCACTCGACAGGCCTTTCCCTCAAGAGGGGAAAATCGTTCATAAATGCAGCCGTATCCTCCATTCTGTACCTCTCGTAAAGGGAAATTTCCTACATCCACCATTCCCCCACCTGGAGGTGGCGTCTCTCCTATAGTCCTTCTAGAACCCTTCTTCTTGGACCACCTTTCTTCCCACTTGTCAAGCAAGATCCATGCACGCATTGCTATAATCAAATCCTTGATATGGGTCCTCAATCCCATGACCCTCTTCTCTTCCAATTCTTGGTCGCTATACTGCAATCTGTGGCTTCCCTGTAATGATTTTGCTTTAGACAGGTCCACATCATACTTTTTAGCCAATTCTGACAACTTCTCTTGTGCAGTTCTTGCCTTGTGAGTCACATCCTTCGCTACAAAAAGTAACTCGTCTTGCTTGTACATGTACGTTCTTTCAAGAGGCAAAGTTCCACTTATTATCTAGTCTACTTCTGCTTTCAACCTTACAACATCCAGCATCCTTCCTTTCAAGGCTCCCTTCAGTATTTCTCGACAAGCTGCCCCATTTCGTTCATCATACTTGCATTCCTGTTCTTGAGGTCTATTCTCTTCTGTCATATTCCTAGAGACTGGTCGGTTTCCTGAATTGCCTCGCTCCTCACTCTCTACCATTCTTTCACCCTGATTCCTTGCAGGAGGTACCCACATCCTCAGGTCCGACCTTGACTCGGCCAAAGACCTTGGTCTTGCTGATCTCGCATCCACCTGTCCCCTAGAGGAGTCTGCCGTAGTTGGCAATGGCGTACTCCATTCAATAGGTTTTGGAGTCTGCTCCATTCCACTCACTGTTCCATTTCCGTCTACCACACTCCTCGATCCTACAGCTGACTGTACTGAACTCCCAACCCTCTCTTGATCTGGGTCGTAAACTGAAACAATAGGTCCAATGGTAACCGGTACCTTTAGAGCATCCGGTAACCTCAAACCTCTCCCAACCTCTGTGCTTGCTACAGACTGACTTTTCATGCCCTCAGTTCCTGTCGAGATTTTCCCTTCTACTCTAACTTCTGACTGAGTCTGCAATCCACTAGTCCCTTCTGCTGGAGCCGACTTCCCTTCATAGGAATCTGGATTGTATGGAGGTGGTTTCTCAGACAATAACCTCTCTACTAGACTGTTATCCTTATGACTGTCGTCGTCATCTACACTCTTTGACTTACCACTGTCTGTCTTCTCCAGTAGTGGGTACAACCTATCCCCCTCTATAGTTTGTACTCCCCACCTCTTTTCTTGTGCGTCCCACCTCGCCTCCTGAAATGCCTTAATTGACTTCTTCACCCTTTCTTGACTTCGGTCTCTCTGTTTGTCATGTGCTGCTCTAATCCATGCATGCAATGCCTCAAACTGAGTTGGTCTCGGCAAAGGTCGCAATGAAGACATTACAGATTTCAATTGATACAACACTTCCAACCTGAAGGAGCCATATCGTGGGAAAGCTAGTTCTCCCTCGCCTTGGGTCATTTTATGCTAATTCTCAAGCCAAATTATAGTATGCAACCCCACATTTCTGGCCAAATAATGCACCGGAGTATCCTCGGGAGGGGCTTCTTCTCCCCCACGAGTAACCACATGTTTGTCACCTCTACATAATTCTCGGAAAACCTTAAAACATTTCATGATGAACAGATTTTCGCTTGCGCACAATGTTTTCGTTCACTTCCTGATGTCAAATCCACCAATAGCAGCGCGACTCACACCAACCGACCTATCGCAGCGTGACACCTTCTGACGTCACTTTCCTCCGCTCGCAGCAGTTCCCCTCCTTCACAAGTCACGTCTCACCCTTGCATTTGTCCCATTCACACGCTGAAATAACCGTTTGTCCCAAACAAGTTACTTCTCTGACTGTCCGTCCACAGTCTCTCGAAATTGTTGACCTCAACTGGCAACTGTCTGTCCGCGAATGACCGGATAGTCAACTCAACTGATAGGTTTCAATAACTCAAATTCCACTTACAACAACCCACGACCAGCGTTGGTTCCTCACGCACTCACACATTCGCACCCCCTATCTCGGTCCAGGTAATCGATGACGTCTCACGATCCCCTTTCGGTGGTCAACAAAATCTACTTTGGGTGTCTTCTCCACCATAATCACTTAAGCTACTCGTCGAGCCTAAGATTTTCCCGGGCTGCGCGCGCTCACAGCCTGATTTCACAATCACTCAACACTCACTCCAACTCCGCAAGACATCACACAACAAATCAACACTGCAATCTACAAACATCTCACCCTATTCATACTCACTCCTCCACGAACTGCTGCTTTCCGCCGCACCGCTACTCTCCATCAATCTCCATCAACCGCCGTCGTCCGCTGCTCGCCATCCGATGAGTCGCCATGCCTCTACTTCTATGGGCCTCCAGAATCTCTTATCCTGATCTAGATCTCCCCTCACTATCAGAGATAACCATCCTCTGCTACCAACTGATAAGGTCAGATTCTTGACTACCTGATTATCTCCAAGAATCCTCTCAGGTCGCCAGGATCTTTTTATCTGCTGAATAGTGTAGAGGGGAGGAAATCCAATTATAAGTACATATTTGCCCAAATCAAATCTCATTTAGGAAGGACCACTGACTACGAATCTAAAATTTATAAGATTTTATTACAACCAAAAGTAACTGCACATACTAACACCTTAGCACAAGGTGAAGAAGACAAATGGGCACTAAAGCAAACGCAAGTCTGCGCAAGAGTCTCATACGACTCAGAACAAAAAGAATAACAAGCTCAAGAAGCATAAGAAATGCAATGGTCAATCCAATATCTACATTAGGAATCATTAGCCTAAAAGAAAAACAGTTAGTCTTTTCCTACTCTGTCTCTATGATGACATCCCTACTTAGCATTTCCCATCCCAGGCAAGAGAATAAAAGGTGTCAGAAGTGAAGTCTTCCTAAGAAGTACACTCACTTAGTCAGAGCTCGTTCTAAGATGCTCCTTCTAGCTCCCCATCTAAACCTCAACTGCTCAACCCACGGGGCACTGTCCCTAATACAAAATCCCAAAAACGTAGAACACGCCCTTCGGCACACCTCTTCAGCCAGGTCTTCTTCCAGTACTTTTCCAGCGAAACTTGTCTCTCATCCAATGACGGTTAGCTTGACCTTAGGTCCCAGGCACCTTCTCCGATGAAAGTATCATCCTCCATTCCAACGTACTCCCCTGTTGGCTTCTCGTACCATCCTAACTCCTAAAACAAAGACCTAGTCTCACTAACGAGCTAAATGTCCTTGCACCTGCAACAGAAACATGGGAACGAAAAACTTTTCTCTTCCCTAAGATTTCCATTCTCCTGCAACCCAAAGCCTTTACCAAGGGAAATCATTTTCGACCTACAACGTTCAGCTAACATAAGAAAATGAACAGGCCTTTCACTTCAAACGTAAATGCGATCAGGTCTTTACATTGTTAAACACATTACTAAATCACACTCTAAGCATTAGTTCATCACTTTTATACGTGAATAAGCAAACTTGCACGTGCGACCTTAACATGGAACACGTTTAACCTAATACATTGCATTACGTAAAACTAATCATTATGCTTTACTAAAATACATTCACGGTAATCTACGACATTACTTGTCATGAAAAGCATGGTTACAATTCTAAACACCTCTATGTTAAACAATTCTAGTAATACATTTCTATGGCACACTTAACCTACATCGATTAATATGCAGGTGCTGACTAACGGTGAATATGATGCACCCCTACAAATTTCAGAATAACATGACGCTCTATCAGGAGCATGAGAGCAACAGGGGGTGTAAGGTGTATAGTGAACAACAGCGTTTGGGGGAGATGAGGGCACATGACAGAGAAATCAGGAACACGCATGCACTCCCATGAAGTGCTTAAGCAAAAAGAAAAAAGTAGCTTCAAAACAGTGAATAGTGGGAGGATACAAGTAAAGAGGATATGCTCCAGGGAAGATACAAACACAAAAGGGACAAGGCAAGCCATCAAATAGGAAGCAAGCAAATGAGTGGCAGTAAAACCAACCAATGGTAAGCAGAGGACAGGCTGTAATTCCACTGTAAGATCTGGTAGGCTGACAATAGATCTTGTTGAACCAGACAGCCGCGCTATCTGGTAGCCTAGACCTAAAAACGACATGTGAGAAAACAATGACGCACACCACAGGCAATGTCAGCAGTGCAAATACAATGTCTAAGGTTCTGAATATTGTTGGTCCATAGAAGTTGGGTTCAAATTGCACGCCCATGAATTTTCAAAACCACAGGTTGCTAAATTTGTGTGCGCAATTTGCAGCTGATTAAGGTTTGCACATCCAAGAATATCAAACCTCATGAAAGGCACACATTTTGCTACCTATTATTGAATGCACAAAATATTTTGTATTTTTCTCCCACATTACAACTGGATTTATCAGGTGCAAATCCTGCGCACCAACTCCTGAATTTTGCTCATGAATTGTAATCCTGTTATGAAAACACATGAACGTTTATGTTCCATCTGGTTTTTGTTGTCTGATCACCATTTTCTGGGCAGTTTTGCTTTGTTGCTTCTTTGAATATAGTTATCGTAATTGTATTTCAGTACACTTTATAGATGTGCATGTTGCAAGTTGAAGTCACTTTATTTTTCTTTATTTTCACACGTAGGTTGTTCTTGTCCAATCTGTGAAGCCTGTGTTCCTTAAGCTGTTTAAATTTAAATTTAAATTTAAATTCTTTGACTGCTTCCAGTATTTCTGACACCGAGTTACTTTTTTTGTAAAATATTTCTGTATGCCACTCTCACTTACAAGGCATTACAATCTCATTTTCTGTTCATGTAACACATTTATCAGCAACTTTACTGCATAGACATTTCTAGGAGCAACTTGGCGTTCAACCTCACACTCAGTATTTGAGAAGAAAAGTTTTAGATATGAATCAGACATGGCCTGTCAGATGTCTACTGTCCAGGCCTTAAGTCAAAAGATGGAGGCGAGCTCTGAGGTTGGTTTCGATAGTGAGACTGCATCTGAGGGAAAGGGTCGTGGACAGAGGTGACTGGTGTTGCCCTGCCATTCACAATGGAGGTGGAAAAAAGAAGCACACCAAGCAGCTTAACAATAAGGGATTCAAAGTGTTTGCAGTTAACCAGTGGATATTGCCCCCTTTTTTTTTTTATAGCTGGAGGGATCAAGGAAGACGAAGTGGGTGCTATTGCTCATGTGCCGGACGAGGGTTAACTCGCCCTTGAGGCCCAACCTGGTGCAGTGACATCAGAAGCGGAGGGCATGGCCTGTTTCAGAAGCTCTGCATTAGTCTGCCTTAGGGTGCGATTCCTGTGGCCCAGGGCAGAGTCAGCAGAGCACTATGCAAGTATATGACTGTAGATAGGGTTGGCCTATAGTGGCAAAGTAGGAGTGGGTGGTGCTGAGGAATTGTGTTTGGGGAGGAGTCTGGTTGCTTGCTGAGTCTAGGAGTTGAGAACCAAACCTGTTGTAAATGGTATGTATATAGTTGAAGAATGGAGAACACATGCGTTGGTATGTTGAAGTGAATCTGCTTCTCTCACGTGTGCTGTGGGCTGTTTGAACAGTGGAGCTTCAAAGCGCTTAGACCCCACTTCTTGCAGCTGCAGGAGGCCTGGGGCCATCTTCAGCACGCAGCCAGGCCAAGGCCTCCCTTCATGATTGCACTATATAGACGTGTTTTGCAGTTCCTGAAATGCTTGGTAAGCGTAAATTTACTTTCTCCTGCAAAAATAATATATTCATGACAGCCACTAGTTTCAGTTTCCCCTGTATCCAAAACTGACATATTTAAAAGTCATAGATATACACACATCCACTCACTCACCCATACAGCCACTCACTCACTAATACAGCCACTGACATGTCCACTCATATAACCATATAGCCACTCATACTGAGTCAGGCAGCCATAGAGCTACTCACACAACCAATCACTCACCCATACAGTCAATCACAGTCACTTACCCTTACAGTTACACTCATATCAACTTACTTACTCATACATTTACTAACATGTGCTCACTCACCTATACAGTCACTGACACAAGCACACACTGACCCATTTAGCCACGATCACATTCACTCAACCACTCACCCATACAGTCACTCATATACCCCATCACTCAGCTATACTGCCTTTCACATGCCCAGTTACTCACCCATATACCACTGACACATCCACTCACTCACCCACACAGTCATACACACACTCACTCACCCATACAGCCCCTCACACACACCCACTAACCCATACCACCACTGACTCACCCATTCACTCATCCATACAGGCAGTCAAACACCTACTCACCCACTCACACAGACACTCAGACGCCCATTGAGATACTCAGACCACCCATCACTCACCCATACAGAAACTCATGTACCCACTCACACACCCATATAGCCACGTAGACACCAACCATACATTTACTGAAACATCAAATTACTCACTAATATAGTCAGTCATGCACCCACTTAGTCATCAATACAGGCACTTATACCCCCATTGCTTCACCAATACACCTTAGTACATATATATTTAACACTCATAAACCTTTTTAAAACACTCACAGTCACTGGAGGATATCATCAGTGACATCTTTTGAGATGTCTTGAGTGATGTCACTGACCATGTCATGAGTGATGTAATATGTGAGGTCATAAGCACTGCATTGCGGTGGCGCGAGTTATAGTTAGCTCAGCTAATTAGAACTACTAAATTTCACTTGTTTTATATGAGTGAAACCTGAGCCTAACTATAACGTCCCTGTAACCTTTGTTTTTTTTTAGTGAATTTCCAAGTTTTTTTCATTCCATTTCCTAACTACAGCGTCCATGTAACCTTTTGTTTTTTTGCAGTGAATACCTACGTTTTTAAATGCTAATTCTTAACTGTAACATCCCTTTAACCTTTGTTTTTTTCAGTGAATTTCTTTGGTTTTTTAAGTAGTAATGGCATTTGCAGAGAGGTGGAAAAAGGGGAAGGGACCTCCGAAGACCTCTCAGGAATCCTGATGTGTAGGACTTACAGAAAGTACCAGGAGGGCTTGTTGGCCACCAAGGACCCTCTGGCACCAAGGAAACTTCATCCCCCAGCCAGCAGTGTGGCAGGAGACGTGTTTGCAGAGTGGTAGAGAAAGGGGGCGGACCACGAAGACCTCTCAGCAATCCCGCACTGTGGGCATTACCGAAGTTAATAGGAGGGGTTATTGGCCCACAAGGACATCCTTGGGGGCCAACAATTCCTACTACTACCTCGAGTAAGTCCCACACAGCGTCATTGCTTAGAGGTCTTCAGAGGCCACGCCCACTTTCTTGACCACTCTGCAAACACGTCTCCTGGTGCATCAGTGGTTGGGGTGAAATCCCCTTGGCTTTAGAGGGTCATTGAGGTCCGACAAGCCCCCCTGTTACCTCCAGTATGGCCCACACAGTGAGATTGCTGAGAGGTCTACGGAGGCCACGCCCCCTTTCCTCACCACTGCAAACGTGCCTCCTGGCGCACTGCTGGCTGAGGGCTGAAGTTCCCTTGGCTCCAGAGGGTTCATGGGGGCCAACCACTTCTCCTGTTACCTCTAGTAAGTCCCACACAGCTGGATTGCTGAGAGGTCTTCTGAGGCCACACCATCCCTTTTCCACCACTCTGCAAAAATGTCTCCTGGCGCACTACTGGTTGGGGGATGAAGTCCACTTTACTCTTGAGGGTCCTTAGGGGCCAACTACCCCTCCTGTTACTTTCAGTGGATTGCTAAGAGCTTGTTGGAGTCCACACACCCTTTCTCCACCACTTTGCAAACACACCTCCTGGCGCACTACTGGTTGGGAGAAGAAGTCTACTTTAGTCCCGAGGCCCTCAGGAGCCAAGGGGACTTCATCCCCCATCCAGCAGCGCACAAGGAGGTGCGTTTGCAGAGTGGTGGAGAAAGAAGGCATGGCCTCCAAAGACCATTCAGTAAAACAGCTGTGTGGGACTTACTGGAGGTAACAGGAGTGCTTGTTGGCCCCCCAAAGGACCCTCTGGATACAAGGGGACTTAGTACCCCAAACCGGCAGTGTGCCAGGAAGTGCATTTACAGAGTGGTGGTGAAGGGGGCATGGCCTCCAGTGACTAGAAGGAGTTTTTTTCCATTTAGTTAAAGGAGGAACGCTGCATGGCCCCCCTTACCTGAGCCATTTTTGGCCCCGGGGACACCCATCCCTTGGGCCAGGCCTTTTTTTCAATAGATGGGGGGGCCGCCCAGCCCCCCTCCCAGGGCTAATTTCGGGCCCGGGGACCCCATCCCCCAGGGCCCAGCCTTTTCTTTTTTAATAAAAAAAAATTATAATTTATAAGGAGGGGGTCCCGGGGTGATTTTGGCTCCATGGACCCCATCCCCCAGGGCCTGGCATTTTTATTTATTTATTTTAAAAGTAATGGGACGGGGGGCCACACAGTCCCACTTACCGGGCCAATTTAGGACCCGGGAATCCCATTCCCTGGGGCCTGCTCTTTTTTCATGTACAAAAAAGGACCCCAGGATGATTTTGGCCCAAGGGACCCCATTCCCCGGGGCCTGGCATCTCTGTTGGGGACCAATAGGGAGAACCTGAATGCCACCTTGGTCTCTGCCAGCTCCCTTTATCCTGTGGGAGCTGGCATTGCTTTTGGACAGAGGGAGCTACTAACACGCAACTCCCTCTCTCCAAAAGCAATTCTGCTCCACTTTGTGCAAGTGAGGGCACTTTAAATGCTCTCGCTTACACGAAGCGGAGCAGTGTTTGCTATGGCTTGGTGGAAGCAATGGTTCTGCCAAGCCATTGCATACTGCAGTGTCCGGGGGGTGGACACCCTGGGACATTACTGGAGCCAGTCCTGGGGGGCCATCTAGAGCTCAAGAAGGGGGCCCCTGCCTTTGTTTGTATTTGCCCCGGGGAGGTGGTGGTCCCTGGGGCTGCTAGGGGACCGCAAGACCATCCCGCATTCAATCTATAAAAAAAAGCCTTGTGGAAGTGGCTGCGGGGTGGGGAGGTGGGGTTCCCACGGCAAACCCGCATTTTTTAAAAATTGATTTACCATGAAGCCCTGGGGAGGTGGCGACCTTTGCAGCTGTGGGGTTCTGCATTGAATTATTGATTGAATTAAAGCACCAGGGAGGTGGTGGTCCCTGCGGCAGCGGGGGACACCATACAGGCCTCCTCGCAGGCATATTTAAAGAAGCCCTGGGGAGGTAGTGGTCCCTGGGGCATGATAAGCCTCAGGACGGGGGGCCGTGCGGCCCCTCCTGTAATTATAAATGCCCCTGGGACTCGGCCCACTCGAGGGCCGATAATAATCAAAGTGCAGGAGGCCGCGCTTTCATTTTTTTTTTCATTTTCAGCCAGATCTGCGGATCCTGCCAAAAATGTTTTAAAAAAATGCTTTTTTAGGCCCTGTGGGACCCCTCCAAGTGTCCTAGGGAGTCAGGGTGTTTCTACCCTGCCCGCTTTTCTTCTTTTTAAACATTTTTTGTGGGACTTGGTTCACCCGAGTCCTAAGATGGCTGCCAACACTTCCTGGTTAAATTGTTGAAAGCCAATCAAATTTCAGTAGGGTTTCAGTAGACTGTTGGTCTCCCAGATTTCTATATTTTTAAAACTTAAATATCTTTGAATCGACTGGACGGATTACACCAAATCACAAAAAGCACGCTTTCTGGACCAACAGCTAGCTTTCTACCAAATTTGGTATAATTCCGCTCAGCAGTTTGGCCTGTAGTCGTGTTAAAAAAATAAAAAATCCCCATAGACATAACATGGGGAAAAGGCGTTTTGGGCCCCCCCCGTTTTCTTGGCCCCCGCTGGATGGATCACCCCGAAACTTTCAACACAGAAGCTGAACCAAAATGGAGAAGTTTTGTGAAGATTCGTCAAGTGAGCCATAGTTATTGGCTAAACAAAAAATGCTTTTCATATGGAAACTTCGGTCCTAACTATAACTACCTACTGGTGACCCCCAGTAGGTATTATATTTTTACATATAAATATATATATATATATATATATATATATATTCACTGAAAAAACCATAGGTTTCACACATGTTATAGTTAGCGGAAATTTTAATCGTAAAAAACCATTGAAATTCCCCCGTTATAGTTAGTGCAGGCAACTATAACTCACGCAACCGCAATCCTCTGCTGATGACATATGTGTCTTTATGAAAAAAAAATATTTGCAATATATGTATAGCTAAAATTTAATGGAAGAAGACATGGGCAAATAAGTGTCTAAATACAGTATTAGCATCAGCAGAGGATTGCGGTTGCGTGAGTTATAGTTGCCTGCACTAACTATAACGGGGGAATTTCAATGGTTTTTTATGATTAAAATTTCCGCTAACTATAACATGTGTGAAACCTATGGTTTTTTCAGTGAATTTGCAAGGTTTTTTAAATGCTAATTCCTAACTATAACGTGTGTGAAACCTATGGTTTTTTCAGTGAATTTGTACGTTTTTTTAAATGCTAAGTTACTTTACGCCATTCGTGGCGTGCGCGCCCAGTTAACGCAGTTCGTTCCGTGCGCGTACGGTGCGCTTCGCGCACCGTGCGCGCACAGTGAGCACGCGGTGCGCTTCGCGCACCGCGCGCCCACTTTACGCAGTTAGTGCCTTGCACGCACGGTGGTCACGCGGTGCGCTGCGCGCACCGTGTGCCCACGTTACGCGGGATGGGCCATGTACGCACGATGCGCTTCGCGCACCGCGCGCCCACTTTACGCAGTTAGTGCCTTGCACGCACGGTGGTCACGCGGTGCGCTGCACGCACCGTGTGCCCACGTTACGCGGGATGGGCCATGTACGCACGATGCGCTTTGCGCACCGTGCGCACATGGAGGACATATTATGCGCTTCGTTGTGAAAGGTAATCATTTATATTTTCATTTCGAATAGATATGCCGTGCACAAAAGGAGCCCTTAGGGCACCTTTTGCACACGGGGTGGGGATAGTGTGGATAGTTTTTTTTTTATTATTAATTTTTACCGTACGCGTACGGTAAGCGTAATCGGCGATTTTTCGAAAAAAAATAAAATTGAATTTTTGGCCTTGAGGGTTCTTTGGGGACACCATCATCAATGCTAGGTGGTTAGGAACTGAATACATTGCCCATTTATATGTTTTTTGCCTTTGTTTTTGCTGCCTCACTCAGAGTGCGAGAGAGAAAATGGCGGCCGCCGCTTCCTGGTTTCGACCGATTCGAATGTTTACTTAGATCTAACAGCCAATCAGAATCGCGCTCGCGCACGTCACCGTACGCGTACGGTAAGCTTACCGTAAGCGCACGGTAAGCGCACCGTAAGCTGCCACAGATATATATATTGATTTAAATGCTATTTTCTCAGGATCTACTGAACAGATTTACACCAAACCTACAAAAGGCACTTCCTTGACCTGAGGACTACCTCTCTGCCAAATTTCAAGTAACTCTGTGTCTAAAGGTCCTATGGAAAAATGCATGGGAAAAACGTGTTTTGGGACCCCCCTTTTTTCTCAGCCCCCGCTTGACGAATCCCCCCGAGACTTTCAGGGTAGGAGCGGGGCGTGGCGCCCCACCTATTTTGAAAATTTCGCGAGGATTCGTCGACCGGCGCCAAAGTTATTCCAAATAGAATGTTGCGGATTTCCTATGGAAACAGGGTCCTAACTATAACTATCTACTGGCGACCGCCAGTAGATAATATATATATATATATATATATATATATATATATATATATATATATGAAAAAAGGGTTGCCGCTCTGGGTGGTTACACTCGCCGGAGGTCAGGTCACAAGCAGGGCTGCTTCTACAAGACATCACCCCATTAACGCGCCGCCTACGCGTTTCGGGATACCTCCCTTCCTCTGGACGGCTTTCACGCTGAATGAAGGATGCCAGCAGTTTAAAAAGGAAACTCCCATCTTTATTTTCAAAGTGACACTGATATAGATCAGGTGAGTAGTAAGGCAAAGCATGATGGGATTTGAAGTCCTTTAAATCTGAATATCCATGTGGACGCCGGCATTTAAAAAATAAAATTCTTCATGGGACAAACAATGTCTGTGGTGCTTCCCTGTAATACAACGGCCCCTCCAGCTCCGCATTGCTTAGGAAATCCATAGCTGCAGACCCACTCGGGTGATGTGGTGGTGCAAACCGTGGCCTGGACTTGGCCACAAATATATGAAAAAAGGGTTGCCGCTCCGGAGGGTTGCACTCGCCAAAGGTCAGGACCGCCAGTAGATAATATATATATATATATATATATATATATATATATATATTCACTGAAAAAACCATAGGTTTCACACATGTTATAGTTAGCTGGACATTTTACTGATAAAAAACCAATGAAATTCCCCCGTTATAGTTACTGTAGGCAACTATAACTCACGCGACCGCAATCCTCTGCTGATGCTAATACTGTATTTAGACACTTATTTGCCCATATCTTCTTCCATTAAATTTTAGCTATACATATATTACAAATATTTTTTTTTCATAAAGACACATATGTCATCAGCAGAGGATTACGGTCGCGTGAGTTATAGTTGCCTACAGTAACTATAACGGGGGAATTTCATTGGTTTTTTATCAGTAAAATGTCCAGCTAACTATAACATGTGTGAAACCTATGGTTTTTTCAGTGAATTAGCAAGGTTTTTTAAATGCTATTTCCTAACTATAACGTGTGTGAAACCTATGGTTTTTTCAGTGAATTTGTACGGTTTTTTAAATGCTAAGTTACTTTACGCCATTTGTGGCGTGCGCGCCCACTTAACGCAGTTCGTTCCGTGCACGGTTTTTATCAACTTTAATAAGCCCTGTACATTTGGTGGCCTTCGGCCACCAAAAGCACAGGGGGTGAGGTCAATGTGGATAGTGTTTTTTTTTATTTCGATTTTATAATTTCATGTTGCCAAAATTACGTTTTTTTTCTCTATTAATAAGCCCTGCACATTTGGTGGCCTGCGGCCACCAAAAGCACAGGGGGTGGGGTAAGTGTGGATAGTGTTTTTTTTATTTTTATTTTTTTACCGTAAGCGTACGGTAAGCTTACGGTAAGCGTACGGTAAGCGTACGGTAAGCGTACCCCGCGAAATTGCCGAAAAAAAAATAAAACCGTTTTTGCTCTTGGGGGATGTTTGGGGACTCCCTCAACATGACTATGTGGGAGGGAGTTGTCAAAACAGCCCCGTAACATGTTTTTGGCCATCATGTTTGATAAACAACACTCAGTGCGAGAGACAAAATGGCGGACGCCGCTTCCTGGTTTCGGCCGATTCGAATGTTTACTAAGATCTAAGAGCCAATCAGAATCGCGCTCGCGCACGCCACCGTAAGCTTACGGTAAGCGTACGGTAAGCGTACGGTAAGCGTACCGTAAGCGGGCTCAGATATATATATTGATTTAAAGGCTATTTTCTCAGAATCTACTGAACAGATTTACACCAAACCTACAAAAGGCACTTCCTTGACCTAGGGACTACCTCTCTGCCAAATTTCTAGTAATTCTGTTCAGCCGTTCGGGCTGTAGCTCGTTCTAAAGGTCCTATGGAAAAATGCATGGGAAAAACGCGTTTTGGGACCCCCCTTTTATCTCAGCCCCCGCTTGACGAATCCCCCCGAAACTTTCAGGGTAGGAGCGGAGCGTAGCGCCCCACCTATTTTGAGAAATTCGCGAGGATTCGTCGACCGGCGCCAAAGTTATTCAAAATAGAATGTTGAGGTTTTCCTATGGAAACGTGGTCCTAACTATAACTACCTACTGGCGACCGCCAGTAGGTAATATATATATATGTGTACATATATATATTTATATATATACAAACACATATACATACACACACGCACATAAACCCAAAACCTAGTTACAGGGGCTTTCTGCCAGCTCCATTTATCTATTGGTCCATTGAATCATTCACATTTTTCTTCCACCCACTACAGTATACTGCTTGAATGAATCGGTCTTCCCACTTCAGCCATTGGCTAGCTTCACTGTAAGTAATGGCATTCTATCTTTTCACAATGAGCACGTCCACAAACACAAAGTAGAACTCTTCAGTACCAGGGGCTATCATGTCAATGTGTGCTTCTTGCCAAATTTTTCCTGTCAAGCGCTCTTGTTTTTATAAAGACAATGACCCGGTAGTGCCCTCAAGTTTTGCAAAAGCCATGACAAAAAAAGAACTGACAAAGCCAAAAGGCTGGCAGCAAAAACCAGACTTCTGATTTTGCAAATGGTTGTTTAGTCACCTAGCTTGCTAATGGGACTCAATAATTCTGGTAACCGGTCCTAGTTTCTATTCCTGTCTGTCTCTGATAGGATTACGTTTGACCTGTTCTCCAACCCAAAATTGTCTCTGTGAGTGCCATGATAAATGAACAGTGGCTGAACTGGGCGCACTTTTTGTTTCTTTGTTCCATGAAGTATGCTGCTGTATTACGTATGTGCAAGTTGAATTCACACTTTCGGAGGAGTGGGGGGTTGGGTCTCTTAGCATCTTTGGAGAAGTTCTTTGGTACACAGTATCAAGAAGCTAAGGGCTTTTTTGCTTTTAGAAAGCAGCAAAATGGTATATCAACAGGAGACTGCTGCACAGGCCCTACCTTGAATAATGGAAGACAGCTATGAAGCAGAATCAGATACTAAAACAGAGGAAGAGGTGAATGGAGCAGAATCTGGGTGTGATTTGTCACTAGCCTGAGTTCCAGCCGATGACATGTCTTCCAGTGATTCGGAGGATAATGGTTATGGCAGTAATATTGTCCCTTCACAAGTACAATCTGTGCAGCAGAAAGACAGTAGCACAGTAGCCCAACCCAGATCACAGATAGAATGCCTTCTGGGCAGCCCCCCAATTAAGTCCTGTCCCAGATACCCCCTGGATGTAAAGTCAATACTAATTTCTTTTTTTCCCCTATTAACGGCATTCATCTTTCTGGGTGTTAACTTCCTTGAAGAAATTAAGCACTAAACAAATTTGCTTGTCCAACAGTTTGAGGGAACATGGAAGTACTCAATGGCCTCATTCGAGGACCCACCAGTGGCCACACCCACATCCCTGAGGATGCTGAAAATGTTTCCGGGCCTTACTCTCAACCTAGGGATAGTGCAGAAACCAAGCGTTCAGTCCTATTGGTCTACCCACACTGTTTGTTTGTCACCTAGCTTCACAGTGGTCATGAGCATAGATAGGTTATTGATAATGCAGTGTATGCTGGATTCCAATTATAATTCTGCAGCATTGCCCTATGACCATCCAGACCATGACAGGTTGTTCAGGATTCATCTGGTCATGGAACATTAAACTGCCAGGTTCCCAGTGATTTACACTCCTGGACAGAATATAGCAGATGTGTCTTTGATCCTGTATAAAGGGCAACTGTTTTTCAGGCAGTACATACCAAGCAAAACAGCTTGTTATGGCATCAAAATGTACATGCTGGGTGATAGCTCAACTAGTTATGTATATCACCTAAAAGTGTATACAGGAAAGGACTCCACTCTAACTCCTGCAGGTTATGAATCACTCCTTTATGAAGGTTGTAATCTTTAACTAGACAAGTTCTATACCGGAGTAGAGTTGTACAAAGCTGGCACTGTGGCATGCGGTACAGTACGAAGACACCACAAAGGATTTCTGCTGAAGTTCATTTGTAAGAAAGTCCAAAAAGGCCAGAGCACAATCCATGATGAGAACACTTCCCCAATCATGGTTCGGGGTCAGTTGGCAGAAGTGCATCAGCACAAATGTATACATGATTATAACTACATGGTCAAAGTGGATAAGAATGACAAGGAACTTCAGCCATAACGCAAGGCATAAAACTCGTACATGATATAAGTTGTTTACAAAACTGATCCAGTTGGCAACATTCAATGCATATGATGTTAGCCATTTTTCAGTTATGTTTATAGTATTATGATACCTGAAAATTCACTAATGAATTAATATAAATTTCGTTTAAAAACAGTTCCAATGTTAACTCAGGGACAACAGTGACTATATGAACTGTTTACTTGTTGTGACATTTCTATTCTATTTTGAGTAAAGTTGTTGGAGTCTGTCTTCTAAAAAACTAGAATGCACAGCAGCACTAAGCACCAATGCATATACTTCTTTTATGTCTATTGTCATGTAACAGGAACCGCTTGAAATAATGAAACAACTTCCTGGTTCATTGTAATGACTCACTGACGAAGACCGTGGTGTCGAAACGCGTCTGAGTCACCAATTACTAAATACTTCTCTAAAGAAAACTTGTGTGTGACTGTTTTTTCTCGCGCTTGGAAATTGCGCGAAAAATATGTTGTTTAATACATCAGCGGGTCCAGCACCCGCCTGCCTGCACCAACCTCGCTAGGTGGATGTAATCGGAAGAAACGCTGGAAACTACGTGCAAACCTTCTCTTTCCTGATTCCGGAAAAGACTATAGAAAATCATTTTCTTATTCAGAGCCAATTAACAGGATACGGAGTGAACCTGGTGGAAGCGGACACCGTTGCGGACGAACCCTGCCCCGGGTGAGTGCTGCTGTGGTTGCAAGCCTCTATCAGATCTCCGTAACAACATTGTCTCTTTACTCTTCTGAAACGGCAGAGGTGCTCCTGTCTCCAGCACACGCAGCTGCGTGTGTAGATGCATGGGAGAAGTTTTCTTCAACGAGGATATTAATCGTAGCTGAGGCGGCGACCGGGGGACGACTGGCGCTTTGACGGAGGCCGTTGTGTAGCGTGTTTGAAGATGTGTGAAGCGATACGCCAACGGCTTGATGTAGCCAAAACACTATTTCTTGAAATTGATGACACGCAAAACATTAATGCCACGAGGCAACCGGAGAAACGGTAGAGAATACGACTTTAAAACAAGATCTGCATAAACTGGAGAAACTCTGTAAAAAATAAATCAACCGCAGTTGGGAGGTAATCTTATTGGATAACTATAGTGAGGTGGGACGTGTCCCAAGAGGATTACGAATCTTGGTGACCCCCACCTATCAGAACCCCAATCCAAAGCTTCTGGAAGAATGGCCTGCCTTAATGGCAGGCACCTGTAAGCAAATGCTGGGTCTTCTTTCGAAATATGCGGCGATTGAATTGCAACAAATCGAAGAAGAATTGAAAGTTCTTCATGAAATGCTTTGCAAATCGCCAGCACAAGAAGAAATTAATTATTTTATTAAAGATTTGGAACCCACATTAACTAAATACGAAGATGGAATTAAAGCAAGAAAACGCTGGAAGTTTATCCGAGATAGGAACGATTATGCACAAGGTCGTATCCTCACTTTCAGCAGAAAATACGATGCCATACGTAAGGATTACAGGAAAATCGAAGCCATAAGGGCTCAGGAATCAGAAACTTCCGGATCCAGCTCAGCTGCACCCTCTGATGATGATGACAGAAACATCTCATCGGATTTAAACAGAGGACCTTTTACATCACTCCAGGAATACCGTTTTTTACAATTAAGTCTCAGTGCTTCCAAACAACCAACAAGGGGAAGAGGAAAAGGAGGAAGCAAAGAACAAGGCGAAAAGGAAGGAGCAGGCGAGGGGGCGAAGGCCAACGACAATTCAACGCCATATGGGAGAGGAATCAGGCCCTCCAAGAGAAACAAGTGATGGGTGAGCAATTAAATCTTTCTATTATAAATCTTTACTCCCATACTATCACCCCTGAAGAAAGATCGGTCCTAGAATTGGGTCTATCCTTCTGTCCAACTTCTAACTTTGACTTAGCTAAAACACGTATTGACCTCTTCCTCTTCTCACGCAAACTAAAATTGCTAAAATTACATACTTGCAAAACAACCAGAGACCAATCTAAAACTAAATTATCTACAAGTATTCCCGCTAACCTAGATGAGGTCTTATCTATGGGTGATATCGAGACATTGGCTATCATGAGAGAATTTCAATTGGATGTACGAGATTTGGAATCAGACCGGGACCTATTGATCAGTATGGACATGGAGGTTAATAGAAAATCCAGAAATGATTTTAAACCAAGATCAAAATTTAATCCCATCACATTGCACGATGGTATTAATACTTTTCTAGAGGCAGTGCTGTATGATTGAATGATTCTGTGGCAAAAAGAAAGAAACAATTTTGCCAAAAATGTATCGCAAGCGCAAAAAATAGGCTTGGAATCTTTGAAAAAAGCCACCAGCTTTGTGATAAAACCATCTGACAAAGGGGGTAATGTGGTCCATTGGGATATCAATAAATATAGAGCAGAGGCCAAGCGACAATTAGAACACTCGGGATGTTACCTGAGATCAAGCCAGGCTAGATACCACAAAACGATACAAAAATATCACGAAATGTTACATAATTGGCACGAGGAGGATATGCTCAGTAAAAATGAATATTTGTTCCTTCTAACACGCAAACCTGTTACACCGATCTTCTATATGCTTCCAAAGGTGCATAAACATCCAACTGATCCCCCTGGTAGGCCGATTATTTCAGCTATCCAAAGCCTCTTGGAAAATACTTCCATTTATCTGGATTATTTTCTATGCCCCTATGTTTTTAACCTTCCATCATATTGCAGAGACACCATGGACTTCTTGTCTAAAATACAGGAGATACCATGGAAAGACACTTACATATTGGCAACGATTGACGTCATTTCCTTATACACTTGTATAGAACATGATTTGGGTATACAAGCTTGTAAATACTTTCTGAGAGACAGACCAATTAATATGAATAATCATACCACTCTTTTGATGCATATGTTACAATTTTGTTTACATAACAATTGTTTCTTATTTTTAGGAGGACTGGTATGAACAGTACACAGGTGCTGCCATGGGAAATAGCTTCGCTCCGAGCTACGCCTGTTTATTCATGGGGTGGTGGGAGGCAGAACACCTATGGCACCAGAAAAATATACAATATACGAATAATTTGGTTATGTGGACCAGGTATATCGACGATATTTTTCTAATCTGGGACGGTCCACAAAATACCTTAGATGATTTCATTCAAGGTTTGTCGGTGAATAATTTAAACTTGAAATTCACCAGTAAGACGGACCAACATGAAATTGAATTTTTGGACGTCCTAGTAAAAGTAGAATCAGGAACATTACATACCAGCCGCTATAGGAAGCTTACTTCTACGAATAGCATTTTACATGCACAGAGTCATCATCCCACAAACCTCAAAAACAGTATCTCATATGGAGAACTGTTAAGAGCAAAACGAAACTGCAGCTCAGTTGCTTCCTATGAGAAGGAAGCTAAGAACATGAAAGGTCGTTTTAAAAACAGAGGAGATACATCTGAAATTATCAAGATAGCCTCAGATAAGGCAGATGGCAGAAACAGAAATAGTCTACTTATCCCAAAAGAAAAAGCAGATATTAATCATGAGGTAAGATTAATCACTACCTATAATCATGCTTCAAATGAGATACATCAGATCATACGCAAACATTGGCACATAGTCAAGAAAGATTTAATAATTGGCAAACTGGTTAGCCCATCACCACATGTCACATACAGGAAATGTCAGTCACTAAAGGACATATTAGTCCATAGTCATCTAGACATGAAAACAAAGGCGAAGGGGACATGGCTGCGGGAGTTACCAGGCTTTCACAAATGCGGGCGCTGTAAAGCGTGTAACAATAGCACAAATGTAAAAAAAATCCAACTACCTAACGGTAAAATGGGTAAGATTAACGTCTTTATCAATTGCAATACAGATTTTGTTGTGTATGTGTTAGTCTGTATCTGTGGCCTACGCTATGTGGGAAGTACGATCTTCCCAGTGAAGAAACGTATACTTGAGCACTTGCGTGCTATTAAGAACAAAGACTTGTCCTACGCCATTGCTAAACACTGTGATCTGATACATCCCAATATTCTTGACATCAGCTATAAAATTTCTTATTTTGGCATTGACAGGGTGCAAGCGTCAGCCAGAGGGGGAGATCAGGAACGTCATTTACGACGCCTGGAATCTGAATATATAATAAAGCTACAGAGCAAGACCCCAGTTGGGCTGAATCATGAGGAGGATCTCCACGTTAATTTAGGTTGATACAATGAGACTTTAATTCACCTTGTCATTGTCCTTCCACCTCTGCCACACGCTCCTTAGAAATCTGCGAATCGCTGTTCTGCCCCTGCTGGCCGCCTCGGCTATTGATGTTAAAAATGCTTTGTTAATAATCATCAGGAATTGATTGAATTCATTATTATTTTTCTCATTAAAACTATTAAGGTTATTAACAAAATAGTGAACCTTAGGCACTAGCCATTTTTCACTTATGTTTATAGTATTATGATACCTGAAAATTCACTAATGAATTTAATATAAATTCCAATGTTAACTCGGGGACAACAGTGACTATATGAACTGTTTACTTGTTGTTACATTTCTATTCTATTTTGAGTAAAGTTGTTGGAGTCTGTCTTCTAAAAAACTAGAATGCACAGCAGCACTAAGCACCAATGCATATACTTCTTTTATGTCTATTGTCATGTAACAGGAACTGCTTGAAATAATGAAACAACTTCCTGGTTCATTGTAATGACTCACTGACGAAGACCGTGGTGTCGAAACGCGTCTGAGTCACCAATTACTAAATACTTCTCTAAAGAAATCTTGTGTGAGACTGTTTTTTCTCGCGCTTGGAAATTGCACGAAAAATATGTTGTTTAATATATATATATATATGCCGATGAGTGGTAGTCCTTCTTGAGCAGCACTCGAGGAGACGACGGAATCTAAAGACGGCGGTCCGGCCGTCGAGAAAGCACCACCCCATGATGAAGGGGGCCGTGAGGTCGGATACACCGGCCTTGATGCGGAGGAGCGGCGAGGGATTGAGGACGGTTTACTGTGGCGGGGGTTCATTAAGGACTTTATCTTTTAGCAGTAATTGTGCACACGATAATTTTTAAAGGTGAAATAAATTGCACTACATCCCCCCCAATGCCTATAGCAGCAACTGATTGGGCAGCTCCATCCAGGGGCGTGTCATTGTGGGCCAATGAATGGGGGAGCAGGCACACCACTGCACTTCCTTTGGTAAAAATCCTCTGAAGAAGCTACACAGCAAAACGCGTCAGGCATTTTGAAAGGCTGCTTTAACCAACCTGCTACTGCAAAACTGTCCATACCCGTGACTGAGGCTGGTAACCTCCGTCGTCTCCTCGAGTGCTGCTCAAGAAGGACTACCACTCATCGGCATCTAAAGACGGCGGTCCGGCCGTCGAGAAAGCACCACCCCATGATGAAGGGGGAAGTGAGGTCGGATACACCGGCCTTGATGCGGAGGAGCGGCGAGGGATTGAGGAAGGTTTACTGTGGTGGGGGTTCATTAAGGACTTTATCTTTTAGCAGTAATTGTGCACACGATAATTTTTAAAGGTGAAATAAATTGCACTACATCCCCCACAATGCCTATAGCAGCAACTGATTGGGCAGCTCCATCCAGGGGCGTGTCATTGTGGGCCAATGAATGGGGGAGCAGGCACACCACTGCACTTCCTTTGGTAAAAAGCCTCCGAAGAAGCTACACAGCGAAACGCGTCAGGCATTTTGAAAGGCTGCTTTAACCAACCTGCTACTGCAAAACTGTCCATACCCGTGACTGAGGCTGGTAACCTCCGTCGCCTCCTCGAGTGCTGCTCAAGAAGGACTACCACTCATCGGCATCTAAAGACGGCGGTCCGGCCGTCGAGAAAGCACCACCCCACGATGAAGGGGGGCGTGTGGTCGGATACACCGGCCTTGATGCGAAGGAGCGGCAAGGGATTGAGGACGGTTTACTGTGGCGGGGGTTCATTAAGGACTTTATCTTTTAGCAGTAATTGTGCACACGATAATTTTTAAAGGTGAAATAAATTGCACTACATCCCCCACAATGCCTATAGCAGCAACTGATTAGGCAGCTCCATCCAGGGGCGTGTCATTGTGGGCCAATGAATGGGGGAGCAGGCACACCACTGCACTTCCTTTGGTAAAAAGCCTCTGAAGAAGCTACACAGCGAAACGCGTCAGGCATTTTGAAAGGCTGCTTTAACCAACCTGCTACTGCAAAACTGTCCATACCCGTGACTGAGGTTGGTAACCTTCGTCGTCTCCTCGAGTGCTGCTCAAGAAAAACTACCAATCATCGCCATCTAAAGACGGCGGTCCGGTCGTCGAGAAAGCCCCACCCCATGATGAAGGGGGCCGTGAGGTCGGATACACCGGCCTTGATGCGGAGGAGCGGCGAGGGATTGAGGACGGTTTACTGTGGCAGGGGTTCATTAAGGACTTTATCTTTTAGCAGTAATTGTGCACACGATAATTTTTAAAGGTGAAATAAATTGCACTACATCCCCCACAATGCCTATAGCAGCAACTGATTGGGCAGCTCCATCCAGGGGCGTGTCATTGTGGGCCAATGAATGGGGTAGCAGGCACACCACTGCACTTCCTTTGGTAAAAAGCCTCCGAAGAAGCTACACAGCGAAACGCGTCAGGCATTTTGAAAGGCTGCTTTAACCAACCTGCTACTGCAAAACTGTCCATACCCGTGACTGAGGCTGGTAACCTCCGTCGTCTCCTCGAGTGCTGCTCAAGAAGGACTACCACTCATCGGCATCTAAAGACGGCGGTCCGGCCGTCGAGAAAGCACCACCCCATGGTGAAGGGGGCTGTGAGGTCGAATACACCGGCCTTGATGCGGAGGAGCGGCGAGGGATTGAGGACGGTTTACTGTGGCGGGGGTTCATTAAGGACTTTGTCTTTTAGCAGTAATTGTGCACATGATAATTTTTAAAGGTGAAATAAATTGCACTACATCCCCCACAATGCCTACAGCAGCAACTGATTGGGCAGCTCCATCCAGAGGCGTGTCATTGTGGGCCAATGAATGGGGGAGCAGGCACACCACTGCACTTCCTTTGGTAAAAAGCCTCCTAAGAAGCTACACAGCGAAACGCGTCAGGCATTTTGAAAGGCTGCTTTAACCAACCTGCTACTGCAAAACTGTCCATACCCGTGACTGAGGCTGGTAACCTCCGTCGTCTCCTCGAGTGCTGCTCAAGAAGGACTACCCCTCATCGGCATCTAAAGACGGCGGTCCGGCCGTCGAGAAAGCACCACCCCATGATGAAGGGGGCCGTGAGGTCGGATACACCGGCCTTGATGCGGAGGAGCGGCAAGGGATTGAGGACGGTTTACTGTGGCAGGGGTTCATTAAGGACTTTATCTTTTAGCAGTAATTGTGCACACGATAATTTTTAAAGGTGAAATAAATTGCACTACATCCCCCACAATGCCTATAGCAGCAACTGATTAGGCAGCTCCATCCAGGGGCGTGTCATTGTGGGCCAATGAATGGGGGAGCAGGCACACCACTGCACTTCCTTTGGTAAAAAGCCTCTGAAGAAGCTACACAGCGAAACGCGTCAGGCATTTTGAAAGGCTGCTTTAACCAACCTGCTACTGCAAAACTGTCCATACCCGTGACTGAGGTTGGTAACCTTCGTCGTCTCCTCGAGTGCTGCTCAAGAAAAACTACCACTCATCGGCATCTAAAGACGGCGGTCCGGTCGTCGAGAAAGCCCCACCCCATGATGAAGGGGGCCGTGAGGTCGGATACACTGGCCTTGATGCGGAGGAGCGGCGAGGGATTGAGGACGGTTTACTGTGGCGGGGGTTCATTAAGGACTTTATCTTTTAGCAGTAATTGTGCACACGATAATTTTTAAAGGTGAAATAAATTGCACTACATCCCCCACAATGCCTATAGCAGCAACTGATTGGGCAGCTCCATCCAGGGGCGTGTCATTGTGGGCCAATGAATGGGGGAGCAGGCACACCACTGCACTTCCTTTGGTAAAAAGCCTCCGAAGAAGCTACACAGCGAAACGCGTCAGGCATTTTGAAAGGCTGCTTTAACCAACCTGCTACTGCAAAACTGTCCATACCCGTGACTGAGGCTGGTAACCTCCGTCGTCTCCTTGAGTGCTGCTCAAGAAGGACTACCACTCATCGGCATCTAAAGACGGCGGTCCGGCCGTCGAGAAAGCACCACCCCATGGTGAAGGGGGCTGTGAGGTCGGATACACCGGCCTTGATGCGGAGGAGCGGCGAGGGATTGAGGACGGTTTACTGTGGCGGGGGTTCATTAAGGACTTTGTCTTTTAGCAGTAATTGTGCACACGATAATTTTTAAAGGTGAAATAAATTGCACTACATCCCCCACAATGCCTACAGCAGCAACTGATTGGGCAGCTCCATCCAGAGGCGTGTCATTGTGGGCCAATGAATGGGGGAGCAGGCACACCACTGCACTTCCTTTGGTAAAAAGCCTCCTAAGAAGCTACACAGCGAAACGCGTCAGGCATTTTGAAAGGCTGCTTTAACCAACCTGCTACTGCAAAATTGTCCATACCCGTGACTTAGGCTGGTAACCTCCGTCGTCTCCTCGAGTGCTGCTCAAGAAGGACTACCACTCATCGGCATCTAAAGACGGCGGTCCGGCCGTCGAGAAAGCACCACCCCATGATGAAGGGGGCCGTGAGGTCGGATACACCGGCCTTGATGCGGAGGAGCGGCGAGGGATTGAGGACGGTTTACTGTGGTGGGGGTTCATTAAGGACTTTATCTTTTAGCAGTAATTGTGCACACGATAATTTATAAAGGTGAAATAAATTGCACTACATCCCCCACAATGCCTATAGCAGCAACTGATTGGGCAGCTCCATCCAGGGGCGTGTCATTGTGGGCCAATGAATGGGGGAGCAGGCACACCACTGCACTTCCTTTGGTAAAAAGCCTCAGAAGAAGCTACACAGCGAAACGCGTCAGGCATTTTGAAAGGCTGCTTTAACCAACCTGCTACTACAAAACTGTCCATACCCGTGACTGAGGCTGGTAACCTCCGTCGTCTCCTCGAGTGCTGCTCAAGAAGGACTACCACTCATCGGCATCTAAAGACGGCGGTCCGGCCGTCGAGAAAGCACCACCCCATGATGAAGGGGGCCGTGAGATCGGATACACCGGCCTTGATGCGGAGGAGCGGCGAGGGATTGAGAACGGTTTACTGTGGCGGGGGTTCATTAAGGACTTTATCTTTTAGCAGTAATTGTGCACACGATAATTTTTAAAGGTGAAATAAATTGCACTACATCCCCCACAATGCCTATAGCAGCAACTGATTGGGCAGCTCCATCCAGGGGCGTGTCATTGTGGGCCAATGAATGGGGGAGCAGGCACACCACTGACCTTCCTTTGGTAAAAAGCCTCCGAAGAAGCTACACAGCGAAACGCGTCAGGCATTTTGAAAGGCTGCTTTAACCAACCTGCTACTGCAAAACTGTCCATACCCGTGACTGAGGCTGGTAACCTCCGTCGTATCCTTGAGTGCTGCTCAAGAAGGACTACCACTCATCGGCATCTAAAGACGGCGGTCCGGCCGTCGAGAAAGCACCACCCCATGATGAAGGGGGCCGTGAGGTCGGATTCACCGGCCTTGATGCGGAGGAGCGGCGAGGGATTGAGGACGGTTTACTGTGGCGGGGGTTCATTAAGGACTTTATCTTTTAGCAGTAATTGTGCACACGATAATTTTTAAAGATGAAATAAATTGCACTACATCCCCCACAATGCCTATAGCAGCAACTGATTGGGCAGCTCCATCCAGGGGCGTGTCATTGTGGGCCAATGAATGGGGGAGCAGGCACACCACTGCACTTCCTTTGGTAAAAAGCCTCCGAAGAAGCTACACAGCGAAACGCGTCAGGCATTTTGAAAGGCTGCTTTAACCAACCTGCTACTGCAAAACTGTCCATACCCGTGACTGAGGCTGGTAACCTCCGTCGTCTCCTCGAGTGCTGCTCAAGAAGGACTACCACTCATCGGCATCTAAAGACGGCGGTCCGGCCGTCGAGAAAGCACCACCCCATGGTGAAGGGGGCTGTGAGGTCAGATACACCGGCCTTGATGCGGAGGAGCGGCGAGGGATTGAGGACGGTTTACTGTGGCGGGGGTTCATTAAGGACTTTGTCTTTTAGCAGTAATTGTGCACACGATAATTTTTAAAGGTGAAATAAATTGCACTACATCCCCCACAATGCCTACAGCAGCAACTGATTGGGCAGCTCCATCCAGAGGCGTGTCATTGTGGGCCAATGAATGGGGGAGCAGGCACACCACTGCACTTCCTTTGGTAAAAAGCCTCCTAAGAAGCTACACAGCGAAACGCGTCAGGCATTTTGAAAGGCTGCTTTAACCAACCTGCTACTGCAAAACTGTCCATACCCGTGACTGAGGCTGGTAACCTCCGTCATCTCCTCGAGTGCTGCTCAAGAAGGACTACCACTCATCGGCATCTAAAGACGGCTGTCCGGCCGTCGAGAAAGCACAACCCCATGATGAAGGGGGCCGTGAGGTCGCATACACCGGCCTTGATGCGGAGGAGCGGCGAGGGATTGAGGACGGTTTACTGTGGCGGGGGTTCATTAAGGACTTTATCTTTTAGCAGTAATTGTGCACACGATAATTTTTAAAGGTGAAATAAATTGCACTACATCCCCCACAATGCCTATAGCAGCAACTGATTGGGCAGCTCCATCGAGGGGCGTGTCATTGTGGGCCAATGAATGGGGGAGCAGGCACACCACTGCACTTCCTTTGGTAAAAAGCCTCCGAAGAAGCTACACAGCGAAACGTGTCAGGCATTTTGAAAGGCTGCTTTAACCAACCTGCTACTGCAAAACTGTCCATACCCGTGACTGAGGCTGGTAACCTCCGTCGTCTCCTCGAGTGCTGCTCAAGAAGGACTACCACTCATCGGCATCTAAAGACGGCAGTCCGGCCGTCGAGAAAGCACCACCCCATGATGAAGGGGGCCGTGAGGTCGGATACACCGGCCTTAATGCGGAGGAGCGGCGAGGGATTGAGAACGGTTTACTGTGGCGGGGGTTCATTAAGGACTTTATCTTTTAGCAGTAATTGTGCACACGATAATTTTTAAAGGTGAAATAAATTGCACTACATCCCCCACGATGCCTATAGCAGCAACTGATTGGGCAGCTCCATCCAGGGGCTTGTCATTGTGGGCCAATGAATGGGGGAGCAGGCACACCACTGCACTTCCTTTGGTAAAAAGCCTCCGAAGAAGCTACACAGCGAAACGCGTCAGGCATTTTGAAAGGCTGCTTTAACCAACCTGCTACTGCAAAACTGTCCATACCCGTGACTGAGGCTGGTAACCTCCGTCGTCTCCTCGAGTGCTGCTCAAGAAGGACTACCACTCATCGGCATCTAAAGACGGCGGTCCGGCCGTCGAGAAAGCACCACCCCATGATGAAGGGGGCCGTGAGGTCGGATACACCGGCCTTGATGCGGAGGAGCGGCGAGGGATTGAGGACGGTTTACTGTGGTGGGGGTTCATTAAGGACTTTATCTTTTAGCAGTAATTGTGCACACGATAATTTTTAAAGGGGAAATAAATTGCACTACATCCCCCACAATGCCTATAGCAGCAACTGATTGGGCAGCTCCATCCAGGGGCGTGTCATTGTGGGCCAATGAATGGGGGAGCAGGCACACCACTGCACTTCCTTTGGTAAAAAGCCTCCGAAGAAGCTACACAGCGAAACGCGTCAGGCATTTTGAAAGGCTGCTTTAACCAACCTGCTACTGCAAAACTGTCCATACCCGTGACTGAGGCTGGTAACCTCCGTCGTCTCCTCGAGTGCTGCTCAAGAAGGACTACCACTCATCGGCATCTAAAGACGGCGGTCCGGCCGTCGAGAAAGCACCACCCCATGATGAAGGGGGCCGTGAGGTCGGATACACCGGCCTTGATGCGGAGGAGCGGCGAGGGATTGAGGACGGTTTACTGTGGCGGGGGTTCATTAAGGACTTTATCTTTTAGCAGTAATTGTGAACACGATAATTTTTAAAGGTGAAATAAATTGCACTACATCCCCCACACTGCCTATAGCAGCAACTGATTGGGCAGCTCCATCCAGGGGCGTGTCATTGTGGGCCAATGAATGGGGGAGCAGGCACACCACTGCACTTCCTTTGGTAAAAAGCCTCCGAAGAAGCTACACAGCGAAACGCGTCAGGCATTTTGAAAGGCTGCTTTAACCAACCTGCTACTGCAAAACTGTCCATACCCGTGACTGAGGCTGGTAACCTCCGTCGTCTCCTCGAGTGCTGCTCAAGAAGGACTACCACTCATCGGCATCTAAAGACGGCGGTCCGGCCGTCGAGAAAGCACCACCCCATGATGAAGGGGGCCGTGAGGTCGGATACACCGGCCTTGATGCGGAGGAGCGGTGAGGGATTGAGAACGGTTTACTGTGGCGGGGGTTCATTAAGGACTTTATCTTTTATCAGTAATTGTGCACACGATAATTTTTAAAGGTGAAATAAATTGCACTACATCCCCCACAATGCCTATAGCAGCAACTGATTGGGCAGCTCCATCCAGGGGCTTGTCATTGTGGGCCAATGAATGGGGGAGCAGGCACACCACTGCACTTCCTTTGGTAAAAAGCCTCCGAAGAAGCTACACAGCGAAACGCGTCAGGCATTTTGAAAGGCTGCTTTAACCAACCTGCTACTGCAAAACTGTCCATACCCGTGACTGAGGCTGGTAACCTCCGTCGTCTCCTCGAGTGCTGCTCAAGAAGGACTACCACTCATCGGCATCTAAAGACGGCGGTCCGGCCGTCGAAAAAGCACCACCCCATGATGAAGGGGGCCGTGAGGTCGGATACACCGGCCTTGATGCGGAGGAGCGGCGAGGGATTGAGGACGGTTTACTGTGGCGGGGGTTCATTAAGGACTTTATCTTTTAGCAGTAATTGTGCACACGATAATTTTTAAAGGTGAAATAAATTGCACTACATCCCCCACAATGCCTATAGCAGCAACTGATTGGGCAGCTCCATCCAGGGGCGTGTCATTGTGGGCCAATGAATGGGGGAGCAGGCACACCACTGCACTTCCTTTGGTAAAAAGCCTCCGAAGAAGCTACACAGCGAAACGCGTCAGGCATTTTGAAAGGCTGCTTTAACCAACCTGCTACTGCAAAACTGTCCATACCCGTGACTGAGGCTGGTAACCTCCGTCGTCTCCTCGAGTGCTGCTCAAGAAGGACTACCACTCATCGGCATCTAAAGACGGCGGTCCGGCCGTCGAGAAAGCACCACCCCATGATGAAGGGGGCCGTGAGGTCGGATACACCGGCCTTGATGCGGAGGAGCGGCGAGGGATTGAGGACGGTTTACTGTGGTGGGGGTTCATTAAGGACTTTATCTTTTAGCAGTAATTGTGCACACGATAATTTTTAAAGGTGAAATAAATTGCACTACATCCGCCACAATGCCTATAGCAGCAACTGATTGGGCAGCTCCATCCAGGGGCGTGTCATTGTGGGCCAATGAATGGGGGAGCAGGCACACCACTGCACTTCCTTTGGTAAAAAGCCTCCGAAGAAGCTACACAGCGAAACGCGTCAGGCATTTTGAAAGGCTGCTTTAACCAACCTGCTACTGCAAAACTGTCCATACCCGTGACTGAGGCTGGTAACCTCCGTCGCCTCCTCGAGTGCTGCTCAAGAAGGACTACCACTCATCGGCATCTAAAGACGGCGGTCCGGCCGTCGAGAAAGCACCACCCCACGATTAAGGGGGGCGTGTGGTCGGATACACCGGCCTTGATGCGAAGGAGCGGCGAGGGATTGAGGACGGTTTACTGTGGCGGGGGTTCATTAAGGACTTTATCTTTTAGCAGTAATTGTGCACACGATAATTTTTAAAGGTGAAATAAATTGCACTACATCCCCCACAATGCCTATAGCAGCAACAGATTGGGCAGCTCCATCCAGGGGCGTGTCATTGTGGGCCAATGAATGGGGGAGCAGGCACACCACTGCACTTCCTTTGGTAAAAAGCCTCCGAAGATGCAACACAGCGAAACGCGTCAGGCATTTTGAAAGGCTGCTTTAACCAACCTGCTACTGCAAAACTGTCCATACCCGTGACTGAGGCTGGTAACCTCCGTCGTCTCCTCGAGTGCTGCTCAAGAAGGACTACCACTCATCGGCATCTAAAGTCGGCGGTCCAGCCGTCGAGAAAGCACCACCCCATGATGAAGGGGGCCGTGAGGTCGGATTCACCGGCCTTGATGCGGAGGAGCGGCGAGGGATTGAGGACGGTTTACTGTGGCGGGGGTTCATTAAGGACTTTATCTTTTAGCAGTAATTGTGCACACGATAATTTTTAAAGATGAAATAAATTGCACTACATCCCCCACAATGCCTATAGCAGCAACTGATTGGGCAGCTCCATCCAGGGGCGTGTCATTGTGGGCCAATGAATGGGGGAGCAGGCACACCACTGCACTTCCTTTGGTAAAAAGCCTCCGAAGAAGCTACACAGCGAAACGCGTCAGGCATTTTGAAAGGCTGCTTTAACCAACCTGCTACTGCAAAACTGTCCATACCCGTGACTGAGGCTGGTAACCTCCGTCGTCTCCTCGAGTGCTGCTCAAGAAGGACTACCACTCATCGGCATCTAAAGACGGCGGTCCGGCCGTCGAGAAAGCACCACCCCATGGTGAAGGGGGCTGTGAGGTCAGATACACCGGCCTTGATGCGGAGGAGCGGCGAGGGATTGAGGACGGTTTACTGTGGCGGGGGTTCATTAAGGACTTTGTCTTTTAGCAGTAATTGTGCACACGATAATTTTTAAAGGTGAAATAAATTGCACTACATCCCCCACAATGCCTACAGCAGCAACTGATTGGGCAGCTCCATCCAGAGGCGTGTCATTGTGGGCCAATGAATGGGGGAGCAGGCACACCACTGCACTTCCTTTGGTAAAAAGCCTCCTAAGAAGCTACACAGCGAAACGCGTCAGGCATTTTGAAAGGCTGCTTTAACCAACCTGCTACTGCAAAACTGTCCATACCCGTGACTGAGGCTGGTAACCTCCGTCGTCTCCTCGAGTGCTGCTCAAGAAGGACTACCACTCATCGGCATCTAAAGACGGCTGTCCGGCCGTCGAGAAAGCACAACCCCATGATGAAGGGGGCCGTGAGGTCGGATACACCGGCCTTGATGCGGAGGAGCGGCGAGGGATTGAGGACGGTTTACTGTGGCGGGGGTTCATTAAGGACTTTATCTTTTAGCAGTAATTGTGCACACGATAATTTTTAAAGGTGAAATAAATTGCACTACATCCCCCACAATGCCTATAGCAGCAACTGATTGGGCAGCTCCATCGAGGGGCGTGTCATTGTGGGCCAATGAATGGGGGAGCAGGCACACCACTGCACTTCCTTTGGTAAAAAGCCTCCGAAGAAGCTACACAGCGAAACGTGTCAGGCATTTTGAAAGGCTGCTTTAACCAACCTGCTACTACAAAACTGTCCATACCCGTGACTGAGGCTGGTAACCTCCGTCGTCTCCTCGAGTGCTGCTCAAGAAGGACTACCACTCATCGGCATCTAAAGACGGCAGTCCGGCCGTCGAGAAAGCACCACCCCATGATGAAGGGGGCCGTGAGGTCGGATACACCGGCCTTAATGCGGAGGAGCGGCGAGGGATTGAGAACGGTTTACTGTGGCGGGGGTTCATTAAGGACTTTATCTTTTAGCAGTAATTGTGCACACGATAATTTTTAAAGGTGAAATAAATTGCACTACATCCCCCACGATGCCTATAGCAGCAACTGATTGGGCAGCTCCATCCAGGGGCTTGTCATTGTGGGCCAATGAATGGGGGAGCAGGCACACCACTGCACTTCCTTTGGTAAAAAGCCTCCGAAGAAGCTACACAGCGAAACGCGTCAGGCATTTTGAAAGGCTGCTTTAACCAACCTGCTACTGCAAAACTGTCCATACCCGTGACTGAGGCTGGTAACCTCCGTCGTCTCCTCGAGTGCTGCTCAAGAAGGACTACCACTCATCGGCATCTAAAGACGGCGGTCCGGCCGTCGAGAAAGCACCACCCCATGATGAAGGGGGCCGTGAGGTCGGATACACCGGCCTTGATGCGGAGGAGCGGCGAGGGATTGAGGACGGTTTACTGTGGTGGGGGTTCATTAAGGACTTTATCTTTTAGCAGTAATTGTGCACACGATAATTTTTAAAGGGGAAATAAATTGCACTACATCCCCCACAATGCCTATAGCAGCAACTGATTGGGCAGCTCCATCCAGGGGCGTGTCATTGTGGGCCAATGAATGGGGGAGCAGGCACACCACTGCACTTCCTTTGGTAAAAAGCCTCCGAAGAAGCTACACAGCGAAACGCGTCAGGCATTTTGAAAGGCTGCTTTAACCAACCTGCTACTGCAAAACTGTCCATACCCGTGACTGAGGCTGGTAACCTCCGTCGTCTCCTCGAGTGCTGCTCAAGAAGGACTACCACTCATCGGCATCTAAAGACGGCGGTCCGGCCGTCGAGAAAGCACCACCCCATGATGAAGGGGGCCGTGAGGTCGGATACACCGGCCTTGATGCGGAGGAGCGGCGAGGGATTGAGGACGGTTTACTGTGGCGGGGGTTCATTAAGGACTTTATCTTTTAGCAGTAATTGTGAACACGATAATTTTTAAAGGTGAAATAAATTGCACTACATCCCCCACACTGCCTATAGCAGCAACTGATTGGGCAGCTCCATCCAGGGGCGTGTCATTGTGGGCCAATGAATGGGGGAGCAGGCACACCACTGCACTTCCTTTGGTAAAAAGCCTCCGAAGAAGCTACACAGCGAAACGCGTCAGGCATTTTGAAAGGCTGCTTTAACCAACCTGCTACTGCAAAACTGTCCATACCCGTGACTGAGGCTGGTAACCTCCGTCGTCTCCTCGAGTGCTGCTCAAGAAGGACTACCACTCATCGGCATCTAAAGACGGCGGTCCGGCCGTCGAGAAAGCACCACCCCATGATGAAGGGGGCCGTGAGGTCGGATACACCGGCCTTGATGCGGAGGAGCGGTGAGGGATTGAGAACGGTTTACTGTGGCGGGGGTTCATTAAGGACTTTATCTTTTATCAGTAATTGTGCACACGATAATTTTTAAAGGTGAAATAAATTGCACTACATCCCCCACAATGCCTATAGCAGCAACTGATTGGGCAGCTCCATCCAGGGGCTTGTCATTGTGGGCCAATGAATGGGGGAGCAGGCACACCACTGCACTTCCTTTGGTAAAAAGCCTCCGAAGAAGCTACACAGCGAAACGCGTCAGGCATTTTGAAAGGCTGCTTTAACCAACCTGCTACTGCAAAACTGTCCATACCCGTGACTGAGGCTGGTAACCTCCGTCGTCTCCTCGAGTGCTGCTCAAGAAGGACTACCACTCATCAGCATCTAAAGACGGCGGTCCGGCCGTCGAAAAAGCACCACCCCATGATGAAGGGGGCCGTGAGGTCGGATACACCGGCCTTGATGCGGAGGAGCGGCGAGGGATTGAGGACGGTTTACTGTGGCGGGGGTTCATTAAGGACTTTATCTTTTAGCAGTAATTGTGCACACGATAATTTTTAAAGGTGAAATAAATTGCACTACATCCCCCACAATGCCTATAGCAGCAACTGATTGGGCAGCTCCATCCAGGGGCGTGTCATTGTGGGCCAATGAATGGGGGAGCAGGCACACCACTGCACTTCCTTTGGTAAAAAGCCTCCGAAGAAGCTACACAGCGAAACGCGTCAGGCATTTTGAAAGGCTGCTTTAACCAACCTGCTACTGCAAAACTGTCCATACCCGTGACTGAGGCTGGTAACCTCCGTCGTCTCCTCGAGTGCTGCTCAAGAAGGACTACCACTCATCGGCATCTAAAGACGGCGGTCCGGCCGTCGAGAAAGCACCACCCCATGATGAAGGGGGCCGTGAGGTCGGATACACCGGCCTTGATGCGGAGGAGCGGCGAGGGATTGAGGACGGTTTACTGTGGTGGGGGTTCATTAAGGACTTTATCTTTTAGCAGTAATTGTGCACACGATAATTTTTAAAGGTGAAATAAATTGCACTACATCCCCCACAATGCCTATAGCAGCAACTGATTGGGCAGCTCCATCCAGGGGCGTGTCATTGTGGGCCAATGAATGGGGGAGCAGGCACACCACTGCACTTCCTTTGGTAAAAAGCCTCCGAAGAAGCTACACAGCGAAACGCGTCAGGCATTTTGAAAGGCTGCTTTAACCAACCTGCTACTGCAAAACTGTCCATACCCGTGACTGAGGCTGGTAACCTCCGTCGCCTCCTCGAGTGCTGCTCAAGAAGGACTACCACTCATCGGCATCTAAAGACGGCGGTCCGGCCGTCGAGAAAGCACCACCCCACGATTAAGGGGGGCGTGTGGTCGGATACACCGGCCTTGATGCGAAGGAGCGGCGAGGGATTGAGGACGGTTTACTGTGGCGGGGGTTCATTAAGGACTTTATCTTTTAGCAGTAATTGTGCACACGATAATTTTTAAAGGTGAAATAAATTGCACTACATCCCCCACAATGCCTATAGCAGCAACAGATTGGGCAGCTCCATCCAGGGGCGTGTCATTGTGGGCCAATGAATGGGGGAGCAGGCACACCACTGCACTTCCTTTGGTAAAAAGCCTCCGAAGATGCAACACAGCGAAACGCGTCAGGCATTTTGAAAGGCTGCTTTAACCAACCTGCTACTGCAAAACTGTCCATACCCGTGACTGAGGCTGGTAACCTCCGTCGTCTCCTCGAGTGCTGCTCAAGAAGGACTACCACTCATCGGCATCTAAAGTCGGCGGTCCAGCCGTCGAGAAAGCACCACCCCATGATGAAGGGGGCCGTGAGGTCGGATACACCGGCCTTGATGCGGAGGAGCGGCGAGGGATTGAGGACGGTTTACTGTGGCGGGGGTTCATTAAGGACTTTATCTTTTAGCAGTAATTGTGCACACGATAATTTTTAAAGGTGAAATAAATTGCACTACATCCTCCACAATGCCTATAGCAGCAACTGATTAGGCAGCTCCATCCAGGGGTGTGTCATTGTGGGCCAATGAATGGGGGAGCAGGCACACCACTGCACTTCCTTTGGTAAAAAGCCTCTGAAGAAGCTACACAGCGAAACGCGTCAGGCATTTTGAAAGGCTGCTTTAACCAACCTGCTACTGCAAAACTGTCCATACCCGTGACTGAGGTTGGTAACCTTCGTCGTCTCCTCGAGTGCTGCTCAAGAAAAACTACCACTCATCGGCATCTAAAGACGGCGGTCCGGTCGTCGAGAAAGCCCCACCCCATGATGAAGGGGGCCGTGAGGTCGGATACACTGGCCTTGATGCGGAGGAGCGGCGAGGGATTGAGGACGGTTTACTGTGGCGGGGGTTCATTAAGGACTTTATCTTTTAGCAGTAATTGTGCACACGATAATTTTTAAAGGTGAAATAAATTGCACTACATCCCCCACAATGCCTATAGCAGCAACTGATTGGGCAGCTCCATCCAGGGGCGTGTCATTGTGGGCAAATGAATGGGGGAGCAGGCACACCACTGCACTTCCTTTGGTAAAAAGCCTCCGAAGAAGCTACACAGCGAAACGCGTCAGGCATTTTGAAAGGCTGCTTTAACCAACCTGCTACTGCAAAACTGTCCATACCCGTGAATGAGGCTGGTAACCTCCGTCGTCTCCTTGAGTGCTGCTCAAGAAGGACTACCACTCATCGGCATCTACAGACGGCGGTCCGGCCGTCGAGAAAGCACCACCCCATGGTGAAGGGGGCTGTGAGGTCGGATACACCGGCCTTGATGCGGAGGAGCGGCGAGGGATTGAGGACGGTTTACTGTGGCGGGGGTTCATTAAGGACTTTGTCTTTTAGCAGTAATTGTGCACACGATAATTTTTAAAGGTGAAATAAATTGCACTACATCCCCCACAATGCCTACAGCAGCAACTGATTGGGCAGCTCCATCCAGAGGCGTGTCATTGTGGGCCAATGAATGGGGGAGCAGGCACACCACTGCACTTCCTTTGGTAAAAAGCCTCCTAAGAAGCTACACAGCGAAACGCGTCAGGCATTTTGAAAGGCTGCTTTAACCAACCTGCTACTGCAAAATTGTCCATACCCGTGACTTAGGCTGGTAACCTCCGTCGTCTCCTCGAGTGCTGCTCAAGAAGGACTACCACTCATCGGCATCTAAAGACGGCGGTCCGGCCGTCGAGAAAGCACCACCCCATGATGAAGGGGGCCGTGAGGTCGGATTCACCGGCCTTGATGCGGAGGAGCGGCGAGGGATTGAGGACGGTTTACTGTGGCGGGGGTTCATTAAGGACTTTATCTTTTAGCAGTAATTGTGCACACGATAATTTTTAAAGATGAAATAAATTGCACTACATCCCCCACAATGCCTATAGCAGCAACTGATTGGGCAGCTCCATCCAGGGGCGTGTCATTGTGGGCCAATGAATGGGGGAGCAGGCACACCACTGCACTTCCTTTGGTAAAAAGCCTCCGAAGAAGCTACACAGCGAAACGCGTCAGGCATTTTGAAAGGCTGCTTTAACCAACCTGCTACTGCAAAACTGTCCATACCCGTGACTGAGGCTGGTAACCTCCGTCGTCTCCTCGAGTGCTGCTCAAGAAGGACTACCACTCATCGGCATCTAAAGACGGCAGTCCGGCCGTCGAGAAAGCACCACCCCATGATGAAGGGGGCTGTGAGGTCGGATACACCGGCCTTGATGCGGAGGAGCGGCGAGGGATTGAGGACGGTTTACTGTGGTGGGGGTTCATTAAGGACTTTATCTTTTAGCAGTAATTGTGCACACGATAATTTTTAAAGGTGAAATAAATTGCACTACATCCCCCACAATGCCTATAGCAGCAACTGATTGGGCAGCTCCATCCAGGGGCGTGTCATTGTGGGCCAATGAATGGGGGAGCAGGCACACCACTGCACTTCCTTTGGTAAAAAGCCTCCGAAGAAGCTACACAGCGAAACGCGTCAGGCATTTTGAAAGGCTGCTTTAACCAACCTGCTACTGCAAAACTGTCCATACCTGTGACTGAGGCTGGTAACCTCCGTCGTCTCCTCGAGTGCTGCTCAAGAAGGACTACCACTCATCGGCATCTAAAGACGGCGGTCCGGCCGTCGAGAAAGCACCACCCCATGATGAAGGGGGCCGTGAGGTCGGATACACCGGCCTTGATGCGGAGGAGCGGCGAGGGATTGAGAACGGTTTACTGTGGCGGGGGTTCATTAAGGACTTTATCTTTTAGCAGTAATTGTGCACACGATAATTTTTAAAGGTGAAATAAATTGCACTACATCCCCCACAATGCCTATAGCAGCAACTGATTGGGCAGCTCCATCCAGGGGCTTGTCATTGTGGGCCAATGAATGGGGGAGCAGGCACACCACTGCACTTCCTTTGGTAAAAAGCCTCCGAAGAAGCTACACAGCGAAACGCGTCAGGCATTTTGAAAGGCTGCTTTAACCAACCTGCTACTGCAAAACTGTCCATACCCGTGACTGAGGCTGGTAACCTCCGTCGTCTCCTCGAGTGCTGCTCAAGAAGGACTACCACTCATCGGCATCTAAAGACGGCGGTCCGGCCGTCGAAAAAGCACCACCCCATGATGAAGGAGGCCGTGAGGTCGGATACACCGGCCTTGATGCGGAGGAGCGGCGAGGGATTGAGGACGGTTTACTGTGGCGGGGGTTCATTAAGGACTTTATCTTTTAGCAGTAATTGTGCACACGATAATTTTTAAAGGTGAAATAAATTGCACTACATCCCCCACAATGCCTATAGCAGCAACTGATTGGGCAGCTCCATCCAGGGGCGTGTCATTGTGGGCCAATGAATGGGGGAGCAGGCACACCACTGCACTTCCTTTGGTAAAAAGCCTCCGAAGAAGCTACACAGCGAAACGCGTCAGGCATTTTGAAAGGCTGCTTTAACCAACCTGCTACTGCAAAACTGTCCATACCCGTGACTGAGGCTGGTAACCTCCGTCGTCTCCTCGAGTGCTGCTCAAGAAGGACTACCACTCATCGGCATCTAAAGACGGCGGTCCGGCCGTCGAGAAAGCACCACCCCATGATGAAGGGGGCCGTGAGGTCGGATACACCGGCCTTGATGCGGAGGAGCGGCGAGGGATTGAGGACGGTTTACTGTGGTGGGGGTTCATTAAGGACTTTATCTTTTAGCAGTAATTGTGCACACGATAATTTTTAAAGGTGAAATAAATTGCACTACATCCCCCACAATGCCTATAGCAGCAACTGATTGGGCAGCTCCATCCAGGGGCGTGTCATTGTGGGCCAATGAATGGGGGAGCAGGCACACCACTGCACTTCCTTTGGTAAAAAGCCTCCGAAGAAGCTACACAGCGAAACGCGTCAGGCATTTTGAAAGGCTGCTTTAACCAACCTGCTACTGCAAAACTGTCCATACCCGTGACTGAGGCTGGTAACCTCCGTCGCCTCCTCGAGTGCTGCTCAAGAAGGACTACCACTCATCGGCATCTAAAGACGGCGGTCCGGCCGTCGAGAAAGCACCACCCCACGATTAAGGGGGGCGTGTGGTCGGATACACCGGCCTTGATGCGAAGGAGCGGCGAGGGATTGAGGACGGTTTACTGTGGCGGGGGTTCATTAAGGACTTTATCTTTTAGCAGTAATTGTGCACACGATAATTTTTAAAGGTGAAATAAATTGCACTACATCCCCCACAATGCCTATAGCAGCAACAGATTGGGCAGCTCCATCCAGGGGCGTGTCATTGTGGGCCAATGAATGGGGGAGCAGGCACACCACTGCACTTCCTTTGGTAAAAAGCCTCCGAAGATGCAACACAGCGAAACGCGTCAGGCATTTTGAAAGGCTGCTATAACCAACCTGCTACTGCAAAACTGTCCATACCCGTGACTGAGGCTGGTAACCTCCGTCGTCTCCTCGAGTGCTGCTCAAGAAGGACTACCACTCATCGGCATCTAAAGTCGGCGGTCCAGCCGTCGAGAAAGCACCACCCCATGATGAAGGGGGCCGTGAGGTCGGATTCACCGGCCTTGATGCGGAGGAGCGGCGAGGGATTGAGGACGGTTTACTGTGGCGGGGGTTCATTAAGGACTTTATCTTTTAGCAGTAATTGTGCACACGATAATTTTTAAAGATGAAATAAATTGCACTACATCCCCCACAATGCCTATAGCAGCAACTGATTGGGCAGCTCCATCCAGGGGCGTGTCATTGTGGGCCAATGAATGGGGGAGCAGGCACACCACTGCACTTCCTTTGGTAAAAAGCCTCCGAAGAAGCTACACAGCGAAACGCGTCAGGCATTTTGAAAGGCTGCTTTAACCAACCTGCTACTGCAAAACTGTCCATACCCGTGACTGAGGCTGGTAACCTCCGTCGTCTCCTCGAGTGCTGCTCAAGAAGGACTACCACTCATCGGCATCTAAAGACGGCGGTCCGGCCGTCGAGAAAGCACCACCCCATGGTGAAGGGGGCTGTGAGGTCAGATACACCGGCCTTGATGCGGAGGAGCGGCGAGGGATTGAGGACGGTTTACTGTGGCGGGGGTTCATTAAGGACTTTGTCTTTTAGCAGTAATTGTGCACACGATAATTTTTAAAGGTGAAATAAATTGCACTACATCCCCCACAATGCCTACAGCAGCAACTGATTGGGCAGCTCCATCCAGAGGCGTGTCATTGTGGGCCAATGAATGGGGGAGCAGGCACACCACTGCACTTCCTTTGGTAAAAAGCCTCCTAAGAAGCTACACAGCGAAACGCGTCAGGCATTTTGAAAGGCTGCTTTAACCAACCTGCTACTGCAAAACTGTCCATACCCGTGACTGAGGCTGGTAACCTCCGTCGTCTCCTCGAGTGCTGCTCAAGAAGGACTACCACTCATCGGCATCTAAAGACGGCTGTCCGGCCGTCGAGAAAGCACAACCCCATGATGAAGGGGGCCGTGAGGTCGGATACACCGGCCTTGATGCGGAGGAGCGGCGAGGGATTGAGGACGGTTTACTGTGGCGGGGGTTCATTAAGGACTTTATCTTTTAGCAGTAATTGTGCACACGATAATTTTTAAAGGTGAAATAAATTGCACTACATCCCCCACAATGCCTATAGCAGCAACTGATTGGGCAGCTCCATCGAGGGGCGTGTCATTGTGGGCCAATGAATGGGGGAGCAGGCACACCACTGCACTTCCTTTGGTAAAAAGCCTCCGAAGAAGCTACACAGCGAAACGTGTCAGGCATTTTGAAAGGCTGCTTTAACCAACCTGCTACTGCAAAACTGTCCATACCCGTGACTGAGGCTGGTAACCTCCGTCGTCTCCTCGAGTGCTGCTCAAGAAGGACTACCACTCATCGGCATCTAAAGACGGCAGTCCGGCCGTCGAGAAAGCACCACCCCATGATGAAGGGGGCCGTGAGGTCGGATACACCGGCCTTAATGCGGAGGAGCGGCGAGGGATTGAGAACGGTTTACTGTGGCGGGGGTTCATTAAGGACTTTATCTTTTAGCAGTAATTGTGCACACGATAATTTTTAAAGGTGAAATAAATTGCACTACATCCCCCACGATGCCTATAGCAGCAACTGATTGGGCAGCTCCATCCAGGGGCTTGTCATTGTGGGCCAATGAATGGGGGAGCAGGCACACCACTGCACTTCCTTTGGTAAAAAGCCTCCGAAGAAGCTACACAGCGAAACGCGTCAGGCATTTTGAAAGGCTGCTTTAACCAACCTGCTACTGCAAAACTGTCCATACCCGTGACTGAGGCTGGTAACCTCCGTCGTCTCCTCGAGTGCTGCTCAAGAAGGACTACCACTCATCGGCATCTAAAGACGGCGGTCCGGCCGTCGAGAAAGCACCACCCCATGATGAAGGGGGCCGTGAGGTCGGATACACCGGCCTTGATGCGGAGGAGCGGCGAGGGATTGAGGACGGTTTACTGTGGTGGGGGTTCATTAAGGACTTTATCTTTTAGCAGTAATTGTGCACACGATAATTTTTAAAGGGGAAATAAATTGCACTACATCCCCCACAATGCCTATAGCAGCAACTGATTGGGCAGCTCCATCCAGGGGCGTGTCATTGTGGGCCAATGAATGGGGGAGCAGGCACACCACTGCACTTCCTTTGGTAAAAAGCCTCCGAAGAAGCTACACAGCGAAACGCGTCAGGCATTTTGAAAGGCTGCTTTAACCAACCTGCTACTGCAAAACTGTCCATACCCGTGACTGAGGCTGGTAACCTCCGTCGTCTCCTCGAGTGCTGCTCAAGAAGGACTACCACTCATCGGCATCTAAAGACGGCGGTCCGGCCGTCGAGAAAGCACCACCCCATGATGAAGGGGGCCGTGAGGTCGGATACACCGGCCTTGATGCGGAGGAGCGGCGAGGGATTGAGGACGGTTTACTGTGGCGGGGGTTCATTAAGGACTTTATCTTTTAGCAGTAATTGTGAACACGATAATTTTTAAAGGTGAAATAAATTGCACTACATCCCCCACACTGCCTATAGCAGCAACTGATTGGGCAGCTCCATCCAGGGGCGTGTCATTGTGGGCCAATGAATGGGGGAGCAGGCACACCACTGCACTTCCTTTGGTAAAAAGCCTCCGAAGAAGCTACACAGCGAAACGCGTCAGGCATTTTGAAAGGCTGCTTTAACCAACCTGCTACTGCAAAACTGTCCATACCCGTGACTGAGGCTGGTAACCTCCGTCGTCTCCTCGAGTGCTGCTCAAGAAGGACTACCACTCATCGGCATCTAAAGACGGCGGTCCGGCCGTCGAGAAAGCACCACCCCATGATGAAGGGGGCCGTGAGGTCGGATACACCGGCCTTGATGCGGAGGAGCGGTGAGGGATTGAGAACGGTTTACTGTGGCGGGGGTTCATTAAGGACTTTATCTTTTATCAGTACTTGTGCACACGATAATTTTTAAAGGTGAAATAAATTGCACTACATCCCCCACAATGCCTATAGCAGCAACTGATTGGGCAGCTCCATCCAGGGGCTTGTCATTGTGGGCCAATGAATGGGGGAGCAGGCACACCACTGCACTTCCTTTGGTAAAAAGCCTCCGAAGAAGCTACACAGCGAAACGCGTCAGGCATTTTGAAAGGCTGCTTTAACCAACCTGCTACTGCAAAACTGTCCATACCCGTGACTGAGGCTGGTAACCTCCGTCGTCTCCTCGAGTGCTGCTCAAGAAGGACTACCACTCATCGGCATCTAAAGACGGCGGTCCGGCCGTCGAAAAAGCACCACCCCATGATGAAGGGGGCCGTGAGGTCGGATACACCGGCCTTGATGCGGAGGAGCGGCGAGGGATTGAGGACGGTTTACTGTGGCGGGGGTTCATTAAGGACTTTATCTTTTAGCAGTAATTGTGCACACGATAATTTTTAAAGGTGAAATAAATTGCACTACATCCCCCACAATGCCTATAGCAGCAACTGATTGGGCAGCTCCATCCAGGGGCGTGTCATTGTGGGCCAATGAATGGGGGAGCAGGCACACCACTGCACTTCCTTTGGTAAAAAGCCTCCGAAGAAGCTACACAGCGAAACGCGTCAGGCATTTTGAAAGGCTGCTTTAACCAACCTGCTACTGCAAAACTGTCCATACCCGTGACTGAGGCTGGTAACCTCCGTCGTCTCCTCGAGTGCTGCTCAAGAAGGACTACCACTCATCGGCATCTAAAGACGGCGGTCCGGCCGTCGAGAAAGCACCACCCCATGATGAAGGGGGCCGTGAGGTCGGATACACCGGCCTTGATGCGGAGGAGCGGCGAGGGATTGAGGACGGTTTACTGTGGTGGGGGTTCATTAAGGACTTTATCTTTTAGCAGTAATTGTGCACACGATAATTTTTAAAGGTGAAATAAATTGCACTACATCCCCCACAATGCCTATAGCAGCAACTGATTGGGCAGCTCCATCCAGGGGCGTGTCATTGTGGGCCAATGAATGGGGGAGCAGGCACACCACTGCACTTCCTTTGGTAAAAAGCCTCCGAAGAAGCTACACAGCGAAACGCGTCAGGCATTTTGAAAGGCTGCTTTAACCAACCTGCTACTGCAAAACTGTCCATACCCGTGACTGAGGCTGGTAACCTCCGTCGCCTCCTCGAGTGCTGCTCAAGAAGGACTACCACTCATCGGCATCTAAAGACGGCGGTCCGGCCGTCGAGAAAGCACCACCCCACGATTAAGGGGGGCGTGTGGTCGGATACACCGGCCTTGATGCGAAGGAGCGGCGAGGGATTGAGGACGGTTTACTGTGGCGGGGGTTCATTAAGGACTTTATCTTTTAGCAGTAATTGTGCACACGATAATTTTTAAAGGTGAAATAAATTGGACTACATCCCCCACAATGCCTATAGCAGCAACAGATTGGGCAGCTCCATCCAGGGGCGTGTCATTGTGGGCCAATGAATGGGGGAGCAGGCACACCACTGCACTTCCTTTGGTAAAAAGCCTCCGAAGATGCAACACAGCGAAACGCGTCAGGCATTTTGAAAGGCTGCTTTAACCAACCTGCTACTGCAAAACTGTCCATACCCGTGACTGAGGCTGGTAACCTCCGTCGTCTCCTCGAGTGCTGCTCAAGAAGGACTACCACTCATCGGCATCTAAAGTCGGCGGTCCAGCCGTCGAGAAAGCACCACCCCATGATGAAGGGGGCCGTGAGGTCGGATACACCGGCCTTGATGCGGAGGAGCGGCGAGGGATTGAGGACGGTTTACTGTGGCGGGGGTTCATTAAGGACTTTATCTTTTAGCAGTAATTGTGCACACGATAATTTTTAAAGGTGAAATAAATTGCACTACATCCCCCACAATGCCTATAGCAGCAACTGATTAGGCAGCTCCATCCAGGGGTGTGTCATTGTGGGCCAATGAATGGGGGAGCAGGCACACCACTGCACTTCCTTTGGTAAAAAGCCTCTGAAGAAGCTACACAGCGAAACGCGTCAGGCATTTTGAAAGGCTGCTTTAACCAACCTGCTACTGCAAAACTGTCCATACCCGTGACTGAGGTTGGTAACCTTCGTCGTCTCCTCGAGTGCTGCTCAAGAAAAACTACCACTCATCGGCATCTAAAGACGGCGGTCCGGTCGTCGAGAAAGCCCCACCCCATGATGAAGGGGGCCGTGAGGTCGGATACACTGGCCTTGATGCGGAGGAGCGGCGAGGGATTGAGGACGGTTTACTGTGGCGGGGGTTCATTAAGGACTTTATCTTTTAGCAGTAATTGTGCACACGATAATTTTTAAAGGTGAAATAAATTGCACTACATCCCCCACAATGCCTATAGCAGCAACTGATTGGGCAGCTCCATCCAGGGGCGTGTCATTGTGGGCAAATGAATGGGGGAGCAGGCACACCACTGCACTTCCTTTGGTAAAAAGCCTCCGAAGAAGCTACACAGCGAAACGCGTCAGGCATTTTGAAAGGCTGCTTTAACCAACCTGCTACTGCAAAACTGTCCATACCCGTGAATGAGGCTGGTAACCTCCGTCGTCTCCTTGAGTGCTGCTCAAGAAGGACTACCACTCATCGGCATCTAAAGACGGCGGTCCGGCCGTCGAGAAAGCACCACCCCATGGTGAAGGGGGCTGTGAGGTCGGATACACCGGCCTTGATGCGGAGGAGCGGCGAGGGATTGAGGACGGTTTACTGTGGCGGGGGTTCATTAAGGACTTTGTCTTTTAGCAGTAATTGTGCACACGATAATTTTTAAAGGTGAAATAAATTGCACTACATCCCCCACAATGCCTACAGCAGCAACTGATTGGGCAGCTCCATCCAGAGGCGTGTCATTGTGGGCCAATGAATGGGGGAGCAGGCACACCACTGCACTTCCTTTGGTAAAAAGCCTCCTAAGAAGCTACACAGCGAAACGCGTCAGGCATTTTGAAAGGCTGCTTTAACCAACCTGCTACTGCAAAATTGTCCATACCCGTGACGTAGGCTGGTAACCTCCGTCGTCTCCTCGAGTGCTGCTCAAGAAGGACTACCACTCATCGGCATCTAAAGACGGCGGTCCGGCCGTCGAGAAAGCACCACCCCATGATGAAGGGGGCCGTGAGGTCGGATTCACCGGCCTTGATGCGGAGGAGCGGCGAGGGATTGAGGACGGTTTACTGTGGCGGGGGTTCATTAAGGACTTTATCTTTTAGCAGTAATTGTGCACACGATAATTTTTAAAGATGAAATAAATTGCACTACATCCCCCACAATGCCTATAGCAGCAACTGATTGGGCAGCTCCATCCAGGGGCGTGTCATTGTGGGCCAATGAATGGGGGAGCAGGCACACCACTGCACTTCCTTTGGTAAAAAGCCTCCGAAGAAGCTACACAGCGAAACGCGTCAGGCATTTTGAAAGGCTGCTTTAACCAACCTGCTACTGCAAAACTGTCCATACCCGTGACTGAGGCTGGTAACCTCCGTCGTCTCCTCGAGTGCTGCTCAAGAAGGACTACCACTCATCGGCATCTAAAGACGGCAGTCCGGCCGTCGAGAAAGCACCACCCCATGATGAAGGGGGCTGTGAGGTCGGATACACCGGCCTTGATGCGGAGGAGCGGCGAGGGATTGAGGACGGTTTACTGTGGTGGGGGTTCATTAAGGACTTTATCTTTTAGCAGTAATTGTGCACACGATAATTTTTAAAGGTGAAATAAATTGCACTACATCCCCCACAATGCCTATAGCAGCAACTGATTGGGCAGCTCCATCCAGGGGCGTGTCATTGTGGGCCAATGAATGGGGGAGCAGGCACACCACTGCACTTCCTTTGGTAAAAAGCCTCCGAAGAAGCTACACAGCGAAACGCGTCAGGCATTTTGAAAGGCTGCTTTAACCAACCTGCTACTGCAAAACTGTCCATACCTGTGACTGAGGCTGGTAACCTCCGTCGTCTCCTCGAGTGCTGCTCAAGAAGGACTACCACTCATCGGCATCTAAAGACGGCGGTCCGGCCGTCGAGAAAGCACCACCCCATGATGAAGGGGGCCGTGAGGTCGGATACACCGGCCTTGATGCGGAGGAGCGGCGAGGGATTGAGAACGGTTTACTGTGGCGGGGGTTCATTAAGGACTTTATCTTTTAGCAGTAATTGTGCACACGATAATTTTTAAAGGTGAAATAAATTGCACTACATCCCCCACAATGCCTATAGCAGCAACTGATTGGGCAGCTCCATCCAGGGGCTTGTCATTGTGGGCCAATGAATGGGGGAGCAGGCACACCACTGCACTTCCTTTGGTAAAAAGCCTCCGAAGAAGCTACACAGCGAAACGCGTCAGGCATTTTGAAAGGCTGCTTTAACCAACCTGCTACTGCAAAACTGTCCATACCCGTGACTGAGGCTGGTAACCTCCGTCGTCTCCTCGAGTGCTGCTCAAGAAGGACTACCACTCATCGGCATCTAAAGACGGCGGTCTGGCCGTCGAGAAAGCACCACCCCATGATGAAGGGGGCCGTGAGGTCGGATACACCGGCCTTGATGCGGAGGAGCGGCGAGGGATTGAGGACGGTTTACTGTGGCGGGGGTTCATTAAGGACTTTATCTTTTAGCAGTAATTGTGCACACGATAATTTTTAAAGGTGAAATAAATTGCACTACATCCCCCACAATGCCTGTAGCAGCAACTGATTGGGCAGCTCCATCCAGGGGCGTGTCATTGTGGGCCAATGAATGGGGGAGCAGGCACACCACTGCACTTCCTTTGGTAAAAAGCCTCCGAAGAAGCTACACAGCGAAACGCGTCAGGCATTTTGAAAGGCTGCTTTAACCAACCTGCTACTGCAAAACTGTCCATACCCGTGACTGAGGCTGGTAACCTCCGTCGTCTCCTCGAGTGCTGCTCAAGAAGGACTACCACTCATCGGCATCTAAAGACGGCGGTCCGGCCGTCGAGAAAGCACCACCCCATGATGAAGGGGGCCGTGAGGTCGGATACACCGGCCTTGATGCGGAGGAGCGGCGAGGGATTGAGGACGGTTTACTGTGGCGGGGGTTCATTAAGGACTTTATCTTTTAGCAGTAATTGTGCACACGATAATTTTTAAAGGGGAAATAAATTGCACTACCTCCCCCACAATGCCTATAGCAGCAACTGATTGGGCAGCTTCATCCAGGGGCGTGTCATTGTGGGCCAATGAATGGGGGAGCAGGCACACCACTGCACTTCCTTTGGTAAAAAGCCTCCGAAGAAGCTACACAGCGAAACGCGTCAGGCATTTTGAAAGGCTGCTTTAACCAACCTGCTACTGCAAAACTGTCCATACCCGTGACTGAGGCTGGTAACCTTCGTCGTCTCCTCGAGTGCTGCTCAAGAAGGACTACCACTCATCGGCATCTAAAGACGGCGGTCCGGCCGTCGAGAAAGCACCACCCCATGATGAAGGGGGCCGTGAGGTCGGATACACCGGCCTTGATGCGGAGGAGCGGCGAGGGATTGAGGACGGTTTACTGTGGCGGGGGTTCATTAAGGACTTTATCTTTTAGCAGTAATTGTGCACACGATAATTTTTAAAGGTGAAATAAATTGCACTACATCCCCCACAATGCCTATAGCAGCAACTGATTGGGCAGCTCCATCCAGGGGCGTGTCATTGTGGGCCAATGAATGGGGGAGCAGGCACACCACTGCACTTCCTTTGGTAAAAAGCCTCCGAAGAAGCTACACAGCGAAACGCGTCAGGCATTTTGAAAGGCTGCTTTAACCAACCTGCTACTGCAAAACTGTCCATACCCGTGACTGAGGCTGGTAACCTCCGTCGTCTCCTCGAGTGCTGCTCAAGAAGGACTACCACTCATCGGCATCTAAAGACGGCGGTCCGGCCGTCGAGAAAGCACCACCCCATGATGAAGGGGGCCGTGAGGTCGGATACACCGGCCTTGATGCGGAGGAGCGGCGAGGGATTGAGGACGGTTTACTGTGGCGGGGGTTCATTAAGGACTTTATCTTTTAGCAGTAATTGTGCACACGATAATTTTTAAAGGTGAAATAAATTGCACTACATCCCCCACAATGCCTATAGCAGCAACTGATTGGGCAGCTCCATCCTGGGGCGTGTCATTGTGGGCCAATGAATGGTGGAGCAGGCACACCACTGCACTTCCTTTGGTAAAAAGCCTCCGAAGAAGCTACACAGCGAAACGCGTCAGGCATTTTGAAAGGCTGCTTTAACCAACCTGCTACTCCAAAACTGTCCATACCCGTGACTGAGGCTGGTAACCTCCGTCGTCTCCTCGAGTGCTGCTCAAGAAGGACTACCACTCATCGGTATATATATATATATATATATATATATATATATATATATATATATATATATATATATATATTATCTACTGGCGGTCGCCAGTAGATAGTTATAGTTAGGACCGTGTTTCCATAGGAATTCCGCAACATTCTATTTGGAATAACTTTGGCGCCGATTGACGAATCCTCGCGAAATTCTCAAAATAGGTGGGGCGCTCCGCTCCTACCCTGAAAGTCTCGGGGGGATTCGTCAAGCGGGGGCTGAGAAAAAGGGGGGTCCCAAAACGCGTTTTCCCCATGCATTTTTCCATAGGACCTTTAGTCCGAGCTACAGCCCGAACGACTGAACAGAATTACTTGAAATTTGGCAGAGAGGTAGCCCTCAGGTCAGGGATGTGCCTTTTGAAGGTCTCGTGTAAATCTGTTCAGTATTTCCTGAGAAAATAGCATTTAAATCAATATATATATCTATGGGCGCGCTCCGAGCGCGTACCGTAAGCTTACCGTACGCACACGCCGCCGTGCACGAGCGCGATTCTGATTGGTTGTTAGATCTCAGTAAACATTCGAATCGGTCGAAACCAGGAAGTGTCGGCTGCCATTTTGTCTCTCGCAGTCTGAGGGGGTGAAAAACAAAGGTGGATAACGTGAAAAGGGGGCAGGCTGGACAGTTCCTGACCCCCTAGCCTTTGTCAGGGGGTCCCAGAAGGACCCCCAAGGGCAAAAATTAATTTTAATTTTTTTTCAAAAAAATCGCCGAATGCGCGTAGCGTACGCGCACGGCGTAAATGGAAAAATTCCGCGAGGAGAAATTCCGCGAACTTCGCGTAACTATTACGCGTACCGTGCGCGCACGGCAAAAAAATTTTTCAAAAAGGAAAGCTTAAATAAAAATACTAAAAATTGTGAGGTAAGGTTGGCTCTTAAAAGAGCCGTTGGGTTAATACAGGGATGGAGGAAAGAAAGAATGGGAATATTATGAGCGTCTACAAACGTGCTGGTCTATCTTATTGTTAATAAGGGAAACACTGGTCTCCCAAAAACAATAAGACCACAACACGTTGTACACCTCATTGCAACCCTCCCAAATCGAGGGTTAATGTCCAGAGGAGCAGAAGAAGGTGATGCTCCCACCTCAGAGGAAGGGCTCAGCTGAGCTGCCGATGATGTACTCGGCTGAGCTTCTGAGGTTGGGCTCAGGTGACTTACTGAAGAGTTTTCTCCAGTATGTCGAGCAAAGGTCCTGGGATGTCTATCCCGGCCTAAGGTGTCTCTTCATAGAGTGATTTCCAAAGGAATACTTCTTCCTTGGATCTCCTCTAGATAAAACACGGTCACAAAGTGTGCAAGTGACCAATGGAGCATTGACCTTTTTCTGCCCCTCTGGAAAAGTAAAATACTCCCACACAAAAGAATCCTTTTGTTTCCTCCTTCTCTGTCTGATGATGGTGCTGCTAGGCTCACTCTCAGAAGAGGTCTGCTGCTCTGCCATTGTATCTCAATGTCAATTCAGCTCCTTCTCCTAGGGGATCTCAAGCAGTAATGAGGGGAATGGGTGTGGTGTGGAAAGTTTCTGGAACTGAAAGTAGTTTCAACCAATGAAAAGTGTTCTTTGTGGATCACATGACCTACCGTGCGCGCTCCGTAAGCTTACGGTACGCGCTCGTAAACAAGTACGCATGCGCAAACATGACGCTTACGGAGCGCTTACGGAGCGCGTACGTAAGACGCACTCGCGCACGCGCATTACACGCCCCTGCGTAACCGCGACGTTGCTTCCGCGCAACGCGCATGCGTGTACGCGTACGTCACGTACGTATCACGTAAGCGCACTGTACTTATGACGTACGGAGCGCGTAGCGTCAGCTTACCGTACGCGCACGGAATAAAATGCATTAAAAAAAAAATTAACCATTCCATAATGCAGGATATAGTACATATATTATTTTATACATAGGTTTACCAAAAATCTCAAAAAAAAATTTGCATTTAAAAAACCGTACAAATTCACTGAAAAAACCATAGGTTTCACACACGTTATAGTTAGGAATGAGCATTTAAAAAACCTTGCAAATTCACTGAAAAAACCATAGGTTTCACACATGTTATAGTTAGCTGGACATTTCACTCGTAAAAAACCAATGAAATTCCCCCGTTATAGTTACTGCAGGCAACTATAACTCACGCGACCGCAATCCTCTGTTGATGCTAATACTGTATCTTTAGCTATACATATATTACAAATATTTATTTTTCATAAAGACACATATGTCATCAGTGATGTAATATCTGACATCATCAGCAGAGGATTGCGGTTGCGTGAGTTATAGTTGCCTGCAGTAACTATAACGGGGGAATTTCATTGGTTTTTTACGAGTGAAATGTACAGCTAACTATAACATGTGTGAAACCTATGGTTTTTTCAGTGATATATATATATGTACATCTATATATTTATATATATACAAACACATATACATACACACACGCACATAAACCCAAAACCTAGTTACAGGGGCTTTCTGCCAGCTCCATTTATCTATTGGTCCATGGAATCATTCACATTTTTCTTCCACCCACTACAGTATACTGCTTGAATGAATCGGTCTTCCCACTTCAGCCATTGGCTAGCTTCACTGTAAGTAATGGCATTCTATCTTTTCACAATGAGCATGTCCACAAACACAAAGTAGAACTCTTCAGTACCAGGGGCTATCATGTCAATGTGTGCTTCTTGCCAAATTTTTCCTGTCAAGCGCTCTTGTTTTTATAAAGACAATGACCAGGTAGTGCCCTCAAGTTTTGCAAAAGCCATGACAAAAAAAGAACTGACAAAGCCAAAAGGCTGGCAGCAAAAATCAGACTTCAGATTTTGCAAATGGTTGTTTAGTTACCTAGCTTGCTAATGGGACTCAATAATTCTGGTAACCGGTCCTAGTTTCTATTCCTGTCTGTCTCTGATAGGATTACGTTTGACCTGTTCTCCAACCCAAAATTGTCTCTGTGAGTGCCATGATAAATGAACAGTGGCTGAACTGGGCGCACTTTTTGTTTCTTTGTTCCATGAAGTATGCTGCTGTATTACGTATGTGCAAGTTGAATTCACACTTTCGGAGGAGTGGGGGGTTGGGTCTCTTAGCATCTTTGGAGAAGTTCTTTGGTACACAGTATCAAGAAGCTAAGGGCTTTTTTGCTTTTAGAAAGCAGCAAGATGGTATATCAACAGTTGACTGCTGCACAGGCCCTACCTTGAATAATGGAAGACAGCTATGAAGGTGATCAGATACTAAAACAGAGGAAGAGGTGAATGGAGCAGAATCTGGGTGTGATTTTTCACTAGCCTGAGTTCCAGCCGATGACATGTCTTCCAGTGATTCGGAGGATAATGGTTATGGCAGTAATAATGTCCCTTCACAAGTACAATCTGTGCAGCAGAAAGACAGTAGCACAGTAGACCAACCCAGATCACAGATAGAATGCCTTCTGGGCAGCCCCCCAATTAAGTCCTGTCCCAGATACCCCCTACCCCATTTACTGCACACATTGGATGTAAAGTCAATACTAATTTCTTTTTTTCCCCTATTAACGGCATTCATCTTTCTGGGTGTTAACTTCCTTGAAGAAATTAAGCACTAAAGAAATTTGCTTGTCCAACAGTTTGAGGGAACATGGAAGTACTCAATGGCCTCATTCGAGGACCCACCAGTGGCCACACCCACATCCCTGAGGATGCTGAAAATGTTTCCGGGCCTTACTCTCAACCTAGGAATAGTGCAGAAACCAAGCGTTCAGTCCTATTGGTCTACCCACACTGTTTGTTTGTCACCTAGCTTCACAGTGGTCATGAGCATAGATAGGTTATTGATAATGCAGTGTATGCTGGATTCCAATTATAATTCTGCAGCATTGCCCTATGACCATCCAGACCGTGACAGGTTGTTCAGGATTCATCTGGTCATGGAACATTAAACTGCCAGGTTCCCAGTGATTTACACTCCTGGACAGAATATAGCAGATGTGTCTTTGATCCTGTATAAAGGGCAACTGTTTTTCAGGCAGTACATACCAAGCAAAACAGCTTGTTATGGCATCAAAATGTACATGCTGGGTGATAGCTCAACTAGTTATGTATATCACCTAAAAGTGTATACAGGAAAGGACTCCACTCTAACTCCTGCAGGTTATGAATCACTCCTTTATGAAGGTTCTAATCTTTAAATAGACAAGTTCTATACCGGAGTAGAGTTGTACAAAGCTGGCACTGTGGCATGCGGTACAGTACGAAGACACCACAAAGGATTTCTGCTGAAGTTCATTTGTAAGAAAGTCCAAAAGGGCCAGAGCACAATCCATGATGAGAACACTTCCCCAATCATGGTTCGGGGTCAGTTGCAGAAGTGCATCAGCACAAATGTATACATGATTATAACTACATGGTCAAAGTGGATAAGAATGACAAGGAACTTCAGCCATAACGCAAGGCATAAAACTCGTACATGATATACGTTGTTTACAAAACTGATCCAGTTGGCAACATTCAATGCATATGATATTTTCCATTTTTCACTTATGTTTATAGTATTATGATACCTGAAAATTCACTAATGAATTTAATATAAATTTCGTTTAAAACAGTTCCAATGTTAACTCAGGGACAACAGTGACTACATGAACTGTTTACTTGTTGTTACATTTCTATTCTATTTTGAGTAAAGTTGTTGGAGTCTGTCTTCTAAAAAACTAGAATGCACAGCAGCACTAAGCACCAATGCATATACTTCTTTTATGTCTATTGTCATGTAACAGGAACTGCTTGAAATAATGAAACAACTTCCTGGTTCATTGTAAAGACTCACTGACGAAGACCGTGGTGTCGAAACGCGTCTGAGTCACCAATTACTAAATACTTCTCTAAAGAAAACTTGTGTGCGACTGTTTTTTCTCGTGCTTGGAAATTGCGTGAAAAATATGTTGTTTAATATATATATATATATATGTATATATATATATATATATCTGATTCAAAGCTTGTTTCGCGATATCCTCTGCCTCAAAGGGATGGCGGGCTGCCGGCAAGGACGCGACCCTTATTATTCCATCAATCAATCCTTTGCTCAAAAAAGATTGCGCCGAGCCCCAATTTGTTCAAAACAGCGTGCTTTATTCCATCAGGTTTGTGGCAAACAACTCCCGACGCGTTTCGAAACCCTCCGGTTTCTTGGTCATGGGTCGATACGATGTTGACACTCGTCACATGATATAGTACACAATGTGTAAATAAACAAAGGACTACATTGTTGCCAGGTTCACATAGCTAGCTTGGGCGCCATCTTTAAATATTAAGATGATACTGAGTTTCAACAGTTAATTCACAGCATTTCATTTAAATTTAAACAAATTCAATTGGACATTAAATTGATTGATATAATGAAATTTCAAAATGATAATTACAAGTGTAAATTTATAAAACAGTCCAATGATTGTATGACATGTATAATTTGCGATTACATCATCGTAATTAAACTGATCATGTCACTCGACCCAATGGGTATACTGTGATTTCTGTTTCATTTAACCGCCCCAGTGGGCAAACATTTATCAATTGAAATTGAAATTCAATTTCAAAAGTTCAGTTCATTTTTCAAACTTTCAACAGATGGCTAACGCTGCATATTTCATAACCTCTGGCAAAAGCTCCGTCTCCTATAAAAATAAATCATAAATGTGCATCAATAAAATAGTATGATATATACCAAAATTTTAAAAGACATCATAAACATCATATCACAGGAGGCAACGTGACTTCATCATAATTCTATTTACATAACAGCTTGTAAATTTCAAAAAAGGCCAGAAAGACTGTTTCAACCAAGGTGGACTGACAGTTCCTCATCTTTATTGATGCCCACCGGATGCACAGTGTCATACTTTATAATCAATCTGGATTCTAATCTGCGCAGATTCTGGATTCTATTCCCTCCCCGTTCGGAGAAAGGAATTCTATCTAGGGCACAATATCTCAATAGACTAGTGTCTTTGTTATGGCATTCCTTAAAATGCCGTGCAATTGGATACTGTTTGTCCTCATTTATTATGGCTCGCATATGCTCTAAAATGCGTAATTTAACCTGGTTGATAGTGCTGCCAATATATACCCGTTCACAAGGACATATTAAGGCATAGACACAAAAATCAGACTTGCAGCTTAGGTGTTTAGAAATGACAAATGGTTTTAAAGATTTTGATAAAACTATCTGTTTGCAGTTCAAACTGTTCCTACAAGCTTTGCAGGAAGCACATTTATAGAATCCCTGGATTTTAAAGTGGGGATCCTTCTCATCTGTTAGCATACTTTTACATAAAAGATCTTTCAATGCTGGACATCGTTGGAATGTAATACTGGGATAACTTTCGAAACTTTTTTCAAAAGTACTATCAACACTCAGTACATTCCAAAATGTCTTCAAACACTTTCTGACGTCATTCGCTTGGTTACTAAAGGTAGTGATAAATCTTATCGGTTCTGTGTCAGTGTCTGTTACATCTTTTCTGACTAATAGATCTTCTCTTTTGATTTTTCTTACCTTTTCACATGCTTTTCTAATGACTTTTTGTGAGTAGCCCCTCTCCTCAAATCTACCCTTCATGACATTCATTTCTTTTGCAAAGGCCATTTCTGAGATACAGTTTCGTCTGGCCCTTAATAGTTCTCCGTAAGGGATACTATTAATCATGTTTGGAGGATGACAACTTGAGGCATATAGAGTTTTTAGATGTATTAGTTGAAGTGAATGGGAACCACTTGGAGAGCAAACTATTCCGTAAAGATACGGCGGGGAATAGCATTTTACATGCCTCAAGTTGTCATCCTGTGCGCAGGGTGTGCGCACAGTGAAAAACCAGAAAAAAAAATAAAAAATAAATACATAACTTAGCATTTAAAAAACCGTACAAATTCACTGAAAAAACCATAGGTTTCACACACGTTATAGTTAGGAATTATCATTTACAAAACCTTGCAAATTCACTTAAAAAACCATAGGTTTCACACATGTTATAGTTAGCTGTACATTTCACTCGTAAAAAACCAATGAAATTCCACGTTATAGTTAGATCAGGTAACTATAACTTGCGCGACCGCAATCCACAATGTGTAATTTCAGATGTCATCATTGATGTCATGAGTGATGTCACTGACCATGTCATGAATGATGTAATATGTGACGTCATCAGCAGTTTATTGTGGGCGCGCAAGTTATAGTTACCTGATCTAACTATAACGTGGAATTTCATTGGTTTTTTACGAGTGAAATGTACAGCTAACTATAACATGTGTGAAACCTATGGTTTTTTAAGTGAATATATATATATATATATATATATATATATATATATATATACATACACATATATATATATATATATGTGTGTGTGTGTACATATATATATTTATATATATATATACAAACACATATACATAAACACACGCACATTAACCCAAAACCTAGTTACAGGGGCTTTCTGTCAGCTCCATTAATCTATTGGTCCATGGAATCATTCACATTTTTCTTCCACCCACTACAGTATACTGCTTGAATGAATCGGTCTTCCCACTTCAGCCATTGGCTAGCTTCACTGTAAGTAATGGCATTCTATCTTTTCACAATGAGCACGTCCACAAACACAAAGTAGAACTCTTCAGTACCAGGGGCTATCATGTCAATGTGTGCTTTTTCCCAAATTTTTCCTGTCAAGCGCTCTTGTTTTTATAAAGACAATGACCCGGTAGTGCCCTCAAGTTTTGCAAAAGCCATGACAAAAAAAGAACTGACAAAAGGCTGGCAGCAAAAACCAGACTTATGATTTTGCAAATGGTTGTTTAGTCACCTAGCTTGCTAATGGGACTCAATAATTCTGGTAACCGGTCCTAGTTTCTATTCCTGTCTGTCTCTGATAGGATTACGTTTGACCTGTTCTCCAACCCAAAATTGTCTCTGTGAGTGCCATGATAAATGAACAGTGGCTGAACTGGGCGCACTTTTTGTTTCTTTGTTCCATGAAGTATGCTGCTGTATTACGTATGTGCAAGTTGAATTCACACTTTCGGAGGAGTGGGGGGTTGGGTCCCTTAGCATCTTTGGAGAAGTTCTTTGGTACACAGTATCAAGAAGCTACGGGCTTTTTCGCTTTTAGAAAGCAGCAAGATGGTATATCAACAGGTGACTGCTGCACAGGCCCTACCTTGAATAGTGGAAGACAGCTATGAAGCAGAATCAGATACTAAAACAGAGGAAGAGGTGAATGGAGCAGAATCTGGGTGTGATTTGTCACTAGCCTGAGTTCCAGCCGATGACATGTCTTCCAGTGATTCGGAGGATAATGGTTATGGCAGTAATATTGTCCCTTCACAAGTACAATCTGTGCAGCAGAAAGACAGTAGCACAGTAGCCCAACCCAGATCACAGATAGAATGCCTTCTGGGCAGCCCCCCAATTAAGACCTGTCCCAGATACCCCCTACCCCATTTACTGCACACATTGGATGTAAAGTCAATACTAATTTCTTTTTTTCCCCTATTAACGGCATTCATCTTTCTGGGTGTTAACTTCCTTGAAGAAATTAAGCACTAAACAAATTTGCTTGTCCAACAGTTTGAGGGAACATGGAAGTACTCAATGGCCTCATTCGAGGACCCACCAGTGGCCACACCCACATCCCTGAGGATGCTGAAAATGTTTCCGGGCCTTACTCTCAACCTAGGGATAGTGCAGAAACCAAGCGTTCAGTCCTATTGGTCTACCCACACTGTTTGTTTGTCACCTAGCTTCACAGTGGTCATGAGCATAGATAGGTTATTGATAATGCAGTGTATGCTGGATTCCAATTATAATTCTGCAGCATTGCCCTATGACCATCCAGACCATGACAGGTTGTTCAGGATTCATCTGGTCATGGAACATTAAACTGCCAGGTTCCCAGTGATTTACACTCCTGGACAGAATATAGCAGATGTGTCTTTGATCCTGTATAAAGGGCAACTGTTTTTCAGGCAGTACATACCAAGCAAAACAGCTTGTTATGGCATCAAAATGTACATGCTGGGTGATAGCTCAACTAGTTATGTATATCACCTAAAAGTGTATACAGGAAAGGACTCCACTCTAACTCCTGCAGGTTATGAATCACTCCTTTATGAAGGTTGTAATCTTTAACTAGACAAGTTCTATACCGGAGTAGAGTTGTACAAAGCTGGCACTGTGGCATGCGGTACAGTACGAAGACACCACAAAGGATTTCTGCTGAAGTTCATTTGTAAGAAAGTCCAAAAGGGCCAGAGCACAATCCATGATGAGAACACTTCCCCAATCATGGTTCGGGGTCAGTTGGCAGAAGTGCATCAGCACGAATGTATACATGATTATAACTACATGGTCAAAGTGGATAAGAATGACAAGGAACTTCAGCCATAACGCAAGGCATAAAACTCGTACATGATATAAGTTGTTTACAAAACTGATCCAGTTGGCAACATTCAATGCATATGATGTTTACCATCAGACAACCACACAAAGACAGAGGTCTTTCTTCTACTTTCAATTGACTGTAAATGAAAGCCGTACTGCTGCAGAAGCAGTAGTCTCTACTTGATCTGCTGAGTGCAGTGCTGCTCGAATGCAGGAATGGCATTTTGCCGAGCATATTCCTTCAGATACCAGGCCACTGCTGCATTGTGCTCTTAGCAAGGAAAGGCACTGGAAAGTCTGTTTCACTGTCTGCAGTGCCCATCCCAGTAGGGTCTATGTTTTTCAACTTGCTTCACTTTGTACCATACAAAAGTGAAGTACTGGGGAAATTAACTGAAGTGCACTTGCCATGCTGATAGTATATACTTTTTAATGGCCGTGCGTGGATACATACCTTACATGGGCTACTGCTTGACTAGGCAAGGTGCCTTTCAAATTGTTTCCTCTAGTTGAAATTTTTTTTGTCTTACTTATGGCCTGCTTGCCACTTTCACTTTCCAGCAGAATGTGACTCAGGTTCTCCCTACTGAATGACAAGTGCATTACAGTCACAGCACTGGACATACTGATGAATGTGACATAAGCCACATTATCACAGTATTCTTTGTGCCAAAGCCGAATACCCTTAGTAGTTTTGAAGGTGCTCTATAGGGAACTTATGACAGTCTTCCCCATCACAGTTACCTTAGATTCAAAGGCAGACATGTTTGTAAAGTTGAACGAATGTAGGCCAAGTCCTGAAGGCATCCTTTGACACCACCCCCTACATACACCCACAAACTGAAGGAGTTGGATTTAACATACCAAGTATGATAAAGGTGCATGACAGACACGTCTTCCTGAGCCTGAGGTGCCTCTCATGGGAGGCATTTGTAAACATTAATTTGGCATGCACACAGTATCACTAAGGACTGCGAGGGAGGCAGATACTTGACAAGTAGTAAAAACATAGCCTTGTTTTCTTCTAATTTAGGATGTCCTGATGCTTGTGAGGTACCAACCTACAACATGTTTGGTAGAATGTGTGTAGAGGTTTGTTTGTAGGCGAGCTGGTGATTGGGTGAGAGGTAGTGTGATTGTTGATTCAGTCCTATGGGATATGAATGTGATAGGGCCTCTTGAATGGCAGTGATATGTTGATGCAAGTGCTGTGTCAGATTGGGCCTTTGACCTGTAGCCTGTAAATTGGTTGGTGCCTTGACATAGCTTTACAGCTCACATCCAGTAGTTGAACATTCTTATACTATTACTAGTATTTTCTATTTGAACCTACCACCTCTGGAGGTCCAAAACCAACCAGTGTAAGTGTGTACTTCAGTAGGGGGTGGGTGCCGAATGAACAATAACAACGCCTCAAATATTTGAGAATTGAACACCCAGAGGTGTCCAGGTTGGTGTAACTTGTACTGATCCCACTCACTTACCCACAATGGCATGCAAACTTCAAACTTTGCCCAAATTGCTAACATCACATCTTCCTTACATTTGTGTCTGAAACTTCCAGGGCCTGTGGGTATGCACGGAATTCCTACTACCAGTTTCTAATCTTTTCCTAAAAAAATTGCTACCCTATGCTACCAAAACGGAATATGGATTGGTGGTGGGAGAGGGGGCGGGGGAGAACAGCTGTGGATATTGGGACTGGGCTTACCCAGAAGCCTTTGCAAACTTCAAACTTTGGCCACAAACATGCATTTTCTGTACATTTCTGTGAGGGAAAGTTCAAGAATATGTGGCAAGTCTTAAATTTCAAACTATCCAGCATTTCCAAAATGTGAGAGAGTGGATCATTATTTGGGGTGGCAGTGAGAACTAAGTAAATATGAATGTCACTATTCTGTACCTAGTACAGGTTACTTTAATTTAAACCTTAGCCCAGCCCTGAGTAGCCATGGCACAGAGCAGTCAGGCTTAAATCAAAGGAAAACAAGTGTAAAGCATTTAAAAGTACCAAAACAGACAATAAGTAGAAAAGCACAATACAATAAACATTCTACTACAATTTATAAAAACAGTATACATTCTAATGAGCAAATGATAGCACAACAATAATCAGATCAGGAAAACTAGAGATGATTTTTAGCAGTTTAAAAAACAATTGTGCTAAAAAGTGTAAAGCTTCAACCACAAATACCTGCTCATGCTACAACGGTTCAAAGTCAAATGTAAAGGCCGACCGCAATGAAGCACGTGTCGGGTACAGGAACCCAAGTTCTTCCTGGTGAAAAAGATTACCTTGTGACTTACTCTCTTTTTTAGAGGAATTTTCTTGTCTCAGTGGTGGAATGCCAGCTGGATCCAATGGAACTGGTCCCGGTGAAATCCTCCACATTAAGACACTCCTTGAAACCTCCGCCGTCAAGGTTAGTAATGCAACATACATTAATGTCGAATACCCACTCAGCGTCAAACTATGACCATATCTACACCCTTTACATCATTCAGGTCTCATTCACAGTCCCCAGGCAACATCTTGCCAAGGTGGCTGGAAAGACTGCAGTAAACAATGCTGTCTGCAACATCTGATTCTGAATGTTTTCAGGTATACTGTCCCATCCAGGCCTCATACTCCTGTCTCCCAAGAGAACATCTCCACCCCAGTTCTCAGCAAGTACTTTATCAGTTCCTCCTACAACTACCAGTGCTACACCACGTAGGAGAGTGCCTTCCCCAAGTCCAAAGTCTAGAAGCCTTCTGCATCACTACTCTAGATCTTGAACAAGGTCCAGGACCAGATCCAGGTCTGAGAGATCAAGAACATGTACGGATTTCACCAGGCTCAGCGCAGGACACCATCCTAGTCTACATCCATCTTCTAGATTATCGGTGAGACTACTCGCCTACTCTTTCTGACATACCACCAGCAAGAGTGTCACCACTGGATGACCTATTGACAGTCAATGAGGTCCTAACCAGGGGTGCAACAAAGCTAAGCATAGCTATCCCAACGCGCCTACATCTTCTGTGATCCTCGAAGCCTTGCATTGCATAATAGCATCACATGCAATTTTGCCTCTTGTACCTGGTGTTATTGAACTGGCAATGCAGCTGTTCCAAACACCAGCAGCCTTAAGGTCCGCACCATCACGGATCCTGAAAAAGTATGAAGCGCCTGATCAGGACCCATTGTTTCTCAGGGCCGTTGAAGGAGGTGATCTAGATTTACTAAGCCATCCAGTGCAGCGTGCAGAGTAGACAGTGTAACCATGTATGCGAGCCCAATGTGGACACAAGCTATGGAAGAGGCGCAACAGTAGAACCCATAAAAAACGCACGGACTGCAAGGATATCGCCAAACAGATGTAGAACAAGGGAATCTGGCCCAACAAAAGGAGGACAAAATAACTAAACGAAGGGAGGGGAATAACAACTAGTGGTGTGCTGCCACGAAGCCCCAGCCCAGCCCCCCCACCCAATTGTACATTAATTATAGCGCAAGTAAGTGACCCATGTGGAAGCATGAACCCACCGGCCGGGCAAAGGAAAAGAACCACCACGGTGTGCCCCATCTATTCAGGATTAAAGGGGTGCTCCCATTCTTGACACCTAGCCGGCCCGTTCCCCCTCTTCTGAAGCATCTATCAGGAGTACGTCTAGTCTAGTCTCTGTAAGCTGGCTAGATTAGCATCCCAGCCAAGGGAAATTTGCAAAGTCCCAACAAGTCTTCCCTACGTAAAGCGAAGCTCTCTGCTTTCGCCTAATTCAGAAGTGAGCGGAGCCACGCGATAACATGGGGAGCTACAGGGGATTTCCATCTGTTAGTTATAAGTCGCTTAGCAGTTGCCATGCCCAGGTCTAGAAAGCGGGAGGTGACCGTGTGTTTTTTGCTTCTACTGAATAAATGCAGGAGATAGAGCTCCCACTGGAACGTGATGCTGCATTCTGTACAACAAGCCAGGGTGGCAGCAACATCGGCATCTCTCTACTCGGATGACATGACAGATCCCCCTGGGATTCACTGTTGAGATTCACTGAAAAGCTGAACAAAGAAGACAGGCAAAATTTCCTAGAGGTTCTCAATGAAGGTGGCTGTATGAAGCTGACTCTTTATGTGATATATCAATACGTTGATATACTGTGTAGAGTCCAGGGGATCCCTTATGAGTGGACAGGGACTTGCTATGCAATCCCAAAGTACTCTGTTAGGGAGTAGTGTTGCCGAGCAGCCTTAGGCTTAACGGAGGAGTGCAAGACATTTGCAAATACACACAATGATCAATAAATGACTTCACGACTCAAGAAGGAGATCCACACCAATTTATAAAAAAGCAAGTATTTTATATATGTTTAGGCATCAGAGAAATATCATTCAGGAAAGTATGTTTTCAAATATAAATTCTTTTTAGTTCAAAAAGTGCACAAAAAAAAGTGCAATATTTGAGTTCTGCAATGTTATCCTATGGAAAAAAGAACAAGTTCTGCAAACAGATACAGTAAATGTACTTACAGGACCAATCTCTCCAAGTTAAGGTGCATTGTGGGCAAGGTCCAAGGCAGCACCAACAGTACACCACCAGCAGCATGAGGGCGGCCGGGTGCAGGATGCAAATTGACATTGGGAACCCAAGAGTTTTCAATGGGGATCAGTCTCTGTAAAAAGGAGCTGCAGGTTCTGGCTAGGAAGCCAGTTGGGTTTAACCAACGGGGGGTTCAAGGCTTGTGATGCTTGGGGATGTAGGAACACCTGGGATCTTCTTCTCCATGGCTCGGGGGCAACGGGTGCAGAGGTGTCTTTAGGTGCCAGGTTTTCTTACCAGGAGTAGTCACAGGTGAGGGGGACTGCGTGCAGGGACTGCATCCAATTTCAAGGAGACCAAGAGGGGTGAGACGACTGTGAACTCTTGCTCTGGAGGGCCGGGGAAACTTGTTGGCACTGGTAGTCCTCTTCAACTCAGCCCAGAGGCTATGGGTGCAGTGGTGACTTCTGGTGTTGGGTTTTGGTGGTTCCGAAGGCCTCAGAATCTTCTCCTTTGGAGTTCTTTGGAACAGGTCCACTGTTCACAAGAGGTATTGGTCTTTATTGAAGGCTGGCAGTCCTACCAGGTTTTGGAGGCACACATCTGCAGGACAAGTCATCTTTGGAGCAGGTACGACAGAATAGCAGACAGGCCAGCAGGACTGGGGCCAAGTAAGGGCTCTCTTCAGTCTTCTGAGGCTCTACGGGTCTGTCTTCTTTGTAGGTCATCAGGATCTGCATCTCTGGTGCCAGGGACTACCCTAAATACTGAATGTAGGGGCGTTAGGGAGTGTAGGGTAGTAGCCACTGGGCTACTGACCCTTGGGGTACCTACACACCCTATATGAACACTTCATGTAGGAAGTGGGCATAATCCTGTCACAGAATTCCTAAGTATGCAATCATATAGATGGCTACTTCTGAAACATCGTGTCCATCTCACAGTAGTCCACCTTATGGGTGGTACTAGCCTGGGGGTGGCACGCATACCTAACTAGTTAATTTTCCCATCTGTCCAGGTGCCAAGGGGGCTCTGGACTGTGGGGGCTTCCTCTCCTTTGAGGGGGGCCAGATTTGCATTCCAAAGGCGGCGGCTGCTTTGAAGCTCACCGGCCCAAGTAGGCTAAACACCTGGCCATCCTTTTGGGAGGGGGGGTGTTACCCCTCTTCCTGGACAGGTTTTTGTTCTGAGTCTCCTGAGAGCAAAAGGCTCTCACCCTAGGAGATCAGAACAGATTCTTGGGTGGCTAGTTGGCAGAAACCAGTCAGCAGGGACACCAGAGGCTGGTAGGTTTTCAAGGGGCACCTATAATGCATCCTCCGAGTGCATGCATTGATAAATCAGACACTGGCCTCAGTTCGGGTTTACCAATACTAAATGTTTGATACCAAACACTTCTATTTTCAGTGACGCCATCATGTAGCTGGGGGACTTGTTTCATCAGTGTCCAGCACATGCTCTAATATGTCTTCCCTGGTCACTTGTACTGGCAGTAATGGAACTAACCAGCATTGGGGCAGATCTGCCCATGCTGGTGTGTCCTTACATGTAGTACTAAGCACTCTGTATTAGGGCTGTCAGGCCTGCTGTAGGGGTGACTTACAAGAATCACATGCCGTGGTAGGAGACACATGCAAAAACAACAATTGATGGACAGAATGCAGAACAATGTCATACATTCACCCCAGTACAGAGATCTGGGCCTAAATCCATCGTTTTTTTGCTCACCATGCCATTCCAGTTTGAACCCAGCCATATGCAAATCAGTCTTGACCCTGTGCCCCATGGGAACAGTCCAGCCCGAACTGCCAAGCCAGGTCCTCACTGGACTGGAAACAAGCATCCTAGGACCGGTTTCAGGCTTTCAGCCCTCGTCAGCCAGGATAGCCTGATTCCAGTGGCATGGAGAGCAAGGGACTCACGTCTGAGCATACCCTTCCCACTCGGGGTGACAAATGCAAAAACAACAATTGATGGACAGAATGCAGAACAATGTCATACATTCACCCCAGTACAGAGATCTGGGCCTAAATCCATCGTTTTTTTGCTCACCATGCCATTCCAGTTTGAACCCAGCCATATGCAAATCAGTCTTGACCCTGTGCCCCATGGGAACAGTCCAGCCCGAACTGCCAAGCCAGGTCCTCACTGGACTGGAAACAAGCATCCTAGGACCGGTTTCAGGCTTTCAGCCCTCGTCAGCCAGGATAGCCTGATTCCAGTGGCATGGAGAGCAAGGGACTCACGTCTGAGCATACCCTTCCCACTCGGGGTGACAAATGCAAAAACAACAATTGATGGACAGAATGCAGAACAATGTCATACATTCACCCCAGTACAGAGATCTGGGCCTAAATCCATCGTTTTTTTGCTCACCATGCCATTCCAGTTTGAACCCAGCCATATGCAAATCAGTCTTGACCCTGTGCCCCATGGGAACAGTCCAGCCCGAACTGCCAAGCCAGGTCCTCACTGGACTGGAAACAAGCATCCTAGGACCGGTTTCAGGCTTTCAGCCCTCGTCAGCCAGGATAGCCTGATTCCAGTGGCATGGAGAGCAAGGGACTCACGTCTGAGCATACCCTTCCCACTCGGGGTGACAAATGCAAAAACAACAATTGATGGACAGAATGCAGAACAATGTCATACATTCACCCCAGTACAGAGATCTGGGCCTAAATCCATCGTTTTTTTGCTCACCATGCCATTCCAGTTTGAACCCAGCCATATGCAAATCAGTCTTGACCCTGTGCCCCATGGGAACAGTCCAGCCCGAACTGCCAAGCCAGGTCCTCACTGGACTGGAAACAAGCATCCTAGGACCGGTTTCAGGCTTTCAGCCCTCGTCAGCCAGGATAGCCTGATTCCAGTGGCATGGAGAGCAAGGGACTCACGTCTGAGCATACCCTTCCCACTCGGGGTGACAAATGCAAAAACAACAATTGATGGACAGAATGCAGAACAATGTCATACATTCACCCCAGTACAGAGATCTGGGCCTAAATCCATCGTTTTTTTGCTCACCATGCCATTCCAGTTTGAACCCAGCCATATGCAAATCAGTCTTGACCCTGTGCCCCATGGGAACAGTCCAGCCCGAACTGCCAAGCCAGGTCCTCACTGGACTGGAAACAAGCATCCTAGGACCGGTTTCAGGCTTTCAGCCCTCGTCAGCCAGGATAGCCTGATTCCAGTGGCATGGAGAGCAAGGGACTCACGTCTGAGCATACCCTTCCCACTCGGGGTGACAAATGCAAAAACAACAATTGATGGACAGAATGCAGAACAATGTCATACATTCACCCCAGTACAGAGATCTGGGCCTAAATCCATCGTTTTTTTGCTCACCATGCCATTCCAGTTTGAACCCAGCCATATGCAAATCAGTCTTGACCCTGTGCCCCATGGGAACAGTCCAGCCCGAACTGCCAAGCCAGGTCCTCACTGGACTGGAAACAAGCATCCTAGGACCGGTTTCAGGCTTTCAGCCCTCGTCAGCCAGGATAGCCTGATTCCAGTGGCATGGAGAGCAAGGGACTCACGTCTGAGCATACCCTTCCCACTCGGGGTGACAAATGCAAAAACAACAATTGATGGACAGAATGCAGAACAATGTCATACATTCACCCCAGTACAGAGATCTGGGCCTAAATCCATCGTTTTTTTGCTCACCATGCCATTCCAGTTTGAACCCAGCCATATGCAAATCAGTCTTGACCCTGTGCCCCATGGGAACAGTCCAGCCCGAACTGCCAAGCCAGGTCCTCACTGGACTGGAAACAAGCATCCTAGGACCGGTTTCAGGCTTTCAGCCCTCGTCAGCCAGGATAGCCTGATTCCAGTGGCATGGAGAGCAAGGGACTCACGTCTGAGCATACCCTTCCCACTCGGGGTGACAAATGCAAAAACAACAATTGATGGACAGAATGCAGAACAATGTCATACATTCACCCCAGTACAGAGATCTGGGCCTAAATCCATCGTTTTTTTGCTCACCATGCCATTCCAGTTTGAACCCAGCCATATGCAAATCAGTCTTGACCCTGTGCCCCATGGGAACAGTCCAGCCCGAACTGCCAAGCCAGGTCCTCACTGGACTGGAAACAAGCATCCTAGGACCGGTTTCAGGCTTTCAGCCCTCGTCAGCCAGGATAGCCTGATTCCAGTGGCATGGAGAGCAAGGGACTCACGTCTGAGCATACCCTTCCCACTCGGGGTGACAAATGCAAAAACAACAATTGATGGACAGAATGCAGAACAATGTCATACATTCACCCCAGTACAGAGATCTGGGCCTAAATCCATCGTTTTTTTGCTCACCATGCCATTCCAGTTTGAACCCAGCCATATGCAAATCAGTCTTGACCCTGTGCCCCATGGGAACAGTCCAGCCCGAACTGCCAAGCCAGGTCCTCACTGGACTGGAAACAAGCATCCTAGGACCGGTTTCAGGCTTTCAGCCCTCGTCAGCCAGGATAGCCTGATTCCAGTGGCATGGAGAGCAAGGGACTCACGTCTGAGCATACCCTTCCCACTCGGGGTGACAAATGCAAAAACAACAATTGATGGACAGAATGCAGAACAATGTCATACATTCACCCCAGTACAGAGATCTGGGCCTAAATCCATCGTTTTTTTGCTCACCATGCCATTCCAGTTTGAACCCAGCCATATGCAAATCAGTCTTGACCCTGTGCCCCATGGGAACAGTCCAGCCCGAACTGCCAAGCCAGGTCCTCACTGGACTGGAAACAAGCATCCTAGGACCGGTTTCAGGCTTTCAGCCCTCGTCAGCCAGGATAGCCTGATTCCAGTGGCATGGAGAGCAAGGGACTCACGTCTGAGCATACCCTTCCCACTCGGGGTGACAAATGCAAAAACAACAATTGATGGACAGAATGCAGAACAATGTCATACATTCACCCCAGTACAGAGATCTGGGCCTAAATCCATCGTTTTTTTGCTCACCATGCCATTCCAGTTTGAACCCAGCCATATGCAAATCAGTCTTGACCCTGTGCCCCATGGGAACAGTCCAGCCCGAACTGCCAAGCCAGGTCCTCACTGGACTGGAAACAAGCATCCTAGGACCGGTTTCAGGCTTTCAGCCCTCGTCAGCCAGGATAGCCTGATTCCAGTGGCATGGAGAGCAAGGGACTCACGTCTGAGCATACCCTTCCCACTCGGGGTGACAAATGCAAAAACAACAATTGATGGACAGAATGCAGAACAATGTCATACATTCACCCCAGTACAGAGATCTGGGCCTAAATCCATCGTTTTTTTGCTCACCATGCCATTCCAGTTTGAACCCAGCCATATGCAAATCAGTCTTGACCCTGTGCCCCATGGGAACAGTCCAGCCCGAACTGCCAAGCCAGGTCCTCACTGGACTGGAAACAAGCATCCTAGGACCGGTTTCAGGCTTTCAGCCCTCGTCAGCCAGGATAGCCTGATTCCAGTGGCATGGAGAGCAAGGGACTCACGTCTGAGCATACCCTTCCCACTCGGGGTGACAAATGCAAAAACAACAATTGATGGACAGAATGCAGAACAATGTCATACATTCACCCCAGTACAGAGATCTGGGCCTAAATCCATCGTTTTTTTGCTCACCATGCCATTCCAGTTTGAACCCAGCCATATGCAAATCAGTCTTGACCCTGTGCCCCATGGGAACAGTCCAGCCCGAACTGCCAAGCCAGGTCCTCACAGACAGAGACACAGCACACAGATGTGTGACATGTCATGTTTTTACTTTTGTCTGCACCAAGACACGCAGCCTGCAATGGCAGTCATGCATGTGCTTGATGAGGGGTCTCCTAGTGTGGCATAATTCGTGCTGCAGCCTTAAGGGGCCCTCCTGAACACCTCAGGCCATAGGTACCAGGGGAACCATTTCCAAAGCACTAACAGAGGGTGTTAAAGGTTTTGCCAATTGAGAGAACTGTACAGTTTTGGGAAAGAACTCTTCCACTTGGGACCTCGTTAGCAGTAACCCAGTGTGAAAGCACATCATTTACCAGGTGAAAAGTGAGGGTGATCATATCAAAAAGGGGCATTTTCATAACACAACCCTTTCTCATCCACAAACAAAAGAGGGTGAAACTAACCTTTCCCAACCTTTGGAAGAACCTGGAAAGGCCATCTGCACTAGCATAGTCAGTCCCAGGTCTGTGTTCAACTGTAAAGTCTATACCCTGTGGGGATATGGACCACCTCAACAGTTTGTATGTTTCACCTTTCATTTGCATCAGCCATCTGAGAGGCCTGTGGTAAGTTTGAACAATAACATGAGAGCCAAACAAATATGGCCTCAGCTTCTTCAGGGACCAAACCACAGCAAAGGATTCCCTCTCACTTGCACTCCCACGCTGCTCTCATGGGAGTAACCTCCTGCTAATTAAAGCAAGATGTTGGTCATGGCCAGAATCATTGGTCTGTGATAGGATCGCTCCTATCACATGGTGAGAGGCATCTGTCCACACTATGTACTGCTTGGTGTAATCTGGAGCTTTTAGAATGGGTGCTGAGCATATTGCTTCCTTCAGAGTGTCAAAAATCTTTTGACAGCTCACTGTCCAGTTCACTTTCTTTGGCATTATTTTTGAGGTAAATTATGTGAGGAGGGACCACAATAGACCCATACCCCCTCACAAACCTCATGTAATACCCAGTCAAGCCAAGGAATGCCCTGACTTGGGTCTGGGTGGTTGGAGCTATCAGTCCAGAATTGTCTGAATCTTGGGTTGTAGGGTGTTCAACTTGACCTCCACCTTCAAGGTGGCCCTAGTATACAAGTGAGCCCTGCCCTATCTGGAACTTGTTTGCCTCAATAGTGAGGCTTGCACTTCTCAGAGCTTCAAAGACATTGCTAAGGTGTACCAGGTGATCCTGCCAGTTGGATCTAAAGACAGCAATTTCGTTAAGATAAGTTGCACTAAACGATTTCAACCCAGCAAGTACTTTATTCACGAACCTTTCGAAGGTGGCAGGGGCATAACAGTAAACTGATAATGCCCATCTAAGGTTGGGAATGCGGATTTCTATTTTTCTCCAGGGATCAGACCTATTTTCCAGTACCCAGGTGCCAGATCAAACTTACTGAGATATTTGGCTACCCCTAACCTGTCAACCAGTTCATGAGCCCTACGAATTGGGTGTGAATCAGTCTTGGATACAGTATTGAGGCTCCTATAGCCCACACAAAACCTCAGCTCTTTCTTTCCATCCTGGGTGTGAGGTTTGGGGACTAAGACAACTGGGTTGGCCAAGGCACTCTAAGAGGGTTTCATTAATCCCAATTCTGGTATCTAGCATAGATCAGCTTTGATGCTCTCTTTGACATGATCATACTGTCTGTACCTTTTGTTTTTGACAAGTAGGCTGCCCCAGTGTCCACATCATGTGTACACCACTTGGTCTGACCAGGAGTCAAAGAGAAGAGCTCAGCATACTGATGTAGGACCTGCCTGCAATTAGTCTGCTGTTGGGCAGTGAGGGTGTCTGACACAACCACTCCTTCAACTGACTCATCTTTAAGGCTGTTTGAGAGGAGGTCAGAGAGAGGCTTGCTCTCTGATTCCTGATACTCATCTGTGACTATCAGCATGGTTACCAGCTGTGTCACAATAGGATTTGAGGCAGTTAACTTGGATGACCCTTTTGGGGTTCCTTAAACTGGCAAGGTCCGCCAAATAGGTGACCTCCCCTTTTCTCTATAGGATAGGGTAGGGTCCACTAGGATAGGGTAGGGTCCACTGGAGTGCCCTAGTAGTCACAGGCTTCTAAAGCCACACCTTCTGCCCTGGTTGGAACTCCACAAGTGCAGCCCTGTGGTCATATCAGAGCTTCTAGAGCTCTTGGCTGGCCTCAAGGTTTTTAGTTGCTTTTTTATGCATTCAGCCATTCTGGAATGAATAGCCAAGCACATAATCCACATTGTCCTGTTTAGACTCTTTGAGAAACCTCTTCCATCCTTTATTTACAAGACACAATGGTCCCCTTGCAGAATGACCAAACAGAAGTTCAAAGGGGGAAAACCCTACTCCCTTCTGTGGCACTTCCCTGTAGGGGAAAAGCAGGTATAGCAGCAAGACATCCCATATCCTTTTGAATTTTTCAGGGAGTCCACCAATCATACCTTTCATGATCTTGTTGAATCTCTCAACAAGGCCATTTGCTTGTGGGTGATTTGGGGTAGTGAACTTGTAAGTCACTCAACATTCTGCCCACATCTGTTTCAGGTAACCAGACATGAAGTTTGTATCTCTGTCTGACACCACCTCCTTTGGAAAACCCACTCTGGTAAAGATACTAATGAGGGTCCTAACTACTACAGGTGCAGTTCCCTGTGGGGAACTGCTTCAGGATACCTGGTAGCATGATCCAATACTACCAGTATAAATCGGTTTCCTGTGGCTGTTTGAGAGTCAAGGGGACTGACAATATCAATCCCTGCACTTTCAAAGGGAACCCGAACCACTGGAAGTGTAATTAAGGGGGCCTTCAGGTGGCCACTAGCTTGACAGGTGGCACAAGAGTTATAAAGTTCCTTCACCTTCTGGGACATACCTGGCCAGAAGTGATTCACCAACCTACTCTAAGTTTTGGGCTAGCCAAGATGCCCAGTTAGGGGGTTGTCATGAGCCAATGTGAGGAGAAACTCTCTAAACTGCTGAAGCACTACCACTCTCCTAGTGGCACCAGGTTTGAGGTCTTTGGCCTCAGTGTAAAGGAGTCCCTCCTCCCAATAGGTCCTGTGGGAGCCACAGACCTCTCCTTTTTCCCCTATCAGCAGCTTGCTGTCTTAGGCTTTCAAGAGTGTGACAGGTCCTCTGCCTCTGGCACACATCTTCCTTAAAGGGTCGTGCTAGGCCCCAGAGCTTTGCCATGTAAAGTCCAAGCTCCTGGGGCTCAGTTCCCTCTGGGGCTGACAGGTCTTCTTCTCCCCGAGGAGAGGGGACCTGATCTGATATCTTTTTAGAAGCTAGTTCCCCAGTCTGCTTGCCCCTTCGCTTGGAAGGTTGCGCCATTATCCTGGGCTCCAACTCTTCTTTTTCACACACACCCATTCAGGTATACCCAGCATTGCTGAATTAGTTTTCCTTTTGACTTTGGCCCATGCGGAGGACTCCAGATCATTGCCTAGCAGACAGTACAGGAATTGTAGAAAATACCACCACTCTTGTGGCCAGTAACCCCGCCCCTCTCGAAGGATACTGTTACCATGGGATGTACCTTAGCCTGATTATCAGCATTCAGGACTGTATTGGCCTTACCAGTCAAGTATTGTTCTGAGGACTCTAGTTGCTCAGCCACCATGGTGACACTGGCTCCGGTGTTGCTCAGTGCCACAACCCTGATTCAATTTATATGGTTGTTCCATATTAATGGCCCAGACAGCCAGGGCAGCTACATCCATCCTTCCCTCTAAGACTAGAGTTTTTTATTGCTTTATTTAAAACTTTTACAAGAAAGTAGAGTAACCCACTACAGTACATAATTACATTGACTGGCCAATAGACGAATTAGAGGTGATCTTATACAGTACATTTGTAGATGCCAAACAGAGTAAATAACATTCCCAGGGGATATACACAGAAAACAAGCAGTACTATGCACACCCCAAACGCTTACAGTCATATCAAGCCGACATTAGCAGTCTTCCTGCTTGACTATAATACCTGCCCGTACGTAACAGGCTAGATCATACAACGGCGCTTAATAGTCCTAGCTTCACTCAGGCTCGCCAGTTTCTTTTCCCACAAGGTATTGCTGGTATGAGCCTCAAAAGCCTGCGGGCTGACTCTGGGGAGGGAGGAGTTCAACGTAGGTGTCTGATTACGTGTTGCAATATACCAAATCCCTCTCCCATTCAACTATTGTCGGGATCGGTCCAGTGGCCCAGCGCATAGACACCCTACGATTAGCAAGTAGCATTCCCATATCCACCAGTCATCTGGCCTGTTTACATATGTATTTACAATAACCCAGAAGTGCAAGTAGTGGACCTGGAGCCAGCGAAAGGCCTGTGACCTTGTTTATTGTACGGAATACCTTGTCCCAGAATTCAGCAATCCGGGGACACAGCCAGGCAACATGTAGAAACCCCACCTCTTCCTCTCCAAAGCGCGAGCAAGCGGCCGTCTCTCGCAAGTCATAACGCTTCAGTCTTTCTGGGGTATAGTAAACCCTATTAAGGTATTTAAAATGGATAAGTTGATGTTTACCATTAAGTGAGATACGATTAGTGAGCTTGCAGCAGTATCTCCAGACGCCATCGTCAATGATCATATCTAAGTCGATCCGCCAGTCTTGTTGGGGTTATTCTGAGTCAGTCTCCTGGAGTCTTGTGTCTGATTATAAATAACAGTGACTATCTTATTGGGAGGAGGGGAACGCGGGATGCAGGTGAGTGATAGGATCTCCATGGGTTCTGTCAAGTCGTCCCTGAGAAGGTCTCGCAGTGCATGCCTAGCTCTATGGAAGTGATATTGCTCCAAGGGGGTTTGTACATGGTCCTCTGTGACTATGTCTTCCCACTTGCATGCCACTTCGTCCCGGAACAGGTCTTCCATTCACAGAATACCTAATTGTTTCAGTGCGGCAGCTGCCTCTTTATCATGACCAGTCAAAAACCAATGACACCATTCGATCGGGATCCAAGGAGAGTATAAAACGGCACCCGCCTGTCTGTTTAACAGGTTGGTCCAAGGATGGACTGTAGTGTTTATGGAGTTTTATTTTATTTTATTTTATTTTATTTAATGCGTTTTTATATAGTGCGGACTTTACCCGAAGGTGTCAGAGCGCTTCACAATAGCAGCAGTAATGATACATAAGGAGCAAAAATACAAGTGAGCATGTTACAAAATCAAATGGTACGTTACATCAGGCAATAGTGACAATTGTGCAAGTATCAAGGGCAAACAAAATACAAGAGGTAGCAAACGATACGTTACAAACGGAAAAAGTGATGTGTGCAGGTTACAAGAGCATACAAAGTACATGTAGAGGTAAAAAGTAAAAAAAAATTGCAATAAATGGCCGACACTCAGAACACTAAAACAGAAGTTACGTTACATGAGGCAGTGGTGGCCGTAGTGCATGTATCAAAAGCAAACAAAATACAAGCGGTAGCAAACGCTACGTTACAAAAGGAAAGGTGACGTGTGCATGTTACAAAAGCGATCAAAATACAAGTAAAAGTATAATACTGCAATATATGGCAGACACTCAAAACACAAAACACACTGGGAAGGCACTTCTATAGGCATGGAGAACAGAATTTCCTATAATGAAAGGACTTCCTTCAGAAAATATAGGGCGTGAATTAAATTTGGAAGTGTCTTTGAAGGAGGAGAGATTTGAGGTCAGTTTTGAAGGCCTGGGAAGAGGTGGTGGTCCGGAGCTGAGGCGGAAGTGAGTTCCAAATTCTCACTGCGTTGCCTGAAAAGGATTGGGCCATTGATCTTTCCTTCTTGAAAGTGGGAGGTTCAAGCAGTAAATTTTCTGCATTCCGTGATGGTCTGGAGCCACCAGAGAGTTTCAGTTTATCCGCCAGGTAGCGAGGGGAGGATGAGTGCAAGGCTTTGTGGGTGATACAGGCAGTCTTGTAGATAGATCTTGCCTCTATGGGAAGCCAACGGAGGGTGGATAAAATGGGTGTGATGTGGTCGCTTCTTTTGGCCCCATGTATGAAGCGAGCTGCTGAATGGAGAACAGACTTCAGGGGGGACAGGTGGGATTTGGGGAGGCCAGTAAGAAGAGAATTGCAGTAGTCCAATCTGGAGAGAACCAGCGATTGGACCAGGGTTTTAAGGTCGTGCTCCGGGAAGAAGCGACGAATCCCCCAAAGAAGGCGCAGGTTTCCGGAATAACATTTGGGGGAGCGAGAAGGGGTTAGCAGAGACTGTCTCAATATGAAAGTTTGGCAAGTTCTGCGACTCTTCAATCCAGTATCGGGCATGCAAGCTTTGCGCCACTCTCTAGTACAAATCCAAGTTAGGTGCATTGAGACCGCCCATCGAGTAGGGCAAAGTCAATGTATCCCACTTGACCCTTGGTTGTTTCCCAGCCCAGGCAAGTTTAATAAGTAAAGAGCTGAGAACTGCTAATGTCCGACTGGGGAGAATCATCGGAATATTCAAAAACAAGAACAAAAATCTTGGGAGGACAATTATTTTTATTAAAGAAATGCGCCCTATCAGCGAGAGAGGCAGGCAAATCCACCTCGTTACCTCATCCTCCAGCTTAACAATAACCCTCCCATAATTCTCGAAGAAAACTACATTTGGGTCAGTATGCACTTGTATGCCCAGGTATCGCACCGACTCTGTAGATCGTTGTAATGGGGAATCAAGCTCCACAGAAGTCATGGCTGGCGATAACGGGAAAACAATAGATTTTGACTAGTTGACTTAAAGGCCCCATATAGCACCAAAATTCACGACCTCCGTAAGCACCGGCGTAGGGTTTTCCCCTGGATTCTGGACAAATAAAAGCGTGTCATCTGCATAGGCAGAAATAATCAGCTGATACCTAGGGAATCACAGCCCTCTGTGTCTGTGGTACTCTCTCAAAGCACAGGCCAAAGGTTCGGGCACCAGGGCGTAAAGTAAAGGTGACAACGGGCCCCCCTGCCTGGTACCCCTGGATATTGTAATGGTAGGAACCTCTAAGACTAGAGTTGCTTCAGTGAGCTCTCCGAGATGGACAGGGCTAACCTGTAATCTCACCTGGAGACTTAACACAGCATTTACTGCAGGTGCAAAATTGTAAGCAACATATCCAAATTACTGGGAGTCCAACATAAGTTCATCAACAGCATATCAAGCAGAGGTAATGCATGACATTTAATCACTACGTCCAGCGGCAGTGTTTCATTTCAAATATTCTTTTTTCTTCATCTTTAAAAGACCCACCTTTGAGTGAACAATATCGTAGCCAATGTGTTTCATCCTTTCTCAGATTTCTTCATGGCTTCAATTTGTGTATCGAGTATATTTTGCTCGTAATTCATTCAGTATTGTATCATGTCGAATCTTCTGTATAGTAACAGAGAATTGGGTTTGTGTGCACAAAACACTACAGCACCCCTTGCATCGTCGTTTTTTTTCCGTATGACTCCCAGTAATTTGGATATATTGCTTACAGTTTTGTGTGTGCTGGACCACTAGAGGGATATGTTACTTTGAAAACTTGTTTTCAAATTGGAGTAGAGAGGGGTTGTACTCGAGGTTCGTTGCACTGCGTGTATTTTTATAATTTGCCCAACCAACTTGGATGTTAGGTGCAGCAGTGATTTACCTTGTCCCCTCTATTCTATTTCCATTTACTGCAGGTGCACAAGAAGCATTCTTTTTGTTGGGACAGCCAAGGTCTCCAGTTCGGTCTCCGAGAGCCCTTCAATCATGACACCAAGCCTTTTTGTGATTTCAGTCCTTACCCTGGTATCCAACCTTAGACTGTGTAGAGTTTCAGGGCTCACCATCCTGAACATGTTTTGGGGGCCTTTAGAAGACACTTTGTTTTTATCTTTTGCTTGATCACCAGCTTTCCCTTGGAAGGCTTTTTGCCTCTTTCTTTTGGTCACCAACCCCAGTGGTAGTTTTGGTCATCCTTGATTTTACTCAGTGGTGTGCCTCCATCCCGAGGAGGAACTGAAACTAGGTCTACCAGGTACTGATGTAATTTATCTTCATAACAATTACTTAACAGATGCTCTTTCATCAATAAATTGTAAAGCCCATCATAACCATGCACATTGTTACCTTTCAACCAGTCACCTAGTGTTTTTACTGAAAAGTCTACAAAATCTATCCAGGATTGACTTTGGGTTTTTCGAGTCTCCCTGAACCTGATCCTGTATTCTTTAGTGCAAAGCCCTCGATCAGGATGTTGTTCATGAGGTCATAAGACCCACCATCTCCCTCATTCAGTGTCAGGAGCCTATCCCTACACTTTCCTGAGATCAGCTCCCAAAGCAAAGAGCGCCAGTACTTTTTCTTGAGTTCTCTCAGCTGACAAGCCCTCTCAAAGGCTGTAAACCATTTGCTGATATCACCTTATGTTTATTTAGGGACAATACTTCTGAGAATTTTAGAGTCAAAACCTTCTACCCTATTTATAATTTTGATGCCACTAGGCCCATCTCAGCTCCTTCATTTTCTATAGCCAGGAGTTTAGCCTCTAATGCTATCTTCTTGGCTAGCAGAATTTCAACACTCTTAACACCCTGTGAATGTAGTGACCTTTCTGCAGGATTGGAAGGGTTATGGAAGAAAGTAGGCAGATGGTCTGACTGATGTGAAACTGTGCAACTACCTTTGGTAGAAACAATGGATGAGTCCTCATAACCACTCTTGGAGTAAAAAACATTATGGGGTCGATTCCGATTCCGGCCGCAAAACGAACCGACCGACACGGACCCGGACCGAGTACCGACCGACACGGACCAGCGCCGTACGACCCGTGCAGTACGATGCAACGCGAGTGAATTACAACTGACACGTACGGAATACAAGCCGTACGACCGAGCCGGAGGGAAAATAGTGATCTGTCCGGAAAACCGACGCGAGTTTCACCGGCCGACACGAACCCGGAATCAACCCGACCGACCCGTACCCGCGATGTACGATTAGCGCAGTACGATGCAATGCGTGTAAAACTAGACCGACCTGCACTGAGACCAAGCCGCACGACCGACACGCACAGACAACCCGGCACACAAGCAATAAAGCCCGCCGCGAACGACGCGTACCAAACACAGAAGACAGGCAGCGTGAACGAGGCGGAGAGGCCCGCACGAGACAACAGCAGCGTTCGTTTCCCTCACATGCACGTCTCCTTCATGCCTACAAAACACAAAGGAAAAAACACAAAAAAAGGACCAAACAAGCAATGACTAAGCCAATAAATACCCCAAAAAAATTAATTGGACAAAGACACACCCACAATTCCAACTATATAAAGGACTACAACCACTACCATCATCCCTTGCAAACAGGAGAAACAGCCAGCAGCAAACACCAGTACACAGCAACCACAGACACACTCACAACTCACCCATCACACAACTCACACACCATCAGAACCTCATACAAAAGCACACACACATACACACAGTAAAACCAACACCAACCCAACATCACTTGCACCCTCACACACACATCCCCCACCACCACCACTCATCACCATGCCTCCAAAGAAGACTCCAAAGTTCACAGATAGTGAGTTAGAAGTGCTGGTAGACAAGATCATCAGAGTAGAGCCACATTTGTTTGGTACATTGGTTCAAAGGACCCCCATCTCACAGAAAACCAAGATGTGGGCGAGGATTGTGGACAAGGTGATCGCACAAGCACCAACGTTGCGCACAAAGGACGACATCCAGAACAGGTGGTATGACGTGCGCAGGAGGGTCAAGAAACTCATCGAGAAAGATCACGCCTTGAGTCAGCGCACCGGCGGTGGCCCTCCTGCCAAACCAGTCTACTTCAGGACCTGGGAGGAGAAGGTGCGGGACATCCTACCACCAGAGTGCGTCCATGGCATAACAGACATCCCAGAGACTGGTGAGTACACAAACAACATACCCAAGATTGTGTGGCAAGGGGACAGTGAAACCATGCACCCCAAGCAAAGCTACACTAACCAATAGATAATCAACCCAAGATGTGTATGCCACTCACACAAACACAATACCTGCCATCTCATAGTGACTGGGGACTGTGTCATGACATGCACCAACCTGCAAACAAATAGAGCAAGCCAGTAGCACTAAGCCAAATACACCCAGCCAGACACATTGCCTCCACAAACACACCACAGTGCAGCTGACTGTCAGGAAGAAATAGTGGGGATGCAGGTGAAGTGAGTGTAGACAAAAGCATGATGGAGCCTGTAGTCACAGATAATGTCCCCTCTCCTGATTGGCCCATCAAGACCCCTCTAAAACATGCCGACATCACAGGGAGTGGAAAATGACTGACAAGATGGCTGACACTGGGTCCTGCTGTGGGGAGCACAAGGCCCGGCTAGGGCTTGTGTGCAAATCAGAAGCAGGACACCACTGACTGACATCCTGAAAGACAACTTGCACGCCCTACAATGGAAGCACGTTTCATGATGGGAAGGAGAACTGACAGCCCTGACCATACTAATCAGCATGGGAAGACACCCCCCCAACACAAACTCCACACAACTCACCGGGTACAATGCATTGACACACACCTCATTGAAATATCAGCAAAAGATACCCCGGACTGGGTGCTGCTGTGTGAAGCACAGGGGCTCGCTTGGGACTTGTAGCCAAACAAACACCAGGATCTCACAGTCAGCCATCTTGCCATTGATGTCACACCCCCTCACAGGGAAGCAGAGTCAAGAAGGAGGAAGCATGGGCATGCTGGGAAGGGGGGTGTAGCCAAGAGTATGAAGGGACTCGCAGTCACTGACAACCTACACCCACCCACATGGCCTAGAAAGATCAAACTGAACCATACTCGCCTCACAGGGAGTGGGAAGGGACTGACAAGATGTCTGACACTGGGTTCTGTTGTGGGGAGCACAAGGCCATGCTGGCAAATGGCCAACAACAAGATCAAAGTCTGTCTGTGACAAGCTGGGAAAAAGCAGTGTACAGGCAGGCATCTGTTTGAAAAGTAGAAAATGTAATGTTTGTGAACCAACAATGCATGTAGAAACATAAATCACATTGTGTGTCTCTTCCAAACACAGGTCGTGCTGGCACTCAGCGCCAAATGACGAGGATACCCAGTGCCAGACTCTGGTGGACACTGAGCTCTCTGGTCTGACTCTCTCATTCTCCTCTTCGGATGACGACGACCAACCTGGCCCCTCCGGAGTGAGCCATCATGCAACACCAACAGCAGCAACATCTGCTCCCCCCTGTACCCACGCCTCTAGCATCTGGACAACGACAGGGCACCCCCGCCAACACGGACAGACCAAGGACAATCAACACCCACAGCACAGGGACACAGGACCCCCCGGAAGCTACAGCCAACATCACCAGCAACACCACCCAATGGGTTCCCTGTGTCAACTGTGCGTACCGCCGCTGGTCCTGCGCGTGTGGAGAGGGGTGCTGGGAGGGGTGGAAGGCAGAGGGCGCGCCTTGCAGAGGGGTCTGGATTGCATGATGACCCCCAACTGGCACGCATCTTAGATGCGTACCAGGATAGCACCGGAGGATTTGGCCAGGTAGTGGGGATCCTCAAGGACATCCAACACGAGCAGGTCGCCCACCATGCCCGCATGGAGGCAAAGTGGGATGCCCTTACTGCAGTGCATCGGGACATACTACAATGCCTCCACCAGATCAACACCAACCTGTCCACACCCCCCTGTGTGCCCACCACATTTGTCGTAACACCATCTGCCAGCGCCACAGGGAGGGAGTAGGACTCTGGCGGAGAGTCCCCTGCACCGCAGAGGCCTTCACATGAGGATCCTCCCCCCTGGAAGAAGAGGGGTCGTCCGAAGAAGGACATGTGAGAGGCAGATGTCCCAGCACATCCCCCAGTGACTCTAAACCTGTTCTGGACAATGTTCTTTGTGCGCAACCCGTTCACCTTGTCCAATCGCACACAACTCGCCCACATTACATGGAGGGTTCATGTTGGGCCAATGTAGCAGACGACTGTGGACTTTACATTTCATCTACCAGCACTTCCAACTCCAATGTGAACTTTGGATTCCCAAACCACTGTACAGCACCCACCATCCTGTGCACTTCACTTACACATGTTTGTAAATAAACTCACCAGTACACCATACTTGCCTCTGTTGTGATTCCAACTTGTCATGTTCAGGGCGAAGTTGATCTGCTACACAACACAGAGCATGCGAAATACTGCAACAATGTGACCAACATAAGGTGAGTCATGGGGACATGTGAGGGAGACATACCACTATGGCAACACAAAACATACACACCATGGCCATGTTACTCATCACACACAATGATGTTGACCTAAAACACATTGGCATGCACAGACACAACACCAAGCACAGTCAGTGGTAACACTTCCACAGGTGAGGTAAGCAGATGTCACTCAGATGTGGGAAGACAGACAACGCACATAACAAAGCATAGCACAGGTTCATTACAAATCAGCAACACATTTATTCCACACTAGTTGCACGGTAATTCTACGTAACAGTGGACACATGCTCACAATGTGTTTGAGAATGGAAGTCCAGGGATGTGTGGTACATCAGTTGATGGGAATTGTCAACTTCAACACTGGTGTTGGCTTCTGGGTGTTGGGGGTCAGTGTTGACCACACAACAGGCAAAGGACCCTGGGAAGGAAAGACAAGATACAGTCAAAAGCACAGACGAACAGGAGAGAAATGCAATACACATGCACAAAACATGTTGCAAAACACCTACACAAACACTAGTTAGCAGGACTACCCTGTTGTGGAGTACACGCCACCTGAATGGACACATCACAGCACGCATCCAGTCAAGTGGCACACAGACACACTCAGACAGCAACAGAGCTGGCTCAACACATTCCAGGCTACCTCCATACATTCACATAACAACCCTGGAAACTCACATTCAGGTGAAGAAGTTGTTGATGAGCTGGGAGCGGACGTCACCATCATCTTCATCATCACTGGCATCTTGGCCCAGGCCGGGATCCTCCACAGGTGCCGGACGTTGGTCGTTGTCATCGTCATCCTGGATGAGAGGCCCCTCCTTCCGCACCGCCATGTTGTGTAGCATGCAGTAGACCAGTATTATTTTGCACACCTTTGCAGGCTCATATGGGAGGGCCCCTCCGGTCTTGTTCAGGCAGCGAAAACGGCTTTTCAGGAGGCCGAATGTCCGCTCAATCACCCTTCTGCTCCGACCACGTGCCTCATTGTAGCGCAGCTCGGCTGCTGTCACAGGGTTCCTGAGGGGTGTCAGCAACCACGGCATGTTGGAGTATCCAGAGTCACCTACACACACAAAACTGAACAAGTAGCTGAGTTTTGTAGGAGTGCGGAATACAACACTGACAAACACACACAATGAGAAACAGTCAGTACACACCGACAAGCCAGGCACGCTGAGTTGGCATCTGTGACATCAGCGTTGCAATGTGACTACTCCTCATAATGTAGGCATCATGCACTGAACCAGGGAACTGTGCACACACATGTGTGATCAACATGTCAGCAAGACAGACACCAGAGCATTGATCGAATGGTAGTGCTTCCTGTTACGGTATGCCTGCTCATGTGCCTGTGGTGTTATCAGGGCAACATGTGTCCCGTCAATGGATCCAATGACGTTTGGCATCCTCCCCAGTGTATAAAAGGCATCCTTAATTTCAGGGAGTTCATCTTGGCTCCAGAACTTGATATACAGGTCGAGGAATTGCAACATCCCCTCCAAGACATCGTGTAGCACCCGACTAAACATCGTTTGCGACATACCACCAGCACTAGCCACAGTGTACTGGAAGGTACCGGTAGCAAAGAAGTGCAGGGCTGCCATCACCTTCACCTCTGTGGTCAGTGCTGTAGGGTATGTCCGGCCAGGTATCAGATGTGGCGCCAACTGCTCCGCCAACTCCTCAATCAGTGGCCTGGTGAAGCGGTACCGTCTGATGCAGTCGCGTTCCTGCATGGTTGCAAGGTCTGGGAACAGACGATGGACAGCTGGTGCCCTGCAGAACAGAGATGCACAAAGGAAGATTGTCAGTACATCCACCCATGTGGCCATGACCACGATCACTATCACATGCTACTTCATGACATTACACAATGTACTGAGGTGTGTGCTGTTGGGCATGGACACATATGTCACCTACAAGACCACCACCTCACATCTCAATTCCACATGTCCACATGAGTGCCATGTAGTGCAATGGGCCACTCATCTGGCTGTGTCACCCAACCTATATGCTGCTGCAACGTACAAAAAACACACCCCAGTGACAATTGAGGCCTGATGTATCCCAGGCATCACAGATCTTTGCCATGCAGAAATCCACAACACAGCAATGGACATGGCGTAGCACGTACACACCACAAGGCAAGCGTAAGTCCCACAGGTAGTGGCCAGTGTTGTCCATGCTGGCCCTACATGTACGTCTCTTAGACACACACCCCATCAAGGTTGATGCATATACCACATGGATGTGGAGACTGTCACCCATTGGTAATATGTGATCAGACACATCTGAGACACAACATGCACACAGACTGTGGGTGCACATCAGTATTGGCGCTACAGGTCTCACTGTGACGTACATGCCATCACCCCCAGGACTCAGGGTGTATGTGACATGTCTTAAACATATCCAACCTGACACTGTGGCCTTCACTCATGCCCATTACTGTCCAATTGCATATCACAGTGCTAATGTGCACAACACACAAAGGACTCTGCCCCCATGTACAAGATAACAGCCTGGGAGTGGCTGCACAAAGTGCCAGCCAAAAAAACACATGTGGCCCCCTCAAACACCCAGGGAATGCAGCCTCACATGCCATGGGACACTGTGTGGCCAATGCCTCAGGGACAACTTACCATATGGTCAATTCCTGAGACTACGGCGGAATTGTTCCAAAAGAAGCGACTTCTACAAAGAAACAGACATTCTCATAAAGAAACTAAGGGACCGTGGTTACCCCAAGGGCCTCCCTAATCGTTCGCGGAAAAGAGCCTGGTATCGACCCAGAGAAACTCTCCTAGAAATACAACCACACACAGAAGATACTCAGAAATTGGTATGTGTGACCACCTTCAACACACGCAGTCATGAAATAAAGAAGGTGCTACTAAAATACTGGAATTTGGTAAGCACGGAAATTGGGATACAGGAGAAGCCCATGTTTGCTTTTAAAAGAGCCAAAAACATCAAAGACTATGTAGTAAGTTCCTTTCTTGAAACCGAGAAACCACGAGACCTGAGACAACAACTTAATCTACCACCACTAATCGGACATTTCAAGTGTAGTGCTTGCAAGGCCTGTGAATTTACACGAACGGGTACTGCCTTTCAACACCTGGGAAAGACATATCACTTGCGACATCACAGTAACTGTAATAGTCACAATGTGATTTATGCCATTAAATGCCCCTGTGAAAAAAATTTACGTGGGTCAAACAACTCAAAAAGTAAAGACCAGGATCCTGCAGCATCAAAGTAGAATCTGATGCAATGTCCAGGGAGCTCCCCTGGTTGACCATTTCACCACAAATGACCACACTGCAGATGACCTACAATGGTGGGTAATTGAAAAGGCCACAGTACATCCCAGGGGTGGCAGCATACTCCAACAACTTAATTTCAAAGAATGCAGATGGATCCACCTGCTAGACTCAGTCAAAACTGGGTTGAACGAACAGGAGGAGACATACAAGCAAATGATAAGACTGTAGAACCTTATATCCAACCGGGTTCACTCTATCTACCAACACGCTAGCTCTCTAGAAAACAACAGGCGAATCTGATTCATTTTTGTAAATTGCGCAATCTCAACTAAGGTCTCTAGTCCACTTTCCATGTGCCATGATGTACATATACGCAATTCCTCTACGTAATTGCCTTAGACTGTTGTCACGAAATAGAATTGCCATGTAATCACACATTCCGCTGAACTACTTAATTGAATTGTTTTTTTTTTTTTTTTTTTTTTAGATTAATTATGTCCAATGTTTGGCAGAACTCTATTTAAGTTGTTGAAATGTTTTCTCATCTGTTTAAACATGTCACTATGCTAAATGTTTTACTCATATATTGAACAATGATGTTATTCTCAATGTTTGGCAGGACTGTATTTAAATTGTTGACATTATTTTCATCTGTGTTAAACCATTGTTAAACACATGTCATTGTGATATTGAACAGTGAGCTTGACGTTGATTATCATGCCTGCACTTTCACATACACTATTTAATTTACACAACATCCCTTGACTCCTGCTTAATTGAGCATGTGTGAGCATTTCACATGCACCATTCAGAATTTACACCACATCCCTTGACTCCAGGGTAACAGAGCACAGGTGTTGTCTTTCCCTGCTCTCACCGTCACGGGATACCGTGCACGTTGCAGGCACGTCAATCTGTCATTAAATACAGGCCTTTGTCTCCAGCCTCAGTACTGCATCAGACTGAGAACTGGAAGAGACGTGCATCCACCAGATCGTGGTAAGCTCACATTTTAAAGTGCTCTTATCTTTTGATTAGCCCACCTCTAGAAGCTCTTCACTTCTTAAAACCTTCCTTTTCACTTATGTTGTAGTAAATCATCCGACTGGCTCATAAAGATTAACCCTTGGAAATTATTCCCAGACCTCCAAGATTCTTATATCTTTTGAGGTACGTTTCATTAACTTTGAAAAGCACTGTCTATGCTCGAATTTTCACTTTTAAATAGACTGACCTCCTCTTTAACCTCCGCTTCTGTAGTAATGATTAATTAGCTTTCCTTATTTTATGGTTTGGCTATATAAATGCCAGAAGTGTTTATCGCTGTGACTTGCTTTCATTTTAAGGCTTGACCCAGGATTTTCAACATGTTTAAATAACTTTGAATAGCATTGCCTATGCGCGGAGGTCTTCACCTCTAATTAGACTTAACCTTGGCATTTTCAGTAAATGATTAATTATATATTTCCATTCCTTGTTGGTTTGGTTAAATAAATGCCAGAATTGTTTACCGTTGTGACTTGCTTTCATTTAAGGCTTGTCTCAATAAATACCATGTTTCACAGCTCCGTGATTAACTTGCGCTTTAAGCTATCACAACCTTGGGAGTTCTATAAACTATATTATCACCCCATAGGTCTAAATCGTTTTTTACTGGACTAAGAAACCCAACGCATGCGCAGTGATTCATGACCCTCTGCTCAGGGTAAGCACCACTACCTAATGGAACATCCATTTATTTTCTGTTCTTTTAAACACACACCCCCAAATCAGCTTTTCATTTTATTCCATAGGCTACACACCTACCCCCCTGTCCCGAGGAAGACCCGCCGTGACGCATATTAAATATTGCGCTTTACATAGGGTCGAAACGTCGACGCATACTATGAGTCTACACAACGCTTCAGTTTAAAAATTAACTTACACATGATGATGAAGCATATGTGATCAATCATATGGACATAATCAAAATTTGTATCCCCCTAAAATAACCTTTTTGTGATTTCTCTATCTGTCATACTACAGTGTATCGTCTGTACTTACCACTACATGTCACTCTTTCTTCGCAAATTTGTCAATTGTATAACTGTAGCCTTGTTTATTTGTCATTTCCTTTTTTCTAAAAATAATACCGATTGAAAAATTCAGCTTGGGTGTGTTTTGTTATATTTACTTATGGATATGTGTTACATGTAATGTATTTATACTGTGAACACCCTAAAGCAATTGAAACTTCCCCGACAGAACCATTGTATTCATATAATACGTATACCCAGGTTCTGAGGGACACCGGGTCACCCCATTATTCTTTGTAAATATACCAGTGCAGGTCTTTACCTGCGAGGGTTTTTCTAAAATAATTTTTCTATATATTCAAAACTAGTATACCCTGTCTTAAATTGTCATAATATGTCAGACAGGGAAACGCTTACATACAGTGAGGATTATATAGCTAAACTAATCCAAGAACAGAGCGAGTTCAATCCCTTGGGAATAGGAACTGGGCCACTCGACACAACACTAAATGAAAAAATTTCAAAACTAGAGAGGCTAGAGAAGAAACTAATTCGCACTCGCCTACATGGTCACCTTCTAACTAAATATCTACAAGCTAACATTATTCCAAAAGGCTTGCAGGTAAGAAACGAACCCGCAATCTTCATAGAAATCCCAAAGTTCCGAGAGGGTTTCTCATTTGTTGCGAATAACTGCTCCCGACACTGGATGGTGTTGGGGGTTGAGACCGCCCTTGAGTACGCTAAAATACTTGCACAGGAAATCGCGGAACTCAAAAGAGAGATCTTGGAAGACAGAACAGTCACAAACGCGAAAGAAGCCCTAGAACGCGCAGAAAAAACACTGGTAGAATTCAATTCCATCACTCTCAACAAAAAACTTGACAAACTCAGCAAAGACATCAGAGCATATGACAAAAAATTGACCTATCCATACCTAAGTGAGGACCACTACGAGCAGGACGCACAAGGTTTTTACACCACCCGGGGAAGGCAAGGATACCGCAGATACGCAAATCTCTCCAACTCATCGTTTGGAAGTGGATCTGATAGTGGAAGTGAAAGACTGAACACAAGTACAAACAGCAGACCCTACCAGCAAGAACAACGTTTCCAGGACCAACAGGGACAACGCTTCCACGACCCACAAGGCAGTGTTCCTTTTTTAGGAGAGCAAACATGGATGAACAGGGACACCAACTGGGACAGACCAGCAAGATGGAACCGAGGACAGAACAGACCACGTGGGAACACAAGAGTAAGGTTCCAGAGGAACGACAACCATGGCGAGATCAACACAAGAAGACAGACCTACAGGTGGTGATAGAGGGAGAGACCACTTTAGAACTTGAACTTGTACTTCCTCAATTTGATATACTACACAAGTCACCAGTCACTGTTAAAGACAATCACCAACTTACAAAGAACTCCTATATCCAAGAACATGAACGGATTACTCGCATTGAACACAACACTACAACTACCATAACTACCAAAGCTATACAAGAATCCTTACCACCTCTGGGCGAGATCAGTACCTTGGCCGTCACTCGACCAGCTGGACCCTTAGTGACCATCGACACCAACGGACCGGAAGAATCTCTAGTGGATATAACCATAGACGAAACAGAATTACAAGACATGCAACAAACTGAAGATGAAGATGATGCCAACTTTGAATATTTAGGACACAACATTGATGACTGCGAAGACTCACCAATACCAGGAAACACTAATACAAGAAACGTAACACCTGAAATAACTAGACACCGACCATCAACTCAAATTAATCCAAAAGATCCCATAATTAACATCTCTAACCACATATTGACACAAAGTGAATACGATATACTCTGTAAAGGTCTATCATTTATTCCAACCACCTTTCCGAACAACTTTAATATCAAACTCGAACTCCAGCAATTCTTCCGTAAAATACGCCTTAAATACTACTTCAAGAATAATGATAATTGGACCAAACGTACATCAGCTACCGAATTTAGGCCAGCCTCGACGTTCCTTCCTGCCACGCACCAAATGAGTGAAAAGATCCTTGCATATGAAAAGATCGTAATGGAAGAAATAATGGATCTCCTCAACAAGAAAAAATACATCAAACACAACATATCCAAAGATGAGAGACAAGCACTACATTCACTGAATAAAAACACTTCAATTGTAGTCAAAGCAGCCGACAAGGGCGGTGCTGTAGTAATACAAAACACCCAAGCCTACATTACTGAAATCAACAAACAATTGAGCTGCTCTGAAAGCTATCAAAGAATAACAAAAAACCCAACCCTGGAAATTAGCGCTCTCATTCAAACACTCACTCAGCAAGGATTGACAGAAGGCTTTCTGTCACAACACGAATATAACTTTTTGAACAAAACCGATCCCAGAATACCTACCATCTACACTCTTCCTAAAATTCATAAAGACCTACAGAATCCACCTGGCCGACCGATTGTATCAGGCTGTGGTTCTATCCTCGAGCCCCTCAATCAGTTCTTGGACAGCTTTCTTCAACCATTTGTAATAGAGACACGCTCCTTTCTTCATGACACAATGCATACTATACAGATAATGGAAAATCAGCCTTACGATAAAGAAACTCAAATCCTGGCCACACTCGATGTGTCGTCACTCTATACAAGCATCCCCCAAGAGCATGCCATCCAGGTCATAAGAAGAACGCTTGACAAACGACCATCGCCTGTCTGGATTCCTACTGAATTCTTGGTAGATCTACTTAAAATCGCAATGAAAAGAAATTACTTCATTTTTCAAAACACCTACTACCTGCAATGCAAAGGCGTAGCTATGGGAGCTGGATTCGCGCCAAGCCTGGCAAATCTATACATGGACGACTACGAGGACACTTACCTGTACGATTTAACCAACCCCTACCTAAATAACATTTCTATATGGAAGCGTTATATTGATGACGTGCTCTTGGTTTGGACAGGAAATGAACAAAGCTTAATGGAATTCAAGACCTGGCTCAACGCGCGTACAACTGATATACAATTCACCATGACCCATAACAAACAGGCCATCGATTTCTTGGATTTAACGATACAAAATGAGGATGGAAGACTATTCACCACACTTTACACCAAACCTACTGCGCGAAACACCACCCTGAAATACGATTCACACCATCCCAGATGCCTCAGGGACAACTTACCATATGGTCAATTCCTGAGACTACGGCGGAATTGTTCCAAAAGAAGCGACTTCTACAAAGAAACAGACATTCTCATAAAGAAACTAAGGGACCGTGGTTACCCCAAGGGCCTCCTAAATCGTTCGCGGAAAAGAGCCTGGTATCGACCCAGAGAAACTCTCCTAGAAATACAACCACACACAGAAGATACTCAGAAATTGGTATGTGTGACCACCTTCAACACACGCAGTCATGAAATAAAGAAGGTGCTACTAAAATACTGGAATTTGGTAAGCACGGAAATTGGGATACAGGAGAAGCCCATGTTTGCTTTTAAAAGAGCCAAAAACATCAAAGAGTATGTAGTAAGTTCCTTTCTTGAAACCAAGAAACCACGAGACCTGAGACAACAACTTAATCTACCACCACTAATCGGACATTTCAAGTGTAGTGCTTGCAAGGCCTGTGAATTTACACGAACGGGTACTGCCTTTCAACACCTGGGAAAGACATATCACTTGCGACATCACAGTAACTGTAATAGTCACAATGTGATTTATGCCATTAAATGCCCCTGTGAAAAAATTTACGTGGGTCAAACAACTCAAAAAGTAAAGACCAGGATCCTGCAGCATCAAAGTAGAATCCGATGCAATGTCCAGGGAGCTCCCCTGGTTGACCATTTCACCACAAATGACCACACTGCAGATGACCTACAATGGTGGGTAATTGAAAAGGCCACAGTACATCCCAGGGGTGGCAGCATACTCCAACAACTTAATTTCAAAGAATGCAGATGGATCCACCTGCTAGACTCAGTCAAAACTGGGTTGAACGAACAGGAGGAGACATACAAGCAAATGATAAGACTGTAGAACCTTATATCCAACCGGGTTCACTCTATCTACCAACACGCTAGCTCTCTAGAAAACAACAGGCGAATCTGATTCATTTTTGTAAATTGCGCAATCTCAACTAAGGTCTCTAGTCCACTTTCCATGTGCCACGATGTACATATACGCAATTCCTCTACGTAATTGCCTTAGACTGTTGTCACGAAATAGAATTGCCATGTAATCACACATTCCGCTGAACTACTTAATTGAATTGTTTTTTTTTTTTTAGATTAATTATGTCCAATGTTTGGCAGAACTCTATTTAAGTTGTTGAAATGTTTTCTCATCTGTTTAAACATGTCACTATGCTAAATGTTTTACTCATATATTGAACAATTATGTTATTCTCAATGTTTGGCAGGACTGTATTTAAATTGTTGACATTATTTTCATCTGTGTTAAACCATTGTTAAACACATGTCATTGTGATATTGAACAGTGAGCTTGACGTTGATTATCATGCCTGCACTTTCACATACACTATTTAATTTACACAACATCCCTTGACTCCTGCTTAATTGAGCATGTGTGAGCATTTCACATGCACCATTCAGAATTTACACCACATCCCTTGACTCCAGGGTAACAGAGCACAGGTGTTGTCTTTCCCTGCTCTCACCGTCACGGGATACCGTGCACGTTGCAGGCACGTCAATCTGTCATTAAATACAGGCCTTTGTCTCCAGCCTCAGTACTGCATCAGACTGAGAACTGGAAGAGACGTGCATCCACCAGATCGTGGTAAGCTCACATTTTAAAGTGCTCTTATCTTTGATTAGCCCACCTCTAGAAGCTCTTCGCTTCTTAAAACCTTCCTTTTCACTTATGTTGCAGTAAATCATCCGACTGGCTCATAAAGATTAACCCTTGGAAATTATTCCCAGACCTCCAAGATTCTTATATCTTTTGAGGTACGTTTCATTAACTTTGAAAAGCACTGTCTATGCTCGAATTTTCACTTTTAAATAGACTGACCTCCTCTTTAACCTCCGCTTCTGTAGTAATGATTAATTAGCTTTCCTTATTTTATGGTTTGGCTATATAAATGCCAGAAGTGTTTATCGCTGTGACTTGCTTTCATTTTAAGGCTTGCCCCAGGATTTTCAACATGTTTAAATAACTTTGAATAGCATTGCCTATGCGCGGAGGTCTTCACCTCTAATTAGACTTAACCTTGGCATTTTCAGTAAATGATTAATTATATATTTCCATTCCTTGTTGGTTTGGTTAAATAAATGTCAGAATTGTTTACCGTTGTGACTTGCTTTCATTTAAGGCTTGTCTCAATAAATACCATGTTTCACAGCTCCGTGATTAACTTGCGCTTTAAGCTATCACAACCTTGGGAGTTCTATAAACTATATTATCACCCCATAGGTCTAAATCGTTTTTTGCTGGACTAAGAAACCCAACGCATGCGCAGTGATTCATGACCCTCTGCTCAGGGTAAGCACCACTACCTAATGGAACATCCATTTATTTTCTGTTCTTTTAAACACACACCCCCAAATCAGCTTTTCATTTTATTCCATAGGCTACACACCTACCCCCCTGTCCCGAGGAAGACCCGCCGTGACGCATATTAAATATTGCGCTTTACATAGGGTCGAAACGTCGACGCATACTATGAGTCTACACAACGCTTCAGTTTAAAAATTAACTTACACATGATGATGAAGCATATGTGATCAATCATATGGACATAATCAAAATTTGTATCCCCCCTAAAATAACCTTTTTGTGATTTCTCTATCTGTCATACTACAGTGTATCGTCTGTACTTACCACTACATGTCACTCTTTCTTCACAAATTTGTCAATTGTATAACTGTAGCCTTGTTTATTTGTCATTTCCTTTTTTCTAAAAATAATACCGATTGAAAAATTCAGCTTGGGTGTGTTTTGTTATATTTACTTATGGATATGTGTTACATGTAATGTATTTATACTGTGAACACCCTAAAGCAATTGAAACTTCCCCGACAGAACCATTGTATTCATATAATACGTATACCCAGGTTCTGAGGGACACCGGGTCACCCCATTATTTTTTGTAAACAATGCTATAGTGTGGCAGGTGTCTATGGCCAGTATATGTGTGTTGCATCCGTCTAATAGTCACACTAATGAAGTCCGACGCGGGTGACAATGCCTACGCATTGCACGGTTCTTGACCGAGCCGTGCGTACGCTTTGTCATTGAATGCAATGAGGTCCGACGTGGGTGACAATGTGTACGCATTGCACGGTTCTTGACCGAGCCGTGCGTACGCTTTGTCATTGAATGCAATGAGGTCCGACGCGGGTGACAATGCGTACGCATTGCACGGGTCATGTCCGAGCCGTGCGTACGCCTTGTCATTGAATGAAATGAGGTCCGACGCGGGTGACAATGCGTACACATTGCACGGGTCATGACCGAGCCGTGCGTACGCTTTGTCATTGAATGCAATGAGGTCCGACGCGGGAGACAATACGTACTCATTGCACAGGTCATGTCCGAGCCGTGCGTACGCCTTGTCATTGAATGCAATGAGGTCCGACGTGGGTGACAATGCATACGCATTGCACGGGTCATGACCGAGCCGTGCGTACGCTTTGGCATTGAATGCAATGAGGTCCGACGCGGGTGACAATGCGTACGCATTGCACGGGTCATGTCCGAGCCGTGCGTACGCCTTGTAATTGAATGCAATGAGGTCCGACGCGGGTGACTATCATGCATACGCGTCAGACAGGCATGGTCCGAGACAGGCGTACGCCTTGGCCATTGAATCGTATGGAGACGGGTGCATGTGTATATTCAAAATACGTGTTGTACAGTCAGTTGAACGACCCGGGCGCACCCATTGGCTCAGGACTGTCATGGAGACAGATGTGGATTCAAAACTTGTACGAGTTGTGCACTGGAAATTCAGATGGATGCCTACAACAATGTTGCAATTTCAAGTGTTCCATGAAGGTGAAGATTTGAACGATGCGGAAGGCGTGGACGAGTCGTACTTTTAAATGGATTGGCCAGATTTATAGAATGCAACCGTGTTGGACCTATCACTTGGGACACATGGCACAGAGTCTGCCTCTGCAGCACAGATATAAGGCTGGATGGCCCCCAGGGAGCTCACTTGCCTGCACTACATGCTACTGGACCACATCCCTGCTACCACTGCTGCTGTCTCTGCATCCTCTGGCTCCTGCTATGGCACGTACACTGGAGAGGGCCCCAGCCTTCACTGAGGAGGAGAACCAGGCCCTGCTGGACGGGCTCCTTCCAGAGTACAGAAAGCTCTATGGGACACCAGGGGAGCAGGTGAGTGTGCTGTCCACTGCCTTCCTAATTATGCATGTTGTCTGACTAGCAGTACTAGCAGTGTGTACAGCAGTGGCAAGCATTCTCACTGACTACTTTCATCCACCAAAGTGTGTAGGTACATATATTGAATAGTTTTCCTGCTGCTAAAGTGCATTATTGCAAGCTTAAACTATCCAGCCATTGTTAACATGTCAGACATGCATGTGAGTTTTCATTCCCCATAGTTGCACAACCTGTGTAATTTATTTCCCTTTGTGATGATGACATGTATATCCAATTGTGTGCTGCACAAATCTGGGTCATGTGTGTTACTGTACTTTTCACTTTGTCATCCTCACAGGTTGATGCCCACCAGAAGCAGGAGATCTGGCTGACCATCGCCCGGGCTGTCCGTTCTGTGGGGGTCTACAAGCGCCGCATCCGCAACTGCCAGAAGAGGTGGCAGGACCTTCGGGGCTGGACCCGGAGGATAGCTAGAGTCCAGCTGAAGCTGTCACCTCCACGCAGGAGGGGCGGACACCGGACCCTGACTCCCCACATGCTCCGGATACTGGCGGTGGTCTTCCCGGACCTGGATAGGCAGCTGAAGGCCAGACAGCAGCAGGAAGGGGGTAAGTCCATGCCTGATGTGTGTACTATGTCTGACATGCAAATAGCAGTCTTTTGTCCGGGTCACACTTCCACATTACGTAGGTCTTGTAGTCCCAAAATCAGGTCCCTCATCTGTGTGATGCACCCTCCTCATCTGTTCCACAGGTGTGGCCCCTACAATCTTTTGCTTGTGTCACTAGGGCACTCTGTCCATGCAGTCAGCTATGTATCAGGTACCAGTCAGCATCAGTTCCCGTGACTCTGTTGTGTGTTTCATGGGTGGGTCAATTGTTTACACAATGCCTGAGATCTGACATGTGAACTGTGTGTGCCCTTGAGATGTGTACCAATTGCTGGTATGACTCGCAACATGTTTCTGGGGTATTCAAAACAAAACCATGCAGCAGGGGTGTGAGAAGTTGGCCTGGTATATGATGCTCACTAGTTAAAGTGATCACCTTGTACCATGCCAAGCAACCCTTATGGTGTGGTTGTAAGTCAACCTTTTCGGACTAGCTGCCCTAGTGGTAGCGTAGGCTAAGCAGTCTTTGAGGCTAAACTCGTGAAGCGTGTTAAGCCAGCTGTTTTACCAAATGCAACCCCCTTTTATACCAATGAAAGGACACCACACAGATATATATTCAAAATATATATGTATTTATTTATCAAAGTAACCCCTAGTCTCTTTATGAGCACAGGAGCACAAATCGTCAAACAAGATTATCACAGAATACACAGAAGTTGCACTTTATATGGATAGGCCCTGGTGGCCACTCGAACCATATACTAAAATAGTGGTATAAGTACCACGAACAGAAAAGGGAAAAGGCCTAGGGCCTCTAGAATCGCTGGGCCTACAAGGAGCTAACGTCAGTTAGTGACCAGGAGGTCCACGGGTGGCGTGTGCAGAGCAAATAGTCACACGCGTGCTCCCATAGGTTTCAATGGGTGCGTAAAAAGTACAAAGTTACTGCAAAGGAGATCTTCCGGGTTAACTAGGAACTTAAGATTTGGAACACAGGCACTAGAGATGTATTACTACACTTGGGCACCGGAGTACCAGCTTTACCTCACCCACAGGAAGCAGGTGCATAGGCCTCAAAGTGCGTCGGGTTTCTTCTATCTGTTCCGTTGAGCTTGAAGACAAAGATGCTGCAGGCGGTCGGTCCGGGAGAGATGCAGTGGACCCAAGAGTGGATCGGAGATGTTGAAGACCTGTAAGCAGAGGGAACAGTGTTCACAGTCACTAGCCAGTGACCAGCGTGGCACCAGGTGGGTACCAGGCGATGTCGGGTGCAAACAGGAAGGAAGGTGTAGCTTGACTCTGCAGCCACGTGGTCCCTGAAGGTCGACGACGTCCAGGAGTCGAGTCACGAGCTGTCCCACGCAGGCTCTCGCTGTCGGCGGTGTCGGCGACTTGATCGAAGCAAACAAGCCTTGGCAAAAGCAATTGTTGTAGGCAAGGAGTTTAAGCTGATGGTTCTGACCAGCAAGGTCAGAGGAACGGCTCCTTTGGAGGGGAGCAAGGGCCAGTCTGGAGCAACCAGACCAGCGGTGTTTGTCGTAGATTTCGTCGCCAAGATGGCCACTAGCCAGCGGGCCAGCAACCGGTTAGGCGCGTCGAGTGGCAAAATGCAGAAGGGCCCCACGCAGATCGTGGAGATGCTGGGGGGCTCACCTTTGGTGCAGATGCTGCTCGAGGGTTGGGCTTCTCAGGACCCAAAGCACAACTTGGAGGGAGCCTCGGTTGTTGCACTTGTCAGCTTGTCGTAGTCGTTCCAAGATGGCTGGCTCCACGTGTCTCGGTGCCTCCACGGGTCTCCTCTTTGCAGGGACTGTGGATCGGGCGGTGAGAGGTCTGGAGGTCCAGGTCTTGTCAGTCTCTGGGCTCGGGCTCCGGCGGGAGGCGGCGGCAAAGCAGACGTTGATTCGCTGGATGGTGCTTGCGTTAGCAAGGTGGTCACTCCCTGACCACAGGGGAGATTGGCTTCAGTCCTCTGTGCGGCAGAGCGTCGAAGTTCCCGTCTTCTTCTTAGTTTCAAGTTGATTCCAGGATGTCTGAAGTCTTAGGACACAGCTCCTACCTTTAAGCGGATTCTAGGGGCCGGACTACCTGCTAGGTCCCTCCCTAAGGGTGGGACCAGGAAGGGGGGTGGTTACACCCCCAATCCTTTGTCCAGCTCGCCCCAGGCCCGGGACTGGTGTGCCCCAGGACCGGTTTGAACTGGCATATGCACCGAGGCTCCTTGTGAGCCACAGGCATGTCTGGTTTCTTTCAAGCCCTACCTGACCAATACACAAAATCCTGTCTGGGGTGGTGCATGCACCTCCCCTGGCAGGAAACCCTTTGTCCACACCTCCCAAGCTGGAAGGACTCCCAGCAGCAGGAGGGCAGACTTGTGTCTGTGGTGGCAGCATCCATTTTGTGGAGCTGAGGCTATGTCTGATTTTACCCGGGTTTCAGGCACTGTACATGTCGTGTCCCTCTAGAAGGGTGGAATGCTAACCCCGTCGCCAGAATTGGCGAGGGGTTAGTATTCCAATTCGTATGACACCTTACTCGACATGTTTTGATAAAGCCAAACCAAAGATAGCATTTAACCGCGAGGTTCATAATGCACTTAAGAGTATATGGTATGACGATATCTGGAAACAGTAGAAGGAAGTTGTTCCGACCACTGCAGACAGGCTCAGCTCATGCCAGAGCACCATCTCACATGGAACCAAGCACTCTGCCTTCAGGATTGTTAAGGCCTGCCATAGGAGTGACTTATAGGTTACCAGGTGTCCCATTTAAGTTTAGGTATAGGTATACTACACCTAAGTAAGAGGTGATTACACCAACTTACCCCAGCTGAGTGATCAGCCAGTTGTGTCAGATTGTTAGGCCAAGCCTGGGGTGGCATAATACATGCTTCAGCCCCTGGCAGGCCTTGGATACACCAATGCCCTGGGTACCTAGTGTACACTGGTACAGGGGCTGACAGGGTGATCCAACCAATTGGGTATGTACCTAGGGTACATGGAGTCCATTTTACAGAGAGAGCAGATAGCCTGAGAGCCTGAATGGCAGGATCTCAGGCCAACTAAGTCGAAAAACCAGCTAGACACTAGGCAAAAATTTGGGGGTAACCATAGTCAGATATCCACCTTCCTACACAACCCCCCCCCAAACGAAGGGAGATAAGGCTGACCTTGACCAGGTAAGCCTATATTGCCCAAGTGGCCATATAAGGAGGAACCAGCACTGGCATGGTTACCCCCTGTCTCATGGTCCACTAAGCAATCCCTCACCCTAAGGGTATCAGAGGGTCTCCACCATAGGGAATCTCTACCTGTGGTGTGTCTTGGCAAAGTAAAAGGCTGGTGTTGAGATGGAGTACTGAAGTGAGTGTCCTCAAAGTGAGGCCTCAGCTTCCTCCAATCATCCTCCACCATGGATGCCTTTCTTTCTTTAACTGAGTTGCACTGTGCTCTCAGGGTCAGCCTCTGGCTACCTAAAGCTGGAGGCTGGGTCCCTTTTGTGGGCTTACTGGAGGGACAGGTCAGGTTTGGGGCCCTAAGGTCCCATGTTTGCCTGTGCCCAACAGAATCCCCCTGGGGGAGGTCCCTAACTACCTGTAAAGGAGATCCCTCAGGAATGTTTTTACCCATCACCTGACTAGGGCTACTAGCCAGGCAATCCTCATTCTTTTGATGGGGGGGTTCTTGTGGACAGGGGCCCTCTGGGGGTCCACTGGCCTCCCTGACCTCTGCAGCCCTGGGCTGACTGAGGCAGGGTAGAGAGAGGCAGGCTACCTGCACCAGACTGGATCCCACCTTGGAAGGGGCCACTGACATCAGAGGCTCTGCCAGGCCAGGCCTGGCTACCTCTGGGGCAGTTCCTTCACAAGGGGTGAGGTCAGATCCCTGAGGAGGCTGACCTTTTCCTAATGTCTGGGGAGAGGGAGACTTTTCTTCCTCCCCACTACTCTCAGTTTGTGTGGAGTGATCCATTGTTTCAGGCTTCACTACACCTATGTCAGTCTGAGTATAGGCTGAGACCATTACAGCCTTGCCAACCTTTTCAGGGGGGCACTCAGTTTGTGTTTGAGCTGTGACTGTCACAGCTCTGCCAGTCCCTACAGGGAAGTCTGTCTGTGCCTGGGCTGTGGCTACCACTGCCCTTCCAACCTTTTCAGGGAGGAAATCTATTTGGACAGGGGTTGTGAATGGCACAACCCCCCTACCCTTTTGTGAAAGGCCTACCATTTTAGAATGGGTGTCTTGTTCAACTCCAGCCCAAGCTGAGAGTTCTAAGTCATTCCCCAGTAAGCAGTCTACAGGCAAGGTTGGGGACACTGCTACCCTTTTAGGGCCAGTGACCCCTCCCCAGCTGAGACATACCTCTGCCATGGGATGACTGTTCTGTTTGCCATCAATGTTAGTCACCTGGTAGGAGAAACCGGGCAAAAGCTGCTCAGAGGGAACTAGCCAATGGGCCACCATTGTGATGCTAGCCCCAGTGTCTCTGTAGGCCTCAGCTTTTGTACCATTGATGTAGGGCTCCTGTCTGTACCTACCCAAAGTGTTGGGACAGGCAGTGAAGTTGGCAAACCCCATGCCACCATCACAGACAAGAGTGGTTGCTGTAGGGGAATTGGCTAAGCCAGGGTCCCCCTGTGTTCCCCAAGTAAACCCACCCAGATTTCTGGGGGCACTCCCACCACCTGGGGGATTACTGCTGACAGTAATAGGTGGTGTGACAGGAGTAATTGGAGGAACAGTTTTGTTTTTAGCCCTTGGGCAACCGCTGTCAGTTTTCCAATGCCCAGGAGTTTTACACTCATGGCAGTAGGGCTTTTTAGCTGTGGTAGAGGAGGGAGCTTGGGACCCACCACCCTGTGTGGAGTTTTGGGGCCCTGAGGAAGGTTTCTCTTTTTCTTTATCCCCACCCTTCTCTTGAGGCTTGGTGGTATCTTTCTTTTGGTCACCACCCTGGTTTTTAGGCCTGATCCTGGTCCTGACCCATTTATCTGCCCTCTTTCCCAATTCTTGGGGAGAGGTCAAATCTGAGTCTACCAGGTGTTGATGGAGAAGCTGGTTTTGACAATTACTTAAAATCTGCTCTCTCATCATCAAATTGTACAATCCTGTATAATCAGACACCTTACTTCCCAGCAACCAACCCTCCAAAGCCTTAGTGGCACATTCCACATATTCAGACCAGTCCTGAGTCTGTGTCTTCTGGGTGTCTCTGAACATTAACCTGTACTGTTCAGTGGTTAAGCCTAACCCATCAACTAGGACACTCTTCAGGACTCTGTAATTTCTGACATCCTCTTCTCTAACAGTGAGGAGTCTATCTCTGCCTCTCCCCTCAAAGGAGAGCCATAAGATTGCTGCCCACTGGTCTTCAGGAACCTGCTGCACTTTGCAGGCTCTCTCAAGAGCAGTCATCCATTTGTGGATGTCATCCCCACTTTTGTAGGGGGGCACAATCTTGGACAGGTTCCTATTGTCAAAGACCCTATCTTTGTCCCTAGGGACATTGCTGCCACCAGTGGGTATAGACCCACTCTCTCTATGCTGCCTAGCCTTGCTCAGTTTTTCTTCCATCAGGGCTACTTCTAGCTCCTGCTTCCTGATCCTCAGCTGGGCTTCCTGCATTCTGGCCTCATGTTCCCTCCTCTGAGGGGTGGTCATCCTTTTCCTGGAGTGACCTTGAGAGCCCCTAGAGCCATGAGAAGCATTGGAGTCACCTGAGCGATTCCTTTGCCTCCCAAGCCCTGTGTTAAGTCCACTGGGGAGATCCAATGGGGGGAACCCATTGTCAGTCCCCAATAGCCTTAGTTTAGCTGGGCCAAGTATAATACTTGGCACTGGGCTAGTTCTCCCTTCATCATCACTACTTTCTGTATCCTCACCACTTTCCTCCCCTGTAGTATGGTTCTCATCTAAGGGATGGCTATTGGAACTGGGTACCTCTGTAGTATCTTCAGAAGGGGGGCCTCCTGTTCCTGTCCCTAAGGGGGCTAACTGGGAAGCTTTCTTGAGTGCTCTCTGATTCTCATCATTCTGTAAGAGCTCTCTGAGCTCAGCAGAGTTTGGGTTCTTGGGCTGTTTAAGGCCTCTAAGAGTTGCCAAATGCCTGAGCTCATTCTGATTAAGGGTAGCAAAGCTGGTTGGTGCCCTCTGGGGGTCACTCTCGACAGAGATGGGTACAGTGGACCCCTCTGCCCCGGCCATTGCTCTTAAGTGTGGGTGGATGTGTTGCAATCTACCTACACTTGGGTTTACCTACTAAACCTATCTAGTAGTTGTAGTCAGGGTGTGCTACTCCCTTTGCTCTACAACAACTAAGTTCAGTAGAACTTATGTATATCTAATCTTGTTTTATATGTACCTACAGGTACCTATGTGATCTTTCAATTGGTAACCAAGAGATTACAATGGTAAAACACAGCAAGCTCAAATCCAACCGCTGCTCACCAATGTGAGAAGTTGGCCTGGTATATGATGCTCACTAGTTAAAGTGATCACCTTGTACCATGCCAAGCAACCCTTATGGTGTGGTTGTAAGTCAACCTTTTCGGACTAGCTGCCCTAGTGGTAGCGTAGGCTAAGCAGTCTTTGAGGCTAAACTCGTGAAGCGTGTTAAGCCAGCTGTTTTACCAAATGCAACCCCCTTTTATACCAATGAAAGGACACCACACAGATATATATTCAAAATATATATGTATTTATTTATCAAAGTAACCCCTAGTCTCTTTATGAGCACAGGAGCACAAATCGTCAAACAAGATTATCACAGAATACACAGAAGTTGCACTTTATATGGATAGGCCCTGGTGGCCACTCGAACCATATACTAAAATAGTGGTATAAGTACCACGAACAGAAAAGGGAAAAGGCCTAGGGCCTCTAGAATCGATGGGCCTACAAGGAGCTAACGTCAGTTAGTGACCAGGAGGTCCACGGGTGGCGTGTGCAGAGCAAATAGTCACACGCGTGCTCCCATAGGTTTCAATGGGTGCGTAAAAAGTACAAAGTTACTGCAAAGGAGATCTTCCGGGTTAACTAGGAGCTTAAGATTTGGAACACAGGCACTAGAGATGTATTACTACACTTGGGCACCGGAGTACCAGCTTTACCTCACCCACAGGAAGCAGGTGCATAGGCCTCAAAGTGCGTCGGGTTTCTTCTATCTGTTCCGTTGAGCTTGAAGACAAAGATGCTGCAGGCGGTCGGTCCGGGAGAGATGCAGTGGACCCAAGAGTGGATCGGAGATGTTGAAGACCTGTAAGCAGAGGGAACAGTGTTCACAGTCACTAGCCAGTGACCAGCGTGGCACCAGGTGGGTACCAGGCGATGTCGGGTGCAAACAGGAAGGAAGGTGTAGCTTGACTCTGCAGCCACGTGGTCCCTGAAGGTCGACGACGTCCAGGAGTCGAGTCACGAGCTGTCCCACGCAGGCTCTCGCTGTCGGCGGTGTCGGCGACTTGATCGAAGCAAACAAGCCTTGGCAAAAGCAATTGTTGTAGGCAAGGAGTTTAAGCTGATGGTTCTGACCAGCAAGGTCAGAGGAACGGCTCCTTTGGAGGGGAGCAAGGGCCAGTCTGGAGCAACCAGACCAGCGGTGTTTGTCGTAGATTTCGTCGCCAAGATGGCCACTAGCCAGCGGGCCAGCAACCGGTTAGGCGCGTCGAGTGGCAAAATGCAGAAGGGCCCCACGCAGATCGTGGAGATGCTGGGGGGCTCACCTTTGGTGCAGATGCTGCTCGAGGGTTGGGCTTCTCAGGACCCAAAGCACAACTTGGAGGGAGCCTCGGTTGTTGCACTTGTCAGCTTGTCGTAGTCGTTCCAAGATGGCTGGCTCCACGTGTCTCGGTGCCTCCACGGGTCTCCTCTTTGCAGGGACTGTGGATCGGGCGGTGAGAGGTCTGGAGGTCCAGGTCTTGTCAGTCTCTGGGCTCGGGCTCCGGCGGGAGGCGGCGGCAAAGCAGACGTTGATTCGCTGGATGGTGCTTGCGTTAGCAAGGTGGTCACTCCCTGACCACAGGGGAGATTGGCTTCAGTCCTCTGTGCGGCAGAGCGTCGAAGTTCCCGTCTTCTTCTTAGTTTCAAGTTGATTCCAGGATGTCTGAAGTCTTAGGACACAGCTCCTACCTTTAAGCGGATTCTAGGGGCCGGACTACCTGCTAGGTCCCTCCCTAAGGGTGGGACCAGGAAGGGGGGTGGTTACACCCCCAATCCTTTGTCCAGCTCGCCCCAGGCCCGGGACTGGTGTGCCCCAGGACCGGTTTGAACTGGCATATGCACCGAGGCTCCTTGTGAGCCACAGGCATGTCTGGTTTCTTTCAAGCCCTACCTGACCAATACACAAAATCCTGTCTGGGGTGGTGCATGCACCTCCCCTGGCAGGAAACCCTTTGTCCACACCTCCCAAGCTGGAAGGACTCCCAGCAGCAGGAGGGCAGACTTGTGTCTGTGGTGGCAGCATCCATTTTGTGGAGCTGAGGCTATGTCTGATTTTACCCGGGTTTCAGGCACTGTACATGTCGTGTCCCTCTAGAAGGGTGGAATGCTAACCCCGTCGCCAGAATTGGCGAGGGGTTAGTATTCCAATTCGTATGACACCTTACTCGACATGTTTTGATAAAGCCAAACCAAAGATAGCATTTAACCGCGAGGTTCATAATGCACTTAAGAGTATATGGTATGACGATATCTGGAAACAGTAGAAGGAAGTTGTTCCGACCACTGCAGACAGGCTCAGCTCATGCCAGAGCACCATCTCACATGGAACCAAGCACTCTGCCTTCAGGATTGTTAAGGCCTGCCATAGGAGTGACTTATAGGTTACCAGGTGTCCCATTTAAGTTTAGGTATAGGTATACTACACCTAAGTAAGAGGTGATTACACCAACTTACCCCAGCTGAGTGATCAGCCAGTTGTGTCAGATTGTTAGGCCAAGCCTGGGGTGGCATAATACATGCTTCAGCCCCTGGCAGGCCTTGGATACACCAATGCCCTGGGTACCTAGTGTACACTGGTACAGGGGCTGACAGGGTGATCCAACCAATTGGGTATGTACCTAGGGTACATGGAGTCCATTTTACAGAGAGAGCAGATAGCCTGAGAGCCTGAATGGCAGGATCTCAGGCCAACTAAGTCGAAAAACCAGCTAGACACTAGGCAAAAATTTGGGGGTAACCATAGTCAGATATCCACCTTCCTACAAGGGGACTCCAATTTTTGGGCATCAGGAGTATGTATATCAAGTATGCCACAATTGCTTAGCCACCTGACTACTGTCCGGGGCAAAACACTGTTTCACTTAGTCCTGCCCAGTCATGCCCCCTCAAGGGCATTCAGAAACACTCTGTAATCCCACTCCTGTGTACGAAATTGCAGGTTGTGCTTCGTGACATGTGCCCTCAGGTGTGTGCCTCTGTGTCATTAGGGTGTGGCTTGTTGCTACGTACATCTGGGGTGTCCATGATTCTGAGGGTCAGCATGACATCTGCAAAGTGACTGTGGGAGACAAGACCTGTGTGAAATATAGGTGTGTTATCATCTGACAGCGCACAATGGTGTATGCAACTCTGTCCCTCATGCAGCTGGGTTATATGCCTGGCAGACTGTGATGTGTTAATGTACATGGATTTGTGTTTGCTGAGACTCTTATGAATGATTTGCATGATGCGGGGTCCTCTGGGTCCTGGATATGTTGTTTGCATGGGATGGGCAAGTGCGCCGGTCATCTGCAGAGTCAGATTTACCCCTGAGCTAGGATTGTGAGTCAGTGCATATTGTTGTTGTCTGGATGCCCTGCCCCTGTGACAGGAGACAGTGTTGACTGACTTTCAGGGCATCCCAGTGCCATGGCATTGAACTTGCTATGAGTGAGCCTTTGTTGTGTTCAAGTGTGCACTATGCACCCCATTGTGGCCTTGCCCATCAGGACATGAGTACATCATAGTGTGTGTTGCTGGCATGCATCCCAAGCATGTGAACTTAGTCTCTGCCCATCCCTTCGTCCGGACACCTGTCAGTCGCAAGAGATGTGCTGTGGGTCTAGTGACATACTCCTACATGTTCACTTGCATGTACAACTAATGTGTGGGTGGTGCATGTTGGCACATTGGTGTCTTAGCATCCAACATGCAATGGACATATGTGTGAAAGTCAAGGAGGGATATGTCTGCCATGGTTGATGTTGAGAATGACATTTGTCTCATCCTAAACAGTGTTGGCACTTTGAGCTGTGTTCAGCTGATGATGCCAGGGCTTGCTCTGTGATGTGATGTACTCACTGTGGTGTGTGCAGTTGGTGCAGGTAACTGATGTTGTTCTGTTACTTCCTATTCCTATCCAGATACATCCACGGCCACAGGAGGGGACAGCTCCACGGACCAGGAGGAGCCACAGAGCCTTACAGGGACAGGAGGAGAGGAGTCAGGTGGACCCAGTGGCACGGAGGGCAAGTTGAGCCACACAGAGGAGTCCTCAGCACCATCCACCCCAGCTGAAGGCCACAGCAGCTCTGAGGATGACTCCCCTGTGGAGGCGGGTGTCAGCAGCCACCAAACACCAGCTAGTGAGGCTGTCTCCACCACCGCCACCACCACCCCCCTCCCATCGGCTCCCATCCCAGAGGTCCCTGTGGGCTCCCGTGTTCGTGAGCATGTCTCCTTTGTGCCAGGCACCGCAACCCCTGACCCTGTGTCCCCTGCTGCCCTGAGTGACGAGTCTGTGGACTTACTTAGACAGATGCATGTAGGGCAGACGTCGATGCGGAAGGTCCTCCATGCACACACAGATCTGTTGACACAACTGGTGTTATTCATGGAGGGCATTTCCTCGGGCATGTCTGCCCTACAGAGGACCAACCAGTCCGTGGCCTCCTCCCTGACGGCAGCAGTGTCCCACCTCCAACAGTCCCACACCCCTCCTACCCCTGCACCACCCACGATTCCTAGCACACTACCTGTCCAAAGCACAGAAACCCCCAAACCAAGGGCTAGACGTGCACACAAGCAAGCGCAGGGGACTGATTCTACACTCACAGGGGCTGGTTTGCTGACACACACACAGTCATCCACAACCACTCCACAGTCCTCCGAGACCTCTCCCTCACAGTCCTCCGAGACCTCTCCCTCATAGCCCCCTTCCCTTGCCTCACTGCAACCCCGTCCCCCCAGAAGCTCTTCCTCTGTGACCTTGGCCTCTTGCTCACCGACCCACAGATCCTGATTACAAGGGGAAGAGGAAGTCTCCATACACCGAAGGGAGTGCCCCTCACACCCGGACACCCTCCCCCAGGCGCAGTCAGACCGAGACGCCCACCCGCAAGTCCCCCCGGCGCAAGAAGAGCAAGACCCCCTCAACAGCACACAGCTCCAAGGCAAAGTCTCTGTCTTCCATCCCCCAGGCCACCACTCTAGAGGTTCCCCCGCCACTCCATGCCCCGGGTTCCCCCACACACAGATACACCATCCCCAAAATGCTAAGGCCATCCCCCCCTAGCACTTGCTCCTCCACACCTGGTCAGACAGTTGGTGCCACTGATGTGGGGACCGTGTCCCCACCCCCTGCCCTGCAGACCTCACCTGTCCCCCATTCCGCTCCCATGGATGTAGGCACTGCTTTGGAGTCCACGACCACCCCGTCTGACTTGGGCACTGCAGTGGTGGGCCAATCCACTCCATCTGACCTGCACACTGGAGTTGTGCCGGCACCCACCTCATCTGACTTGTACCCCACAGTTGTGACAGCACCCACCACTTCAGTCATCTCTACTGCAGTTGCAAGTGTCTCGCCTGCATCCCCCACCTCTTCACTGCCTCCTTCTGCTGCGCCCTGATCCTGTCCCTGCGGTGCCTGGCCTGCCCCCATGTATGCCCCTCCGAGGGGATGACCCCGGTCCTTAGCAGTGCAGGCAAGCAAGGTGTGACAGTTTTCACTCTAGTTCACTCCTTGGCATTTTGACATGGACTGGCCATTGGGCTTTTGGTTGCACAGACGTTTAGCATTTCATATACTAAATTTGTCACTCTAGTTCACTCCTTGGCATTTTGACATGGACTGGCCATTGGCCTTTTGGTTGCACAGACGTTTAGCATTTCATATACTGAATTTGTCACTCTAGTTCACTCATTGCCATTTGGACATGGACTGGCCATTGGCCTTTTGTTGGAACAGACGTTTCACTTTTCATATGCTGAATAAAGCTTTTTACTTTGTGCCTGTGAACTTGATTTAGCTGTACATCATGTTGATGTTGTTTTACATGCCCTTGCACCTGTAATGCTTGGTTTACAATGTTGCATACTGATGTGTTGATGTGAGGTACTCCCTGTGGTCCATGAGATATGTATCCTATTCTGGTGGGTATCCATGTCATCCTTTGCAGCTACCTGGGTGTGTCTGGTTCAACTATTTGTGTACATCTCTCTGTGAGCATTTCATTGCCATGGTCACATCTGTGGCTTGCACCCCTGCACATATGATGTGCTTACCATTGTCCAAATTGTCACTTCAACATACTTCGTGCTCATCACTACCGGCCCTACAGGTGTGGGCATCATTGTAATAGGAGCAACTGGGTCCTCAGTGGAACTTGCTAGACATATGTTTGGGGTATGTGCAGCTGACTTAGGGGAGACTCCCATGCCCAGGCTGTTGTGACCAGAGCCTTCATTGTGTGGTAACTGATGGCTGACTGACCAAGTGTTCTGCAGACATGAGTGGCACTTGCGGTGAATATGTTTGGCACATCTGCAGTCCCACAGGAGTTGTGTCCCCTCAAGTTAGTGTGTTGTCCAGTGACATGGCCTGGGCCCATGGTGTATGTTGTATGTGTGTGTGTCCACATCCCTGTTCATACACAGACAGTGTTCCCTTGATATGTTCCTGTTGTTGATGCTTGCTGAGTGGTACTGGGTTAATCCCACTACTTTTCCAATGGGCTACCAGATGTGTGGGTGCATGACTCACTACTGTTAATTGATGTATCATCATTGTGATTTGTCATTTCTGAGTGTTGATGATGTTGTCAGACACAGATGGGACACAGTCAGGGTTCCTCAAGGCACTTGTTTTTTCGCAATATCATGTAGTTGTCCCTAGGTGGTAGTTTTCAGTGATTGAGACATTTGTATGTGTGTGTGACTGCTCCCACTTGTCGGGTTCATGGCAGCGATGTTGGCAGGTGTCAGCATGGGTGCCTTGTGTTCCTCCTTGGCATCTGCATAGTCCTGGGACTGTGGCAGGGATTCTGAAGGTCACATGACCTTTGAGGTCATGGCCAAGTACTGCATACTGTGCAGTGTGTCTGTCATTCCCCAGGGTTGTAAACAGTCCTTGTGTGATGTGTGTGTGCATCTTAGTTCCTGGCAACATTCATGTGATTGTCATGGGTGCATGTGCAATGTCACCTGTCCATGTGGACTTCACAGATACACATTTTTGCAGTTCAGGTGTGTGGTGTTGATGGTGGACTGATGTGAATGTTTACATGGATGGTCCCCTAGCTCCCGTTTGTCCATGGATGAGGGGCCATGCTGAGTGATTTGTGTTTGTGTATGTGTGATGTACGTTTGTGGCACAGGACACATGTCTGGGTTTCCCAGTTTGTACGACATCGGCCTTTGTCATCACAGTGGAGGTGTCCTGCATGCTTGTGTCCCCCCACTGTCTGTTCCTTGGGGGTAGTGGTGTTGTGTGTCAGTCTCTTGCTGTGTTAGTTGGTGTTCATTCCAGCTTGTGTCACATGTGTCTGTTGTGCTTCCTCTCATCTCCTAACACCTGATTGCCCACTGAGGGTGTCCCAATGATGGTTTACTTTTGTATGGCACTGTGTCCACATCTGTGTCACTGTGGTTCAGCCCCCCTCACGTTTTGTGTAGTTGCCTGGGGATACTGTGACACACACACACACATGTTGTGTCCGATGTGCAGTGTGGGTTTGCCTGTTTGTGCATCTGCATCAGTGCATTGGTATTGCTGGTGTGGGCCTTTGTCTGGATGCTGTTTGTGTGATTTTGCATTTATTGTACACATTCATCCTGGTTGTTGGGTGCCATTGCTGGCATGGAATGTGAGTTTGTGAGCTGACACCTACAGTCTACATATGTTGTTTTGATTGGTGTGTCTATTTTCGAGATGTGTGCATGCTTGGTGATGCTCACTTCTGCTGTTGTGTCATTGTACGCTGTGTGCATTGTCAGCCCCCATGTGTGGTGCTTGTCTGCACATGGCCGAGAGTCTTATGTTTTCATAGCACTGTTAGCCTCACCACATCTCTGTGTGTATGGGACACAACCACTAGTTTGCCCCAGAGGTGTTTGATGTGTTGGGAGCAGGGATCATACATGCTGTTTGTTATTTGCAGCTTTGACCATGATGACACTTACCTTTTGGTCACTATGTTGAGGGGGGTTTGGTCCCCATCACCACAATGCTCCACATCTGATGCATTTTGTGAGCCCCCAATTAACTTCTGCTCTACACAGTGAGGGGGGGTTCTTTTTACATTGCCACAGTGCTATGGTGATGCTTGCCTTGTGTATGTCACACTCGTGTGTTGGTCACACATGTGCTGTTACTTACATTGTCTGCTCGTAGCCATAATCACTGTTGTGGGCATTTGTCACAGACTACACACTGTTGTCATGATGTCATGGGGTATGTATTTTGCGGACATACCTGATGTTTGTGTATGCTGGATGTGTTGCGCATCACCCATCCTATGGCTGGGGGTGGCAGTAGTGGTGAGCAACAGGTTCTCTGTGAGTGGGGGTGGCAGGGGTGATGGGCAACAGGTCCCCTGTGAGTGGGGGTGGCAGGGGTGATGGGCAACATAGTCCCTATGGGTGTGGGTGGCAGGGGTGATGGGCAGCATAGTCCCTATGGGTGTGGGTGGCAGTAGTGATGAGCAACAGGTCCCATGTGAGTGGGGGTGGCAGGGGTGATGGGCAACATAGTCCCTATGGGTGTGGGTGGCATGGGTGATGGGCAACATAGTCCCTATGGGTGGGGGTGGCAGTAGTGATGAGCAACAGGTCCCCTGTGAGTGGGGGTGGCAGGGGTGATGGGCAACATAGTCCCTATGGGTGTGGGTGGCAGGGGTGATGGGCAACATAGTCCCTATGGGCGGGGGTGGCAGTAGTGATGAGCAACAGGTCCCCTGTGAGTGGGGGTGGCAAGGGTGATGGGCAACATAAGCCCTATGGCTTGGGGTGGCAGGGGTGATGGGCAACATAAGCCCTATGGGTGGGGGTGGCAGTAGTGATGGGCAACAGGTGCCCTGTGAGTGGGGGTGGCAGGGGTGATGGGCAACAGGTCCCCTGTGAGTGGGGGTGGCAGGGGTGATGGGTAACATAAGCCCTGTGAGTGGGGGTGGCAGGGGTGATGGGCAACATAGTCCCTATGGGTGTGGGTGGCACGGGTGATGGGCAACATAGTCCCTATGGGTGGGGGTGGCAGTAGTGATGAGCAACAGGTCCCCTGTGAGTGGGGGTGACAGGGGTGATGGGCAACATAAGCCCTGTGAGTGGGGGTGGCAGGGGTGATGGGCAACATAAGCCCTATGGGTGGGGGTGGCAGTAGTGATGGGCAACAGGTGCCCTGTGAGTGGGGGTGGCAGGGGTGATGGGCAACAGGTCCCCTGTGAGTGGGGGTGGCAGGGGTATGGGCAACATAAGCTCTGTGAGTGGGGGTGGCAGGGGTGATGGGCAACATAGTCCCTATGGGTGTGGGTGGCAGGGGTGATGGGCATCATAGTCCCTATGGGTGGGGGTGGCAGTAGTGATGAGCAACAGGTCCCCTGTGAGTGGGGGTGGCAAGGGTGATGGGCAACATAAGCCCTATGGCTTAGGGTGGCAGGGGTGATGGGCAACATAAGCCCTATGGGTGGGGGTGGCAGTAGTGATGGGCAACAGGTGCCCTGTGAGTGGGGGTGGCAAGGGTGATGGGCAACAGGTCCCCTGTGAGTGGGGGTGGCAGGGGTGATGGGTAACATAAGCCCTGTGAGTGGGGGTGGCAGGGGTGATGGGCAACATAGTCCCTATGGGTGTGGGTGGCACGGGTGATGGGCAACATAGTCCCTATGGGTGGGGGTGGCAGTAGTGATGAGCAACAGGTCCCCTGTGAGTGGGGGTGGCAGGGGTGATGGGCAACATAGTCCCTATGGGTGTGGGTGGCAGGGGTGATGGGCAACATAGTCCCTATGGGCGGGGGTGGCAGTAGTGATGAGCAACAGGTCCCCTGTGAGTGGGGGTGGCAAGGGTGATGGGCAACATAAGCCCTATGGCTTGGGGTGGCAGGGGTGATGGGCAACATAAGCCCTATGGGTGGGGGTGGCAGTAGTGATGGGCAACAGGTGCCCTGTGAGTGGGGGTGGCAGGGGTGATGGGCAACAGGTCCCCTGTGAGTGGGGGTGGCAGGGGTGATGGGTAACATAAGCCCTGTGAGTGGGGGTGGCAGGGGTGATAGGCAACATAGTCCCTATGGGTGTGGGTGGCACGGGTGATGGGCAACATAGTCCCTATGGGTGGGGGTGGCAGTAGTGATGAGCAACAGGTCCCCTGTGAGTGGGGGTGACAGGGGTGATGGGCAACATAAGCCCTGTGAGTGGGGGTGGCAGGGGTGATGGGCAACATAAGCCCTATGGGTGGGGGTGGCAGTAGTGATGGGCAACAGGTGCCCTGTGAGTGGGGGTGGCAGGGGTGATGGGCAACAGGTCCCCTGTGAGTGGGGGTGGCAGGGGTATGGGCAACATAAGCTCTGTGAGTGGGGGTGGCAGGGGTGATGGGCAACATAGTCCCTATGGGTGTGGGTGGCAGGGGTGATGGGCAACATAGTCCCTATGGGTGGGGGTGGCAGTAGTGATGAGCAACAGGTCCCCTGTGAGTGGGGGTGGCAGGGGTGATGGACAACATAAGCCCTGTGAGTGGGGGTGGCAGGGGTGATGGGCAACATAAGCCCTGTGAGTGGGGGTGGCAGGGGTGATGGGCAACATAGTCCCTATGGGTGGGGGTGGCAGTAGTGATGGGCAACAGGTGCCCTGTGAGTGGGGGTGGCAGGGTTGATGGGCAACAGGTCCCCTGTGAGTGGGGGTGAATGGCAACATAAGCCCTGTGAGTGGGGGTGGTAGGGGTGATGGGCAACATAGTCCCTATGGGTGTGGGTGGCAGGGGTGATGGGCAACATAGTCCCTATGGGTGGGGTGGCAGTAGTGATGAGCAACAGGTCCCCTGTGAGTGGGGGTGGCAGGGGTGATGGGCAAAATAGTCCCTATGGGTGTGGGTGGCAGGGGTGATGGGCAACATAGTCCCTATGGGTGGGGGTGGCAGTAGTGATGAGCAACAGGTCCCCTGTGAGTGGGGGTGGCAGGGGTGATGGGCAACATAAGCCCTATGGGTGGGGGTGGCAGTAGTGATGGGCAACAGGCCCCCTATGGGTGGGGGTGTTAGTGGTGCTGGCCATGCAACCCCTATGGTGGGCTGTTGTTAGTGGCCAGGATATGGATCTCCTGTGTGTGTGTGCCATTTTGCGGGTACGTGTCGTTTGTTTATGTGGTAGGTGTCTGACTTACCGCCTGCGCCGTCGGCGTCGGTCCCTGATCCGGTCGTAGATGTAGAGTAGTGGTATGACCTGCGCAATGGGATTCATGATGTGTTTGTGTCGTACATGCTGCTTGTAGCTCCGTCTCGTAGCTGCTGCAAGCTGTTCCGTCTCGTAGCCGTGTATTGATTTGTGGCGCGAATCGTAGCTGATATGCTTGTTTTCCGGATGCTGTGACGTGCCGTACGTGACGACCCGTCCGGCGCGTAGGAAGTACGCATCGTACTTGTCATGCTGGAAACTGCTATGGATACTGCTTCCGGGCGACACGGTTCCTCTTTGGGAGTTACGGATCGGACGGAGAATGGGGCTTGATTCACAGCCTACGTGTCGGTCGTGTTTTTGGCAGTTATGCGCATCGTACTTACTCTACAGGACGGACCGGCTGCGGGTACGTGTCGGTCGCAGGGTAAGGCTACAGACAGCTGTCCGACCGGCCATCGGAATCGGCCCCTATATGGTAACTCTGAACAGAGCTTGCATTTCACTTACACTACAGGTGGAAGTGATCGCCACCATAAAAAGTAGCTTTCCAAGTGATATATTGCAAGGAATACGTTACTTACCTTGTAAGCATCTATTCGTAGTGTGTAGTGCTGTAGAGTCATATGCTTAGCATTATCCTGCCATCTAGTGTTGGGCTTGGACGATTACAAGTTGATTTTCTTCGCAGTAGTCGTCGTTCGAGTCAGAACTTATAGTGACTCCTCCTCCGGTTTGTATTGAGTATGCTTCTCAGATTCCTTTGTTAAGACTGTTTTGAACTCATCGGGTGAGCTTTAAAAAGAAGAAGCAATAAAGTGACAGAATAAAGAGAACATGCATATACATTTGAGTGTGTAAAGTAGATTTTAAATACTTTGAAGCAATATAACCAAAAGCTTCCAGGGAGGCAGGTGAGTGCATATGAATCTACAGCAGTGCATCAATCAATCAATCAATCAGGGGTTTATAAAGCGCGCTACTCACCTGTGAGGGTCTCAAGGCGCAGGGGGTGGGGAGGGGGTGCAGCTCCGGGTCAGTCCAAGAGCCAGGTCTTGAGGCTCTTCCTGAAGGTGTGCAGAGTGGGGGAGCGTCTGATGTTGACTGGGAGCTCGTTCCAGATCTTTGCTGCGACGTAGGAGAAGGCTCTTCTGCCTGCTCTGGTTCTGCAGGTACGTGGGGTCTCTGCCAGGGCGAGGTCGGTGGAGCGGAGGTTTCTTTCGGGTACGTGGAAGGAGACTCTTTTGTTGAGGTATTTGGATCCGATGTTGTGGAGGGATTTGTAGGTGTGGGTGAGTAGCTTGAAGGTTACTCTCTTCTCGATGCAGAGGCAGTGGAGGTCTCGTAGCTGCTGGGTTATGTGCTCGTGTCGTGGAGTTCCGAGGACAAGTCTGGCTGCGGTGTTCTGGATGGTTTGGAGCTTGTGAAGCAGGGTTTTGTTGATTCCGGCATAGAGGGCGTTGCCGTATTACAGTCTGCTGGTTATTAATGCGTGGGTGACAGTCTTTCTGCATTCGGGGGGATCCACTTGAAGGTCTTGCAGCGGATGCGGAGGTGGAGGCGACGGGGTTGATCTGGCTGGTCAGGATGAGGGAGGGGTCTAGAATGATACCGAGGTTCCGAGTGTGATCCATCGGGTGGGAGGGTTTCTGAGGGTAAGGGGCTAGCAGGAGCTGTCCCACGCAGTGGGGGAGGGTCCAATGACGAGGACCTCTGTCTTCTCTGAGTTCAGTTTTAGGCAGCTGTCACTCATCCAGGCTGCGACGTCTTTCATTCCTTCTTGGAAGCGGAGTCTGGTGTCTATGGGGTTCTTCATGAGAGAGAGGATGAGCTGGGTGTCGTCGGCGTAAGATACTATGCTGAGCCCATGCTGTCTGACGATGGCGGTGAGAGGGGCCATGTAGATGTTGAAGAGCGTGGGGCTGAGTGAGGATCCTTGAGGTAATCCGCAGATGATCTCTGTAGGTTTGGAGAGGAAGGCAGGGAGGGAGTCTGATCCTTTGGGTTCTGCCCGAGAGAAAGGAGCGGATCCAGTTGAGGACGGTTCCTCGTATACCGGTGTCATGGAGTCTGGCTGCGAAAGTGTGTTGTGAAACGGTGTCGAAGGCTGCGGAGAGGTCTGGTAGGATGATGGCTGCAGTGTTGCCCTGGTCGTGTAGCATACGGATGTTATCGGTGGCGGCGAGGAGGGCAGTCACGGTGCTGTGGTTGCTGCGAAATCCGGACTGGGAGGGGTCGAGGATGGCGTTCTCTTCGATGAAGGTGGTCAGCTGGGCATTGATGAATCTCTCGGTGATTTTGGCTGCAAAGGGAAGGAGAGAGATGGGCCTGTAGTTTTTCAGGTCCGTTGGGTCAGCCAAGGGTTTCTTGAGGAGGGTCTTGACCTCTGCCCGCTTTCAGTCGTCGGGGAAGATGCCGGATTCGAGGTAGGCGTTAATGGTCCAGCCTAGTTCGGGTGCTATGGCGGCAGTGGCTCTGTGGTAGATGTGAGGTGGGCAGGGGTCCATGGGGGGGAACAGCCATTACAACGCGGTTTTTACCACGCGCAGCTTTTACATCGCATGCGTTACAACGCATGCGATGTTACAACGCAATGCCATTACAACGCAAGTCTTTACATCGACTTGCGCTAGATGGCGTGCTAACATTACAAATAGTGTAGTTTACTATCCCAACACCTTCCCTACTGTTAAGTGGACTGGAGTTGGAATAGTAAATTACACTTTTCTAATGTTAGCACGCCATCTAGCGCAAGTCGATGTAAAGACTTGCGTTGTAATGGCATGGCGTTGTAACATCGCATGCGTTGTAACGCATGTGATGTAACTGCACGCATTGTAATGACACGCGTTGTAATGTCATACATCCTCCATGGGGGCTCCTGAGTGGGTGTTCTTCATGGTCATGATGGTGTCTTCAGTGGTAGCAGGTTTCCAGGTGATGATGGTCAGCTGGTTGTCATTGGTGGAGAGGGGGTGGTGTCTGGAGTCTGTTTGCTGAAGTTATCATAGAAGGCCTTGATTTTTAGGTGGAAGTAGGAGCTGAGCTTGTTGCATAGGTCCTGGGATGGTGGTATTCATTCATGATGTTCCTGTAGTCTTTGGTGGATTCCTGTCCTGCCAGAATTTTTCGAGGCGTCTGCAGGAGAGCCTGGCTTCTTGGAGGTCTGTGGTGAACCAGGCGGGGGGGTCGTGGAGGAGGGTGGAGTTGAGGTGTTCCTCTGTGATCTTGCTCCAGTTCCTTCGCGACGGGGGCGGGTTTGAGTGCGGAGGAGGAGTTGAAGGTGAAGTGTACACAGTGGTGGTCTGTCCAAAGGGGCTGCGTGGTGTGGCTGAAGTGGATGTTTCTCCCTCCTGTGAAGATGGGATCATGGGTGTGTCTGGCTCTGTGGGTGGGGGTGGTTACGAGCTGCTTCAGTCTGAGGTTGGGGAGGTTGTCAAGGAGGTGGTGGAGTCAGGGTCGCTGCGGCTGTCGAGGTGTAAGTTCAAAATGTTCAGAATGTAGTCCGTGGAGGCGATGGCGTGGCGTGCGATGAGGTTGGCAATGGTGGTGGCGGGAGGGGTGCGAGGCCTGGGGGGGGTCTGTAGACGAGTGTCCGGTGCAGCGTGGATCTGGGGCTGGTTTGGACTTGGAAGTGAAGGTGCTCTGTGTTGGAGACGGGGTCGCTCGTGCTGGAGGTGGAGAGCCGGAGGGAGCTCTTGTGTGCGATGATGAGTCCCCCTCCTGGGCGGTTGGGGAGGTCCTTTCCTTGGATCTTGTATCCGTCGGGGATGGCGGTGGCGATGTTGGGGGTGGAGGTGGCGTTGGTCCATGTTTCCGTGAAGAAGGCGACGTCTGGTGAGATGGTGTCAAGGAGGTCCCAGATCTCCGTGGTGTGTCTGTGGAGGGAGCGCACGTTAAGGAGTATGCAAGTCCGGGCTTCGGTGGTGCGGGCGTCCATCATGGGGGGCTGTTGATGGCGAAGGATTGTCGGCAGTGTGGACAGTAGAACTAGCCGTGGGTGGTGTTCGGCGTTCATATTTGGCAGTTGTTGTTTCTTCCAGGGTGGAGTGCGAGGAGGTCAGCGGAGTTGTAGCGGTGGGGGGTCATAGATCCGGGGTTCCTGGTGCTGGCCGCTGTCTGGTCATGGATGGGCGCAGCCAGGCTTGCCTTTGGTGTGCCTTTGGCATGCCAGCGGCGCGGCTGCCATTAGGTAGGGGAGGGGAGGGAAGCGCAGCTGGTAAGCGGGAAGCGAGAAAGGGCTGGGGGGGCCACGGAGGCAGCAGCGGCGGGAAGGGCCCAGGGCAGAAAAAAGGCTAAGTAGAACAGAGAGGACAATTACTGGTAAAAAAAGAGAGGAATACAATTAAAATAAAAGACAGAGAGGAGGCAGAAAACGGGCACAAGGGAGACAGGAAACAGAAGATGGCACAAAGACAGACAGCAGGCACAAGAGAGACAGATAAACAGAAAGGTGGACCAAGGCAGACACAGACAACAGTGGCCAGCAGAGGAGTAAGGTTCTCCCACTGGACCACCAGGGATGAGGCAGAGGCAGCAGCCTGCGGGTGGATGAGGGCCTCGAAGACCTACCTGAGCGAGTAGGTCACAGTGCCTGGAGCGCTGGCACTTAACAGCGGAGCTGCAGGGGGAGAGCAGGTCCCTGACCATGCTACAAATTGATGCTTACCAGGTATGTAACATATTTCATATGTACCATGTGTTGGCCATAGATACATGTGCTTAGCATCAAATGTAAAGCAGTGCTCCCTTTGCTATGGCTAGGGATTGGTAAAATTACTTGTTTGAAATAATGTTTTAAGTGCATCTTGAGCCACTCTTGCTTGCTGAATTGTGAGTACATCAACACATTAATGTTTAGTCAATGTATATGAGTTATTCTAAGTAGCTGCTTTACAAATATCCTGTATTGGAATATTTCCTAGAAAAGTCATCATGACTCCCTCTTTACGTGGTAATGAGCCACTGGTGGCATTGTAAGAATCCTTTTGGCTTTTTGATAGGACGTTTGAATGCATCTGACTATCCATCTAGAAATTCCCACTTTGGATATTGGTGCCCCTTAATGTGGTTTGCTAAAAGCAACAAAGAGCTGTTATGTTTTTCTAAATGATTTTGTTCTATCAATATAGAACACGATAGCCCTTTTAATATTCAATGTATGATGGGCCCTTTGTGCTACTGTGTCTGGATTAGGAAAGAACACTGGTAACTCTATGGTCTGACAGGTATAGAAAGTTGATACCACTTTGGTATAAATTTTGGGTTAATTCTTAGAACTAGTTTATTTGCATAAACTATAAAGAACAGTTCTTGCAGAGTGAGTTCTTGCAATTCACTTATTCTTCTGAGAGATGGGATTTCCACTAGAAATGCAACTTTCTAAATTAAGAATGGAAGTTAGTATGAATAGAAAGGTTCAAATGGTGGTCCCATGATCCTGGCAAGGACAATACTTAGGTTCCAGGTCGGGGCTGGTGGAGTGGAAGGGGAGAACTCTTTTTAGTCCTTACATGAATTATTTAATGACTGGTATTTTGAATATAGACACTGGCTGACTGTTTTGGTTGTAGGCCGCTAGTGTTGCTAAGTGCAGCCTAATGGATGGGTAAGCAAGCCCTGTCTGCTGCAGATGGAAAAGAAAGCCTATATTATCTTGTACTGTAGGTAATAAAGGCTGTATTTGTTTATTTATACAGAGATGTACAAATCGTTTCCATTTAGCTGCATAAGATGCTCTTGTTGTAGGCCTAGGAGCTTGTTTAAGGATATCCATACAGTCTTGTGGCAATTTTAAAAACCCGAATACTAGAATTTCAGGAGCCAAATCACTAGATTGAGTTGTTTGGGATTGGGATGCATGACTTTCACTTGATTTGGAGTTAGTAGGTGTGGCCAAAAAGGAAGTTTCTCGTGCGGCACTAGAGACAGTTGCAACAGAGTTGTGAACCATGCCTGTCGTGTCCATGTTGGGGCTATTAGGATTAGTGTTAGAGAGGTTTGTGTTAACTACTGAACTACATATGGAATGAGCGGGAGAGAAGAAAAAGCGTAAGCAAAAACTCCTGCTCAATTCATCCATAGGGCATTGCCCTTGGAAAGTAGGTGGGGAAACCTGGATGCGAAGTTTTGGCATTTGGAATAGAGGTGAGTGGCAAACAAGCCTATTTCTGGTGTCCCCCACCTTTTGAAGTAAGAGTGGAGTAGTGGTTGATTGATCTCCCACTTGTGCACCTGTTGATGTGTTCTGCTGAGCATAGCTACAGAGTCGGTGTCCAACTGAATTGCTAAAAACTCCAGATGGATGATGTGCAGATGTGTCTGAACTGTTGTCCATAGACCATGAACTATGAGATCTTGCATATGTGCCCCGATCCCTGAAGGGATGAATCTGTATTAATGGCGATTTGCGGAATTGGGGCTTTGAAGGGCCAGCCCTGCAACAAGTTGTTGATGTTCCACAACTGCAGAGTAGTGAGTTTCTGGTTCTGCCAACACTAGATCTTGTAGATGCACCTCCGCTTGCGCCCATTGAGATTGTAGAGTGTGTTGAAGGGGGCGCATATCTAGACGAGCATTTGGTACTATGGCTATGCTTGATGCCATCATGCCTTAAAGATCCACCACTATTTTTACTGTGAGGTGAGCTTGCAGTTGAAAAAAGGTCATGTTTGTATGAACTTTGTTACTCTTTCTGCACTGGGATATGCTTTGGCTCTAACTGAGCTGAGAGTTGAGCCCAAGAAAGGCTGAATTTGCAAGGGTTGTGAGACTTTTATAGGCTTAGGGTGAATCCTAGTTTGTGTAGAAGGTTGATAACCTGCTGAGTGTGTTGAAGGCACTGATAGTAGGTTGGGCTTTTGATGAGCCAATCGTCTAGACATGGATTCCATCTCTTGTGAGATGAGCCACTACTAATACAAGGCACTTTGTGAAATCTCTCAGGACCCCGAATGGTAGCGCTTTGAATTGATAGTGTTGGCAGTTTAACTGAAAGTGTAGATAACAGCAGTGTGCTGGATGAATGAATGAATGTCGTGTAGTTCCTAGGAGTCCCCCAGGACCTGCGCGTTTTGGATGATCTAAACTGAGGGCTTGGTGTCCAAACAGACCATGGACACTCCCACAGGATATGTCTGCTGGTAAACAGTCAAAATATCGAATTTTAAATATCGAGATGGCAAAATATCGAAATGCAGGTAGGAAATTTAGTTTTTTATAATATCGAAGTTAGTAATATCGACAGTCATAATATCGTTGTTAAAAATATCGTTATTTTTTTGTGTTTTAAGTGTTAGTATATGTGTTAAAAGTATATATTATTTTTGTAATGGATGTTGGAATTTTTTTTAAGTAATGAATTTTATGGTAAATTATTTTTGCGTATTTTAATTCCATAGCGGGTTGTGGGTTTATAGGGGAATAGGGTGGGAAGTAATTCAGTTATAATATATTAATGAAGAATTTTTTAATTAATTATTTATATGTTAATTAATTTTTGCGTAATTGTATTCCGTAGCGGGTTGTGGGTTAATCGGGGAATAGGGTAGGAAATAATTTAATTTAAATTAATTAATTCATAAATTAATTAATTATTATTTTTGTATCTAATAATTCATATTGCGAATTGTGTTAATTATTAATTATTTATAAATTGATTAATATTAATTAATAATTTATTGGTAATTATGTTACTTGTGCTTTAAAAAGTTATTAATTAGTTATTTGATATTCATTATTAATAATTAATTTGTTAATATGTTAATTGTTTACTATATTTAGGAGTAGGTTGAGGGTTGATAGGGGAGTAGGGTGGGAAGAAATTAAATTTTTATTAAAGATTTTAATATTTTTTATATAATATTTATTTAAAGTTATTTTATAGTATTAATTGTGTGAATTAATTTATATTTGATAGTTATTAATGTTATTGTTAGTTTTTATTAGTTAATAAATTAATTGATGGGTGGCGGAGCTAGCCGGCGACAATGGCGGACGCGTGAGAGCGGAGCTCCTCGCCTTAGCCCTCGCAAGATCCATCCAATGATCCTTACACGCTGAGCCGCCTGGCTGGGAACGCGGGGGAATCCTCCCTCCACTGTGCGGGGCTACCTGCGGGACCCTGCCGACTGGTTGGGGGGCCGTGAGAGCTGCCGCGGGGACCGGAGCTGTGACTGCCTGACAGGGCCGGCATCTACGGCCTGCCCTGGGGACGTACCCGCCGTGCGTGCCGCGACGTGCGGCGAGGGAAGCGAAAGTGGTCCTGCTCGGCCGGACCTGCTCCCGGACACCTTGCCGAGCGAAGCTATCGCGGAGCGGTCGGCTCCGGAAGACTGCGCTGCCCCGGCGACTCTGGCTGCGGTGGACCCTGGACCTGGCACGAGCAGTGGCAGGAGACCTGAGACCGGGTGGGAGATCCGACCTGGGAGCTGATCGTCTGAGGCGAGTGGCTGTGTGGCGCCTTGGCTCCTGGCAGTGGACGGCGCAGTGCCTTGACGAGGGGTTCACTGGAGAGTCCTTGGGCACCTGAGACGCGCGTGCGGCCCCGGGGGCCTTCCGAACTGGGAGATGGTTGTGCCCATGTGCTTGCTTCACCGCTGAGTGCGTTACGGGAAAACCGGAGGTGGTGCTGGATACGGGGCCACTGAGGTGCTGTGGTGGTGTGAACCCCTCCTCCCCCCTCCCCCCCCCTTCCCGGGGGATACCTGCTGGCGGGACTGGAGGGCGCTCTGGGTGGCACGGAGTGCCCGGAGTAGCCATAGCGGGCATACCCCTGCCTGGATAGACGGTGCGCTGGTGGCCGGCGACCGGTGGGGACCTGCCTGGGCGTAGTGGAGAGGCCCGGCCCGGGGGCGAAACGGTGAGCCAGAGACTGGTACGCTCACCGGCGTTGTGGGCACTGATGCTGACGGGACCAGCCGGCTGCAGGCGACTCCCCTGACGGCGCTGGCGGGAACCCGGAGGTGAGGCCCAATTGCGGGGCCGCTGAGGCGGTGGACCGGGGGCCGCCCGGATTGCTCCTAGGACCTGCCGGGGGTGCCCTGGTCTGGGGGCACGTCGGATTCGGACTGCAGCCATGGGAAAAGGCGACAAGACGCAACCCAAACTATCCTTTGACCCCCGCAGGGCGAAAGGACCTGCCGCGGAGGTGCCGGAGGCTACGGCGGGTAGCTCTGCCTCGGGGGCGCCGCGGGAGCGGACCTCAGGGAAATGCTGGTGGCGATGGAGAAGGGCCTACAGGGCAGTCTGACGGCAATCGATGCCAAGCTGGACGCACACACCTACCGAATGGACCGCATGTCGGAGCGGGTGGACAAGAACTCGGAGCGTCTGGACATGGCGGAGAAGAGGGTGTCTCACGTAAAGGATGCGCAAACGGAGTGGGACGCGGATAGGAAGCAAATCAGCAGGCTGCTCCAAGTCATCCAGGACAAGGCAGAAGATTTGGAGGCCCGCTCGAGGAGATCGAACATCCGCATCACGGGGGTTGCGGAGACGACGCAAACCAGGAGGGTGGAACTATTCGTGGAGAAGCTCCTGCGAACCCTGCTAGGGGAGGATGTGTTCTCCCCTATGTTTGTGGTTGAAAGGGCGCACCGCTCGCTAGGCCCTCGCCCAAAACCGGGAGCACCGGCGAGGCCCATAATTGCGAAGGTATGGACATATCCATTTTTCCCGACTTCACAGCCAGGGTGCAGGAAGAGCGAAGGCAATTTGCTCCATATAAAAAACAACTCCGAGAACTAGGTCTGGACTATGCGATGCTATACCCTGCGAGACTGCGGATCAACAGGCAGGGCCGTTCCCACTTCTTTACTGATCCAAAGGAGCTGCAGCGATCTTTGAAGGACTGGTCAAGGGAACAGCGGAGCAGCCTGCGGAGCCAAAAGGACGCTACGGAGGAGGCGTCGCGCCTGGAGGAGCAGGACTAGCCAAAGGCGCACGGTCGGACTTGGTGTACGAAGGAGCTGGTTGGTCTCGCTTACTGGGCGGGGTGTGATTGATGCCCGGGCACTGGATGGGGCATTGGAGCTGCCCGACTCGCTGGGACTGGTGCGGCCGCACATAGGGACTACGCTGCTGCTCTATGGTGAGACTTTTCTTTTCTGATATAATGGACTAGTGGGCGCTCCGGGGGCCCCGAGACCTAGCAATAACTGGTGGAAAATACATTGAGCCCCCCCCCCCGGGGTGCTGTATGACGTTTGCTTATCAGAATTGGTCCTGAGTTTGCCCGGGTGGGGGGTTGGCGGGTGCCAGGGGCCTATTGGGGGCAGCGGACTTGTTACATAGGGCGTCTGGCCCGGTCCCATGGGGGAGTGGTTTGGGTTCCCCCCCCCTTGACCCAGCGGTGGCGGAGGTGGGGCGGCCCACGTAGGGTGGTACACGAGGGCAGGGCGGGGAGGGTACATTACTACCCGGAGGTGCAACCTAGTGGGGAGTGTTTGGTGCCTGGTAGTCTCTGCCCCCACGCTGCTGCTCTACGAGGTCCCTGTTGGGACTGATTTGGGAAATGTCAACGAGGGATGCGTGTGGTTTTGAGGGGTGGGGGGTGGGATTGGGGTCCTGTCTGGCCAGGTTGGGGGAGGTCGGCTGTGGGCGGGGGCGGAATGCAGTTGGGTGGGGGTTTTGGAATGTGGGGTGGTTGGGAGCACGACGCACTGCGAGGCCTGTGTTTTGGTCAGTTTTTGACGTCTTGGATGTGGATACCCGGTATCGCCCAGACAGTGGTATCCTGCGTAAAATTTCTCCTGGGGGTGCGAATGGAGTGAGGATGTTACGATGGCAGACCCTAGAGTGGTGAATGGCGAAAGCAATAGTAGCACTCTAAGAGCACTGACGTGGAATGTCCGGGGACTAAATGACTTCCGTAAGCTCCGGAAAGTGCTGAACTATTTCCACAGGCACCACATTGACCTAGCTCTAATACAGGAAACACACCTTCCCCCAGGGAGTAAAATGCTTTCTGCACGAGGATTGGCGGGCACTAGCGTGACGGCCGGCTTTACAACGCACTCCCGGGGAGTGGTCACGTGGGTAAACCCGAACTCCAAATTGAAACTGACGGAGCTTGAGGCTGATCCGCACGGGCGCTACTTAATTGCTAGGTGCACAGGGAAGGGTCATGACCTGGTGGTACGTGTATGGTCCAAATTTCGACGATCCAGGGTTCTACGCCACGCTGGCTGCACTTTGTAGACAGTACGAACACGCGAGAATGGTGTGGGGGGGTGACTTCAACTTCATATTCAACCCGTCGGTGGACCGCTCATCGGGGTCGGTGAGGCGCCCGGCGGCTGCTGCCTTGCGCATGCAGGCGGAGATGACTAGACTTGATCTGGTCGACGCCTGGAGGCATGGACACACGGGGAAAGGTGGATACACGCACTATTCGGCACACCATGACGTGCACACTAGAATCGACTATTGGTTGGTATCGCGTTCCCTACTCGCGGCGGTTAAGGAGTGCATAGTCCTCCCGCGTACGCTTTCGGACCACTCCCCTCTCCTGCTGATACTAGACTCCCCGATCAGACGGATCCCGCCGTTCACCTGGCGACTCCCGCCCTACTCGTTGCTAGACGAGGCCTTCAGGGGGGAGCTGGCGGACGACATAGAATCTTTCTTCGATAAGAATCTGGGCTCGGTACAGAGTTTCCACACGATATGGGACTCATTCAAAGCTTACATACGCGGCATGGCTATGGCCAAACACTCTGGTGTCCTTAAGTGCATCCGACAGCGTATGCGGACCATAGAAACGCAGTTAACGCAGCTCGAAGAGCAACTACTGCGGTCCCCGGCTGACGGGGTTGAAGCTAGGATTTGCGAGTTGGTCGCGGACTACAATAGCGAAGCAGACAGAGAGGTGCAGCACATGGGCAAGTATGCAACTGCCAGTACGTATGGGGAAGGTGAGCGCCCAGGCTCCTTGCTGGCAAAGATATTGCGTAATAGCAGACAGCCTCTGGTAATAGAGGAGCTGGTCACCCCCGCGGGCGCAGTGATCACCGACCAAGAGGAGATTGTGGCGGAATTCAGAGAGTACTATGCCGACCTCTATTCATCTAAGTCAGCGCAGATGGAGGAGGAAATAGATGACTACCTCAGCTACATTAAAATGCCCTTCTTGTCTAACTCGCAGAGGGAGTTTCTGATGTTGCCCATACAACAGGATGAGATCCTGGAGGCACTGGGGGGCATGAGATCGGGCAGTGCACCGGGCGCTGACGGGTTGACAGTGGCCTTCTACAAGGCCTTCAAGGACGTGCTCCTCCCGCACCTGATCACGCTCTTCGATGAGATATGCCAGGAGGGGTGTATGCCGGATACCATGAGAGAGGCTCTACTGGTTACTGTTCTGAAACCTGGGAGACCCCCTAACATATGCGGGTCCTACTGGCCGCTCTCATTGCTTAACGTGGACGCCAAGCTGTATGCTAAGGTCTTAGCCACGCGCCTGGCGCTGCTGGTGCCGGAACTGGTGGCCCCGGAGCAGGCGGGCTTTATCCCATCAAGAAACCTCACATATAATATCCGTACGGTGTTGGGTGCCATGCAACATGTACGCCCGGAATGTAAGGCCTTGGCGCTCTTTCTGGACATGGAAAAGGCATTTGACTCTGTAGAGTGGCCATTCATGGTGCGGGTACTTCGCAAGTACGGGCTGGGTGAACCCTTTCTGCAGATGCTGGGTGCTTTGTACTACCGCCCCACAGCTAGGCTGCAGGTCGGAGATCGAGTCACGGACGCCTTTGACATAGGCAGGGGCACCAGACAGGGTTGCCCCCTTTCCCCTCTCCTATATGCCCTAGTGGCGGAGCCGTTGGCCTGCGCCATTAGGGAATACCATAGATATGAGGGCATCAGCTTTCCCACTTATAAGATTGGCATTTCGACCTATGCCGACGACACCCTGCTGTATGTGAGGGACCCGGAGGTGAATCTCCCCTCCATTCTTAGGGAGGTGGTCAGGTTCGGGGCGCTATCTGGCCTTCAGGTGAACTGGAGCAAGTCGTTGGCGTTCCCGTTGTCGCCGGTGACGCTGCCGTTCCAACTGGAATACCCCCTGCAGTGGACAACAGATTCGGTACAGTACTTGGGGATTCAGCTGCACAGGGACCCGGAGGTGCTCCTCCGCAAAAACTACGGAGTGGCATACACCAAGTTAGTCGAGGATGTGGAGACGTGGAATCGGCTCCCCCTGACATTGTTGGGCAGAATAGCCATCATGAAAATGGTGGTCCTACCGAGGTTCCTCTTCCTGTTCAATAATATCCCGGTCGTGCTGTCTAGGGCCTTTTTCAAGCAGCTAAACCAAACGCTAGTTACCCTGGCCTGGGGTGGCAAGCAGCCCAGGGTCCGATGGGAGGTGTTGACGCTGCCGTACGAATTGGGGGGGGCTGGGGGCTCCGGACCTGGAAAGGTATTACAGAATTGCGCAGGCGGCGCACCTGCATACGTGGATTCATGCTGACCCGGGGGTTCCCCATGTTATCCTAGAGAAATTGTTTGCGGACCCGCTTCCTTTACCGGCAATCGCCTTTCAGCCGGTAGATCGTAGGGTGGGAAGCTTAGACTCCCTTAAGGCCACGAATCATGCTTGGCGGGAGTTGGCGAAGGCCCGGGGCTGCGCGATCTTGTACTCCCCGTTACTGCCGGTGGAGTGGGCGGTGTGGCTCCCCCCGCTGAGAGAAAAGGGTGTGACACGGGCGCTGAGTAAGCTGGGCATTTCGCGGATGGCGGATTTGTTTGTTGACGGAGTGGCCAAGACGTGGGACCAGATTGGATCGACGTCGCCAGCCCCCACGCACCTACAGCGTTTTCAGTTCCATAGAGTGCGCGGTGCGCTCTCGGCCCTCTTGGGGCCGGATATGGCGGAGCCCCCGGAGGTCCTGGAACTCACTTATGTAATAAAGACCACGGCGTCAGCCAAGCTGGTCACGACACTCAAAGCACTGGGGGACCAGAGTATGGCGCACCGGTGCGACGCGGCGAGAACTGCATGGCAGACGGATCTTAATATGGAGATCACAGACGAGGTGTGGAAATACTGCTGCGCCAGCACCAAGAAGGTATCATTAAACGGCTGACACAGATTGGTGCATTTTAAATTCTTGCAGCGTGTATATTATACCCCGGAACGATTGCATAGGTACGGGCTGCGCCAATCTGTGGAGTGTGAGCGCTGCCACTACCCCGTGGCGGATTTCATGCACATGGCCTGGTACTGTCCGGGGGTCGCCAGGTACTGGGCGGAGGTCTTCCGAGAGCTCAGTAAGATACTAGAGGTGGAGATTCTCCCTAGCCCAGCTTTGGCGTTGCTGGGGTATTCCAGACCCCTCCCGCCGGCATTGCGCCGCCTGGCGGATATTGCACTGTTGATAGCCAGGAGAGTTGTGGCGATTTGCTGGATGAGAGGACCACTACCCACTAAAAAGCGATGGGCCAGTGACATGCTGTATTGCAGCACGCAGGCGGAGATATACAGTGAACTGCTACCACCTAAAAGCCGTCCCAAAGATTTCTGGGGGCTGTACAGTACGACGCTGGCACCCGGGGACCCTGAGTTGGATAGTCAGGGGGGGACACAGAATGTGGAACCCTGTGGACACGCAACAGCGGTGGGGGACCCTGGACATGATCAGAATACCGCGGAGGTGCGCCTTTGAGGCTCCCCGTTACACAGAGTGGTAGAGGGGGCTGCATGCGGAGTGTGCGGATAGATAAGTTCCTGGTTGGACTGGGCTGGTTTCGCGAACGGCCCACGTTAGGGTGTGTGTGCTGCCAGGATAAATGTGGATCGACGGAGGGAGGATACTTGGACTGGGTACGCCGAGATGGTGAGATGATGGATGCGGGTGAATACGGCAGAGGCATGGGAGAAGACGGTGCGTGTGTGGTGGGTGGGGTGGGCGGGGGGGTTAGCGATAAGGTTGGAACATACCGGGGTTATGGCAGATTGGCGGAATGAGGCTGGCGCGTGGGAGCTCCTGCTCAGCGCGCGCATGCTCCTCTAGGATCTGGGGGCAGATACGGCTCTGGCCGGCGTAGGGACCATGCTGGGGGCTTCTTTCAGTGCGGTTTGGTGTAATGCCGCCGGTCCCCTGTGATGTCGGCTAAATGGCTGTGTAAGAGCGCCCTCAACTGCTTGCGCGAGGAGCTGCGCCTTCGCACTGGGAGGGCGATACTGCCTGTATTGTTCCTTTGTGTTAATAAAGGTGTTGGAAACAAACAAAAAATAAATAAATAAATAAATAAATTGATAATTAATTATGTTAATTTAATAATATTTTACAATATTGGTGGTGACGTTTATAGAGGAATATGGTGGGAGGCAAATTAATTATTTTAAATTAATTAATTGTTAATTAATGTTGATTATATTGCAGGAGTGAGTATACTAAATTAATCCCCTACGCTATCCAACACTTTCCCTACTGTTACACTTGGTGGAGTGGGAATAGTAAATTATTTCCACCCGCTATCCAACACTTTCCCTACTGTTGCCCTCACTGGAGTGGGAATAGCAATTTTTACCTCCCGCTATCCAACACTTTCCCTACTGTTACACTTGTTGGAGTGGGAATAGTAAATTATTCCCACCAGCTATCCAACACTTTCCCTACTGTTGCACTCGCTGGAGTGGGAATAGTAATTTTCATCCACCCGCTATCCAACACTTCCCCTACTGTTGCACTCGGTGGAGTGGGAATAGTAATTTTTACCCTCCCGCAATCCAACACTTTCCCTACTGTTACACTTGGAGGAGTGGGAATAGTAAAATATTCCCACACGCTATCCAACACTTTCCCTACTGTTGCATTCGCTGGAGTGGGAATAGTCATTTTTACCCACCCGCTATCCAACACTTTCTCTACTGTTGTACTCCCTGGAGTGGGAATAGTAATTTTTACCCTCCCGCTATGCAATACTTTCCCTACTGTTACACTTGTTGGAGTGGGAGTAGTAATTTTATCCCCTACACTATGCAATGTTTTCCCTACTGTTATAATTATTATAGTGTGAAAGGTTATTTAAAAATAATAATAATTTTAATTATTTAATTTTTTATATATAAAACAAATTTTTATATTTACATTTCAGGTTTATTTAGATATATATGTAATTATAATTTGAATTATGTTTTTAACATTTTATAATTACATTTAATAATAATGTAATAATTATTTCATATTATGAAGTTTATATCTATTTAAAAAAACATTATGCTTGTTTAATATTTTTTACATTACATTTATTATTCTTTAATTAAAAAAAAAAATCTAACTGTTTTCTTTAATTATATTAATAACGTAATTTATTTTGTATTAATTTTAAGACATTCAAAAAAATCGATATTTTTATAAAACTATATTTTTAACAACGATATTTTGGTATCGATATTTTGGTACTTACCTGTATGGAGATAGGAAGGCGATATTTTGTCAATCGATATTTTGGCCACGATATTCTGGTACCTCGATATTTTGACTGACGCTATTATGTCAGTGATCCATGTCAGCTGTTATACCAGCTAGCTCTACAGTGCCACTACCACCCCCATGTATTCTACAGTGGTGTAGGTAGTTTCAGGCAACAACTAACCACGACAACCCTGATTCCTCAGAGATCGTGGAAAACAGTACAGTATTTTTCGCTCAGTCACTCGTGCTCACTTATTCTCAGAAAATACAGAAGATGGCGATTAGGACGTTTTCAATAAGTATTTATTGGTCCAGCGACAGTCTTGTGAGAAACGTATGTGCTGCGGCAATCAGGAGACAGAAGCATACAAACGAAATTGCTAGTACCAATATAGTAAATAGTAGATACATTTCTACAATAGTGCTTATAAGATGAACATAAGCATTTCAGATAAAAACAGTAGCACTTGCATATTCCTAAAATGTGCACCCTAAGTAATTTGCCTAAATGTATCTAGCCTAAATCTGTATGTGTAGCATGGATATGTGATTATGTGTATATAACCAAGAAATCACTAGGGAAGCTCCAACCCCCTTACCTGATGGTAGAGAACAAAGGACGATGCGGCCGTATGCTGCCGGACTCGGTTCGGTCGGACTCCCATAGAAGTCAATGGGAGCCGGTTGTATGACGCGTACATGGGCTCCCATTGACTGAATGGGTACGTCGCGGACAACTGCGCCCCCTACAGTGGGTACGCGTCGGTGCCATCCACACCGTACATGACTGTGTTGGGGAGACCCATGGGTCTCCCCCTGTGTCTGAAGAGTAGGGCTGCGGGTGACTGGGGGTCCGACGCGGACCCCCAAAGGCAACCACCCGGCTCGCACAGGCTGTCCGACACATGCATCGTACTGGCTCGGTCGTGAATCGCATCCATTGCATGCCACGGTTAGCTTACGACCGAGACGTACGGAGCGGTTCGGACTGGAAACGACTCAGTCGGTGAATTTCATGTAGCTCTCATCGTACTTGCTCGCTCGTACAGCTGTACAAGTCGGCCGGAAAACACGCGTACGGCTCGTAGTTTTTCCAGCCGGATCGCGTTCGGTGCCCTTCCGACCCGGATCGGAATCGGCCCCTAAATTGTAGGGGGGAGTGACGGTCTTTTATACTAAAGTAGTCAACCCAGGGTTTTTTCTAGAAGCAGTATGTTTTCAGAACAATAATAAATGTTTTTAAAACAATCACCAAAGTTTTTCCAAACAAATGTGATCATGCACAGCTGGCTGTTGGCCAAGGATGAAAAAAGTGTTGACCCTTATACAGAATAATTCTGCTGTGCCTGGGGACATGTTTATGTACGTCAGGTACAGGGATTATGATAGAATACTAAGAGGTCCATTAGGATGGCCACCCTAGCAGCGCTGGGACCGGCCGCCAGTGGTGTGGCGGTTCCGCACTGCCTATTAGGATGCGACAGCCACCGTGGCTGTCGCATCCGGCATCCGGCATATACAACATTGTGGTGGGCGGTGCTGTGAGCGGCACCCGCCACAATGTTGTAAATGCATGTTGTGCATTGGCATACACAACGTGACAGGCACCGCGCGGTGCCTGCCACCTTGTGTATGCCAATGTAGGGGGTACCATGGGTACCCCCCCAAGTGCAGCACACCCTCTTCCCACAACCCCCGGGGTCCCACAATGGGCCCCCACAGTGATTCCTGCATACTTTTCCATGGCGGAGTCTCCGCCATGGAAAGGCATGAAACCGCCAACATAAAACATCGCCAGCATGAAACATCGCCACCATATTGAGGGCCTTTTCCACCCGGTAGGCATTCGTGATGATTGCCTACCGGCGGAAAAGTGGCGGACGGTCTTTCCGTCCGCCGCGGTACTCCCCACCATGCTAATGTGGCAGGGGGTAACAGGCCGTCCGGGGTGTTTTGGCGGGCGGATCGCAACTGCCAGTCGGGCGGTGGCGATCCACCCGCCATGCTAATGACCCCCTAAGAGCCTGGTGTCGAAGAGACGGGAGCAAGCTACTATGCAAAAGGTCACCTGTTCATTATCGTTATTATCGTGTGCATAGGACAATGCAAATGTAAAAAGAGGTATACATGACAGGCCTAGCCTAAAGTACATGACACTTTGAGGTCTGATGCGGTCATGAAATCTCCTTGCTGTAACAGTGGTATTACTTCTTGTAGTGTGATCATGTGAAAGCATTCTGAGGAGATGTACAGGTTTAGTGGCCTGAAATTTAGGATAGTCCTTAATGTTTTGTCCTTTTTGGGAATGAGAAAATAAAAGGAGTACACTCCGTGTTCCTGATGTTGTAAGGGTACTATTTCTATTGCCCCCTTTTGAAGGAAAGAACTTCTTCCTGTAAAAGCGCAAGATGTTCTTTTGGCATCTTTTGTGGTTTTGGTGGAATTGCGGGTGGTGTTCCAGTTCTCAGCAATACCCATTTTTGGTTATGGATAACACCAATTGGTCTGTGGTAATATGTTGCCATTGTTGATAATAGTTTTGTAACATTCCCCTCGACTGGTGTTATATGTGCTTGGGGGAGGTGTAGGTTGTCACTATTTTGGAGGGGTAGGGGTTTTGGTAGTGTTTGCACAGCCTATACCTGTGTCTGTAATTTGTTTTATAGAAAGATTCCCTATTAAATTGACTTTGGTAGGAACCATGTTGCTTACTGGCATTGTTTGCATCAAAGGAGGAACTTCCTCCGTTTGTACCTCTGTATTGACCCCTATGAAAGAAACCACAGTGTTGATATGTTTGCAAGGCCTCCATTGCTGTAGTTGCCCGTGTATGTTTTGAGCTTTTCTAGCATTTCATCCACTTGTGGGCCAAACAAATTCTGGCCATCAAAAGATAGATTAAGCAGATGCTGCTGTACATCTGGCTTGAACCCAGATACTCGAAGCCATGCATGGCACCTAATGAGGATACTAGTATTAACCTGGTGGGTGCTGGTGTCTGAAGAAACTAGGACACATTGTATAGTAGCATTAGATATTGCCCTGCCTCTTCCACCAATTGTGTTGCACATTCTTGGTATTGGTTAGGGGGGTGTTGCAGTAGTTACTGCATTTCAACTCATGTGGCCCGATTTTATTGGGAGAGTAGTCACACAGAATTTGCTATATGCATGTGGTTGGCTGCTTGTGCTGCGACTTGTTTACCTGCTGCATCATATTTTGTACTCTCCTTATCTGTAGGAGGTGCATCCCCTGTACCTTGGGAATATGCTTATTTTCCTGCAGTGTGCACCATTAATGAATCTGGTGTAACTTGGCCCATAATTTACTCAGGGTCCAGTGGATGTGCCTCCTAATTCTTCTCAATACACGGGGTGCCTATTCTAAATTGCACAGGCTGATTAAATATGTTCTGTGTGGATGATGGTATACCTTTAAGCATGGGGAGGAATTGTGCTGTGCTTTGTGATCTATTAAGTCTTTCTACCAGGAAATCCCTTTCATGTGGAATAGTGTGCAGGCTTATTTTGTGGTATGTAGCAGCCCTACCGATGTCCTGATTAGCTGATGTATCATCTAGTGGTGAGGGTTTGGATGTCAAATACTTGGATCCGTATCATCAGCATCATACATGTCCCATGGGCCAGGGGCAGTATTTGGATCTTCTTGTGGATCTATGAAGTAAGAGATATTGTACCCTTCATGTTGATGGTCACTTTAAGGTGACTGATCTGGTGATGGTAACAGTTGCTCGGAAGGCAAGTGTTTTGGAGAGGGTGCCTGTCCTGGCCATGAAGGTAAAGGTGGAATTGGAACAGATAATGAAATGGGAGCTGAAGGGATTAGATGGGGGTTGGGAGGGAGAACAGGGCTTGTGCCTCTTTCTTTTGTTGATTGGTTTGTTTGTGGCACATCATTTATCCTCCTGAAAAGAGTTCTTCCTCTTCTGAAGTGTGAGGAAAGCAGATGATGTTTTTGTGCATAGGTTCCCAGTATGAGGATGTACAAAGAGTTTTGTCCCTTGTTCAGATTGTCTTATAAGCGTTCAAGAAAGGGATCGATTTGCTTTTGCTGTGGCCTTGTAGTATTTTTTGTAGATTTCGACGTCGAGAATGTGAATGGCGTCGGAATGCCTGTTTTACTGGTTGCAGTTTTTTGTATTAGCATTGTTGGTGACGCCTGCTTTCAATCCCAAAGCTTTTGCATCCAAAACATGTTTTGATCCCGAGAGCTGTTTTGAATCAAAGGTATATCTTTTCGACTCCAAACCCTTGCTTGACTGCGGATGTGCAGATGCAGTTTATTTTGGTGCAGGCGCCAAAATAAAATTTTAAAGCTTTACATTTTTTTACACTAGTCATAGGATTTCCAGGCGTAGTGGACTTTTGTTTGTGGGCCTGTTGATGGAGACCTCCATGGCGCAAAGCCAGGGGGTCTCCGAAAGCCAGTGTGGGTGGTTTAGTAGGTGTTTGGCCAGCTTTAGCCGAGGTACTCATGATCCCCGTATGCAGTTGGTCTCATAGTCCAAACTGTCACCATTGATAGACAGCAGTATCTGCACATCTGTTGGCGCCATCTGTGCCTCTGAGTCTTACGGCTCTTGACTGGGGTCTGGTGACCAGTCCCCGAAGATGTCTGGTGCATGCTCCGTGGGTTGCTGCATGTTTCTGTGGACCCAATGACGCTCCCTTCGTTGCTAATGTGCCTTTTTCAACCAGAACAACAAACAGGCCTCACAGGAGGTCTCTTTGTGCTCCGGTGTCAAACATAGGTTGCAGACTTTGTATTGGTCTTGCCTGGAATATTTTGCATGGCAATTAGGACAAAAACTGGAGGGCACAAAGTGCTGTAGAATGGAGACAAAGTAGTAGAACAGCAGGACCGGGTGGGTTGCATGAAGTGATCAATAGTACCAGTTGCTGTTATCCAGATCTGAGATGTGTTGGCCTAGAGAGAAAAGACCAAGAGCCTATGAAGGACTTGATGTGGATTGACGGTTCGGTACCAGAACTGCTATAATGACATCAGAACCAGATGGCGGAAATAACAAAGGGGCTGAGGAAATTGCGCAATCCACACCGGTGGAGTCACTATACCTCTTGACTTGAAGACTTCTTCGAAGAAAAGCAACTTGGTCTCACCCGAGCCCAACACTGGATGGCAGGATAATGCTAAGCATATGCATCTATGGCCCACACATGCTACAAATAGAGGCTTTATGTATTGGCTCAAATGCAGGGCACATCAATTTGGAAAGGACAATGTTGAGTTCCCATGAAGAAGAGGGATTCCTGACTCGGGAAAACACTTTTATAAGCCCTTTGAGGAAGTCTTACCACTTGCAGCTTGAAAAAGGATGCTTGTGAGGGAGATTTCCTGAAAGTTGTAATGGCTGCCAGATGTACTATGAACCACCATTGGCAAGGCCACTCAGGTGCGATGAGAATCATCCTGGTGAGAGATCAGTAAAACATGAAAATCACTGTTGGAATGAGAGGAGTTGGTTGAAATGCATAGAGAAATTTCCCTGACCAACGTATCAAAATGACATTCCCCTGTGACCCTAGCTTGGAGATCCTGGATGCACAGGTGTGGCATTTTCTGTGGTTGATGTATGCGGACCGGTCTATGTGAAAATATCCCCACTCCCGAAAGATTTCTTGTAAGACATCGTTTAGAACCCAGTCATGATTGTCTTAGTCATTGTGACTGAGATAGTCTGCCTGCCCATTTTGAATTCTTGGCAGATGGATGACCGGGATTGTGAGATTCCTGGCTAATAGCCATTTCTATATGGGCTGGGCCTCTTGGGAGAGTGGATGAGAATGAGTTCCTCTCTGCTAGTTCAAGTAATGCATGGTTGTTGTGTTGTACTAGGATGCTGTTTGTTGCGAGTGCTGGAAAGAATTTCAAAGCCAGGTGGCTTCTCTCAGCTTTAGCATGTTGATGTGATACATTTGTTCTCTGTCCGACCACACACCCAGAGTCTGAAGGGAGCCCATGTGAGCTCCCCATCCCTGCAGGGAGGAGTCTGTAATCAGTGTTTGAGATGAAATGGTACCGCGACTTAAGATTATTCCACTGAGATCACCATGGGAGAGATTGTCGTGCAAAACATGATAGCCTTAGTTTGTCCTCCCAAAGAATGGAAAGTTGGTTCCACTGATCCTCCAGACACTGCTGTTGGGACCTCATGTGCCATCATGTGTTAGGTACTATGAAGATGCAAGATGTCATGACCAGTTTTTGATCATGGAGGGTGCACCCAGAAAGAAGTCAAAGGGGTCAATTAGGATGTAGGGTGGATCACCACCGCCCGCATGGCGGTGGCGATCCGCCCTACACCCTTCCCCGTCCGACACCCATTTCCCCCCCCCCCCCCCCCCCCGCCATATTAGTATGGCGGGGGGACCCAGGCGGACCCAGGCGGACGGAAAGACCGCCCGCCAGTTTTCCGCCGGTCATACAGGTGACCGGGCGGAATAGGGGCTATATATGGTGGCAGTGTCTGCTAGACACCGCCATCCATATTAGCATGGGCAGCGGTGAATGGCTTTCCATGGCTGAGACCCCGCCATGGAAAGCCATACGGAGTCTGCTTTCGGTGGCCCATTGCGGGCTCCCAGGGTATTGGGGGGTGGGGGGTGCACATGGGGGTACCTATGGTACCCCCTGCATTGTCATGGACATGGTGGCAGGCACCTCGTGGTGCCTGTCAACTTGTGCATGATAATGCACACAGTGCATTCCCAGCATTTTGGCGGGCAGTGCTGTGAGCACCGCCCGCCACAATGCTGGGAATAGAGGATGCCACGGTGGCGGTGGCATCCTAATTGCAGGTACGCCCGCCATCCTAATCGGCCCCAAAGTCTTTTAAGCGAGTCCTTTAAGTTTTGTATTCTTCCTTGTAAAAAAGAGATTAGGCATCAGCCAACTCGTTTCATTCCTATCAGAGGATCTTCATCAGGGCTGAAACAATTGACACAAGACAAAGTAACCACAACACAAAAATGTACAACAATGATTCAACATAAAAATAAACAAATACTACACATATTACAAAAAAAATGAATAAGAAATTTTTGGGGGACAATACTAACGAGTAAAAATGCATAACCCAAAAAACATCACTGAATGTACATCCACAAACATCACAATATAAAATTGCCCACAATAGATATAACGTTTAGTGTCATAAATAACTTAAAAAATACAAAAATACATATATATTAAAAGTGAAGTGTAAAGCATTCCGATTTCAAATTCCAATAGTCGATCAAAACAGAGAAAGAGAAAGTCAAATAGAATATACTGGCGAAAGACACATGAGATAGACAAAAATTAGACAAAAAGTAGACTGAGAACAGTGGGAGGGAGAGCAGGATACAAAGGTAAGACCGGAGGTCACAGGGCAAAAATAAGGCTAAAATAAGTAATCTCACCTATGTAAACTAGGTGAAATAGTCCAAGAATTCTTTAGTGTATTCACAATAAGGTTCAAGAGTAGTACGAGAACGAGCCCCACGATAAAGGTTCAATTCAATCACATCTAGCCACAACGATCTGCAAAGATAGCATCACATAATCCTATCTTGATGGTATGATTCAAACTAAAGTCTCAGCAATAACACAAACATCTCCTACATGAGTAGTGCACAACTACCAAGAAGATCCCATAATTATGCACCCACAGGATAAAAACTGCAATCGATAGCTCTCAGCTGGCAAAGGGGGCAAAAACACTGGAGGAGCTGGGTAGGTGGCTACAAGGTAGTATCAAGACAAGAAAAAATGATGATGCCTGATGAAATAAACACCCCATAAGGGAGTTCACAAAACACCCCAGCACGGGCAAATAAACATACTGTGTGGTAAAGAGGTCCCGTGTTTGCGTCAGTAAAGAATGCAGAGGCTCTTGTCTGAGTCCAACACTATTTAATGTTTATATGGTCGCTTTGGCAAAAATTGTAGAACCACTAGGGTTCGAGATAATCTCATATGCTGACGACACTCAGTTTATGTTTTCAATTGGTTCCAACATAGAAGCTGAGAAACTCAGATTTTCGGCAGGTATGCTTGCCATCTCAAACTGGATGACGGAGAACTGCCTTCAGTTGAATCCTAGTAAAACCGAGGTCAACCAGCATCAACCATTTGGACGGATGATTGGTGAACGTCTCAGCAGGGAGCTGCCCCCATCCCTACACAATCTGTGAAAAATCTTGGATTAAAACCTGATCAGACATTGTCCATGAAAGATCACATTGCGGCTATTACTAGCTCCTGTTATTATAGCTTACGTCTCCTATGCAAGATTTTGCCCTATCTGCCCACCAAACACCACAGAACCCTGGTCCAGGCTATGGAGATCAGCCGCCTGGAGTATGGAAATGCACTATTAGCTGAAGTAGGCGAGACGTTGCTTGCTAAACTGCAGGTGATTCAAAATACCGCAGCAAGAATGATTCTGAATCGTCCGCCAGGTTCCCCCTCAGGCCCCTTGCTGAGAAAGCTCCATTGGTTACCAGTGAGGAAGCGATCCAACTTCAAGGTCTGCTGCCTCACATACAATTCCTTAAACGGCAAAGGCCCCTACCTTACCTGCAAAAGAAAGGTATCAAACAGGCTTCTGGTTGTAACCTTAGATCTAATTCTCTAGCCCTTCTAAAAGTCCCCCAAATACGTCTTAGTTGCACTGTGGGGCAAAGTCTTCTCATACCTTGCCCCACAGTACTGGAACCAACTGCCTATTGCATTGCGTGAATGCACCTCATATACCGTCTTCAGGAAACAATTAAAGGCTTTTCTGTTTTGAATCTAAGCATCAATCTGTTTTTGGTTTCCACCCTCTTTTCACTAGGTAAGCGCCGAGATGCCACCGGGTTAGTCATGCGCTATAAAAATAGGCTTAACATAACATAACATAACAGAAGTTCAAAAGTAACATCAAGTTAAAACATCCCGATGTAGGCAGCAAGTACATAACATAACAAAGAGCTCCGTTCATCACTTAAACACGTTGTCCAGATGATCAGAGGTAAAACACCATGGGCCATATGTAGGAAACAGTTTTGCGATTGCAAACACTGCGAATCGCAGGAATCTGTGTGTTTGCGATCGCAAAACATACTTGACCGATGTAGGAAAGGTTTTCGCAGAATAAAAGTGCGAATCGCAAATTTAGCGATTAGCTAATTTGCGGAAAGTTGATTCTGCGAATCCTTTTGCGTAATCGCAGTCTGCGTACCAGGAATTGCGGAAATCGCTGTTAACGAATTAGCAGTTTGCGAAATCGCAAAATGAGATGTTTAAAAAAAACGCAATTAGCGAATCTTCAGAAATCGCAATTTTGTACTTACTAATTACCATTAACACTGAGCAGGTGGTAATCAACAGGTGGTAATCAACTGCAAACTATTTAAACAGGCCCACAATGCCACAGGGCCTTTCCACCATGGCTGGGCTGTACGTGATAGCCAGGAGGCTGCGAATCAGGGATGCCACACAGAGAAGGAGACGCCAGGAAAGGATCTACAGAGCACGCATCACCCTCTTCCAACTGACCGAGGAGGAGATCCATGTGAACTACAGGCTGCACCCAGACAGCATCCTGGATTTAATAGCTGAGCTGACACCCATACTTGAACACCCCACACGCAGGGCACACTCCATTCCCACCCATGTTCAGGTGCTGTGCTCACTGCACCTCCTGGCATCAGGTAGTTTTCAGGGGGTCATTGCGACAGCAGGAGGTGTCTCGCAAAGTGCACTATCGCGCTTCCTCCATGCTTTCCTTGATGCAATGGTACAGAGGCTGCATCACCACATACAATTTCCTAGCACACCACAGGCATTAGATCAGACCAAGCAGGAATTCTACCAAATTGCCCAATTCCCCATTGTCATTGGCTGCGTAGATGGGACCCATATCGCAATCTCACCCCCATCACATAATGAGTATGTATTTCGCAACAGAAAGTCATATCATTCCCTGAACGTCCAGGTAGTGTGCAATGCCCAACATATAATCACTGACATTGTGGCCAAATACCCTGGAAGCACACACGACTCATTCATGTTTCGCCACTGTGCGTTACATCGAAGACTCACAAATGGTGATTTTGGAGAGGGCTATCTGCTAGGTAAATGCATGGCAAACACACACAGAGGCAGTAGAGTGATGCAGTGGCAGGAGACTATTGAACCAGAATCTGCTTATGCCCCGCAGGTGACAGTGCGTATGCTGTACGTGACTACATCCTCACACCGTACCTGAATCCAGCAACTGCAGGAGAGAGGAGGTACAACAGCGCACACAGAGCCACACGCTGTGCCATTGAGAGGACCTTTGGAATCCTAAAGAGCCGTTTTCGATGCCTCCATAAGAGTGGAGGAGCGCTACAGTACAGCCCTGAGACGTGTTGCAAAATAGTGGTTGCCTGTGCAATGCTACACAACATCGCCACCAAAAAAGGAACCCCAGTGGACCTGACAGACTCTGAATCATCAGATGAGGATGGACCAGCACCACATCGCGCTCCGGCAGGAGGTGCTGGTGCGGCTGCCGGACGCATGAGACGTGATGAGATAACCCAAAACTACTTCTAAGTGAGTAATTATGACACAATGAAACTGATTGGTTAGTTACAGGGATGTTTATTTATTTCTGATCATGCATTGAGGTATCTAACGTTGTGACTTCAAAGTCCCTGCATGCACATGTTTGTGTCACAGTGCAAAGAATAACAACAGCCACTGAGTCTACATGGACTGTGTTGCGTCACACATGCCCATCAGTCCCTTGTGTCCCTTCACCTCCTACGTGCACGGCCTGGTGCGCCTCGTTGTGTGTGCGCAGTGCCCTCCCTGGAGTCATCCTCCACTCTGCCCTGGCGTGAACTCTGGCGTCTGTCCTGTGGAATTGGGGGAGTGATGCTGCTCCTGCTCGATTGTTCATCGGTGTCTATGGCAGCAAGTGCACCTATGCCACCTGTGGCAGTTGCGCGCATCTGGTCCCCCGCATGTGTGACCTGCACCAAGACACTGCCGACATCCTGGCAGCAGTGGGCCATCTCGCGCTGCATGCTGACACATCTTCTGGCCAGCAGGGATGTGGCGGTTGACTGGCGGTTCACAGCCCTGGTGTATAGGTCCAGCCGTGTGTGTAGGCGATGTCTGTCCCGCCACCGGGCTGCCCTGTCCCTCGCTATCTCCCTGCACAGTCCCTCCAATGCAGCAGTCATGGCCATTACTCCTTCGCGCAACTCCGTCATGTTGTGGTTATGTGCTACCAGTTGCCTTTGTATTGACCTGATTCCCTTCACTTGCAGGCGCTGCTGCTTGAGCATGCTGCCCTCCAGGCCCGAGAACACCGTGTCCTCTTCACCAGGAGCAGTGCTGGTGGACGCCCGTGCCCTGCCTCTCATCACTCTCCCTACTCTTGATTGTTCCGGGGACTGTATTTGGCGCTGTCCTGCACGCTGCCTGTGCACTGGCTGTTGCTCCTCTGCTGTGTCTGGTGCCTGTGCCTCCAACAGTGGTAGTGGTGGGACAATATTGCGGCGCCTGCATGGTGCTGTGTCGCCAGTTGTGGCTTCGCCCTGATCCTTCTGGCCTGCCTCGTTCTCCATCTCTGCTGTTGGCTCACATTCAGCCTCACTATCCTGTGTTGGTGGTGGTGCTGTGGATTAAATGACACACATTAGTACTGTGTCCTGTCTGGTATTTGTCATGCATTACTTTTAGTAAATAAATGAACATGGGCACTATCGGTCTTTTTCTATATCTGCATGATGGAGTCCTTCCCATTCCACCTGTCTGTGTCTCACTGGCACAGTTATCAGTACATGTGACTACGTCTCCCATAATGCATTGCTGTGTGTGCTGTGTGACATTTACTGGAGTTGCAGTCAGGTTGCCTTTTGGGGGATGTGGGTGGTTTGGGCATGTATCAGGGGGTTTTGCCATGCACCTTACCTTGTGTGGTGTCTCTGTGTTCCGAGCTGTCCAGGTCAGCCACTCCACTCACGCTCTCAGGCTGCAGTGTGCCCTCCACCAGCTCCTCCAGTGGCGTCGGTTCGGATGCAGTGGAAGGTCCCCCACCGTTTTTTTTTGCCTCTGCCAGTCTTGTCGCCACCCTCTCCTTTGACCTCTGCCGCATGTCATACCATCTTTTACGTAGGTCCTCCACACTGCGGTGTGTGACACCAATGGCATTGACTTTCTCTTGGATGTCACTCCAAATCTTGCGCTTCCTGGCCTCAGGCACTCTCAGGGAACTTTTCCCAAAAAGGAGATCATGGTTGGTGACCACCTCCTGTGTGAGGACCTCCAGCTCCCTGTCACTGAATTTCTGTTTTCTCTTCCTTGCTGGTTCCTCATGCTGCTTTTCACTCCCCTGGGAATCCATTTGGCTGGCTTCCAAATGCAGAGCTGCACTGTTCTCCTCTCCACTCAGGCTCTCAAACAGCTACTTGCTCACTCACAGCTGCTGGCAATCAGGTGCAGCATGGGCAGTCACACTTCCTGGTTGTGATGTCATCATTCTGCACCTGAATTGCAGATTCCAAGATTTGCGATTCCTTAATAGCGTATTCGCAATTAAGGAATCGCTATTAGGGTAATCGCAAAAATATTCTGCGATTTTTTGGTAATCGCTAAATATTCGCAGAATTCTACCTACATCGAACTTTGCGATTCGGAAAATGCGATTCGCGAAAAAACGCAATTTCCGATTCGCAAATTCTGTTCTACCTACATATGGCCCCATATGACTGCTAGTAGCGTATGGCATTCCACATCCCCAGAGTTAAAAAGAATCACCAAGTGCAGTGATCAAAATAAAAACTCATTGGCAGGTAGAATAATATGCAATTATTTAGTGCCCTGGCCCCATATAATGGTAAAAGAGGCCATAGCGTGGGTAACACTATAATACTAATTGTGCATGAATAAAACACAATGGGGCCAATTGCGATTCTGGCCGCAAAACGTACCGACCGAGACGGACCAGGAATGGAGACCGACCGACACGGACCGGCGTGGTACGACCTGTGCAGTACGATGCAAAGCGTGTGAATTACAGCCGACACGTACGGAATACAAAACATACGACCGAGCCATAGGGAAAACATTGATTCACCCGGAAAACTGACGTGATTTGCACCGACCGACACGCACCAAGAATGAACCTGACCGACACGTACCCGCGATGTCCGATCCGTGCAGTATGATGCAATGCGAGTAAACCCAGAACGACTCGCAGGGAGCCCAAGCCGCATGACCGACATGCACAGAAAACAGGGACCTGAAGCAATAGAGATCTCCACGACCGACGCGTATGAAACACAGAAGAAAGGAAAAAAATACAAAAAAAGGACCAAACAAGCAATGACAAAGTCAATAAATATATTTAAATAAAAACTTGGAACAAAGACACACCCACAACTGCACCTATATAAAGGACACCAATCGCTACCATGATCATTTGCAAATTGAAGACAACAGCCAGCAGAGAACACCATCACACAGCAACCACAGACACACTCACAACTCACCATCACACAACTTTCACACCATTAGCACCTCAGGTGACTTGAGTGTATCCAAAAGCATGATGGGATTTGTAGTCACAGATAATGCTCCCCCTCCAAATTGGCCCATCAAGACCTCTCTGAACCATGCCCACATCACAGGGAGTGGAAAATGACTGACAAGATGGCTGACACTGGGTCCTGCTGTGGGGAGCACAAGGCCCTAGTAGGGGTTGTGCGCAAATCAGAAGCAGGACACCACTGCCTGACATCCTGAAAGACAACTTGCATGCCCTCCAATGGAAGCACGTTTCATTGTGGGAAGGAGGACTGACAGCTCTGACCATACTTACCAGCATGTGGAGACACACATACCCCTCAACACAAACTCCACACAACTCACCGGGTAGAATGCATTGACTCACACTGTAGTGAAATATCACCCAAAGATACACCCCCCTGGGTGCTGCTGTGTGAAGCACAGGGGCTCTCTTTGGACTTGTAGCCAAACAAACACCAGGGCTTCACAGTCAGCCATCTTGCCATTGCTGTCACACTCCCTCACAGGGAAGCAGAGTCAAAAGGAAGGAAGTATGAGCATGCTGGGAAGGGGGGTGTAGCCAAAAGCATGATGGGAGTTGCAGTCACAGACATTCCCCACCCACCCACATGGCCCAGCAAGCTCACACTGAAACATGTTCGCCTCACAGGGAGTGGGAATGGACTGATAAGATGTCTGACACTGGGCTCTGTTGTGGGGAGCACAAGGCCATGCTGGGAACTGGGCACCAACAAACACCAGGACTGCACAGTCAGCCATCTTGCCATTGCTGTCACACCCCCTCACAGGGAAGCAGAGTCAAAAGGAAGGAAGTATGGGCATGCTGGGAAGGGGGGTGTAGCCAAAAGCATGATGGGAGTTGCAATCACAGACATTCCCCACCCACCCACATGGCCCAGCAAGCTCACACTGAACCATGTTCGCCTCACAGGGAGTGGGAATGGACTGACAAGATGTCTGACACTGGGCTCTGTTGTGGGAAACACAAGCCCATGCTGGGAACTGGGCACCAACAAACACCAGGAGTGCACAGTCAGCCATTTTGCCATTGCTGTCACACTCCCTCATAGGGAAGCAGAGTTAAAAGGAAGGAAGTATGGGCATGCTGGGAAGGGGGGTGTAGCCAAAAGCATGATGGGAGTTGCTGTCACAGACATTCCCCACCCACCCACATGGCCCAGCAAGCTCACACTGAACCATGTTTGCTTCACAGGGAGTGGGAATGGACTGACAAGATGTCTGACACTGGGCTCTGTTGTGGGAAGCACAAGGCCATGCTGGGAACTGGGCACCAACAAACACCAGGACTGCACTGAATGACATCCTGAAAGTTAACCTGCACCCACTGCAATGGTGGCACGCTTCATGATGGGATAACTGGCCTGGGGGAGAAGGAGGTCCTGACTTGAAAACAAATAACACCGATGCTGGCCATACACACACCTTCTATGCTAAAACACATTGCACACATGGTATCAGACACTCACAAAGATAATGCCTGGGCATGATGTCTGACACTTGGGCCTGATAAATGATGTGGCTGAAAATCACACATATGCACTGGCCAACCCAAACACGGTCGCACACACAGCCATTGCAACCATATGTTCAAACTCACTGTCTGGGGATGCAGTGTCCAGGGGTGCCCCTTGGCCTGGCTGTGGAGGTGTGTCTGCAGATGACAAGTGTGGAGAGCCATATTTAGTACATTGCACAAACCACACAGGAACTCACATATACATCATTGACAGGGGACATCTGACAGTAAATGGAATGGACACACCAATATAGCTGACACCATATCATGGTCTCATTCACAATCCGTGCTGTTGTGAGCTGCATTCCACTCCTACATCGTGCTGCAACATATGCATACTTCACACAACACACCACTCACCGACATAGACACTGTAGACACAAGGTCTAACCTGGACTGCATTGGAGGAGACATGCTACTCACAGCAGCCAAACCGCAACACACACACCACCGGCTCTCACTGTCATGAGCATCGAAAAGCCAGAGTGCTACCTTGCCCAATCCATGTCACCATGGAGAACATTGACAAGTCAAATCACATATGCACGTACAAAACTCAGCACCAGACTCATTAACGATGGTGACATCATCACTTGTATGAAATGAGATGGGAACTAAGAACACTGTAAAAAAACACTTTTTCCCAAGAGATCACAGGCATACCGGACTGTGACCATGTCGTACCAATACACCAATGTGACACACAAAGACTAGCAAAATCTGCTACCACACATGCCCCAATCTTACAACATATCCTCAGTGGAATTGCACGTATGTCCTTGTTAAAGCTCAAATGTGTACAGGGATGACACACCTGTGTCAGCAACGTGATGGCCCTTGAGTAGTAATGGCCATGTACAGCCAAATCTATACATGAGCTGGGCCTGCACACACTTCGACATGCACATTGAAATGTTTCATTTTGGCTGGGCAATGTGCCACAACAATATCAATCTCTGTCCATGACAACCTTGGACAAAGCAGTGTACAGGCACGCATCCTGACGTACAGTAGAAAATGTCATGTATGTGAACCATTGATGCCTGTAGAAGAAAAAACTTACATTGTGTGTCTATTCCAAACACAGGTGGTGCTGGGGACACAGCAGCAAATGAAGAGGAGTCCATGTCCCAGACTCTGGTGGACCCTCAGCTCTCTGGTGTGGATCCGTCTCTGTCCTCTTCGGATGACGACGAACAACCTGGCACCTCCGGTGTGAGTCATCATGCAGCACCAGCAGTACCAACATCTGCACCCCCTTTACCCACGCTTCCAGCATCTGGCAACAGACAGGGCACCCCCACCAACATGCACAGACCAAGGTCACAGAACACCAACAGCACAGGGACACAGGACCCCCAGGAAGCTACGGACAACACCACCAGCAACTACACCCAAGGGGGCCCAGTGTCACCTGTGCATGCCGCCACAGGTCCTTTACCGTGTGGATAGGGGTGCTGGGAGGGGTGGTAGGCAGAGGGCGTGCCTTGCAGAGGGGTCTGGACTGCATGATGACCCCCAACTGGCACGCATCATAGATGCGTACCAGGATAGCACCGGAGGATTCGGCCAGGTAGTGGGGATCCTCAAGGACATTCAACAGGAGCAGGCTGCCCATCATGCCCGCATGGAGGCAAAGTAGGATGCACTTACTGCGATGAATCGGGACATACTCCAATGACTCCGCCAGATAAGCACCCACATGTCCACACCTCCCTGTGTGGCCACAACATCTGTTGCCACACGATCTGCCAGTGCCACAGCGAGGGAGGATGACTCTGGCGGAGAGTCCTCTGCACCGCAGACGCCTGCAACTGAGGATCCCCCCCGAAGAAGAAGAAGAGAGGTCGTCAGAAGAAGGACAAGTGAGAGGCTGCAACCCAATCTCCCAAGAAGCTCTTCCTCTGTGACCTTGGCCTCTTCCCCACTGACCCAGCAGATCCAACTTACAAGGGGAAGAGGAAGTCCTCACACACAGAGGGGAGTGCCTCACACCTGGACACCCTCCCCCAGGTGCAGTCAGACCGAGGCCCCCACCCGCAAGTCCCCCCAGAGCCGGAAGAGCAAGACCCCACCCCGCAACTCCACGACAAAGTCTCCGTCCTCCATCCCCCAGGCCACCACTCCACAGGTTCCCCCGCCACATCCTGCCCCAGGCTCCTCCACCCACATATACACCATCCCCAAAATGCTGAGGCCCCCCCACCACTTGCTCTTCCACCCCCTCCACCCCCGGTCAGACAGTTTGTGCCACTGATGTGCGGACCGTTCCCCCCTCTGTCCAGCCGACCTCACCTGAACCCCATTCTGCTCCCATTGAGTTAGGCACTGCAGTGGAGTCCACGACCACCCCGTCTGACTTGGGCACTGCAGTGGGAACCGAGCCCACTCCATCTGACCTGCCCACTGCAGTTGTGCCGGCACCCACCCCATTTGACTTGTGCCCCACAGTTGTGACTGCACCCACTACTTCAGTCAGCTCCACTGCAGTTGCCAGTGACTCTCCTGCATCCACCACCCCTTCACTGCCTGCTTCTGCTGAGCCCTGATCCTGTCCCTGCGGTGCCTGGCCTGCCCCCATGTATGCCCCTCTGAGGGGATGTCCCCTGTCCTTACCAGTGCAGGCAAGCAACGTGTGACAGTTGTCACTCAAATAACATTGTTGACATTTGGATATGGACTGGCCATTTGCCTTTGTTTTGAAAGGACTTTGCATTTAACAATTGCCGAATAAAGCATTTTTTTTTATCCTTGTAAATTTGATTTAGCTGTACATTATGTTGATGATGTTTAGCATGACCTTGCAGTTGTAATTCTGCATTTCCAATGTTGAATACTGAGGTGTTGATGTGAGGTACTCCATGTGGTCCATGAGATATGTATCCTATTCTGGTCGGTATCGATGTCATCCTTTGCAGCTAACTGGGTGTGTCATGATTAACAATTTGTAAAGATCTCTGTAAACATTTCATTTGCATGGTCACATCTGTGGCTTGCACACATGATGTGCTTCCCATTGTCCAATTTGTCTATTTCCCTGACTGTGGGCACATCTCAACTGGACATGTAGGTATGGGCATCATTGGTGTAGGAGCAACTGGGACCTCTGTGCAACTTGCTGGACATATGTATTGAGTATGTGCAGATGACTTAAGGGACACTCCCGTACCCAGGCTGTTGTGACCAGAGCCTTCATTGTGAGGTAACTGATGGCTGACTGACCAAGTGTTCTGCTGACATGACTGAGACCTGCTGGGACTATGTTTGGCACAGCTGAGCTTCCGCAGGAGTTGAGTCCCCTCAAGTAAGTGTGTTGTTCCGTGACATTGCCTGGGCCCATGTTGTGTGTTGTGTGCGCATGTGTGTGTGTGTGTGTGTCCACATCCTTTGTATACACAGGCAGTGTTCCCTTGATATGTTCCTGTTGTTGATGCTTGCTGAGTTGTACTGTGTTCATCCCACATCTTTGCCATGGGCTACCAGATGTGTGGGTGCATGACACACTACTGTTAATTGGTGTTTCATCATTGGGATTTGTCAGTTCTGAGTGGGGATGATGTGGTCAGACGCAGATGGGACACAGTCAGGGGTCCCCAAGGCACTTCTTTGTTCGCAATATCATGTAGTTGTCCCTAGGTGGTACCTTTCAGTGATTGAGACGTGTATGTGTGTGTGACTGCTCCCACTCGTCCGGTTCAGGGCTGCAATGTTGGCAGGTGTCAGCATGTGTGCCTTGTGGTTCTCCTTGGCTTCTTCATTGTCCTGGGACTGTGGCAGGTATTCCGAAGGTTACGGGAGCTTTGACGTCATGGCCATGTACCGCGTACTGTGCAGTATGTCTGTCATTCACCAGGGTTGTAGACTGTCCTTGTGTGATGAGTCTGTGCACCTTAGTTCCTCCCAACATTACTGTGTTTGTCATGGGTGCATGTGCAATGTCACCTGTCCATGTGGGCTTCACAGATGCACAGGGTGTGTGGTGTTGAGGGTGGACTGTGAATGTTTGCATGGGTGGGCCCCTAGCTCCCGTTTGTCCATGGATGATGGGCCATGCTGAGTGATTTGTGTTTGTGTAGGTGTGATATACGTTTGTGGCACAGGACACATGTTTGGATTTCACAGTTTGTACGACATCTACCTTTGTCATCACAGTGGACGTATCATGCATGCTTGTGTCACCCCAATGTATGGTCCCTGGGGGCAGTGCTGTTGTGAGTCAGTCTCTCGCTGTGTTAGTTGCTATTCATTCCAGCTTGTGTCACATGTGTCTGTTGTTCTCCCTCTCATCTCACAATGCCTGATTGCCCACTAAGGGGGGGCTCAGTGATGGGTTAGTTTTGTATGGCACTGTGTCCACATCTTGCTCACTGTGGTTCAGCCCGCCTCACGTGTTGTGTAGTTGCCTGGGGATATTAAGACACACACCCACATTTTATCTCAGATGTGCAGTGTGAGGTTGCCCGTTTGTGTTTGTGCATCTGCACCAGTGCATTGGTATTGCTGTTGTGGGCCATTGTCTGGATGTTGTTTTTGTGATTTTCCCTGCTGTCCCTGTGAGCCATATCACATCATTCTGCACATTCATCCTGGTCGTTAGGTCCCATTGCTGCCATGGAATGGGAGTTTGTGACTAGACACCTATAGTCTACACAGGATGTTTTGATTTGTGTGTCTATTTTCGAGATGTGTGTATGCTTTGTGATGGTCACTTCTGCTTTTGTGTCATTGTACACTGTATGCAATGTCAGCCCCCATGGGTGGTGCTTGTCTGCACATGGCCGAGAGTATGTTAGGTTTTCACAACACTGTTACCCTCACCACATCTCTGTGGGTATGGGACACAACCACTACTTTGCCACAAAAGTGTTTCATGTGTTGGGACCAGGAATCATACATGCTGTTTGGCATTTGCAGCTTTGATGATGACACTTACCTTTTGGTCACTGTGATGAGGGGGTTTTTAGACCCCATCACCACAATGCTCAACATTTGCTGCAGTTTGCAACCACACACTTAACTTTAGTTCTACACAGTGAGGGGGTGTTATTTTTACATTGCCACGGTGCTATAGTGATGCTTGCCTTGTGTAGGTCACACATGTAATGGTAGTTACATTGTATGTTCGAAGCCATAATCACTGTTGTGGGCATTTGTCACAGACTACACACTGTTGTCATGATGTGAGGGCGGATGTATTTTGCTGACATACCTAATGTTGGTGTATGATGGATGTGTGCTATGGGTGGGGGTGGCAGGAGTGATGGGCAACATAAGCTCTATGTGTGGGGTGGCAGTGGTGATGGGCAACATAAGCCCTATGAGGGGGGGGTGGCAGTGGTGATGGGCAACAGGTCCCCTCTGTGTGGGGGTGACAGTGATGATAGGCAACATTATCCCTATGAGTGGGGGTGGCAGCAGTGATGGTCAACAGGTCCCCTATGGGTGGGGGTGGCAGTAGTGATGGGCCACATAAGCCCTATGAGTGGGGGTGGCAGTGGTGATGGTGATGGGCAACAGGTCCCCTATGTGTGGGGGTGGTAGTAGTAATGGGCAACATAAGCCCTATGAGTGGGGGTGGCAGTAGTGATGGGCAATAGGTACCCTATGGGTAAGGGTGGCAGTAGTAATGGGCAACATAAGCCCTATGGGTGGGGGTGGCAGTGGTGATGGGCAACATAAGCCCTATGAGTGGGGGTTGCAGTGGTGATGGGGAACAGGTCCCCTATGTGTGGGGGTGGCAGGAGTGATGGGCAACAGATCCCCTATGGGTGGGGGTGGCAGGAATGATGGGCAACATAAGCCCTCAGTTATGCGCATCGTACTTCATCGCACGGACAGACGGGCTCCGGGTACAAGTCGGTCGCAAGGTAAGGCTATGAACAGCTCTCGGAGAGCTGTCCGACCCAGATCGGAATCGACCCCAAAGCGGTAGCACAGTAACATTGTTCATGATTAATAAAAAAAGCTCAGTAATAATATACCCCCAATCACATAAGTAACTACTGTAGGAGCACAAAACGTTGCTAGCAATCTAACCGCTACCAGCGTGCTGATTTAATCAAGCCCCATGTGTTAGCGAGGAAGACTAAACATAGCTTTCAATATATCCCAGTCCCAGTAAATTTAAGTAAAAAAGCGACGCAGTGACAGTCCCCCAACCCCACAAGTAAACTTGCCTGGAAAATCTTCTTCTAATGAACGGCAGGTACGCCCGGCAACAGTGTAAACTGGGCGCCATGTAAAATCCACAATTTAAACTTCCGCGGTCACGTAGCGTCCTAACGTAATGACGTCAGGCCCAAAGCCTAAGGATCCCTATTCCGTTTAACGAGGAATCGCCATATTGAAATGTACCCGAATGCCGGTTAGCATAAACCGAGTAACTGCCGGCAAGAGTCTTTACCGGCATATACAAAGGAAGCCTGCAGGTTTGTATAACTAAACAGGCACAATAATAGATATATAATGCCCCCACATCGACAAAATGCTTCTCAACCACAAGAGAGTTGCGGGGGCAATCGGGAAGGAACACCGATTATCCCAGAGTAGGCCCGTAGCTCCCGCACTGGTGGCTTACGCTGCAAAAGCTGTAAGCACGGCACTGTATGGGGCCGAACTGTGGGGCTTCGACAATGTTAAGGAAATCTCTATGTCGGAAAACAAATTCTTTAGGGATCTGGTTTCGCTCCCGATGGGTACTCCATTAAAACCCCTTATGAGAGACATGGGCAGGCGTTCAGTTAGGGACCTTGCCAGATTACGCCCCTTGCTTTATTGGACGCACCCCCGAACTCTCCAAATATGTTGAGGGTCTTAGAGAAGTGATGAGTTCGCCTGGGTCCCATAGGATTACCTGGTTGTGTAATATTAAAAATTCCTTTTCTGCATTGGGCTTAAGAGATGTCTGGGAGTCCGGAATGCGTCTCAGCAAGGCTGATCTGAAGAAGGCTTACTGGATGTGGATTGATACCCAAGAGAATACAGCCATGGTTGCCGGCAGCTTAATTGAGGCTTTTTATTTGCATAAACCAGTGACGAGGCTGGAGTCTTATCTTGATGTAATCCAGAAGCCCAGAGACAGGCGATTGTATATCCAGTTTAGATTCGGCACTTTGCCCATTCGGGAGCGCACAAGTAAATGGAAACCCCCTTACCAAACAATTGCAAGTTTCCCATGCTGTAAAGTGAAGGTGGAAACTGTAGCGCACTTATTGTTTGAGTGCCCTTTCTATAAAACTCCCAGGGTAAGATGGCTGAGCCCTGTTTGTAGACAATTGGGCACCGTGAACCACCGTGTTGCACTGAGAATTCTCCAATCGGACACTAGTGATTTGCTTGTATGTGGGGTAGCTAAATTTCTTGCTTGGTCCTGGCTGATTAGATTGAAACTCCTGGGTCCTTTGTCGTGATGTATCTCTTCTTGCCTTGTTTTTTAGTGTTTTTTTTTACCACCGTGTCAAAATGCTTTGGGGAAATAATTCTTTCCTCGTGTTTAAATGTAATTTAATACATTTTTAATTTTGTAAATGTATTTAATACGATTTTAGATGCCATGTTTCAGGCCGAGGGGGACTGGAAAAGGGATGTAACAATGCATTTTCATCTAGTATGCCGATCGATCCTCCGCATTACCCTCTCGCTCCTATTGGATCTTGTCCTGACTTTTATTGTGCATTTTATGTTTGTCTGTATGCTTTTATGATATAATTTTATCGAAATAAAGCTTTTGACTGACTGATATATAATGCATATATGCAACAGCGGGTGCTAAGCAGTGTAACATGAAATGATGAGGATTCAAATGCCTTACACATCATAAATGTAACGTTATAAATAGGGCTCCCGGTTTTATGGTATTTATTTTTTTGACATTTCCGTCTGTATTTATCCATATTTATGTTTTGCTAATTTTTTCTGAATTTATCCATGTTTATTTTGGGTTCTGTGAAAAAAATCAAGCTGAAATTAGTATATTTTCACATTTATTTAACCAATAAATATGCACTCATGCTTGAATGCCTGCCAGGTTTCAATGCTGTGACACCCGCAGAAGATACATCAATGCCCTTATATGAAAATATGCAAATTTCTTTATGAACCTTGTGCATATGTACTGCTGTTAAAGCCTCTTTGCTAAAATTCCTTTCTTTTCTAACCAGGTAAACTATCAATCCACACAGCTATTGGCCTGACAGTCTTGGCAGACAGTATTTAGAATTACTCAAAAAGCAACCCGATTTCCATTTTTATCCACATTTTAAAATAAATACAGACAAGAAAATAAATGTTTTCTGTCTGTATCTATCTGCAAAAATCAGTAAAAACGGAAAACAGGGAGCCTTAGTTATAAACCACGGGCACCATCTTGAAATGTCAGAGCCTGCAGGTTCGTAGATCTTAACGGGCACAATATTTATCCCAAGCCTGCGTCTTTGTGTAAAGGGTTCACAATAATTGTATAAAATCACAACATTGGTACCAGGTGAATAAAATTACACCTAAGAAAGCACCTAAAAGTAAAAGTCATATTTACTGTAATAAACGATAAACAAATCATTATACACATATGGGCGGAGAGTCAAAGGGCCCATAATACGTCCTGATTGTATATAACAGGGGGCAAGTATTGGAGTCAGAGCAATGTAATGTCAACCTAAGTGCAGAGTTGTAATGACTGGAGTATAAGCTTGTATAAACTCCTACATACAGTGTCCAGACCTGAGTCAGTGCATGTCGCGGAGCACAAGGCATATGCTAGTTAGAAACAGTGTGGTGCCATTGTGTTGCACATCAGAAGGGCAAAACATGTCCCAATCCAAAATTGAAAATTCCAAAGATGACAAATTCCTCAATCCAGCACTCAAAAACAGAAAACCCAATAGGTGCTCCTCATCCCTACAGTGTGTTAAAAAATTAGTCCAAATAAGAGAAGAAAAGTGAATGGACAGCTGTAGCACAGAAAAAGAATCGGGAGGATACGCTGAAATTACACAACAACTGGGTCATTGTACAACAGTTAAAAGGAAATTAGTCGCATCACATGGTTCATAGAATCTCCAAATGTTCACATATATTAAGCCCTTCCAGGATGTTTCGAAACCTAATTAGTTTATAGGGAATAATGCATCTCCCCATCTGTGTTGTGACCATGAGTCGTAGCCTTCAGGGGACAAATACACTTGGATTCTGTTTGTCTAATTAATAGTTCTCTATTACCACCTCTCGTATTAACGGGGACATGATCTATGCCATGAAACCAGAATGTGTCATCTCCAATATGTTCCATATTGTAATGTTCTGTTATGGGGTATCTAGCATCCCTACTTAAAAGCGCCCTATGATGTTCTTGTATGCGGGATTTTAGGCAGTGTGTTGTGCTGCCAACATATATTATTCCGCATTTGCACCCAAGAACATAAACTACATGGGTAGTACTGCAGTTTATGAAATGACCGATAACATGTGTTTTGGAGCTGTTGTAGGAAAAAGTCTTGATCTTGTTTTTGCCCATGGGGCAAATGTTGCAGGTTCCACAAGTAAAAAAAACTTTCGGTTTAGGTGGCAACCGGGTCTCACTGCTTGAGGATGTCGTCACATAGCTCAGACATAGATGGTTCCTCAGGGAAACCCCCCTCCTGTTTGTGATTGCGGGCCTGTAACTGATACAGTCTTCTAGGCCAGACATTTCAGTAAGAAGGTGCCAAATTTTTCTGAAAACATTAAATATCTTATCACTAGGCATGGTATACTGAGTGATAAACCTAGCTTTACCTTTCTTATCAGGATACTTCCTGGCCAAAGGCTTATCCTGGAGAGCGCATTCCCTGTCTGTTTTCAATATCCTGGTTTCGGCTCTATCCAAAATATTGTTGGTGTATCCTCTCTTTAAAAATCTTTTTCTTGTTTCAAGGATATTAGCCTGAAAGGTTTCTTTTTTGGGGGGGGGGGGAATTCTTTTTATTAAACATACTCGACATAGAGGTACAGTTACACCCAGATCAGTTACAGGGAACACAGCAGAACCAAGGTGTACATACATAGTAGAATGATAATTGGAGGTTACGGTGAGGGGGAACTATCACCTTCGGGGTCACCTGAGGGGGTGCAAATGTTGCCACGGTATGCGTTCTAGGGAGCCCAGATCCTAGACCACTTTCGGGGACAACCCCTAGCTGTATATACTGTCTTTTCCTGCAGCATACACCAGTCAAGGTCTTTTTCCCAATCAACGACCCTTGGAGCATGCGTAGCCCCCCATAGTTGAGCAATGTTTCTCTTAGTTATCATGCAGCCCAATGTGACCCATTGTAAAGCGTGTGAGTTAAAGTCAGTAGGTTCCCAGATAATAAGGAGGCATCTGGGGGCCTCAGGCCTCACAGTGAGTTCTAGGGTTTGGCTCATAATGTTGTGAATATTGCACCAGTAAGTCTGTATTGGGTCGCAGTGCCATATTATGTGCATAAACGTGCCTAGATGGGTGCATCCCTGTCTGCAAAGCCCGTTTGTTGGACCACCCATATGTATCAGTTGGGGGCCCGTGTAGACTCTATGTAATATTTTTAGCTGCACAAGACGGAGGCGCGCTAAGATGGCAACAGTTTTGGGGGAGGAGACTGCGGTCTGCCAAGTTTCGTCGTCCAGTTCGATACCGTCTTCAACCCATTTCTCCCGTAGGGCCAACAATGGGTCATCCATATTGTTGATGAGTTTCCTATAGGTTAGTGATATGGCCTTCTCGAGCAGATGACCATCTAGTAGCCTGTCTTCTAATGGTGAATAGTCAGGTGGGGAATTGTCACAGGGCAGAGCTGTTTGCAAGGCGTGGCGTACTTGTAGGTAGCGAAAACGCTCTGTCTCCGCCATGTCATACTGTCGTTGAAGGGAGTCAAAGGACTTGATGCCATTTTTATCCCACAGGTCTCTGATGCGGGAGATGCCAATTAGGTCCCATTTATCAAAGCCCCGCGAGGTGCCCAGGTCCCCGAGTTTCCGGGAGTCCCACAGGGGTGTGGATAGGGTCAGTCTATTTGTCCAACCCAGCGACGCAGTCGCCGCATGCCAGATATGGACAGTATGTTTGTTGGGGCCAGTGAGGGGGTATCTGTTAGGCTTGGAGTAGAGGGCCCGGGTAAAGGAGCCGTTTGGGAGGAGCAGTCTGTCCATGCTAAACCCTGGGTTATCGGGCCGGCCATAGTTGCTGTGATTTATTGCCGTTAGGTGTGAGGCCCAATAGTATTTCTTGATATCAGGCAATCCAATTCCCCCATCAAACCAGTTGAGGGTGAGTTTTTGTAAAGCAATACGAGGCCTTCCATCCCAGAGAAGGTCTCGTTGGAGCCCCTCTATCTGTTTGAAGTACGAGCTTGGTACTGGGTCTGCCGAATTTTGAAGAACATAGAGGAAGCGGGGTAGGGACATCATTTTGAAAAGGGCCGCCTTGCCCAGCAAGGAAAGAGGGAGTGACTTCCAATTTACAATATCTTGTTTTAGTCGTTGTATTGGGGGAGCAAGGTTTCGGATAAAATGAAGAGTCTTGTCCAGTAAGATGAAAATACCCAAATATTTAAAGCCTTCTGAGACTATTGGTATGGGGCAGCCTCGGGGTATCGGAGGGGGCCTCCAACACAGGACGTACAGGAGAGATTTCTGCCAGTTAATGCCGAACCCGGAGTATCTACCGAAGACGGCCAAGATGTCAAATACAGCCATAAGGGACCTTTTGGGGGATGCAAGCTATAGTAATATATCGTCCGCGTATAGGGATATACGGTCCTCCCAGTCAGCTGACCATCGCAGCCCACGGATCGTTACATCCCTACGGATCCAGGCCGCCAGGGGCTCATGAGCTAGAGCGAACAGTAAAGGGGAGAGGGGGCATCCCTGGCGGGCCCCTCGGCTAAGTGGAAAAAATTCAGATTTTCTGTTGTTTACAACTACCTGAGCCATTGGGGAACTGTATAGTAGTCGTACCCATTGACAGAAGCCCGGTCCAAATCCCAGCTTAGCGAGCACAGCGAAGAGATAAGGCCATTCAAGCGTATCAAAGGCCATAGTGGCGTCTAGGGAGACCACGATGGCATCCTCGCGCAAGGTCGATGCCCTGCCCAGGACTCCGTGCAGTCTACGTAGGTTCAGAGCGGTGTTCTGCCGAGGCATAAACCCCGATTGGTCAGGGTGCTCCAGGTCCCCTATCACCTTAACCAGTCTGTTGGCGAGTACCTTAGCTAGTATTTTGGGCTCAGCGTTCAACAGATAGGAGGCACAGCCATTCTTAGGTTTCACTTCTTTATGGATCGTGACAATGGTTGCGATTCGTTGGTCAAGGGGAAGCGATCCCTGTTCTAGACTAGTCTCAAACATAGATTTCAAATATGGTGCTAATCTGTCCGGGCGGAGCTTGTAGAGTTCGATCGGGAGGCCATTGGGACCGAGTGCCTTGCCAGGGTGGAGTGCTCTAATTGTGGTCGCAATCTCATCCGCAATAAGGGCGCTATCCATAAACGCGCGGTCGCTGTCGGATAATACCGGCAGAGTAATGTCACGCAAGAGCTCGGAGGAGTCCACTTCGGTGTATGGCGCGGTGGAGCTGTAAGGTTTACGGAAATGGGCTGCGAAGTGGTCAACTATGTCTTGAGGATCCACTATGGCTGATCCTCCAGAGCTTCTTAATTCAGGAACTAGTCGGCTAGCGTGTTCCTTTTTGTCCAACCAGGCGATTAGCTTTCCCGCCTTGTCTCCCCAGTCGTACACCCGCCCAAGCCTATCCTAGTAGTTTGGCCCGGTCGGTGACCGGGGCTCGGTATTCCTCCTGACGGAGTCGTAGGGCATGGAGAGTCCCCGGCGAGGGATCAGGGTCTAGGTCACTCTCCAGGCGATAGATTTCTTGCTCTACGTCAGAGACAGCCGCGAGCTTGTCTTTTTTGGACCCCGCTATTAGGGAGAGGGCTTCGCCTCGAACTACTGTCTTGAAGGCTTCCCACAGTGTCAGTGGGGATTCAACCGTGTGTTCATTAGCCTGAAAATAGTTGTCAATGGACTTGATCAAGCCGGTCCGTATTTTAGGGCTTTTAAGATACTAGGGGTCTAAAAGGTTTCTTGTTCACTGCAGTTTCTCCTAATGCGTGTCAGTTCACCAAAGTGGATATTTTTTATAACAGAGCTGGAATGCGCACTAGAAGAATGTAGGACTGCATTACACGCTGTAACCTTCCTATACAGGTTACTGTGAATTACACCATGTTGGAAATAAAATCTTATATCCAAAAAATTGATACTTTCTTTGTGGAAGGACATTATCAATTTTTATTATAGAAAAAAAACTTATGCGATCCTTAAACAAGTCATGGAGGGTCACCAGGTCTATCTCAAAGATAAAAAAAACTGAGAAAAATTAAGAGAGACAATAGAGACTACCGGGATGGGCGAATATATACTTTCGCTAATAAATTTGACAACCTACAGGGACCTTATTCCTGAATCATACTATGCCAAAATAGCATTACATTTCCGTAGTGCCTTAAGACCTCTGACACTAGCCAGAGCTTTTTCATGCTCAAAAATTTCCGTAAAGATACCCCATCACTCCATTACATTACATGGCTTTGGAGAAATCCATGCCCGGGCTATAGCCAATCTTGCAGAGACTATAACTATAGTGTAGTGTAGTTCCTATATCCCTGATGGGCTCTGCGCATTGCAATAACATACACTATAGATTTGACATAGGACTAAGGTCAGTATGTCTCTATCGAGTATATTAAACTTAATTACTTGTGTGCGCCAGCTAACTCAGAGGTCACTAGAAACCGCTCGAATATACAAGAAGGGATTAGTCTCTGACATCCGCATAAACATGACAACTTTGTTTCCTTTTAGAATTGGAACAGTCTCAGAATCGTGGAAACAATAGATAACAGTTTCACTCAGTCAATTGTGCATGCTTCGTTTCTACAGAATTGCACACAGATAGAGAGATGGGCGTTTCAATAAAAGGGTTTATTGAACAGTCTTATTTCTCATGCAAGAGATATGAATTGCTACAATCGTAAGACAGACTGCAAAGTACAATATGTATGAGGTTAGCAGTAAGATAAAATAATACTGCAATAGCATGGTTTGTAGCTATGACATATATTAATCAACATATACATAAATAACATAAGCTAAAATGTGATAGCCATCTGATGCTTCTAAATTGTTCTACCCCAGTGTACCTAACCTAAGTGCAGTACAAGGCTTGAAGTAGGTGCCATTTCTAAAGTATAGCTAGCTATATTTTAGTTTAGCCAAGAGTGGCCAAAAGTTTCTCTAAGTTCTAGTCAGCTCCATACCTTGGAATGAGAGAGGTTGGAATCTCTTTTCTGGACTCGATAGTTAACCCCCCGCAAGGGAAGTCAGAGAGCATTGGAGCTGAATTCTCTGTGAGGAGGATGGCAGCGTCAGGTCAGTGCATCAGGCTGGAACTTGATCTCTTTCCGACTTGCCGTGGCGAACCGCGTAGTCTGGGTTGGATCGAATCCTCCAGGAACCGCAATTTGCCAGGGCAAGTGCTGGTATATTTATACCTTGAAGGTGTTTAGGAATGCCAGTATTGACGTAAAAGTCGGGCAGAGAAACGTCATGAATGAACCCCTAAGGAATAGATATCCATGCATACTTAATGAGTTCTTGGAGAAATCAATATTCAAGCTGAGGGAAATTCCTTAAGGGTCTGGTTTTCCAAGAATTCGTTGTGACGTGGATGGACGGATGTAGGTGGCCATGCCTGTATTTGGTTTGTACGGACAATGTCTAAATAAGGCCCGGATTTCTATGTCCAAATAAGGGCAATGCGAATTGTACCTATATAAGAGCATAAATCGGGAAACCTATATACGGAATCTAAATCTGCACACAACAGTAGTTAACAGAGCCATGAACGATGTTACTAAATCCTAAACGTTCTAAACATATCTTAAAACAGAGTATCGCATGGGTTTGCTAAAATAAGCTAAAAACATATCCAAAACATATATCCTAAAAATACATTACAAAACCATTGCTATGCATTAAGTGTTGAACATATCAAAGGCAATGTTCCATTCTAAGCATAGGATCACATTGGAATGCTAAATGAATGAACCTAAAGATATACATGTGATGAAATGTCTCGTAAATACAGAAGAAAAAAGGGGCTGAAACCATTTCACATCAGATTACACAAGTCAATTTGTTATTCATGACATTTTAGGACGGGAAGAAGAAAAAAAATATAATCATAGAAAAAGTTTCAAAGTCAGTAGCACGTTTGAAAAAGAATGAAGGCCAAATTCACAGTCTCTCCGGAACACTGTATGCTTGAATCAAAAGTCAGTGCATGGGGATGGAGAAAACATAAAATGTTCTAATCCTGTAGACAACAAGTTGTCTACCGTTGTGGGTGAGAGTTGGAATACCTTGTGTAGAAGATCAACAGCACATAGATGCGAACTATCGCCTTCAGCATGGGAAGCATCAGCAATGTCCGGCTTGGATGTTACCTGTGGGCCTGGTGCTTCCTCTCGTACCTCAGCAGCAGCATGCTGCGTCTGTGAGATCTCAATGAATGCCGCCATCAGGATTGGTAGCCGCTGGGGACAACACATAGCATGGGCCGTTATCGGGTCCAGCAGAGTATCGATATCCGTAGGCATGGATGATAGGAGTGTCAGACAAATGTCCAGCACACATTCTTCACCGCATAGCAGGCAGCGTAGAACAGGTAAGATGCAATCTTGTCAGATTGGTCTGAATGACAGAATCCAAGTGGTGCTTAATTCTCGTAGACAAGGTAAACCCAGAATTTGGACGATGCGCTCACGACACTTCATCTCCAATAGAGTTCTTTCCATGGTGAACTGGGTGTCGCTGGTGATTTGGCTTTCCATATCGTAGCAGTAGGAGCAAAAATAGTATCCCTGCAACGAGTACTAAAAGGAGCGGCAGTCCACCAAACAGAGAGTGCAAGAAGTTTGGAAAAAATCCGAGGACTGCTTGAAAAGGTGCTAACAGTCCTGCACACACGTTCTTAAATACATGTACAATACCGCTCGTATCAGACATGTTTAAGATACGAATTACATTTCTGAGGAATGCACAGGGCAGATGGTATACAACAGGGTATGTATCTCTGCGGAAGTCCTTGCGACTTGGAGATCATAGGTTTCTTTGGCAGAGGTCAAAGGCACCGTTTTTTGTAAAAGAATGGCTTTCATTCTGCTTAGAAAATCAACTCGTATAGAAGAGATATTCAGTGTAGGCCATAAACGCGACTACCTGACTATGTCTATTTGGGGAAACAAGACCTGCATACAGCAAGTGACCCTGGATGTAACCATTACTAGATATGGGATACCTGGCAGCATGCCACAGCTGCTGTGATCATTCAAAACAATGTAACTCCCATTTGAAAGTTGACCAAAGATTGGATTAATCACTGCTGCCGGTGAAGCGTGCAGGTGGCAGGATAAGTTTGTAGTGGAACCATCACAGGCCCCGTGTAAATTATTACCCTGACCAAGGAGAGAACCGCTTAGTGTGTGTTCACAGTTTTTACCGCTAAGAAACACTTGACGTCCCCCACTCCAACATCTGTGTGTGCAAGGTAAATCCCAGGATGTTTTGATGTATTCTTTACCCAACCTTTCATATTTGCCTGCTGGTATATTTTTTAGGCAATACTGAAAATGGAAAGTCGTAACAGGCAGAGTAATCTTACCATGTATGATCCACTCAGTAGCTGTTTTTTCTGCCACTGTGAATGGTAATTTCTCCAATGTTTTCAATGCTCAGCACCGTATAGTCTGCTCCCCTTTGTGCCAGTTTGATCTGTCTATCAGTGAGACTGAATTCTGCAAAAAGTGACGTAGTATTGATTAAACGCCAAGGCACATAGACAGAACGCAGGTTTTGAAGCGTCCAGACTAATAGCATGATAGAACGTAGCTGTGGCTGACCATGTTGCAACATAACCAAGTCTTGTTCCATGATGTCTATGACAGAGGATACAATGCTGTCCAAAGAATATATCCTGGACGATATAGAGTCGTTAACCCATTGTCTACTACAGAGAGAGATTTCTCTAAATTAATACGATCAATTTCTCCTTTTTGTTCTGCAGTCTCTGCTTGGGTGACCTTCCATGCTTCATTATGAGCAGCGTAGATACCGGCTTATATGAAACGTTTTTTAAGCGGTTTTCTTGGTCCAAGCAAGAATTCCCTAAGGTCTGCGCCTTCTTGAAGTAAAGTTAAGTGTTGTTTTACATCCTCTAGTGTAGATTTCTGTAGCCAATCTGGCCTATGAAAGGTAAAACCTTGTGTTTTGTTCAGGAATCTATCTTGACAGTTGTTTGTGTCTAAGGGCCAGAGCAACTATTTTTTCCATTCAGGATCTGATCTGTTATTATTCAAAATAGTATGTACGTCGACCTCCCCCTGTGTAGTGCTTTCACTTGTAGGTGCAGGTATAGACGGAGTGCTCATGTCTTTTATCTTGGCTATTCCAAGGCATGATGTTTGTTGGACAGAGTCGTTCAAAAACATGATTTGCTCAGGGATGATACAGGCTCTAAACAAAGCTTCTATTCCCTGTACTTGCCAATCTTTAGTACCCCAGACAGTTTTCGTCTCAATGTTGTCTTTCCAAAAGTCGTAACCCTGTCTAGACAGTTGGACAATAAAGGCTGTAGAATAAATCTGTTTGGTATTCGTTAAAATATTTTTCATTCCTGTCTTGTTGACATTCTTAAAGTAAAGTGTCTCTGCATTCGAGATATTAAACCCTGAAAAATATGGAAATTGCATTGCAAATGTTTTCGAGCTACTCTTTGGTGGTGTAGGACAATGTTCCCATTGGTTATACATAAATAAATTTCTAGGTGTTGCAGATTTATGCAAGAAATGATGACCACAGTGGTTATAACAATACAGTTGTTCATAGTCTGATGAACCTTGCAAATATTCATTATTAGTGAATGCAGTTGACATCTCTAGATCAGACATCATGTTATTAACAGTCTCGAAGTCTCAATCATCAGAAAAGGTACTGGAGGTAATAAAGTCACTTTTTTTGTAACATATTTTTATTGACATTTTCACAGTTCACATACTGTACATTATACAGATCCATCGAGCTGTTATGCCATATAGTACAGCATGCGGTATCACACATCACCTGCATAGACTAGTGAATCATCAGCGGGAGAAAAAAAACAAAAAAACGCTCAAATACATCATGATGTGTGTACCCTATTGGCTCTGATACATGATATGTCACGTGAACTGGGGTGTAACACAGGTATAAACTAGGGGATGGGCATGGAAGATCATATCCAGTTGTCGCCAGCCTGGAGGTAATAAAGTCACTTAATGAAAATTTTAATAAATGTGGAATCTTCAAAAGCTCTGACGAGCCAAAAATGTCATATTCTGTTTTGGCCCAAACTATACCATCAGGTATAGGAATCGCTGTGATGTTCACTGCTGACAAGTCTCTTGCTTCACGATGGGATGATTTGTGTGGCTGGAGAAGTAAGTTCACTCTTTTACTTGTTGTGTCCATTTGAATATATCTTCCATTATTCAGAATACCCAGAGTTATTACCAGAGCTAACCAAAGTAGAAAGAAGAATATTCCCAAAACAATCCATACTTCAATCCATGGTGAAACCAGATAAGTGTTTTCCAGTAGATGAAAAAAGTCTGTTGCTTGTTCTTTGAAAGTTCTTTGTACTGGCGTCGTTTCAGGCTCGCTGGGATCCTCAGAAAACATATCAAAGTTCATGAAATAGCCAGAAGCAGTTCTGTCAATGGTTGGAATTGCATCTGTATTTGATGAAATTGGGGGAACCAGTTGATCACTTGTTACTTCGTTGTAAACAGGTGTATCTGGACAAACTGTTATTTGGGTCTCAAGAGGTACAAGGTCTATAGCATTGTTGCTTAGTCCTCTATTTCTTACTGTCGAATCTTCAAAGGTGATGAGTCTCTCAGTTTGAACCTCTTGGATTGTAGCTAGAGGAGTGCATCTGCTACATTGGCAGAGTCCACTTGGCCTACTGTTAAGTATCGGCCACATAGTGTGGTTTTATCTGGCCGATGGACACAAATCTTTTCTCCTTTTTACCGGCAAGGGGCGGCAAAAGTACTGTTCTTGATCCGTGGATTGCTAGGACAGGTACTGGTTGTCTGTATGAAGGTCCAAATTCCTTCTTATCCGCGATCTTTTCTCTGACTAGATCCCCAAGCTTTGGGATCCAGACAGGCCTTGCTGGGATGGCCGGATTTTTCTCAGTGGTGGTTGGCTTCAGGACCACGTTGCTTTGTGCGTTCTTAGTTTATTTAAGTCCTGTAAAACAGCCAAACGATCTTTAATATCAAATTGTTTGTTTTCCACCACTGTGCCTTTCATATCTAAGTCCGAAACCAACATTCTTGTCCCAAACAGAACCTCATATGGAGTGACACCCCCTAGAGAACTTATTGGCAAGTTGTTTATTGCGCGCTGGACCCCATATAAATGTTTGACCCACCCATCACCCGAACCTAATACCCTAGCTCCACAACAGAATTTCCCTCAGGATGGAATGGAGAAGAATACCGCAATGCTACGCCCAGACTTGCCATGGCTTCTTTGTGATCCCTAGAGCTAAACGCAGGACCCTGGTCAGAATGTATTGTGAATATTGCGTATGTGCCGATAAAGACTCGCAAATCTTTTATAACAGTTTGAGCGTCAGCCAAGCGCTGAGGCCACATCCATAGCAACCTAGACTTAGTGTGTCTGGGATTGAATTCGTCGATGAGGACGCATGTATATCGTTAGTCTGATGCTATCTAACAATAATGTCTGAACTGGGCTGGCTACATTGTAGTCAGGTGTCTGGTGGCGTTCTGTACAGCGATCTCTATTGCATGCTATACAGTTATTAATGAAGATGTGAATGGGAGTATTCATCCCTTGCCATCAGTACATCTCTTTTAACTCTAAAATTGTCTTTGAGATCCCCTGATGATTCAGACCATCTCCCAGATGTGCTTCGTAAATCAAAGCTGCTCTACGTTCCCTGTTTGTAATTACTGTATCCCCCACTCCAGGGATTCGAGCAAACGAAACGCCATTCGCATCAATTATATATGAGTATTTGAGTGGAAACTTTTTAGGTAATGCCGCACCGCTGCCTTTGCTTGATGCATTGACAGCCAGCATTATTTTGCTGTCTATTTTCATTTTTGAACGAGTGATTGCAGCTATGGAAGCCGTTTGCACAGCCCCTTTCGCGGCTTCATCAGCCAATGAATTCCCTTCAACGTGAACACCATCATGTTGGTGACTCAGCGTGTGTATCACGTGAGTGTTTTGTAGTCCATTCTGCAACTGAACTACTTGTTCCCAAAGCAATTTGTGCTTGATTGTGCCACCTTTTGCATCTTTAAAACCATTTTGAATCCAATTCTGTAAATATTAATTGTAAAATTGAACACAGTAAAAAGAATCGCACACTATCAGTGTGGGGAATTCGCTATCAGTATTTTCAAGTGCCATCGTAAATGCTTGTAGTTCAGCTCGCTGAGCTGTACAATCTCCTAGAGATTGGGTTTTTGTGACCATTGGTCTGAATTTGCCATCTCGCATGCGACCTTTAACGATAGCACACGCTGCACTGTAAGCTTGTTTACTCCCCGTAGCGGGGTGTTAAGATCTGTCAGTATAAATTATAAATTCGTACTGGTCAAGAGGGAGAATTTCAGTAGGCAGAGGACATTCGTGTTCATATTGCAGGATGCTTGTGTTTTTAAATATGGATCAAAAACGTATTCAACATCAGTTGCAGCAAGAGAATTAACCCATTGTATCCATCTCAGATGTAAAGCTTTTGCATTTGAAATGCTAGACTTTGTAACTGCCTCTAGGGCTGGTACAGGAGTCACAACCATAATGTGTTTCCCCTGTGCTAGGGCTCTTTCTTTTGCTACAGCGGTTTGAACTGCTGTCAGAATTTTTTCTGTAGAAGTGAATTTCATTTCTGCTTGTGTATACAAGTGGGATTTGTATGCAATTGGTACCTTTTCACCTTCGTTAAAAGTTAAGTAGGTGAATCCGCATTGAACCGAAATTATTCGGATCACTAAGTTGCGTACGTTTACACGTGTTTGCAAGTATTTCGTTGCTAACATGTCTGTTTGGAGTGAACGCAAAATTTCTGTGTTTTTGTGTCCAATGTGTTATTTTAAAATCAGGATTAATTCGTAGAGAGGTTAAACCCTTTCTGCGTAATTTAAAATGTAAGTTCTTCCAAGATGCAGGATACCTAGAATCGACTGTAAATTTTTCAGCGTTTTTGGCGGTTGGAGCAGCGCACACTTTTCTAAAAAGTTGGCTGCCAGGCTTTTGCCTTCACTTGATAGCTCATATCCTAGGAAAAGGACGTTGAGGTGGGCAATTCTTGACTTTTTAAAGCTGAATTAGTAACCCTCTGAGGCGAAGCCCAATATTATGGTGCTCACCCTGTTCAAGTGCCTATCCAGGTCATCGTCTGTCAGATATATATCATCGACATATGACAATGCCTCGTCATCATAAGTTTGTAGTAACTCTGTTACCCTTGCTGAGAATAACCCCGGGCTGTTTTTGAATCCCTGGGGCAGTCGATAAAATTGACTCTGAGTCCCCATTATTGAGAAAGCGGTCAAATATCTGCTTTCTGGTGCAATATTTTGACAAAAGAAACCATTTGAAATGTCTAATGTGGTTTTATATTTTTTACGCACAATGTTATTCATTAATGCTGTACCATGTGCATTTTGCACTGCAAATGTTTTGCTACAAGAATTTAAGTGTCTGTTATCCAAAACTAGACGATATGTATTGTCTGGTTTGGAGACAGGAAACAAAGTATTGTTCATTGATGAGGTGCATGTTTCAATCACCCCCTGATATTCAAGTTGATTTAAAATCTCACTGCCCTGTTTTTTAGCTTAACTGGGTACTGCCTTTGTGCAGTCGGTTGATTTTTTAACTGGATTTTATGGTGAGGTGAGTCCTCATCCCATCCTACATGATTTTTATACAGTGCTGGGGCTTGGGCTACTGCCCATTTCCTGGCTAATGAATATTTTAAATGAACTGGAACATGGTCGGAGAAGGCAGGCGTAATGATGTCCTCACCATGTGGGCACTCCCTGACAAATTCCGGTGGCCAGTCCGGTTCTGCTAGAAGTATATCATAACCCTTTGAAAGATGCTCCCAAAAGAGTGCTTTCACTTTTCTTGGTATGTCTCCCTCAATCCGGAGTGTTATTTCATATAACCTATGTGGAGAACTAACCCTGGTGTCTACAGTCTCAACTTGTATGTCTTCATTCAAGTTCACTGTCTCCAGAAGTCTCTTCAGGTTCTGGCGGCTAGTGTAACTTCTACTGCACTGTCAGCATGGTCTGGGCCCATTCTCCGTTCTTGAGTTGGGTTCTCAGTATTCTCGGCATGTCTGATCTTTAGACCTGCTACCTTTTTCTTGGAGAATTGGGGTTTTGCTTTATTTTTCTGAACGTGTTGATCATCTTTGGACTTCACGCGTTCTTCCTTGTTTTCTGACCGTCCTCTTCTTTCGGATGTCTGTGACAATATCTGAAATGTACGAGAGGGACGTGTATCATTATCTTGATATCTGTCAGGTTTTCTCAAATTATCCCTATTCCTGAGGTTGTACCTCCTTTCAGAGGGCTGCTTCTCGGGAAGAGACCTGCCTCGGGAATAAGAACGCTTTTCTTTGGAATTCTGTTTACTTTTTTCCCACTTCTTTTTAGAGGAGGTAGGTAGTTTTTTTTTTTGCAGAAAAACCCCAGAAAAATTACATTGTTCAGAAAATCCCCCCAAAAATATAAAAGAAAGAAGAACAAAAAAAGTCCTTCTAAGAACTAACTTTCCTGGTTTAAAAAAAAGAGCTAAATTTCTTTGTTAGTGTGTGAAAGTTTAGATGAATGTATGTGTAGTACGTAATTGACTGAATGAATGCATTAGTAGCGTATGGTGAATGTATAAGTGCAGAACTATGAGGAAGTGTGGCAGCATCACACAGTAACCTCTTTAACTGCAGTGTGCTGTAGTACTTCCGAAGCACAGGAATGCAACATATGTACATAAATATGTTGTAAATCTATGCTTCTCTCTGCACGGCTGCTTAAACTGCAGCCATGTGGTGACACAGGCCCCCTTGCACCATAGTGGAAGGATATCTGTGTCATGTGCTGTTTGTTTTTCTGCAGGAAGACACACCTTCCTGCACAAAAACAATGAGAATATGCATTTTTCTCCTTCAATGTATGCTGAACATTTCAGCATGCATTGCAGATATAAAAATGTGGAGAAATGAAAATATTTCTCCTTGTGCTTTCCTACACCAATTTTAGAATGGTGCAGCATTCACACACATATTGAGATTTATGATTTCTGATAAATCTAGACATGTGTCTTGTTCTAGGAGTATTCAGTGCAATCATGCACAACAACACTTATAGAACACCCTTTCAACGCAAAGTGGTGTGCATAATGAGTTTGTATTTACATGGAGTATAAAAAGTGCACAGAGTGCCTTTTCCTCTCTTTGTAAATATGAAAGAGTGTCTTGCGCAATAACTATGTTACAAAAAGTGACATATTTCCGGTTTTAAAATTCCTTGCGAATGATAGAAGGTAAGCACAGAGTTTTGTCTGCAAAGATGTTCAAAGAAGAATGATTGAAATGATTGCGGTCCTTCACAAGGTACAATGGGAAGTATTATGAACCCCTCGAATCTCTTTTTTTGCAGGTCACATGATATCTGATTATGGTCAGATTTGAAAACTACATAGGTATAAACAGTGTTTTTAGAAACGTGTTTCAACTTTGTAGCTTCTTGCAGACCTCCTCATTCTGCATATTGAGACTTAGTTAAACTTACCTTCACAATAATAGGAATAAAAAATGGTATACATTTTTTTCAGATTTTCATTGCAATCTAAATTCATATAAATTGCTTATTTTAAAATTTGGATCTGTGAAAGAAAAGAAAAAAAAATGATTACATGTAATAATACATTTTTTACAATACAGCATAATTTCCACAAAGTAATTTTGTTTGCCTTTTTTGCTGTTCTCAGAATATATTGAATTTCACTAGAAATAGTGATTTCAATCGTACTCATCACTTAAAAACAATCAGAAAGATTGTTAGAAAAACAACAACATGCTATTCTCAGTAAAATACCACAAGATACAAATCACACATATATAAAATGCTTATGGCTAACAAAATGTTATCAGTTTAACTTACAAAAACTGTACATTTTGTCGCTTTAAAATATTCACCGAATCCAAGGATGAATTTTTGGAGGAGGCACCACGCCCACAACGTTTTTCTTCAATGGTGTGGAAATGTTTTACTTTTCCCGAGTGGCAAACAAAGACCAATGCCACCTTGGTCACGTGCAAGATTTGCAAAAGAGTGCTGTCGCGAGGGGATCCTAACAAGAAATACTCGTGTGGCACGGCAAGTATGATGAAGCACCTAAGGACCCTTCATCTGAACAATCTTGCACGAGAAGAGTGCAAACGGATGAGAAACACTCCTGCGCCTTTCTGAGTTTCTTTTCTTTTTCTGGCATGATTTCTCTATTTTAACGTTGAAAAACAGTATCTGTAAAAAAGAATCACAAATAAATGTATATTAATAACTTTCAAATTTATACTATTCCATTACTGTACAAATACATTTTAAATAAAAACTGACTAAGAAACTATAGCCCTGAACCACAAGTGTGACGATGGTTAAAACACTACATGCATAGTGCATACTACTTTGAAGCAGTTCATGCCCTAAAGCCTACCTCACTAAAAGACTACATGCTAACTGACTGAATTATTACAGTACTATAAGGAGACACACTGGGTGAGTAACAGGGTGTTTGCTAGAAGTGTATGAATACTGACTGGGGAATTGAAGGTGTGAGTGGTTAAGAGGACTGCATACATAGTGGATAGGCGTTTGAAGCAGTCCATGTGCTAAGGCCTGGCTCACTGCATGAGTACTTGGGTACTGACTGAATGATTAGAGTACAGCAAGGAGAGTGCCTGGGGGAATTTATAAGTGGTTGGCTTTTGGCACAGTGAATGGATTAGTACTTGATACTGAATGGGTCACTAGAGGAGTGCAAAGGGAGTGACAGGATGTTTGCTTGACTGTATGGATACTGACTAGGGAATTGAAGGTGTGAAAGACAAGTGTATAGTATGTTAGAAGACTGCATGCATACTGCATAGACATTTGAAGCAGTCTATGTGGTAATGTATGGTTCACAACATGAGTACTTGGAAACTGACTAAATCTTCAGCCTACTGCTAGGACAGTGCCTGGGTAAAACTTTTACATTTTCAGTTCTGGCGCAGTGAAGAGAATAGTACATGGTACTGCACTTTAGTGTCAAACCCTGACTCATTTTATCAATGCATAAGCAAAGACTAGCTTCTAATGCTACTAAAACTTGACAACATGTCCGGTTTTAAAACAGTTATCTGTCAGCAAATACACGATGTTACCAAATGCTTCTCTCACAGTGGTTCCCAAATGCACACAGACTCACAGTGTGATTCTAGACAACAACCACTATCCCTAGGAGTTTACCAAAACTCATTCACTACTGTGGAAGTGGTAAGGGAACTGCACACAATCTACATATTTCAGGACTGCACTTTTGTGTCAAAGCCTAACTCATTTAATCATCGCATAAGCAAAGACTGGCTTCTAATGCTACTTAAACTTGACAACATGACAGGTTTTAAAACAGTTATCTGTCAGAAAATAAACAATGTTAAAAAATGCTTCTCTCACAGTGGTTCCCAAATGCACACAGACTCACAGTGTGATTCTAGACAAGCACCACTATCCCTAGGAGTTTACAAAAACTCATTCACTACAGTGGAAGTGGTAAGGGAACTGCACACAATCTACATATTTCAGGACTGCACTTTTGTGTCAAAGCCTGACTCATTTAATCAACGCATAAGCAAAGACTGGCTTCTAATGCTACTTAAACTTGACAACATGACAGGTTTTAAAATAGTTATCTGTCAGAAAATAAACGATGTTACCAAATGCTTCTCTCACAGTGGTTCCCAAATGCACACAGACTCACAGTGTGATTCTAGACAAGCACCACTATCCCTAGGAGTTTACAAAAACTCATTCACTACAGTGGAAGTGGTAAGGGAACTGCACACAATCTACATATTTCAGGACTGCACTTTTGTGTCAAAGCCTGACTCATTTAATCAAAGCATAAGCAAAAACTGCCTTCTAATGCTACTAAAACTTGACAACAAGACAGGTTCTAAAACAGTTATCTGTCAGCAAATACACGATGTTACCAAATGCTTCTCTAGCAGTGGTTCCCAAATGCACACAGACTCACAGTGTGATTCTAGACAAGCAACACTATCCCTGGCAGCTTACCAAAACTCATTCACTACTGTGCAAGGAGTAAGGAGACTACACACAATCTACATATTAAAGTACAGCACATTAGTGTCAAAGCATGACTCATTTTATCAATGCATAAGCAAAGACTGGCTTCTAATGCTACTAAAACTTGACAACATGACAGGTTTTAAAACAGTTATCTGTCAGCAAATACACGATGTTACCAAATGCTTCTCTCACAGTGGTTCCCAAATGCACACAGACTCACTGTGTGATTCTAGACAAACAACACTATCCCTTGCACTATACCAAAACACATTTCTTCATCTAGAAGGAGTACTACATTTTAGTGTAGAAACATAACTCATTTCACAAATTCATAAACAATGACTGGTTTCTAATTCTACCAAAATATTAAAGAAGCACAGTTATCTGTCTGCAAACACATGAAAAACACAAATGCTTATCACAGAATGGTTTCTACATGCACACACACTGTCAACAAGATTGTAGAGAAAAAAAGTACTCCCTACACTTTAGCAGGAGAAATACATTAGTCTGATTAAAATCAAAATAGTCTACATACATCCCCTCACAATTAAATGACTCCCCTTTCAAGTTGTTTTGTAGATTAAGAAGTATATCAGTCACACACCAGATATCAGTCACACACCAGAGTTTCTTATACAGAATCTCTGCACTGTGCACCTGTCAGCAGAACCAAAGAATGGCAAAGTTTCCCTCTCATTTCCCACACATATACATGTAAACATCAAATCACATTCCTTCCCACATAAATTCAAAAGCAAACACACATTTCTATTGGTTAAACATTTCAACCCTTTCCAAATGACATAAATTTGAACCCTTCCCCCAATCTGCCTTCTGCCCGTTACCATAGAAACAGGTCATGGAACACTGTACTGAGCACACAGGTCAAAAGTTCAGCACACAATGTTGCTAATCAAAACAGCAAGTGTACTTGACTTTTCAACATATCAGCTTATCATATATAATGTTCCTTTCAATCACTTTTTGTTAACCAATTAGAATCATGCGTTTAAAAAACAGAAACATGCACCCTAGTTTTCAGTGTAGAAGGTTGTCAAACAACCAATGATTTGTCTTTTTTCAAAACTGCATCTTAGCCACCATTTTAGAAACATCTTACTTTCCAAACTGCCATTTCATTTACAGAGACCATATGAGTGCATCCAGACCTCCTTTCAAGATGCTTAGAGTGTGGATTGTGGGCACAGCTATATTTTCTGGAGCCAAAGGTATGCAGAAAACAAAGGCATTCACAAAGACCTAGGTTTGCCAAATGTAGACATTAAATGGATTGGACAGAGAGGGTTAAAGTGGCACCAATTGATGCCATTGGTGAAATCCTTCATGCATATCCAACACCCTGACCTCATAATAGTGCACTGTGGTGGCAATGACCTAGGCACTTTGACTGGGGTAGGTCTGGAAATGCTTATGAAGGACACCTTTGCAGAACGGATTTCACTTTTCCCCAAAACTGCCTTTGTGTATTCTAACATATGCCAAAGGAAGAAATGGAACTGGTCCGATCATCCTTGTCCACAAATTGAGAAAGCTAGGAAACATGTGAATAAATCTGTTTCTGCTTTTCTCCGAGACTATAGAATGGGGTCCATTTACAATAACAATCTGCGCTTTCATATGCAAGAGATGTATAGGAGAGATGGAGTACACTTTACTGATGAGTCTTCCTCAACAACTTTAGACTCTGTATAGGTACTTACTTATAAGTACCAAAAACTCTCAATGAACACAACGGCTCTTTTTAGAGCCACTCAAGAACAAAACACTTAAGCTTGATCTTTATCTCCCAAAAATTTCAATTTTTTTTCCTTAGATCCGCGCACCCAACGCGAGAGAATCCGTGCACCCAACACGTTAGGATGCGCGCACCCTGCATGCATTTCGCCGTTTTTATTATTTTTTTTTAAAAAGGGGGCTCCAGGGCGTTCTTCTGGGACCCCCTAAGCACCTCTAGAGGGTCAGAGTATTTCCACTCTGCCCCCTTTATATGTTTTACACACTTATTCCACTTGCTTCTTCAGCCTCGCTTCTACAGAGGCAGAAAATGGCCGCCAACAGTTCCTGCTTTCGAATGTAGACAGACACTCGACAGCCAATTAGCATTCAGCGCGCGATCGGGATCGGGAGGGTGCGCGCTTGGTTCGTGGAGGATGCGCTTACGGTGCGGGTAGGGTGCGCGGATCCTCCCCGGCCATAGATATCACTAACTTTTTTACCCTAATTTTCTCAGGAACTACAGAACAGATGCACACCATTTATGCAAAAGGCACAAGTCTGAACTGAGGACTACCTCTTTGCCAAATTTGGTGTCATTCCGTTCAGCGGTTCAGGCTGTAGCTGCGACAACAGATCCTATGGGAAATTGCATGGGGAAAACGTGTTTTGGGACCCCCCTTTTTTCTCGGGCCCCGCTTGACGAATCACCACGAAACTTTCAGGGTAGGAGCGGAGCGGAGCTGGCCAAAAGTTTGGAAAATTTCGCGAAGATTCGTCAACTGGCGCCAGACTTATTGGGAATAGAATGTTGCGGATTTCCTATGGAAAATAGGTCCTAACTATAACTATCTACTGGCGACCGCCAGTAGATAATAAATAAATCTATCTATCTATCTAACTATCTCTCTCTCCCCCCCAGATTAATAGAACAGTATCCACTTGCTTTGGGACTAACAGGACTCTTAGGAAAATCTCTCAATTCCTCTCTTTTGCCTCCCGAAAGCAGGCAGTCATCGCCTTAGTGTTGTCCCGATTGGACTACTGTAATGCCCTCCATTTGGGTATTAACAAAGGTCTTGCTCGTTGTCTGCAGCTGGTGCAGAATGCAGCAGCCAGGCTGGTGATGGATCTTCCCAAATACCACTCAGTCTCTGCTTCTGTCAGCAAGGTGCATTGGCTCCCACTAAACCGGAGGATTCTGTTTAAGGCTCTCTGGGGCAACGGGCCCTCAAACCCAATCCCCGCCAGCCTTTCCATGGCAGCATCGCCGCCATAGAAAGGCCTTCCTAAAACCACATCCTGATCTGGTGGACAGTGCCTGCTAGGCACCACCACCATTTCAGGGGCCCTGCACTGTCCGTCAGGCAATCGCTGCGATTGCCTTTGGTGGAAAAGTGGCAGACGGACTTTGCGTCCGCCGCGATACCCACCACCATCTTAATTTGGCAGTGAGTGATGAGCTTGGTGATAGGGGAATCGCTGTTGATCACCAGGGGTAGAGCCGAGGCAGGGACTCCAATTCCCAGGCTCCCCCTGCACCGCTGCACTGCTGACATCCCTCTTCGCGCCCGGTGGAGCATATAGCTCACCATGGCTTCCCACTATGCGGGTCGCAGCCGGGCCAAGGGCGGGCGCGTCCTTCCCCCGTCATTGCCAGGAAGAGGCAGGGCCATCCCCCTTACATCTGGCCCCCGGACCGCGTTGCAGGATGACACTTGTTCCCAAGGTACTGTGCTCATCTCCCTTTTTTTAATACCAACTGAACGGCCCCGCACAGAAACTGATCTGGACCTTTATGACCGCAAGTGAATTGAGGCTGCCTGCTAGCGTTGCCTTCCTGCCTGCTAAGACCATTGTTATAACTTCAGGGTTATCGTCCCATTGAATTTGTCTTGAGCCTTTGATACTTGTGTTGTTTGTTGACTTCTGTTTTGCCTGTGGCCCTGTGGGATGGGGAAGAGGAAATCTATGGTGGGTAACGGTGGTGGCAGTGGTGGTGGCCTTGTCAGGAAGGGGAAAAATGTCAGGAAGATGCTGAAACACTCAGGTAGCAACTGTTTTCTTGACCGCATTGACACCCTCATTAGCGAAGGCATCCTTGTGGAGGAACCTGTTGCCGTGACACGTATTACCCCAGACCTATCCCCTCCCCGTATCTCTGGCCCAAGCCGCTCATCTACCATCCCAGCAATGTTCCAGAAAACTTCCCTTAAAGGGCCCCTCTTACTAAATCAGGAGGTACCACTAGCTCCTGCGAAGACTTGCTCACCCCACACCAGTCCCCACAACACATCTAGTAGTAACATCTCACAGCCAGAAGACACTATCCTTTGCTCAAACAGGTTCACACCTCTAGTGGACCTGTCCGGTGACCCGGGAATCCTTACCCCGTCTTCTCTTGCGCCCCCCACAGCGATTACATCAGCATCTGCCCTAGAACCCCAGGGTACCCACCAACTTATAGACATGCTAAGAGCAGAAATGGGATCCTTGAGATTTATGATTGAAGGCCTCACCACCCTTGTTAAATCATTATTGCAGAACGGCCCACCTCGCCAGCAGGACCGCATCCCCACGTCATTAACTTACCCGCAGCCCTTTCATAATTATTACACATCTCATGAGGCAGCCATCCACGGCAGGAACACCATCTCTCCATCTCTCATGGCCCCATTCAGTCCCCCTTTTTTAACCAGGCCCTTAATCATGTTTCACTTAAATCTATTATCAACTGAAATAATACTCCTTACAACATAGTAGCTGCGCAGGAACCTCCTAATAGTGCTAGACTCACTCTTCTGCCCCAGGGCCAACAACCGCCCTCCCGCAGCCAATATCAGCCGATCCACTCGGCCACTATAAACCCATCAAATGTCCCGAAAATCTACATGGTCAATGTCCCCAAATTCGATAAAGAGAAGGGCTAAGAGGGCGAAGATTCTCTGACCAACAAAGTGATGCATTGGATCTGCCACCTCAGGGGCTGTCGCTCAATAATTTGAGACAGCATCATTAGGGCCCATAGGTGTACTTCTGGTCAGCCATTTGACTGCATTGAGGTCACCCTTAAAAGGGCTCACATGGCAGATCACCTCACTGCCTTAGAGTTTCAATCCTGTTCCCCTGAAGGCTCCTCCATTTAGTTCAAGCACTTTCTAATTTGCAACACGGGTAGGCAACCTGCCCTCGACTTACCTACTCATCTATCGGTTGGAACCTCACTAGAGGCTAATGATTGAATACAGAGCGAAGTCCTGCGGCATCTTGGTTTGTACACCACCCCGCCGAACTGGACGACTAGCATGACTAGCCCTACCAGCATCCAGGCCTTGCAGTTCAAGCCCCAACCAAAGGAAGACAGCTCTCGGGGGGGAAGTAGGAACAAGCCGCCCCTCCATTAGCATCCTCGAGGAAGTGGGAGAAGATCCTTCAGCATGCTTAAATCCCCATCCTCCTGTACAGGTCCCACCCAGCTACTGCATTCCTATCCGTAATGATGTACACGGCTTGCAAATTACCAACAGCTGAGGATAATATCGTGGAATGTGGCTGGGTTCAGCAGCAAAATGTTGACCCCCATTGGAATGATCTATTTGAGGGCTTCAACATCTGTATTTTCCAAGAGACCTGGAGCCTGGTCCCCCTACATGAACCAGGCATTATATATCTACAGCGGTCAAGGTTTTAGAGCTCTGTGTGCACCAGCTAAATAATTCTGATCATATCATACAAATCTCAGCGCTCAACTCTTTGTGGTTTACCGCTCTGAGCACCACTCAATATTAAACATATATACAATGAAAGGAGCGTACAAATTATATATCCCAAATTCACAATCAATTATTATACATTATTTCCATCAAACCAATCCACAGGCCAATGATTCCCAAATGGCCCTTCTATCTGTTGTGCAGGTACCATTGTTTATATGTAGTCAATTATCTTTGTGCTTAAACAAAACACCTTTTCACAAAAAGTAATGTAGCTCATTATCACTATTAATAGCTTAAAGTGTTTTTTTCAGCCCTGATGAAGTCCTGTCTTATGACGAAACGCGTAGGCTGTGGCTGTTAAAAATTGTTTGATAGTTAAGAATTGATGGATTGATCAACAAGATTGTGAAGAACATGGATATGATTTAATGGACTATCTTGAATAATAAAAAACAATTCTTCAATACTGAATAAGAATTTGGAAATCATTGGCCTGTGGATTGGTTTGATGGAAATAATGTATAATAATTGATTGTGAATTTGGGATATATAATTTGTACGCTCCTTTCATTGTATATATGAACCAGGCATTGTCTGCTTCTGCCCACCAGCAACAACCATAGGAAGAGGGTGCCCGTGAGGGGGGATTGACAGTCTGGGTGAGCATCGCCCTGGGCTGTCGAACCACCTATCTCACTAGTTCCAACCCTGATATTCTGTATATTTGTATTAGGGGACCGGGGGATTGGGTAAGGAGCTTAGCTACCTGCTCGCCTCATGCTAGATCAGTGGTAGTAGGAGACTTTAAACACACTTTTGAGCCGCTGGATAAGGATGACCTACTAGGGATTGAGGACGATGACACTAAATGTGCTGGTCCCCCTTTAAATCTTCCACCAGTTAAAAGATTGACGCAGTCGCTCCAACTTAACGCCCTCACTGTAGAATTCGGTTTGAGGGCAGCCAATGGTAGAACGCCACCAGACAGCCAGGGTACGAACACATACAATATAGCTACTTGCCCATCCCTCATCTACTACGTTTAGCTCTAGGGTGATTTCACAATCCCCTCTGCCTAACGAAGAAACATTTGTGGGAAGCCCTCGACCATCCAGAGAGCACCTCACCCCGACCACCGCCAAAGATATTATCTCTTTGAATTGGAAAAGATTTTTAAAATTGCAGAAGGTAGCCCTCCAAGAATCTAAGATAGCAGGTATACGACGTGACCTGGCTGTAGGCATACTTGAGCTCCAGGCTGCCGCTTCTAGCCCAAGTGGATTGGCCGGTGTACCTGCGGTCCACTCTTACCATTGACAGACTTAATGCACACTTCTTAGCTGCTAACTCGGGCCATGTATGCCAGCAAAAGGGCCCCACTCATGGTACACTAAAGATTGCAGACACAAATGACTATTCCTAGCCGCATCAGGCAAAGATAGCTTGGGAGGAATCCCGATGGCAGCAACTCAAGGAAGCAAGCTCATCTAAGATGCCAAGAAATTCTGGACTCTAGTCACTTGGGGCAGTAAGTCGAGTGGATGCCCGCCCCCTAATTACACCACTGGCCAGGATTGGTACGATCATTTTCTGAGCCTTTACTGAACAGCTGAGGTCATAACCTCTGTGGAGCTTGACGCTCCCTTCGGGCCCTATAGCGATGACGAGCTTTTCGACCTGGCCGAGATAGAGGCCGTAATAGGCAGAGTAGTGCCTTCCAAAGCAGCAATACCGGACGGCTTGCCAGGCGATTTATTTCTTGCAGACACCCCAAACTGGGCACGTTATAATCTTCTTTTGGCAAATGCCATAGCCAGCGGGGCTCCTGTCCCCGGGACCTGGAAGGGCGCAGAGGTGGTCCCTATTTATATAAATACATTTTTTTTAAAAGGCACCCGAGATGACCCCACAAACTACAGGCCCATTAGTCCGATTGATGCTCTGCAGAAGGTCTTTGGCAGAGCCCTCCTGCAGAGGATTCAGCTATGCGCAGATAATGCGGTCATCCTTTCACAGTATCAGGCCGTCTTTAGGCCAAGAACAGGAACAATTGACCATGTGTTTCGCTTGTTACTTATCTACTGGAAAGTAGTGGTGATCGGCAAGGGCAGTCTTTACCTGGCATTTATCGACCAAAAGACTGCCTTTGACCTGGTCCCCAGGAGCAAATTGTGGCTGTCACTCAAAGATATGGGCATCCTCCCATTTATTCTGAACCTACTGGTCAGGTGCATGAAGGAAATTATGCCCAGGTTAGATGGGGAACGCAGGGACAATTGACAGAGCGCATCCCAGTTTATAGGGGAGCGCGACAGGGTTGCGTCTTGGCTCCCACCCTATTCTCTCTTTACATGAACGGGGTGGTCAGGTTTCTGCAAGAAGCTCCAGCAGACGCACCAACCCTGGGGGGTGACAAGGAACCGACCCTCTTGATCACCTACGACATCTTGTTGATGTCAAGACCCCAGTTGGGTTGCAGCGTCTACTCAATAGGTTCCATCTCTTTTGCGACAACCGGGGAATGGTTATTAACACCTTAAAGAACAAATTCATGGCCTTCAACCCCCCCTAAATCCTACAAAAGCAACCCTTCAATAGGTGGGATACCTCTGGAAAGGGTGGGCACCTTTTGACTATCTTGGTGTTTGACTCTCTGACAAATGGTCATGGAAGCCCCACCTAGTAAAGATGTTGATGGGGCATAAACGAGTAGCTGGAGCACTTGGGAGGGAACATTGCCTCTCTAACAGCAGACCAGCAGTTCCAGCCCTCCAGATTTATGATGCCAAAGCGGTTAGCACAGCATTGTACGGAGCGGAGTTATGGGTATTTGACAAGGCTCATGATCTCTATAGATCGGAGCACAAGTTCCTCAGGGACCTGGTAACGTTGCCCCAATATGTCCCCCTCAGTCCCTTACTGCTTGACAAGGGCAGGCGATCAATTGGCAACAGCAAGCATCCACCCGCTCCTCTTTTGGGCTCACTTCGGGCAGACCCCAGAGCTCCTCCCCTATGCTGAAGCACTTTCTGAGGTGATACTGGCTGTAAAATAGGCTGGATCTCCAATGTTAGGGAAATGCTATCAGTTTTGGGGCTCCAGGCACACTGGGATAGGCAGGTACCACCCACAAAAGAAAAGTTAAAATGTCTTTACTGGGAATGGGTGGATCGCCAAGAAGCCTGCAAACCGGATCTAGGTAGATTAACAGCAGAATTTTATCTTCACAAGCAGAACAGACACGTAGATCCCTTTCTAGATATTATTCAGGCCCCATGGAACAGGACGCTTTACAACCACTTCAGGTTCGGTGCACTCCAAAACTGAGACTACAGCAATCAAACATCAAAGGCCTGCCCTTGTTGCAGGGCCCCAGTAGAAAGTGTTGCCCATGTTCTGTTTGCTTGCATGGCTTATAACATCCCGAGGGCCAAGTGGCTAAAACCACTGTGCCGGCAACTGGGTACATGGGACTATCGGGTCGCCCTGCACATCCTTGGGTCCAATCCTAGGCTGCTTTTTGTGTGTTGTGTGCCAAAGTTTCTAAGTCACGCACGGCTCACCAGACAGACTCCTTACAGGAATAGTACACCACGCTGCCGAAACACGCTGAAACGCAATCACTGTAGGGCTCCTTGGCTGTTCTTTTTAATTTTAAAATCATATGCTATGCACATGTACTTTTTCCCTTCTATTTTTAATCCTATGCGCTCCTACCCCAAGGAGGCTGGGGACACCATTATTAGTAGCTTTGTGGGGGGTGGCAACTTGTTACCTGATCCTATCCAAGATGAATTGTCTTGTTGTTCCCCCCATCTCTATTTTTATTGCATCAATTGTACGTTTTTACTGATGTGTATTAACTTTTTAATCAGCTGAACCCGGTAATTGCATCTTATATGGAGGGCGCACCAACATGGACTGCTTGTATATATAACGTTTAGCGTGTTGTATGACAAGTTCATCTTGTATTTCTCTTATAAAATGTATTTTCATTGCTTTTATGACACTGGATGTCGAAATAAAGCTTCATGATAATATAGGGTCGGTTTGAGGGCAGCCAATGGTAGAACACCACCAGACAGCCAGGGTGCGAACACGTACAATATAGCTAGTTGCCCATCCCACATCTACTACGTTTGGCTCTAGGGTGATTTGATCGATATGAGCGTGGGCATCACCACAGAAAGTGTTCACAATCCCCTCTGCCTAACGATGAAACCTTTGTGGGAAGCCCTCGACTATCCAGCGAGCACCTCACCCCGACCACCGCCAGAGAGATTATCTCTTTGAATTGGAAAAGATATTTAAAATTGCAGAAGGTAGCCCTCCAAGAATCTAAGATAGCAGGTATACGACGTGACCTGGCTGTAGGCATACTTGAGCTCCAGGCTGCCACTTCTAGCCCAAGTGGATTGGCCGGTGTACCTGCGGTCCACTCTTACCATTGACAGACTTAATGCACACTTCTTAGCTGCTAACTCGGGCCATGTATGCCAGCAAAAGGGCCCCACTCATGGTACACTAAAGTTTGCAGACACAAATGACTATTCCTAGCCGCATCAGGCAAAGATAGCTTGGGAGGAATCCCGATGGCAGCAACTCAAGGAAGCAAGCTCATCTAAGATGCCAAGAAATTCTGGACTCTAGTCACTTGGGGCAGTAAGTCGAGTGGATGCCCGCCCCCTAATTACATCACTGGCCAGGATTGGTACGATCATTTTCTGAGCCTTTACTGAACAGCTGAGGCCATAACCTCTGTGGAGCTTGACGCTCCCTTTGGGCCATATAGCGATGAAGAGCTTTTCGACTTGGCCGAGATAGAGGCCGTAATAGGCAGAGTAGTGCCTTCCAAAGCAGCAATACCTGACGGGTTGCCAGGCGATTTATTTCTTGCAGACACCCCAAACTGGGCACGTTATAATCTTCTTTTGGCAAATGCCATAGCCAGCGGGGCTCCTGTCCCCGGGACCTGGAAGGGCGCAGAGGTGGTCCCTATTTATATAAATACATTTTTTTGAAAAGGCACCCGAGATGACCCCACAAACTACAGGCCCATTAGTCCGATCGATGCTCTGCAGAAGGTCTTTGGCAGAGCCCTCCTGCAGAGGATTCAGCTATGCGCAGATAATGCGGTCATCCTTTCACAGTATCAGGCCGTCTTTAGGCCAAGAACAGGAACAATTGACCATGTATTTCGCTTGTTACTTATCTACTGGAAAGTAGTGGTGATCGGCAAGGGCAGTCTTTACCTGGCATTTATCGACCAAAAAACTGCCTTTGACCTGGTCCCCAGGAGCAAATTGTGGCTGTCACTCAAAGATATGGGCATCCTCCCATTTATTCTGAACCTGCTGGTCAGGTGCATGAAGGAAATTATGCCCAGGTTAGATGGGGAACGCAGGGACAATTGACAGAGCGCATCCCAGTTTATAGGGGAGCGCGACAGGGTTGCGTCTTGGCTCCCACCCTATTCTCTCTTTACGTGAACGGGGTGGTCAGGTTTCTGCAAGAAGCTCCAGCAGACGCACCAACCCTGTGGGGTGACAAGGAACCGACCCTCTTGATCACCTACGACATCTTGTTGATGTCAAGACCCCAGTTGGGTTGCAGCGTCTACTCAATAGGTTCCATCTCTTTTGCGGCAACCGGGGAATGGTTATTAACACCTTAAAGAACAAATTCATGGCCTTCAACCCCCCTAAGTCCTACAAAAGCAACCCTTCAATAGGTGGGATACCTCTGGAAAGGGTGGGCACCTTTGACTATCTTGGTGTTTGACTCTCTGACAAATGGTCATGGAAGCCCCACCTAGTAAAGATGTTGATGGGGCATAAACGAGTAGCTGGAGCACTTGGGAGGGAACATTGCTTCTCTAACAGCAGACCAGTAGTTCCAGCCCTCCAGGTTTATGATGCCAAAGCGGTTAGCACAGCATTGTACGGAGCGGAGTTATGGGTATTTGACAAGGCTCATGATCTCTATAGATCGGAGCACAAGTTCCTCAGGGACCTGGTAACGTTGCCCCAATATGTCCTCCTCAGTCCCTTACTGCTTGACAAGGGCAGGCGATCAATTGGCAACAGCAAGGATCCACCCGCTCCACTTTTGGGCTCACATCGGGCAGACCCCAGAGCTCCTCCCCTATGCTGAAGCACTTTCTGAGGTGATACTGGCTGTAAAATAGGCTGGATCTCCAATGTTAGGGAAATGCTATCA